>NC_140620.1:33093009-33718009 GCF_057382275.1 Copadichromis virginalis
GCTGGGAGTAATCAGGCTGGACGAGACAAGGGAAGCAAAACTAGAAACACTGACATGAGACACGGACCTTCAAAGTAAAACCTACAAGACTAACTCCCAACCAATGATTTTTTTAAACCTTATAGACTCATTTAATCTTGTTCAGTCACTTCCCCTGTTCCTACAAAAATCTAAATCAGGCATTACCTACTAACAGTACCACTCATTCAACCACTGATAGTCTGCTTTCCCTGTTCAACTCAGCTTGTCTGGAAATACTGGATTCCAATGCTTCTTGTACCACTAGGTATGTAAACCTAAAACCCAACTGTGGTTATCAAGACATCACATATTTCCATAAGTGCTCTAATGTTTTCGGAGATGCCTGTTACCCACCAGCTGACCGGGTGGTCACTCGGGTTAAACATAATATATAATGCTGAACTCACAAAAAAATTGGCCTTTGAACTAAAACAAACGCTATTGTGACAGTGATGTACACTGTCTTGTTGGTATATATGTATGATTTGTATCACCTTCATGTTTCCAAACCGATATCATGACCAGCAGCTTTTACAGCTGTGGCTCCAGGAAACATCAGCTGATACTAGAAAGTAATATTCTAATAAATTCTAACAACAGCTTATCAAGCTTCAACGTGCTGCTGTTGTTTAGCGCAACATCCACTGGTTTCCTCTCTCTGGCGCAAAGTGGGCGATAAACAAACAAGAGAGACGATCAACTGATTATTGATCAGTTTCATGATGGAAGTAGCAACAGGAGAGAGAGGGGGAGAGAATGAGAGAAGAAGAGGCAGCTGAAAGCGTAAAGACAGAATATATCCAGCTTTGTGTCTTTTTTATTGTAGCTGAAGTCCGGGATGAATCGCGTTCCTTTTCCCCTCAATATGGATGTATTGTTATTGGTCCCGCCCAGAGTTGATCATGACCAATTGGCTAATCCTCACCTTTCATTGTTTATACCGTTACAAAGACAAACAAACAAACATAAAAATGAAAAATCACCATCGGCCCTCCGGGCAAATGCCCGGTATGCCCAATGGCCAGTCCAGCTATGCGGTCAGCTGGTGGCTAACAGGCTACTCCGAAAACATTAGAGCACTTATGGAAATATGTGATGTCTTGATAAATCGAGCAGATATTTGAAGTTCAAACAGCACCATTCTCACATGAAAATATCTTAAAAGTTTATTTTGTGACCCAGAAAGAGTAAGGAGTATTTCAAACTCCGGCACTTTGTGTTCCTCCGCGACTACCTCGTTTGAGTTTTGAACAAAATGGATTGTAGGATATTGCATTTCATTATTTCGAGCTGATTGGAGATGAAAACAGCCAATCAGATTTATTTGCATTCAAGTCTGTGATTGGCTGGTTTGTGGCAAAAATATAACGGTGTGCAGAAAGAGTTGAGGGGCTGCTATTATGTGTGTGTGTGGATAATAGCAAACACTAAATTACATTTTTTTGCACGCCGCAATGAATTTTGTTCACTCAAATTTATCTTTTCTTTGCTCGAAATAAATTTATCCTCAAAATGCAACACTTGCACCTGCAAACTTTTTTTACGCGCACTCAAATGTTTTTACATGTGCTCAGAATCAGTGGCGGTCCTAGCCTGTTTGGCGCCCTGGGCGAACACTCCCATTAATATTAAAATCTGTAACATAATGTATCTTTTGCTCGTTTCTCCTCCTTTTCTTTTCTCTTTTTTCTAAACTGAGCGCCTGATTGCTTTGAACTTTTTTTGTACATCTACCATTGGTTTTAATTTTGCACTCCAGTATGAACACAAATCCCCCAACCCGAGGATCACCACAACATAACCTAATAGACCTACACTTTGTCTAAGGTGTATTTCTGGGATTTCGCACAACCCAGGATTCAAATCGTGAATACATAATGAGCTTGGATTTACATCATTATGAATGAAATGTGCTCTATTTGGAAGCAGCCGCCCCTCTCCCCTTTCGACGGGTTGTGTGTGAGACTTTAAATCATCAAACTGTAAATTATAAATTTTAAATTGCTATTGATCCATACTCCTTACTCTTTCTGGGTCACAAAATAAACTTTTAAGATATTTTCATGTGAGAATGGTGCTGTTTGAACTTCAAATATCTACTCGATTTATCAAGACATCACATATTTACCCCTTGTCCTAAAGTCCATATTTATTTTCTTAGTCTTCTTATATTTATTGTTTGTTTTCTTGCACTGCTGTAACTGGAGCCTCGTCGTCTCGTCTCTCTATATACTGGACTGTATGAAGCGGAGATTACAATAAAGTTTACTTTGACTTTAGCAGCAAGCAGGCGCACCGAGGGCTCTCGCGCTCACTTTATAGAATTTCGAAAAAACATTGGTGCAAATTATAAGTCTGTATCATGATGTCTGGTGTTTTCGTGTTTGTTGGTTTGTTTTAATTTTGTTTTATTTTGCGAGTTGGTTATTAGATGCTGCTCCAGCCAGCCAGAGAACCCCCCGCTGCCCCGCCCTCTCCTCCCTGTGCCGCAAGCAGCAGGCGCACTTCGCAAACGGAGGGCGCCCTTACTCCCAGCAAATGAGCGGCACAAAGCCGATCGGTGCCTGGCATTACGTCGGGGCAGCATGAGTACGAGCAATTTTTTTTATTTTTCTATTTTTTTGCCGATGCCCGCCCCCCACCACAATGCCGCCCTGTGTCGCCTGTATCAAAAACCACTACTGCTCAAAATAGTGGCACAAAAATAACGCCATAGTATTGGACCGATTCCGATATGTAATATCGGATCGGTCCATCTCTGGGACGAGTCATGAGTTCTCAAAATGGGCTCATTGAACGCAGCACGGATAAGATCTTAGAGAAGCTTAAGGCTGCTGTGAACACTCAGAATAAGACTCTGAGCGAAAACTGGAGAATATCTTGGAGAAGCTCACGGCAGTCGTGAGTTCGTAGAATCTGCTCTTTGAGCGCAAGACTGATAACATCATAGAGAAGCTCATGGCTCTCCAATGGGAGATTGAGAGACCAGTGTCAGACTGCTAGAACAGCTTTGAAATTCACACGAGTTGTTTGCACTAAAGTAAAAACCACCATCATTCGTGCGGCTACCACTTCGGTGCCAGCTGTGGTCTCAAGGCTGGAGCTGAACAAAAACACCCTGATAACAGACTGTGCATAGACTGTTTCTTCCTATCCTATGCAAGGCCACCTGGTTTGCTGGAAGACTGTTTACTTAGCCTGGCAGGGCTGTGTTTCCCTCTTGTCTCCTGTTCCCTGATTGTTCTGTGGTGTATTTTAGTCCTCTGTCATTCATTCCCTGTTGTTGCATTGTTAACCTACCTATGTGATGGGCTTTCTTCTCCCGTGTTATTAACATTATCCTTGCTCTCAATTTACTGTTTACTTCTGTTTCTTAATTCTATTTTCCGGTGCCAAGTTAGTGTTTTTGTTTCATGTTTGAGATTCTGGTTTGTTTTGTAATTGTAGCATGGATAAATTAACCAGCCCAGAACACAGAATATCTTTGGGGTTTATTTAATCTGAATTATAAAGTAAGCGCCCAGACGTAAATAGAAAGGTTGTAAAAATAAGGAAATAAAATTGGGACAGACAGTCCTCATCCAGTAACAGCTTTGTGCACTGGTAACCCATTGCTACTGCAGGTTATTATCCCCACTTTTCAGGGTTTGGAAGCCAAAGATGTCTAATTTCAATTTGTGACTGATATAAACCCATACAAAAACAAAAACTTAGCAATGTAAAATTAAAACATAATTAAAGCTCCTTTATAGCAATTGTGTGAATAGAGTTCACCATCATGTAGGCACCAGCTTGATAAGTGTGTCATGACCTTGAACAAAACTTATGATTAGTTTTCTTTTCTGATCTTTACAGTCATTCTCTGCTCAAGTAAGTTACAAAGTTACATCTACATACCAACAGTACACTGAGGTTAAATGAGGTGAAACACAAATTTTCGATAGCATCAGGGTGCTGTGAGCTTCCCATCATACATTGAGCATCTTTACCCTAGATGTTTATACAGGGAGTGCAGAATTATTAGGCAAATGAGTATTTTGTCCACTTCATCGTCTTCATGCATGTTGTCTTACTCCAAGCTGTATAGGCTCGAAAGCCTACTACCAATTAAGCATATTAGGTGATGTGCATCTCTGTAATGAGAAGGGGTGTGGTCTAATGACATCAACACCCTATATCAGGTGTGCATAATTATTAGTCCTGTCCTTTCCTTTGGCAAAATGGGTCAAAAGAAGGACTTGACAGGCACAGAAAAGTCAAAAATAGTGAGATATCTTGCAGAGGGATGCAGCAGTCTCAAAATTGCAAAGCTTCTGAAGCGTGATCATCGAACAATCAAGCGTTTCATTCAAAATAGTCAACAGGGTCGCAAGAAGCGTGTGGAAAAACCAAGGCGCCAAATAACTGCCGATGAACTGAGAAAAGTCAAGCGTGCAGCTGCCAAGATGCCACTTGCCACCAGTTTGGCCATATTTCAGAGCTGCAACATCACTGGAGTGCCCAAAAGCACAAGGTGTGCAATACTTAGAGACATGGCCAAGGTAAGAAAGGCTGAAAGACGACCACCACTGAACAAGACACACAAGCTGAAACGTCAAGACTGGGCCAAGAAATATCTCAAGACTGGTTTTTCTAAGGTTTAATGGACTGATGAAATGAGAGTGAGTCTTGATGGGCCAGATGGATGGGCCCGTGGCTGGATTGGTAAAGGGCAGAGAGCTCCAGTCCGACTCAGACGCCAGCAAGGTGGAGGTGGAGTACTGGTTTGGGCTGGTATCATCAAAGATGAGCTTGTGGGGCCTTTTCGGGTTGAGGATGGAGTCAAGCTCAACTCCCAGTCCTACTGCCAGTTTCTGGAAGACACCTTCTTCAAGCAGTGGTACAGGAAGAAGTCTGCATCCTTCAAGAAAAACATGATTTTCATGCAGGACAATGCTCCATCACACGCGTCCAAGTACTCCACAGCGTGGCTGGCAAGAAAGGGTATAAAAGAAGAAAAACTAATGACATGGTCTCCTTGTTTACCTGATCTGAACCCCATTGAGAACCTGTGGTCCATCATCAAATGTGAGATTTACAAGGAGGGAAAACAGTACACCTCTCTGAACAGTGTCTGGGAGGCTGTGGTTGCTGCTGCACGCAATGTTGATGGTGAACAGATCAAAACACTGACAGAATCCATGGATGGCAGGCTTTTGAGTGTCCTTGCAAAGAAAGGTGGCTATATTGGTCGCTGATTTGTTTTTGTTTTGTTTTTGAATGTTAGAAATGTATATTTGTGAATGTGGAGATGTTATATTGGTTTCACTGGTAAAAATAAATAATTGAAATGGGTATATATTTGTTTTTTGTTAAGTTGCCTAATAATTATGCACAGTAATAGTCACCTGCACACACAGATATCCCCCTAAAATAGCTAAAACTAAAAACAAACGAAAAACTACTTCCAAAAACATTCAGCTTTGATATTAATGAGTTTTTTGGGTTCATTGAGAACATGGTTGTTGTTCAATAATAACATTATTCCTCAAAAATACAACTTGCCTAATAATTCTGCACTCCCTGTATACCTTATATACTTTGTTAAATACCTTGTTCCTTACCATTAACTTCTTTCACCCATACTTGTTGTTTTTTTCTTTAAACCCTATTCTTTTCCCTTCAACCCCCAACTGTTTGCATCAGATGACTGCCTCTCCCTACCTCTTTTTTTGTTGCATGTTTCATCCTGTTAAAAGGGATTTTTTTCATTCCCACCATTGCCTAGTGCCTGATCATAGGGGATCATCGAATTGTTGCAGTTTTCTCTGTCATACGTTAGGAGCTTTACATTGCGGTATAAAGTGCAATGTGGTGATTGTTGCAGTAATCTGGGGTTGTTTGCATGAAACTGAATCGAAAGTTGAGTTGAACTGTGTTCTGTTTTCATCTGTTTACAGATGCACGAAACATTAGATTAACTGGGCATGGATCAGCTGATGCAGAGATCAGATGCAGAGTGTTCTTGTGTCATCCATTTAGTATTGTTTTTAAATGTAAAAAACAAATAAAAACATAGTTGACTTTTTTTGTGCTTAAAAGGTGAGACCAGATTATCTGGATCTGGATCGACTCGATGTTCTGGCAGAGTTGAAATTTACTACAATAACAGCTGGGGAACAGTCTGTGATGATCGCTGGGACTTAAATGATGCTGAGGTGGTTTGCAGACAGATAAACTGTGGGTCGGCACTACAAGCTCCTCGATCAGCTCACTTTGGTGCAGGAACTGGACAGATTTGGCTTGATGACGTGAGCTGTTCAGGAAGTGAAAGTTCTCTAACTGAGTGTCAGCACAGTGGATTTGGATCAAACAGATGTGAACATGGTCAGGATGCTGCTGTCATCTGTTCAGGTGAGACACACTGAAATACTAGAAGACATTGCAGATCAGTCTTTTCTTGTGCATTTTACATGGAGTCCTTTAATTAGTGCAATGGAAATTTTAAAATATCTTTCATCTGTTATGAGATAGATGCAATCAGACTAGTTGGATCTGGATCAACTCGATGCTCTGGCAGAGTTGAAGTTTATCACAATAACAGCTGGGGAACAGTCTGTGATGATGGCTGGGACTTAAATGATGCTCAGGTGGTTTGCAGACAGATAAACTGTGGGTCAGCACTACAAGCTCCTCCGTCAGCTCACTTTGGTGCAGGAACTGGACAGATTTGGCTTGATGATGTGACCTGTTCAGGAAGTGAAAGTTCGCTAACTACGTGTGTACACAATCAATTTGGATCACACAACTGTGTTCACAGGGAGGATGCTGGTGTCATCTGTTCAGGTGAGATACATTTTTAGATAGTGAAAAATTGCAATGCAGTCTATTCTTGTATCTCGTACATTCCTTTTTAAAAAAAAAAAATTTAAATAAACTATCAAACCATAGTTCTTTTCATTTAACTGATAGGTCCGATCAGATTAGCTGGGCCTGGATCAACTCGATGTTCTGGAAGAGTTGAAGTTTATCACAATAACAGCTGGGGAACAGTCTGTGATGATGGCTGGGACTTAAATGATGCTGAGGTGGTTTGCAGACAGTTAAACTGTGGGTCGGCACTACAAGCTCCTCAATCAGCTCATTTTGGTGCAGGAACTGGACAGATTTGGCTTAACAATGTGACATGTTCAAGAAGTGAAAGTTCTCTTATTGGGTGTCAACACAGTGGATTTGGATCAAACAACTGTGGACATTTTGAGGATGCTGGTGTCATCTGTTCAGGTGAGATACACTGAAATACTAGAAGACATTGCAGATCAGTCTTTTCTTGTGCGTTTTACATGGAGTCCTTTAATTAGTGCAATGGAAATTTTAAAATATCTTTCATTTGTTATGTGATAGATGCAATCAGATTAGTTGGATCTGGATCAACTCGATGCTCTGGCAGAGTTGAAATTTACTACAATAACAGCTGGGGAACAGTCTGTGATGATCGCTGGGACTTAAATGATGCTGAGGTGGTTTGCAGACAGATAAACTGTGGGTCGGCACTACAAGCTCCTCCGTCAGCTCACTTTGGTGCAGGAACTGGACAGATTTGGCTTGATGATGTGACCTGTTCAGGAAATGAAAGTTCGCTAACTACGTGTGTACACAATCAATTTGGATCACACAACTGTGATCACAGGAAGGATGCTGGTGTCATCTGTTCAGGTGAAATAACCTGAAATACTAGAAGACATAGCACTTCAGGCTGTTCCAGTGTGTTATACACTATTTATAATGTCACTAACACATGATATGAAAGTTAATCTCTTTTCCCTCATAGATGTGATCAGATTAGTTGGATCTGGATCAACTCGATGCTCTGGCAGAGTTGAAATTTACTACAATAACAGCTGGGGAACAGTCTGTGATGATCGCTGGGACTTAAATGATGCTGAGGTGGTTTGCAGACAGATAAACTGTGGGTCGGCACTACAAGCTCCTCCGTCAGCTCACTTTGGTGCAGGAACTGGACAGATTTGGCTTGATGAGATGACCTGTTCAGGAAATGAAAGTTCGCTAACTACGTGTGTACACAATCAATTTGGATCACACAACTGTGATCACAGGAAGGATGCTGGTGTCATCTGTTCAGGTGAAATAACCTGAAATACTAGAAGACATAGCACTTCAGGCTGTTCCAGTGTGTTATACACTATTTATAATGTCACTAACACATGATATGAAAGTTAATCTCTTTTCCCTCATAGATGTGATCAGATTAGTTGGATCTGGATCAACTCGATGCTCTGGCAGAGTTGAAATTTACTACAATAACAGCTGGGGAACAGTCTGTGATGATCGCTGGGACTTAAATGATGCTGAGGTGGTTTGCAGACAGATAAACTGTGGGTCGGCACTACAAGCTCCTCGATCAGCTCACTTTGGTGCAGGAACTGGACAGATTTGGCTTGATGACGTGAGCTGTTCAGGAAGTGAAAGTTCTCTAACTGAGTGTCAGCACAGTGGATTTGGATCAAACACATGTGAACATGGTCAGGATGCTGCTGTCATCTGTTCAGGTGAGATACACTGAAATACTAGAAGACTAGGGATGGGTATCGTTTAGGTTTTATCCGATACCGGTGCCAAATCGGTACTTTTGAAACGGTGCCGGTGCTTAAACGGTGCTCGAACCGGTGCTTAAAGAATGGAGAACACAAACTTTGTCCAAAAACCTCTCATGTTCAGCTGTTTTATTTTTTTTTGTAAAAAGATAACAATGTTAGCCTTTTCTGCAGCTATAGGGCATATATGGTATCACTCTTGGCTGGAAGCAGTGCTTAAACAATGGAAAAAAAACACAAACTTTGTCCAAAAACCTCTCGTGTTTAAATGTTTTTCACTTTTTCTTTGGTCATTTTAGCCTTTTTGGCCAGGGTGAAGGGAGTATCTGCCATCAAACAAGAGGACAGCCGCATGTAGCTATGATGATGTTTGCTAGTTCACCTTACATCCATTAATGTAATAACATGGTTAGCCTACTCAACGTAAATTACACTCGAACAACATTAAGCGACTCACGCAGAGAAGAATGGCTGCTGCCATCATCCTCCTCATCATTTCTGCTACACTGGCAGGGCTAGGGGCCAGGACTCTATTCTTCGGGTTTTTGGGGGATGTTGCTCCGGGTCCGATAACTGGCAACCCACCCAACGTGCTCGGTGTGAGGTCTCGCAGCAAGCTGTCAAATACGGCGCATTTCTCTGCTTTTAAAAAAAAACCGCTATGCGTCGCCAGGTGTTTCATCAGATTCGAGGTGTTACCTCCTTTGACAGTATCACAGTATCAGCTTAAAGCACTTGTTGCAGGCTGCTGAGTTTGCATATTTTGCTGTGAAGTACAGCCAGACTTTTGACCGCTTCGCCTTGGACATTTTTAATCTGTAGCTCTGCTCTAACTGAACGTACGTACCTGGCCCCGCCTACTGTCATAGGTAAACGTAAAATGATTGGCTAGAAGTGTATCACAGCTCAGGAAAAAAAAGCACCGAAATGTGCGCTGCTTTTTGGTCTGGTTACTACCGTTTATGTCAGAACCGGTGCCATCATGGCACCGGACACCGGTACCCATCCCTATAGAAGACATTGCAGATCAGTCTTTTCTTGTGCATTTTACATGGAGTCCTTTAATTAGTGCAATGGAAATTTTAAAATATCTTTCATCTGTTATGAGATAGATGCAATCAGACTAGTTGGATCTGGATCAACTCGATGCTCTGGCAGAGTTGAAATTTACTACAATAACAGCTGGGGAACAGTCTGTGATGATCACTGGGACTTAAATGATGCTCAGGTGGTTTGCAGACAGATAAACTGTGGGTCGGCACTACAAGCTCCTCCATCAGCTCACTTTGGTGCAGGAACTGGACAGATTTGGCTTGATGAGGTGACCTGTTCAGGAAATGAAAGTTCGCTAACTACGTGTGTACACAATCAATTTGGATCACACGACTGTGATCACAGGGAGGATGCTGGTGTCATCTGTTCAGGTGAGATACATTTTTAGATAGTGAAAAATTGCAATGCAGTCTATTCTTGTATCTCGTACATTCCTTTTTAAAAAAAATTTTTTTTTAAATAACCTATCAAACCATAGTTCTTTTCATTTAACTGATAGGTCCGATCAGATTAGCTGGGCCTGGATCAACTCGGTGCTCTGGCAGAGTTGAAGTTTATCACAGTAAGAGCTGGGGAACAGTCTGTGATGATGGCTGGGACTTAAATGATGCTGAGGTGGTTTGCAGACAGTTAAACTGTGGGTCGGCACTACAAGCTCCTCGATCAGCTCACTTTGGTGCAGGAACTGGACAGATTTGGCTTAACAATGTGACCTGTTCAAGAAGTGAAAGTTCTCTTATTGGGTGTCAACACAGTGGATTTGGATCAAACACATGTGAACATGGTCAGGATGCTGCTGTCATCTGTTCAGGTGAGATACACTGAAATACTAGAAGACATTGCAGATCAGTCTTTTCTTGTGCGTTTTACATGGAGTCCTTTAATTAGTGCAATGGAAATTTTAAAATATCTTTCATCACTATTATATATTGTACATATATTTATTAGTTTCAGATGTAGCCATTCTTGTATTTTGCTTGTTTACATTATTGTATTTTGCACAACTCTGTTGCTTGTGAAGCTCGCACACAAGAATTTCACTCACATGTGCTGTACCAATGTACCTGCACATGTGATGTGACAATAAAAGTGATTTGATTTGATTTGATTTGATTTGATTTTGATCTGTTATGTGATAGATGCAATCAGATTAGTTGGATCTGGATCAACTCGATGTTCTGGCAGAGTTGAAGTTTATCACAATAACAGCTGGGGAACAGTCTGTGATGATGGCTGGGACTTAAATGATGCTCAGGTGGTTTGCAGACAGTTAAACTGTGGGTCAGCACTACAAGCTCCTCCGTCAGCTCACTTTGGTGCAGGAACTGGACAGATTTGGCTTGATGAGGTGACCTGTTCAGGAAATGAAAGTTCGCTAACTACGTGTGTACACAATCAATTTGGATCACACAACTGTGATCACAGGAAGGATGCTGGTGTCATCTGTTCAGGTGAAAAAACCTGAAATACTAGAAGACATTGAACTTCAGGCTGTTCCTGTGTGTTATACACTATTTATAATGTCACTAACACATGATATGAAAGTTAATCTCTTTTCCCTCATAGATGTGATCAGATTATCTGGATCTGGATCAACTCGATGCTCTGGCAGAGTTGAAGTTTATCACAATAACAGCTGGGGAACAGTCTGTGATGATGGCTGGGACTTAAATGATGCTGAGGTGGTTTGCAGACAGATAAACTGTGGGTCGGCACTACAAGCTCCTCCATCAGCTCACTTTGGTGCAGGAACTGGACAGATTTGGCTTGATGATGTGACCTGTTCAGGAAATGAAAGTTCGCTAACTACGTGTGTACACAATCAATTTGGATCACACGACTGTGATCACAGGGAGGATGCTGGTGTCATCTGTTCAGGTGAGATACATTTTTAGATAGTGAAAAATTGCAATGCAGTCTATTCTTGTATCTTGTACATTCCTTTTTTTAAAAATTTAAATAAACTATCAAACCATAGTTCTTGTCATTTAACTGATAGGTCCGATCAGATTAGCTGGGCCTGGATCAACTCGGTGCTCTGGCAGGGTTGAAGTTTATCACAGTAAGAGCTGGGGAACAGTCTGTGATGATGGCTGGGACTTAAATGATGCTGAGGTGGTTTGCAGACAGATAAACTGTGGGTCGGCACTGGAAGTTCCTCAATCAGCTCACTTTGGTGCAGGAACTGGACAAATTTGGCTTGACAATGTGACCTGTTCAGGAAATGAAAATTCTCTAACTGAGTGTCAACACAGTGGATTTGGATCAAACAGATGTGAACATGGTCAGGATGCTGCTGTCATCTGTTCAGGTGAGATACACTGAAATACTAGAAGACATTGCAGATCAGTCTTTTCTTGTGCATTTTACATGGAGTCCTTTAATTAGTGCAATGGAAATTTTAAAATATCTTTCATCTGTTATGTGATAGATGCAATCAGACTAGTTGGATCTGGATCGACTCGATGCTCTGGCAGAGTTGAAATTTACTACAATAACAGCTGGGGAACAGTCTGTGATGATGGCTGGGGCTTAAATGATGCTGAGGTGGTTTGCAGACAGTTAAACTGTGGGTCGGCACTACAAGCTCCTCAATCAGCTCACTTTGGTGCAGGAACTGGACAGATTTGGCTTGATGATGTGACCTGTTCAGGAAGTGAAAGTTCTCTTATTGGGTGTCAACACAGTGGATTTGGATCACACAATTGTGGACATTTTGAGGATGCTGCTGTCATCTGTTCAGGTGAGAATGATTTTAGATACTGAAAAAAATGCAATGCAGTCTGTTCCTTTATCTTGTACAATCCTTTTTGTAATGTAAAGAAAATATCAAATCATAGTTCTTGTCATTTAACTGATAGCTCTGATCAGATTAGCTGGGCCTGGATCAACTCAGTGCTCTGGCAGAGTTGAAGTTTACCACAATAACAGCTGGGGAACAGTCTGTTATGATCGCTGGGACTTAAATGATGCTGAGGTGGTTTGCAGACAGATAAACTGTGGGTCGGCACTACAAGCTCCTCGATCAGCTCATTTTGGTGCAGGAACTGGACAGATTTGGCTTGATCATGTGACCTGTTCAGGAAATGAAAATTCTCTAGCTGAGTGTCAGCACAGTGGATTTGGATCAAACAGATGTGAACATGGTCAGGATGCTGCTGTCATCTGTTCAGGTGAGATACATTTTTAATCATTAAAAAACTGTGTAAATACAACTTTTTAGTTTTTCATCCACCCATTTGTATACAGTTAAGCTGTACAGTAAACAGTATGTTGATAAATCCTTGCCTTATTTTTTGTAAAAATGGGTCAAATACAATAAATATCATGCTCCAAGAATTTCTACATCTGTTAAGACAAATGTCCTCTTAAAGACATTGATATTTTTCAGTAACTGCCTGTCATACGAATCACTTTTCTAGTATTGCATATAAAACTTGCCTGCAGGTGTGATCTTATTGTTAATTAAATCCTCATTAGATGCTGACAGGTCTTAGCCAGCTCTGGTTTGGATACAAATGCAGCTTGTCAGACAAGGCTGAATCACTCGTGAAAGTGATCTTGTTGAAATTTGCAACGTAATCAGTTTCAATTTTTAATCTGTTTTTAAATTGAAAATCTCCAAGTTGACTTGCAACAGAAGAAGCTGTGCAATCTTGTGCACACATTTTGAGATGCTCACATGTGCTTCTGCTTCTTGTGTTGAAATATTGTATTACAATTTTATTTATTTCAGTCCATCTATTAATTTTCTATTCATTAGACAAATATTAAAAATCCTAAACGTATTGTGTAATTGAAGTAGAGAAACTTGTATATAGATCAATTATCAACAATATCAAAACTATAATAAAACACAATGACATGCTATAGCTCAGTGTGCTTTGTTGGAACAATGTTGAGGTGGTCAGCTGTCTTGAAAATAGCATCCACATGAATGCCAGGTCAGAACTCTCCCAGCAGTACATTCAAAATGATCTGAAATTGAAAATTCCTGAGATATATCTAAATATTGTGGCTGATTAATTTACTCACTGATGAAAGGTGATTTCTTTTCTTTTGTCAGCATGTGGTAGGATTGTGAAAAACACAGGAAGTTTGCCCTGGCGGGTCATTATAGACCCCAGTGGAGAGTTTTGGTGTGAAGGGTCTCTGATTACCAACCAGTGGGTGCTGACAGCTGCTTCCTGTATATCACAGTGAGTCCCCGGGTCTCTTTCACATTGGTAATCATGTTACACGCGACTGTTGGTGCTCATTTTACATTTACTGTAATAATTTTTCTTCCACTACATTATGTCAAAGTTATTCATGAAAGCAGGAATGTTTAATTACCAGCAATTTATATTTCTAAATTTTTTTTTTCAAGGTCACAAAGAGCTCTCCACCATCTCTGTTAAGTAGTACAGCTAGGGCTGGGCAAAATGATTATTTTCCTAATTGATGAATCTAGCGATTAATTTGTCGCTGCATCAATGAATCTAACGATTAATTTTTTTCCTGCTGCCAATTTGCTGTCTCACATTTTCGTCTTTCGGGATTCTCATAATCAGCCTGCGTGCATTCCGACTCATTTTGCCAGCATGGGCCACAAATAAAAACTACTAACAACGACAACAACAACTAAACAGCAGCTGCTATGTTACTGCTGAGCAGCTTAAATGTGGGGGCCATTTCCACCTTACAAAGCCAGAAAACGACTGAATCACAACCTTTTCTGTTAAAATATCCCCATACTGTAGAACTGTGTGTTCGGGTGGAGTGATTTAAGTCGACTGCGGCTGCCTCACTGATGCTGTCACTACTCGCTGCCGCCATGTCTGTTTTGAAAGTGACGACATATCGACGCACATTTTTTACATCGACGTATTTTACGTGTCGACGTAATCGATTATGTCAACGCGTCGTCCCGGCCCTAAATATAGCTGATCAAGCAGACCAATTCTGTAAGTGGTCCACATCTCTGGTTTAACTGCTGTCCACAACATATAGATGGACCATAGTCTAAAATATTCATACATCTTAAGAATATCATGTTTTCTCAGAGAACCGTGATACCTCTCAATGTTACTATGTTAAATGACAGATCCATTAAATGCAAAGTTACAGTCAGCAGCTTGTTGTCTTAGCCCTAAAAGATCTGTCATCATGTGTTGATGATGACCTAATCCTACTCTGCAATTTAGGAAAATAGAACCAACCCTGGCTAGCAGGTGCTTCCTGATATAAACTCAGATCATCTAAAGTATGACACTAAATGTGATTCAGAGCAGTGTTTTTCTTTTGTATGTATTTTCTAAAGCAGTTCAACAATATCATTATCACATAATAAAATATCTAAAAGCTTCTATTTTATTTACAGTAAGATGTATCCACAACAGACAACATAAGTTTTTTGGGTTTTTTTTTTTTTGGTTTGTTTTGATGTATGAATGGATGTAGGATTTAAATGCATAGAAGGAATGCATCTGTGTTAGGATTAAAAACTGGTATGTAGTCCTCACTTTCAACAAAATTTGAAATGGAGGCTCAGTGAGACAGCCTTTTGTTGCTATGTCATCTAATATTTGCCATGTGATTTGGACGCACCAGCACATCCATTAACTTTTTATTTTTGAAGGTTAGCATAAAAACTTTAAATAAGAAATCCTCTGCTCTGCCTGAAGATAACAAAATTCAACTATGCAAACACACACGCACACACAAACACACACACTTTATATCCTTGTGGGGACATCTCATTGACACAATGCTTTCCCTAGCTGCTTACCTTAACCATAACCATCAAAAATGAATGCCTAACCCTGACACTTACCCTAAACCTAAACATAACCTAATTCTAACCCTGACACTAAAACCACATTTTGAGTCTCAAAATGCCTTCAAACTCGTGGGGGCTGGGGTTTTGGTTGCCACAGGGGCTGCCGGTCCCCACAAGTAAACTTCAAACTTTTGGTCCCCACAAAGATGTTAAAACCCATCCATACGATATCCATCACATTATTTACATTGCTCATGATAAAAGATAGTCATGATAAAAGTATTTGTGATAATTTATGCAATAAATGTGTCCATTACTGAAAACGTGTACTGAAAATATTTCTTAGTATCTATTCTGAACTGTGATAACAAGATTCCTCTTTTGTGTTTTTTTGTTAAATCTTCTTTTAAAATCAAGTGATAAACTCAGCAACAAAGAAGTCCATCTGGGCCAGCACATTCAGTCAGCTTTCAGTCAAAATGTGGTGATTCGGACAGTTGAAGAAGTAATTTGTCATCCTGAATACAACAGCACGACATACAACAATGACATTTGTCTGCTGAAGCTGTCAGCTCCTGTGTATTTCACAGACTACATTCAGCCGATCTGCTTAGCCTCAAAAAACAGCACTTTTCACAGTAGGATCAGCAGCTGGGTCACTGGTTGTGGTTTTGATTGTAAGTAAAAATAAAATCTATATCTATGTCTATATATATATATATATTCAAGCTCCCAGGCCTCTGGTAGAGGACCCGAGCTTGAAGGATAAACCGCCCGCAGGGGCGTGCTGGGTGTTTTTTTTTATATTACAGTCTTATGATATATTCTTTCAAAAGTTGCTATCCTGCAATCTGTTTCAAAGATAGTGACGGGTATTTCTCCAACATCCAACAGATGTTACTATTCCAATAGTAGGAGGAAATGAGTGTCAGTGCCACTATAAACATGACAAAGTGATCACAGAGAACATGATCTGTGCTGGGCTCAGAGCTGGAAGACAAGATTCATGTTGGGTAATCACAACTTTTTATTTGTTTCTTATGTAATCACTTGTTAAATGCTAGTGTGAAAAAATATTTATGTTTTTGTTTCTGCAATTATTCATATATGTATATAGTAGCATACCAGTTCTTATGGTTGTTTAATAGCTAAATCATTTTATTTGATATATTTTGAATCTTCCATAAGACAATTCTTTCTAAAATGACAGGACTGAGCTCCTTTGTGGAACAGGTCTACCAGCTAAAGTCACATTTATCGTGAGAAATATTTGTCAGATTTCATTTTATGGATTTACTATAATAGAAAAAAAACTCCAATGGGTTTTCAGTCTTTAATCTTTTCAGTTAAAAAGAACATGAAAACTATTAACTTCTGAACTCCAGTGCTATTTATGTATTATTTTTGTACAAATATACACACACTGTAAATAAATGATGGTATTCTCCATTCTCCGTTTTGAAACTTCCATTTTTGTATTAATCTGCTACCATGTTGACTTTTACCAATTTCTTTTCTCAGTGGAAAAGAGGAGCTCCAATTATGATCAAAAAAGGATCAATCTGGGTGCAGAGTGGAGTTATGACCCTCCATGATTCCTATGGTTACCCAATGAAACTAGAAATCGGCACTCGTGTGTCCAAGTACCAGGAATGGATCAGAAACACAGTCACTGGGACACCACCAGGTTTCGTTAGCTTCACCTCTCCAGCCACAGACAGTGACTTAAAATTCACCTGCAGTGGTGAAAATCTGGTCCACTTCACCCCTTTCACCTCACTCTGTTTTCTTGCTGTGTTGCTCCATGCATATTTTGGATGCGGCATATAACTCAAGATCCTGTACTAAAACAACAACGTCAAATACTTATACATTAGTAGAGTTCTTAAATTTTTACTCTTGTCCTTATGACATTTTACAACTTTGAGGTGAAGTAGTAGTTTCTATTCTATTTATGGGACAGCTTGGGTTTGTGGTTACTTTACTAATTAAATAATATTTTTGCTTCCAAAACATAACACACACACACACACACACACACACACACACACACACACACACACACACACACACACACACACACACACAGTATTTATTCTAAACATTGTACTTTTTAAACATGTGGCTAAGAGTTGAAACTATATAAACATTTTGACAAACTTTTTTTTGGCAAATATGATGATTTTTTTTATTATTATATTCTTTATACTATATTCTTAATTACTAAATATATTCTTTATTAATCTTTTGTTAAAGTTAGATTTTCATTAATAAATAAAATGGTGAAATTTCTTTTTTCTGTTTTTGGTTGAATCTGGTTCTTGTTTGACATCCTGACATTTCTTGTTTTGACAGGATTTTTGTGTACAGTTGTGCTTAATGATTAAATAAATACATAAATAAAACAACGTTTAAGCATTTCATTCCAGGCAGTAGAGAAATAAAAACAAAAAAACAAACAAAGCCGAAACCTTAAGAAATGTTTTAAAAAATAGCTTTTCTACATCCAGGAGACAGTATATGACTATATGATTCTTCAGAGCTACGATATGAACATAGCTCTGAAAAATGATCCAATGGAGTAGTGCTAGAACCAAAACACATTAACAGTTGCCTTAAGTCACTTTATATTCTATGGTAAAGACCCTATTATAATGCAAACAAAACAGAGAAAAACCCAACATCATAATCAAGGGCTTTGGAGACAATGGGAAGAAAAATCTAAATTTAAACAGGAAGAAAACCTCAGCAGAACCAGGCTCAAGAAGGGGTGGCAAGGGGGAGGTAAGGAAGACAGGACAGAGATACTGTATACCAAAAGACAAAAAGGCATTTTAACCCTCAGCACCACATCACTACTAATACATGTCACATATTAGTCATTTAAACAGTAATGATTAAACATTTTTACTATACTATGAATAAATAAATATATATATAAATACTATATCTATAGATAACACAACAATTACTACATGTATTGTTTAATTAATAAAACATCAGAAAGTGATAAAAACACATTAGAAATAGCAATAGCTTCATAACAGACCAATAAATCAACACATTTTCATCAGCAGATGTTTGCATATTCAGTAAAAATATTTCAACAACAAGTTTTTGATTAAAATTATCAATGAACTTCAGCCTTACCTTATGTAAGGTAAGTTTCATGTTGGACTCATGGTCCTTTGTTAGTCCAGTTTAGGACAATGTCTCTGACGTATGTATCATATCAAATATATGTTATATCAAAACAAGGCCACACCTGCAGTTGTTTCAGTTTTTCACTGGTGTTTCCTGTTAGCTGGTAAACCTCACTCAGGTGGACACTCTGAGACAAGGAGCTGAGAGAGAGAAAAAAAGGGTCAATTATAAAGAAGAGAGAAAAGTGAAACCCTCCTCAGAAGGTCTGACTCGCATACCTGCAATCGACCTGTGATGGACTCCTGTTTGGCGTTCACGTCATCCCAGCGGCAGCCGCACTCCCTCGCTGTTGCCAGCAGCTGAGTCTGCAGGGTGCCCTGGAAGACCTGAGTTAATGTTCGACTCCTCCTGATCAGGCTGTCCAGCTGGATGAGCCGAGGTCTCCCCTCTTGCCACCGCCTCTGAACACACAACACAAATTGCATGTGAAGCAGGAGGTGCAGATTTTTTTTGCTATTCTTTTCTAAATCCAGGCTTAATCACGTGGAAGTATTTGGAAAACTTTTTTGGCCAGCGGACGACTGTTGTCTCGAAGAAAGTCAAATCAAATGTATGCGATACACAATCAATTCACAAGAACACATTAAAAAAGAAAGTCCCGTTCTTGCCTGATTTCAACTGAATTCTGCATCAAAACAGGGTAACAGAAGTAAAACGAGTGTTTGCAGCAAATCTGAGCACAAAGCTTCACTTTATACAAGCCTGCTACTAAAGTTCTCCTCTATGCAGATGACGTGGATCAACTTGGATCTGCTGTGCAAATGTTATAGATTCACGCTAAATGAAACAGTAGTCTGCATGACTCCAGATTCTGATCCCTCATCCTAATATGGTCCAAAAAGGCTCACAAAAAAACAAAACAAAGCAATAGCAATAAAGCAAATGTTGAGGCTTCTAAATACAAAGTCCATAAACCAATGGCTGACATGGGTTTTATCATAAGGGTGATAAATATACAACATATGTTCTTAAGACTAAAAGAATAATACAGATTTTAGTCTGAGGGATTTGATGTTCATTTACCTGCAGATGCACTATAATTCATTTGTGCAAACAAGAAATATCTACAGCTTTTCGGTCAGAGGTGGTCTTGTGATTTAAGCCAGGTAGATTTATGTGTTGATGCTACCTGCTTCATCATTGTGACTGGCTGCTGAGTGATATTTACAAACTTGAACCACGTGCTGAACTTTGGCCCAGCGTTGATACGTCTTGTTAGTATAATGAACTCTTCTTGGCTTAATGTATGACGGTGGATAAATTAAATGTACAACTGTTACGAAAAAAAATCATAGCTGGACTGATGGCCAGTCTAGCTATGGCCATGCCATCAGTTAACCCTTCACGTGCCAGCTGTTTGCCAACCCCTGGCTTAAACCCGACAATAACCTGTAACCCTGACACTAAAACCACGCGACCCTGAAAAGCAGGAGTGTCAAACTCAAATACACAGTGGGCCAAAATTCAAAACTGGAACAAGGTCGCGGGCTAACATTAATATTTATTAAAAAAAAAAATCTTCCTCCAGATTTAAGAATGAATCTCTTCTTATGGACTCAAACAAGTTTTGCTGAAAAACTAAATATGGAGAAAGCAAAGCTTAATACTAAACAATATTTATATTAGCTGTATAATACCAGTAGGCCAGCTCTAATAGTAATTTGGTATGGCCAAATGTAATTAGGCTGCGGGCCAAATTTGGCCCGCGGGCCAGAGTTTGACACCTATGCTGAAAAGGATGGATGGACAAAGACGTCTAGACATACATACACACACAAACACACAAAAACACATAATGGAGGGAGAGTATAAAAAGCAGAGACCATGACGCTTGCATAAGGACCCCTAAAAGATATAAACAGCTCTGCTTGGAGCCAAATTGTTCCAATATAATTTTTGATCAAGTATATAGACTGAATCAAACACGTCTGGAAAATGAAAAGCATTCATATATTTAAGTTGGAAAAAAATTATATATATATAGATACATATAATTTGCTGGTGCTACACTGTGCTTCAAGGGTCAATAGCAGCATAACAGAACTCACTTATGGTACTGCATTCATTCTATAAAACAATAACTGTCTGTGACTTTAAACCGCAGTATAAATGCAACATTCAAGAAACAGTTAAAAGTAACGTAACCATAAACAATAAAACAATGACATCTAAACAGCAGCACATGTCCCAAGGCATGATGGGAGAGAACTAGTTGCTCCCCCAACACGCCACACAGCCCCCACCTGAGTGGATAGCTGTCCCCAGCAACCGACAAGTCCATAGCAAAGTCTCTGAGGTGTTGGGGAAGGCGACGGCGTCTTTGAGGACATTCCATGGGGGGGATCCGAAGACCAAGTCCACTGGGGTACGAAGCTCATGCCCGAACATCAAGGTCGCTGGAGTGCACTTAGTAGATTCCTGGACCGCCAAACAGTAGGCCATTAGGACCAGGGGAAGGTGTTGATCCCAGTCGCGCTGCTGGCGGGAGGTCAGGATAGCAAGCTGGGTGGATAGGGTGTCGTTGAAGTGTCGCTTTGGGGATGCAGTGGCGTCATCCAGGTCTTCCTGATACCCAGCCGCTAACAGACCTCGTACGCAGAGTCGTACGTAGTGAGGAATGTAAAATTATTAACAAGATAATCGACCACTGATGTGGTAGTGTTCAGATAGCTGCTCTGCTCGATGAGCATTGAAGATGATAACAGTGGGTGGATTATATTCTTAAACTTAGTTACAGCGCTTTCAGAATGACCTCTAATGTGATAAAATCTACTCTCCACTGTTGTGGAGGGCGGGGCCCCGGTAACCCTATCTCAGGCAGGGTAAACTGTTCCGTTGATGTTTTCCTCATAAGGGGCCTGCTCTGGCCCCTGGAAGACAATTGACTATGGTTGCCGGTGTCTCTAGCTTCACATGTCTGAGAACAGAATCACCAATTACCAGAGTTTGACCCCCGGCAGGTGTGTTGCCAAGTGGGGAAACACAGTTAGACACATGAACAGGTTGATGGTGTACCTGGGGCTTCTGTTTAAGACTATGCGTCCTCGTTACCCAGCCGCCCTCTTTCCCCAGCTGCTTGGGGTCTGCCGGGGAACAGCTAGCGGGGCCTACACTATCTTCGGCTGCACCAGCTACAGGTGCCTGGCTAGCTACGAGTGAATGAAGGTTGTGACGCCGAGTCTCCAATTCAGTAATCCTGACTTCCAGAGCTGCAAACATGCTACATTTGTTACAAGTATCATTACTGCTAAAGGAGGCCGAGGAGTAACTAAACATCTGACACAATGAACAGGAAAGTGCAGGAGGGACAGGTGAAGTAGCCATGGTGCTACGAGCTAAGCTAAGCTAGCAAAACAGTACAGAGACAGTGATTGAATACTTTGGCTATAAATTAGGTAGTGAGTACACAGAAGGTGTGCTTCAGATGAAGCACGTGAAGATCATACTGTCAGCCAGAACCCTGTCCATTAGGTGCTCGAATGTGGCTGGGGTATTGCAGAGGCCGAAGGGCGTCACCTTAAACTGCCATAGTCCCTGGCCAATGGAGAAACCAGTCTTTGGGTGGGGCTCTGGCATCAGCTCCACCTGCCAGTAGCCACTGCGCAAATCAAGGGAACTCAAACAGCAGGACCCAGCAATGTCGTTGAGGGCATCGTCAATCTAGGGCAATGGGTAGAAGTCCTTGCGTGAGATGTTGTTGAGTAGACGATAGTCGACACAAAATCACCAGGTACCATCCTTTTTCCGAACAAGCACGGCCAGGGCTGCCCAGGGGCTGTTTGAGCGTTCTATGATGCCCGCCTCTGCCATTTCCCTGATCTTCTGCTCTGCTACGGCACACTTGGCAAGGGGAAGGTGACAAGAGCAGAGGTGGATGGGGTGTGCATCCCCAGTGTCAATGTCGTGTTGTACCAGGCTGGTTTGTATGCAGTCCTCATCCTTGGCTGCAAAGATGTCAGCAAACAAGTCAAGTAACTCCCGCAGCTGCTGTTGTTGATCAGACCCTCGCAGCTCCTCTGGTATAGGTCCTCGACAGCTTTCTTGGTCTCAGTGGACAGTTGCTGTAATGCTGAATAAGGGGAGGCCCCTTCCACCGCCAGTGGCGACAGGCCCTCAGGCTTCCTGACACTGGCTGAAAAAGTGGAGGCAGGCAGCGGGACTTCCTTGGTGGTGTGGAGCTCCACAGCCTCCTTGCCCAGGTAAAGGATTGCTCTTGACCCATCCACCGTGGCCTCCCATTTGGCCAGCAGGTCCAGACCAATGATGCATTGGTCCTGGATGCTGGCTAGTGACAAAATATAAATATATATTTTTTTGTGCTTATTTTCTGATTATATTGTTTTTGTACTTTGTAATAAAGTCTGGCAGAAAGAACTAGATCAGAGGGTGACAGGTTGCCTAGCAACAGAGGCTTCAGTAAGGGGAAGTTAAGAAACAGGAAGTTGCAGAGGCATATTAATAAAATACAGGAAACCAGACAGAAAAAGCGGAACTAGTAACATACACACACATTAGTCAGACCTGAGGGAGTTGTTTTGGTCGAAGCTCTGTGTGGGTGTGTGACGTATGGCAGAACTACATATACGTATTTCACCGGCCATGCTTTTAGAACTGGGGGGTACATGCTTGTGTCTGCAGTTCTCCTTTTCTGGAAATATAAAATAAATATAATTTTTTGAACTTGACCACTCTGTGACGGAAGTCTTTCTCTGTCGCCAAAAGAATTCAAACAGAATTAAATACTAGCCAGAACCAGTGGTCCACAGTGCAGTTAGCAACAGTCACCAGAAGGGATCTTTCCCCCTTAACTCTGGCGCGCTCCCTCGTGACTGTGGTGATGTGGTGCTGAGTGTGATTCGGTGGGTTGGCCGAGGACAGATTGCTGGTGGGGGGCAGTTCCTCTGTTGTGCCACCCCGCCTTAGTTTAACGGCAGCTGAGGTGCCAGGCTTCGTGGGCTCAGTGTTGGACAGTAGCGTGCAATGTGGCCTGGTTCTCCGTGTAGCTGGTCTGGCCTTAAACTCTGATTGCCGTCAGTTCTCTGCGTTGCATTGTGCGAATGACCAGAGGAGTCAGCTCTCACTTTGCCAGCTGGAGTGGATTTATTCTCCCATAACTGTTTATAATAAAAACAAAACAGTACAGCGACTTCACTTTACTGGACTTCTGCATGAACACCTCTCCTCAGCGGGGCCTCTAGGCGACTGAGGTGCAACATCACAACAAATCTAATTAACAAATAAAACTGCTAAAATACTAAAATGTATTTATAAACATATCTAACAAATTAAAATGCACTTCATTGTGACCATATAGCGACAATTACCTCATCAACAAAATTATTCTTTAGGGAGACTTCATTTACCAGTGGCAATTTTACATATTTTTTTTAGTTAAATATATCTAACAGTACGTTCAAACAGTGAACATGCATCACAAACAAACAAAAGATATAACCAGTATACATGACACAAAAATAAAAGAGGGAGCTCACATACCTCTTTAAAAAAATACAAAACAGTACAGCGACTTCACTTTACTGGACTTCCGCATGAACACCTTCAAGGGGGAGAGAAGGATAGTGGACCACATGAGAAACCGCCTGCATGCTCCTATGCTGTCATCTGAGAATGGCTAACTAGCATGTTACAATAAAGTGCTGTACTTGACAGAGAAAGAATAATTCACACTAAAACATGTAACAGAACAGTGAGACAAAATGCACAGAGGGAACGAGCACTGTTTGAATTACTTTTAGTTACTTTAACTGTGTTTATTCGCACTGTAACTGAGAACACTAGCGTACACTCACCTCTCCTCAGTGGGGTATTAAACCCGATTCTTTGATCCCCATGATAGAACAGAGAAAACTCGATTCAGAAGTGGTCAAAACATTTATAATTCTTTATTCAATCATCTTCCGGAAGACAGAGCCCTGCACAGCCCAAAGCCAGTTGCAGAATCTCTAACATTAGAAGCTCAACATGAGTCTCATATAGGTGTTATTTTGGTACTTCACACGTCACACAGTTTCGATACAAACAACTCCTTTTACTCCGTTCCTCTTTTCTTTGTGTCTTACTTCCTGTGCAGCTTGCAATAACTTCCCCTTTCTGAGGTCTGTTACCAGGGCAACCTGTCATCATTCGTCTGAACTTAGTTTCACTCTCTGTCTGCTCCTCATATGCTGCAAAAACATGCAGTTTCCTGTCAGCCTGCGACCTAGTCAAGTCTGGGCCTTTCATAAAACAATCTAATCAGCAAATAAGAATAAGAATATATATTTATTTCTTAACAGGGGCCTCTAGGCAACTGAGGAAAATAGCACGCAGCTACAGCAAGTGACTTCGTGGAAAGTCAAAGGTCACACAAACAAAATAAAAGCTCCCATAATATAAATACAGAAAATAAACATGTATAAATAAACACTTATACATAACCAATACTGACAAAGCAAAGTAACACTGCAGGATGGATCTTTGGTGAAATATAAATTATTTTTTAATACACCTGTTACATCCGCATCAATGGCAGTTGTCCCTGGATTGGCCACCTGCTCGTCTAGTCGCCAAGATTGCCAGGGTGGTGTGATGGTGGTTTGGAGGGCCTTCTCCTCCTGGTCACTCCCTTCGTAGTCCATTTGACACATTTGTGACTTGTGCCAGGGCTGCATGCACCTGAGCTGAGCACATGCTCCACTCTTTCTGTCTCAGTTAGAGCTGCTGCCAGGGTTTCTGGTGCATGCAGACTGATGTGCTCTTGTAGTTGTTTTGACTGGAGACCCTGAACAAAAGCCTGGAGAGCAAGCTCTTCCTGTGCTGCAGCATCAAAAGCAGGGTACTCTCTTCATGCATAAAGACAAAGGTCTCCAGCATAGGCACCCAGACTCTCCTCTTGTCTCCGTGGGCGGCTGGCAAGTTTATCTTAGGCATCATCTGCATGTTTATGGAGCCCAAACCTGCTCTGCATTGCTCTGGCTACAGCAGGACAACTTAAACGCTCTTCTGGCTGAAGATCTGTGAGGATCTGCAGGGCCCTGCCTTCCAAGGCGAGAGCGACTTGGACAGCTGTTTCCTCTGTTGTACCATCTGTTTAGCCAACACGTTCTCACTCCCAACTCGTCAAACGTGTGACGCATGGTCAGGCTCCCTCTGCTTCACTTATGGACGCGCAGGGTACCCCCCTCGCGTCGGGAATTGACGTGAAGGGTCCTCCGATTGAAGAGATTGCTGCAGAAGTGCCTGTTGTCAGTATATTTAGACATTTTCCAAATCACATTGTAGTGACATATACAGAACACAATAAATTATATAATGTAAATAACTACCTGAAAAACAGGTAGAACGATTCTTTTGTATCGTTTATTGCATTTACGGAGGGAGTGATGTATGCTGGGTAATGGCACAGCTAGCTACTGGGTGACTTTATTCACCCGCTTCAGCTGTTATCAGTCCATACAATGGGCGTTGAAATACTTATAAAATACTTAAATAATACTTATTTTCCACCCTAATTTACAAATAAATTCTTTACAAATCCTACCATGTGAATTCATGCATTTTTTTTTCACATTCTGTCTCTCACAGTTGAAGTGTACCTCTGGTGCAAATTACTGACCTCTGTCATCATTTTAAGTGGGGGAACTTGCACAATCGGTGGCTGACTAAATACTTTTTTGCCCCACTGTACTTCTTAAATGAAGGCAAGTGTTTGTCCTTTTTTGTTCCTCAGGTACAGTACGTGATATCAAGGGCAGGTGGTCAACACTGGGGGTAGACAAGAAGCAGAAGTACTTCCAAGAGGGAGCTGCAGTGAGGACACAGCCAGGTCACTGAGGTCAGAGGTCAGAATCTGAAACAGCTCAGGTTTATATTTTAGAGGATATAAAAAATCAAAATGTATTTATAAAGAAACCTTTAAATAATGGTCATAATTATGATTATTATAAGAAATATCAAACATTTAAGTGGATTTTCTGTTACACATATTGTGTTAGCCCTGCAATAAACTGGCAGCCCGTCTTATTCCTGTATCAGCTGGGATAGGCTTCATCCTCCCGCAACCCTGAATTGGATACATTGTATTCCAATTATGTAATCTGATCATTTACAAACTCAAGGTATCTAATCAAAATGTAAGTAATAATTATAAAATGGGAAAGCAGAAATAAGTGTGACATGAATGTAAATGTGTGAGCTGACATAGAGGACAGCTACATGTAGTCTGAAAAACCTTTGTTGTCAAGTTTGCAGGTATATCAGCACGAGACATTCTTACATAGAAGAGACATTAAAGTCTCTAACTCAGTGAAGCATTATTGGTCCCGTCTGTTTGGATAAATATAGTAAGTTGATGTATGTGCATTTATTGACACATTTTCTTAAGTGCTTATCCAGTTCAGGATCACAGTGGAGCTGCAGCTGGATATGTTCACTAAATAAACCTTACAAAAGTTAACAATAAACCTGCATCCATGTACGTTGTTGTCCACAGGATGAGAAAATCAAACTGGAAGACTGGAACATGTTAATAAATGTTTGTGTGTTTATGCCTGTGTCTTTCACAGGAGGTGCTGGAAGGTTTCCCTAATAGTTCCTGGTGAATCAAAGCAGAACCATAAAGGTTGCTGGACTGCATGATGGCCTTACCCCTGAGCAGTCATCCTGTTAAAGGAGGAACCAGTTAGAAGCTGTTTTCAAAGTAGCTGAGCAGATTTCATCTCAAGTAAGCAATTAACTGTTTCAGAATCAGAATCAGAATCAGAAAGGGGTTTATTGCCAAATGTTGAGCAGGTTTACAACATTAGGAAATTGCTGCGGTGCTTCAGTGCAAACATAGTGTCATAAAAATATAAAAATAAGAATAGGAATTAAAAGTGCTCCGTAGAAAGATATGTGCATGAGATATACATGAGAATAAGAATTGTGCTAAGTAGATAGATACATACATGATATATACATGAGTGCAGGTGGTGATCAGTGCCAAACATGGAATGATGCAGTGACACAGCGTAGGGTCATGTGTTAGTGGCGGGGGCAGTCATGTGGTTATTGTTCATGTGTCCAACAGCAGAGGGGAAGAAACTGTTCTTATGGCGAGAGGTTCTGGTGCGAATGGACCGGAGCCTCCTGCCTGAGGGGAGCAGGTCAAACAGACTGTGTCCAGGGTGAGAAGGGTCAGCTGAGATCCGGGCTGCACGCCGCAGTGTCCTGGAGGTGTACAGGTCCTGCAGAGATGGGAGTCTGCAGCCAATCACCTTCTCAGCAGAGCGCACAACACGCTGCAGTCTCTGTTTGTCCCTGATAGTGGCTCCAGCGTACCACACGGTGATGGAGGAGGTGAGGATGGACTCGATGATTGCAGTGTAGAACTGCATCATCGTCCGTGTTGGCAGGTTGAATTTCTTCAGCTGCCTCAGGAAGTACATCCTCTGCTGGGCTTTCTTGATGACGGAGGTGATGGTGGGCTCCCACTTCAGGTCCTGGGTGATGGTGGTAACAAATGCTCCTTCTGCTTCCAATTTAGAAGAAGAAGAAGAAGAAGGCGAAGGCTTCAGCGAAGTGGCGTTCATGGTCTCAGTGAACAGTCATGGTCACACACTGCATGTGGTTTTAAAAGCAACATGTCTGTTCACTACAACAATGGAGATGTGTAATATTAGTGCAGCTATGGTTTGTTTTTGAGCATCAGTTCTGTTTTCTACTTTGATCACTTAGACCAAAAAAGTGTTGTTTTCAGATTCTTTCTTTTACATCTATAAACCACCTGTTCATTTTTTTATTACAATTAGTTTCACATAAATGTTAGTGTTTCCTTTATTATCTTTTAATGCTTACACTACACTGTACATGTCTACATTAGAGACATTTCTGTTTCCTGTTTCTGTTGACTCAGAGTTGTGAAATGTTCTTTTATTTGATGCACAATATGAAGTTCATAATTTTCTTACAAATAAAACTCTAATGACAAACATGAACAGCTGTGCTTATTTCTGAGACATGAGTTTTTGAATGTGTTTAGACAGTGTGCATCTGTCTGCTGAAACTGTAATGGTGAACCTGAGGTGATGGTCAACAGAAGGCAAACATATATCAATATAAAACAATATTGAAGTAATGTCTTTACCCTCTGCAGCGTGTGGACGCTGTGCACGCAATCACCTTATTCACTGTAGTAAACATGCACCGATAGCTCACGTGACTGACTGTCTCCATGGTTACATCGTATATTATTAGCTATGTAAACAGCTTCCATAGATACCGCCATAGCTCTCTGCAGCTGTAACACTTTCACACTTTGCAAATCATTTCATGTTTTTGATAGTTATGAAGACAGAATATGTTTTTAAGGTCATGCTAGGCGGTTGCTATGGTGGTTGCTGTGGACTTGGGTGGACCGCGTCCGATTCCTGTTATTAGCTGTCCGCTACGGGAAGGCTGCGTTCCATTTACAAGTAGTGACAGTCTGCCGCAACTCGAACTCAAACCCCGCTTTGTTCTTTAATTATAGGCCTTTTTTAGCCGTTCATGACACGCACACACACACATAAAGCATTTTGCCTCACCATGAGAATGCAAGTTTACCTAACCTAACCTTAAGTATCTGATATAGGATAGAAAAATGAAGCAACCAGAGATTTAATGATGAAGACTCTGGGTTCTGTAGCTCACGTTTTACAGTCCTGAATGACTCTTTGCATATGATTTATTGAAGAGGACTTTAGAATGCACTTTACATTTAGACTGTTGCTGTTTCATTTTTTACATTGTTGCCGTGTTATGTCATGAATAAGGTTCACCTGCTGGGGGTTTGATGGATCAGCTGGACAATACAGTCAAAGACAGACTTCATTCATCATATGCAAGAATCCTAGTTGGATTTTTGTTGTCACTCATGTTTTTGAACCAAATATTGAAAACAATTCTGACAGACTGGATACCTGGTCAGGTGTACATTACCTTTTACTCAAGCATCCCAGGACAGAGCCCTGCCCCACCATGAGCCTGGGTGGATACGTGGTTATAATATAAAAGGACCAATACTGAATATGAATATTTCATGAAAATTGAATTATAATACAAATTAGTAATAAGGGTTTCTCTGCGCCCTTATCTACCCCATACTCAAAGAGCTGCGGGCAGAGAGGGTGACAGGAGAGGATGGCACTGAAGAGAAGATGCTCGGTTTCTGGAGTCTCCTGGTCCTGTCAGTATTAGTAGGATGCATCTGCTGTGTCTTCTCGTGGATGCTCACCTACCTTGACTCGTTCCAGCCTGGTATGGATTTCCCAACACTGCGGACAGTGGCCCACGTCAGAGACGTTTAATATTGATTACATATGTCTGAATTGCTAACCCTAACCCTAGCTCAACAGACCACAATGCCCTGGACTGTCAGTATTATTACATGCTGTGAACATAAGTACCTTTGATCACAGTTTATGTTGTAAAAGAGAAGGAATATTGGAAAGAAAGATCAACATTGTGATATTATTTCTTCCAAACTGACCAGAAACATGCTTGTCAGACTCTCACAGCAAAGGATCAGACTCACTGTGCATGACGGCTCAGGCCAATGATGTCTGTTAGATTGTCAGTTGTTTAGTGCTTCTGTACAGTTAGGGTCACCGTCTCTATTTCAGAATAATTAATATGCGGAAAACACTAAAAGTTGATTGTCTTCCAATATTCTAGCATAATTAAAAAACTTTGACTTTGTAAGTACATATTATTAGTCCTAATGCCAGTATGAGTCTTCATAACTCCTGCTTTGAAATACTGAACTTTAAAATTTACCTGATGAAAGATCATTTACAGTGGCACTCTGTCAGGATCATTCTGACTGTAAGATCACTGTATTAATCTGAATCCTTCTGAAATGTGCTGTGAATGAACGCTGATGCAACTCACTGTGGGAAAGCTGTTAATAAAATGAATCTGTGACACATGCAACACATTCACAGAGGAAGAGGACACAAAGGGAGGACACGCAGAGGCTGTGTTGAAGTCAGAAATCCAAATCTTTATTAAAAAACAGGCGGCGGTAACAAACAGGAAGACAAGCAGTCCATCAAACAGTCTACAGGGTCAAACATTCAGAGAATTCAAACAGCAGTAAAAAATAACTGGACACTGAAAAACTTAAAGCAATGTGTGACGCAATAGAAGGAAGCAGCGCAGTATATTCACTGAATTATCATCAATTACAAAAGAGAAAAATGACGATTTCTAAGGATTATTTTCTTAAATACAGTTGGAGTGTGGCTGGTAAAGATGGAAACCTACAGAATGTAAACTGTGTGAGTTTGTGAACTTTGTTAGTAACAAATGAGGTAAAAAAACAACAACCCCAAAACAGACAAAACACAGAAAGAGGCTCTCAGTATTCATTAATAATTAGAAAGAAAAATTCTGGTCGTGGATTTTTACAGTCTTAGTTCCGCTCGCTGTCATCATTATAATCATCATGATCAATGGCGAGGTCCTGAGGTGGGTGGGGCTGTCTCTGGTGATGTCACCATGAAGGAACAGCATCTGGCACGTGTTGGTGAAACATCCCAGTACACTGGTGTAGTTTCCTCTCCAGCTGTTTGACATGTGACACTTGAACATTAAGGGGAAGAAGAAGAAGAAACAGTGTTAGGTCAGGTGACCACATGGTTTCTAAAGTAACTGACAGGAAGTAACCAGGCCGTTAGAAATGGATGGCATGTGTTTAGAGTTACTGGAGTTGGGTAACTCTACTTACCAAAAGCAGAAGCACACAGATGAAGGATCAGATGCTGAATGTTGCAGGAACATGCTCATGTGTGGTGGTCATTCAGTGCTGCTCCGGCAGGTTAGACAGTCCAAGACTGATATGCTGCCCATCTGAGAGTTTGAAAACACACATGCAAAGATTTATTTTGTATTACAGTCAAAGTTGGATGTTCATTTGTCCTTTAAAAATGTTTGTGTATTTGAAAGCACTAACATTTAAGGATGACTTGGATCGTCTCCTGAAGCCTGGGACTCCTAGTGTTAAAGGGGAGACAAGTGTATCCACTGATCTATGTCACTTTACCTGGATGATGACTCCTCTCCCCCTCACTCAGAAACACTCCTAATATAACCAAGCAAATAAATAATATTGAAGATTTACTTACATCATTACAAAAACAGCAAAAACATCTCCCTTTGATTCTATTTCTCCATTCCTGCTGAACATCAGGCAACAAATATCTCAATAAATCACAGTAAAATGTAAAGCACATGTTTTCTCTGCTTTGTCTAACCTCTGCAGAGCCTCTGTCAAGAAAAACATAACTGTAAGCATAAAACAAATATACATTTCATAACACGTCACTGGACAAACCTCGGTCAGCTGATTTCCTCTGTGCAGTGCAGACGAACATCAGTCAGCAAGTGACTCTGCTGGTTCTTCTGAGGAAACACCACCGTCTCTCCACACCGTCACCATCTGTGAGCACAAACTGCTGCTCTGCTCTGCCCGCATGTAGGAATCACATATCACACACACAGGGGTGAAGAAACATCAGAGCTCAACTTTGGATACTTTAGATCTAAACAGATCAAAGTAGCTCTTAGTTTCAGCAATCAGACAAACAATGATACCATACTGATTCTGTATGAATACAATATGGTATTTTCAATGCAGGTGTCAAATTAATTTATTAAAACTAATGCAGATATACGTTTCTTTTTTTGATAAATTAGTTTGCTAAATTATAAGAATATATATATTTTTTCATTTATCAATTGCAACTGAAAGAAATTAAATATTGAACAAAAATATATTGTCACATTCTGAGCATGCTCAGCATGCTGACAGACTTGAAGTTGCTACAGATTTTAAGAAGTGATAATTACAGGGAGGAAACTTCTCCTTTTCATCCGTTTAATCAAACATTTGATGCCTCAGCTGTCTCAGTCCTATAGCGTTCTGCAACTACAACTAACCTGAGGCTTGGATTTGGCTGCAGGTGCCCCTGTACATCCTTCTCAGCAGCACACATGTGGGTACCATTTAATCCCACTTCTTCCTGAGCTTTGCTTCATCACAAGACCAAAGGTGGCATCCCGTGTCACAGTCTTATCATCATCCAGAAGAAACATTTGAAGAAACATCATGGAGAAGAAACATTTACGCGCCTCCTGGTTTTGTTTTCTGATCCTGCAAAAAGACTGAGGACAACAAAGCCCAGAGAACACGAGATACACAACATCCAACATTCAGACTCAACAGCCTCCATAAATGAAGAGCACCAGGTTGGTTCAGTTATAGTAGATATAAGCATACTTCACATTACTGGGTATGAATAATAATGAGGAGGCAAACTTTGAAGATGCAGAGCATGATGTCCCATCATCAGACTGTAAACAAACATCCACCAGGCTTCTTTGTTGCCAAAATTGATGATTCTCCCATCAGGGATCAGTAGCGTGTATTAACCTGTGGTATAAGCAGCAGTCACTGAAATATTACTGTTTCAGATAAGAAATCTAGGACATAAAAGCCAGGGTGGGAGGGATCTCTGCAAACTGACTTAACTCTGCAAGTGTGAAGCTCAACAAAAATCTGACTCTCCAGTCACAGACAAACAAAAACCTCCAGCTGGGAGATAGAAAACGCTGTCTGGGTCTTGCTGGATGTTGCTGGTCAGAGTCCACACATTAGCAGAGTGCTTCTTGGTCCCACTGACCCATGTGGACAGTGACTGTGGAGAACTGTTCTGGAAAACAGAGAAGAGAATTAAAATAACAAAAAGCCAAACAGGATTTCCACAAAGACTCTCTTGGAATCAGCAATCAAAAAAATCACTGGTTCATATTTCAATTAAATATGAACAGGTTCCTCAAATGTACGCAGTTCAGATCTGATTTAATTTAATTTCCTTCACACAGCACATTCGTCCAGGCTGACAGGTAAACATAGAATTAATCTCAGGTAACATGACTCATAGTAGAGATTCAGTAAGAAAGATTGCAGGCTCTAATATTATTACCACACAATCCAAGGACACACCAACAGCTCAGATTTGTAGAACTATTTAAACAAATGTCTTCTGAATATTCAATTCAGGTTCGCAGTGGGAGGGTGGGGAGGTGTCGTGGAATTTTTTAAATAAAGTCTGCAACACAGAAAGCTGTGATCAAGCTATTTATTACTGCGCCAACACACATCAAACATCACAGTTCAGTCATGTCAGCGCTGCCACAGAGGTCGTGCTCCTCCTCCTTTTTGCATTCCAAGGAAGAGGGAGGAAGTTAAACTGATCACACCACACTTCACGTGTCTCGCTATGAAACCTAACCGATCAATGGTTAAGCTGTTTTGTGCCCTTGGCCTTATCAGCACCTGTAAAGGGAGTTGTTTTCTAAAACTGCTGACGCTGAAGTAAGTTCATCTAGTTTTAGAAACTTTCACTGAACAGTAACAGTGTCACAACTAAGCACATGCATAAGCACTTAAATACTTTAAATGAGAATAACAGAACATTTCTATTACAGAGGCTAGAGCCTGTCCCAGTAGTCATAGGTAGAACACATCTGGACAGGTCAGCAGTCTGTCAGAGGACTAACACAGAGACAGACATCAGAGTAACAAATCTATTTAAAATTAATGTAAGTTTGCTGCAGCTGTATGTATGAACATGTGTTTCTGTGCTCACAGTCCACCTCTCAGGAACCTGCAGTTCATTTTTAGTCAACTTTAAACAGACCTCACAAAAGGCTGATGTGGCTGGATCAGTAGTCTGATTTAAGTACGATACCTTTGGCCAGGGATTCATCTGGTGCATCGCTTCACTGCAGTCTTACGTATTTTCCCCACATCTGAATTTAAAAAAAATACTGATATATACAAATAACAGCTTCAGCTGATGCAGCCTGACTCAATCCTAGATGTTCAGCACACAGAGACACAGAGGTGCCGTTTAAAGTTTAGTGATAACCTGAGTCACTGATCATTTGCAGTATTACAGAGTCTGGCAGTCTTTGCATGACTTACTCATCACTGTAAGTTTCTAGCTGACTCTCAGGTGTGACAGGTGTGCCAGCAGGAAAGAGTAATAATAACCTGCATCCTGAGGTTTGTCATGCAGGATTAAAGGAGCCAGGCTTTGTTCACACAGCTGGGATTGTATTTTACACTGACCCTGGGTCAGTATAAGTATCATACAGTTTAAACGAAGCACTGAAACTTGCACATATTTATTATAGATGCACTGAAGCTAATCGAGATATTTGCTGTCAATCTGTGGCTGCCATTAAACACTTTACTGAAAAGTTTATTAACTAGTAACTTCATCAGTCATGACAGAAGCTAATATCTCTGTGCTAACATCGTTTAACCAGTAACAGCTTTACTAATATAAGCTAACGTTTACACCGTAACTTTAAGCTAGCACCACAAAGACGGTAAAACACGTAATAATATCTACAAATGCATCTTAAAGCTGTTATATTAGCATTCGGTGTATTACTAAGATAACCACATTAACATTACTGACACTCGCTGACTTTTAATAGTCATTCTATAAATGCTGTCCGTTTAAATGGTCTTACCTGTTGGTAATATCCACTGCATATCCAGCCAGAGTGGATTCTGGAGTCTTCCCACGCTCCTGTTAGTGATCCTCCATCTGGATGGATGAGAACAACCTTCTGAACAATCTAGCAGGAGATGGCCCATATCTATGGGACTGATTTGTGCTAATAACGCCCATTGTATGGACTGATAACAGCCGAAGCGGGTGAATAAAGTCACCCAGTAGCTAGCTGTGCCGTTACCCAGGATACATCACTCCCTCCGTAAATGCAATAAACGATACAAAAGTATCGTTCTACCTGTTTTTCAGGTAGTTGTTTACATTATATAATTTATTGTGTTCTGTATACGTCACTACAATGTGATTTGGAAAATGTCTAAATATACTGACAACAGGCACTTCCGCGGCAATCTCTTCAATCGGAGGACCCTCCACGTCAATTCCCGACGCGAGGGGGGTACCCTGCGCGTCCATAAGTGAAGCAGAGGGAGCCTGACCATGCGTCACACGTTTGACGAGTTGGGAGTGAGAACGTGTTGGTTTAGCTGAGCAGCCAGCTGTACCTGGATTAGATAGGTCTCTGGAGGTGCCTCCCCGTTATAGCATGGTAGCTTCATGCTCCTGTCCTGATTTGTATTTGAGGGAAGAGACATACGACTGGGGGTCCATTGTGCGTCAAAACAATGATTTTATTAAAACACATATATGTGGGAAGTCGAGCACAATCACTCAAACAGCATCGATCTTCTCCGGACAATAAATGGGGTGTCATATATATAACATAGTTGATGACGAGCATTATGTGTCAGAGCAGATAAATAAACATGCATGTTCCAGTAATTCCAGCTCGGACATATTCTAAAAAAGAACAGTTCCTTCCTCTGTTCCTCCGCCACCGCCAGATGCTTCCTGTTATTTCACTTACTGCACTTCAGAACAGAACATGAGCATGTCGTTTACAAGCAAAACAAGTCTATATACTGTGCATGTGTGCAGGCAGCCCGTGTGTCTTTACCTCAGTGCATGACCTCACTCGACAAACAAAGACATTTTAGAAATATACGTCCTGACTCCGTTTGAGTCAACTGTTACCAGGCAAACTCCAATGCAGCAGGCTGCTGAGGGCACACACAGGCCTTTAATATGTGGTAAATTGTACTGTAAGTATGTATGCAATTCTTTCAATAGCTGTGGGTCACTTTGCACAATTGATCGGTCGAACATCGCGTCGGCCGTAGCTTCAAACCATTAATTAACTTGACCGAGCTTCAACTCTTTAACTCAGCCACTGGTAGGATTTCTGGATATCAGCCACCTCCTCTATCTGCCGGTGGTACATACCGTGCAGGGGCCTGTCCTTCCATGATGGTTCCTCGTCTCTCTCCTCTTTCTTGGGTTTCTGCTGCCTGAGGTATTCACTGAGCACTCGGTCAGTTGGGGCCATCTTCCCAATGTATTCTTGGATGTTCATTGTCTCATCCTGGACTGTGGTGCTGACACTCACCAGTCCCCGGCCCCCTTCCTTCCGCTTAGCGTACAGCCTCAGGGTGCTGGACTTGGGGTGAAACCCTCCATGCATGGTAAGGAGCTTTCTTGTCTTTATGTCAGTGGCTTCTATCTCCTCCTTTGGCCAGCCTATTACCCCAGCAGGGTACCTGATCACGGGCAGGGCGTACGTGTTGATGGCCCGGATCTTGTTCTTACCATTCAGCTGACTCCTCAGGACTTGCCTGACCCTCTGCAGGTACTTGGTGGTTGCAGCTTTTCTAGCAGCCTCTTCATGGTTCCCATTCGCCTGCGGGATCCCCAGGTACTTGTAACTGTCCTCTATGTCTGCAATGTTGCCTTCTGGTAGTTCAATCTCCTCAGTTCTGACTACCTTCCTTCTCTTTGTTACCATCCGCCTACACTTCTGCAGTCCGAACGACATTCCGATGTCATTGCTGTATAGCCTGGTGGTGTGGATCAGTGAATCGATGTCTCGTTCACTCTTGGCATACATATATATATATTTTCTGCACGCATTATGTGTTGCTAGCGGAATGGAAATCAGTGGATGTCATGTGGTAGCCATCTAAAAAAAGAAAAGTGAAGTTATTCTGGGTTGTGTATTCAAAAGAAATACAACAGTAGATACATACTACACCGGGAATCTGTAGTTTTGTTGGCAGATAAAATAATTGTATAATTTTTTTTTAAATGACATTTTGTGTGTGCTGATGCGAAATGCATCCAATTATTATTTTCCCTGTTGGACTGCCTGATTACAGTACAAGCACACCTAAAAACACACAGCTTTCACTTCATTTTTATATAGAAATTTAGTTGATTAATTCGATCAATTCCAGTCACCCGGAATGCGGAGCGTCATTTACCTGGCAGGAAACACGGCGGCTCAAACGCTCAAAAGTTTGGTTATGCTTTATGAGAATGGATGACAACAGGGCAACTTGCAATACTTGCAAAGTAGATATTTAATTTAAGGGAGGAAACATTACGAATATGCAAAAGCATTTGCTCATCAAACACGCGATATCCTTAAATGAATGTCGTGTTTTTAATTTCGCTCCGGACTCGTGAACCTCAGCCCAGCAGCAGCGGTAACGTTTGCACGTCCTCTCCCGTTAATGCGGCAGGTAAATACCGTAATTGTCGGGCTATAAGCCGCTACTTTTTCCACAAGCTTTGAACCCTGCGGCTTTTAGTCAGGTGCGGCTTTTCTGTGGATTGTCCATGATTTTTGTCATATCGTAAGACGATTTGTTTTGTTTGTTCCGCTGTTGTATGGCACTACGTTGCCTGGTGGAAGGGCATGTGATCAGACACACAGTATCGGGGTTCAAGAGTGGTATGTTGGCCACGTGTCCATCCGCCAGGCAACATAGTGCCGTACAAGTAGCGCGAAAAACAAACTTCAAAGTAGCGGTACGCGTTCAGCGGGAGTCTATGGCGTTATTTTTGTGCCACTATTCTGAGCGCACGTAAAAAAGGTTTGCAGGTGCAAGTGTTGCATTTTGAGGAGAAATTTATTTTGAGCGAAGAAAAGCTGAATTTGAGTGAACAAAATTCATTGCTGCATGCAAAAAATGTATATCCGTGTTTGCTATTATCCATATACACACGCACAATAGCAGCCCCTCTCGCTCAGTTTTTGTATTTGCGCTCGCAATGTGTCGCTCACGCTCTCAACATTTCTGCCCGTGCACGCTCAACTCTTTCTGTACACCGTTATATTTGTGCCACAAAACCAGCCAATCACAGACTTGGATGCAAAAAAATCTGATTGGCTGTTTTTGTCTCCAATCAGCTCGAAAGGACGAAATGCAATATCCCAGAATCCATTTCGTCCAAAGCTCAAACGAGGCAGTGGCGGAGGAACACAGAGTGGCGGAGTTTGAAATATACAATATACACAAAATAAACTTTTAAGATATTTTCATGTTAGAATGTAGCTGTGTGAACTTCAAATATCTGCTCGATTTATCAAGACATCACATATTTGCATAAGTGCTCCAACGTTTTCGGAGATGCCTGTTACCCACCAGCTGACCGGGTGGGAACTCGGGTTAAACATAATATATAAGGCTGAACTGACAAAAAAATCACCGACTACACCACCAGGTATTATTGGAAAAACCATAAAGCCTTTGAACGAAAACAAACGCTGTTGTGACAGTGATGTACACTGTTTTGTTGGTATATATGTATGATTTGTATCACCTTCATGTTTCCAGCTTTACAGCTGTGGCTCCAGCAAACATCAGCTGATACTAGAAATTAATTTTAAATAAATTCTAACAACAGCTGATCAATTTTGAACGTGCTGCTGTTGTTGTTTAGCGCAACATCCGCTGGTTTCCTGTTTCTGGCGCAAAGTGGGAGATAAACAAACAAGAGAGACGATCAGCTGATCATTGATCAGTTTCATGATTGAAGTAGCAACAGGAGAGGGAGGGAGAATGAGGAGAGAAGAGGCAGCTAAGACACAGAATAACTCCAGCTTTGTGTCTTTTTTATTCTCGCTGAAGTCTTTTCCCCTCAATACGGATGTATTGTAATTGGTCCAGCCCAGAGTTGATTATTACCAGCTGGCTAATCCACCACCTTTCATTGTTTATACCATTACAAAAACAAACAAACTAACATAAAAATGAAAAATCACCATTGGCCCACCGGGCAAATGCCGGGTAAATGCCCAATGTCCAGTCCAGGTATTCGGTCAGCTGGTGGGTAACAGGCATCTCCAAAAATGTTAGAGCACTTATGCAAATATGTGATGTCTTGATAAATCGAGCAGATATTAGAAGTTTACACAGCACCATTCTCGCATGAAAATATCTTAAAAGTTTATTTTGTGACCCACAAAGAGTAATATTTCAAACTCTGCCACTCTGTGTTCCTCCGCCACTGCCTCGTTTGAGTTTTGGACGAAATGGATTCTGGGATATTGCATTTCGTCATTTCGAGCTGGTTGGAGACGAAAACAGCCAATCAGATTTTTTTTGCATCCAAGTCTGTGATTGGCTGGTTTTGTGGCACAAATATAACGGTGTACAGAACGAGTTGAGCGCGCACGGGCTGAAATGTTGAGAGCGCGAGCGACACATTGCGAGCGAGCGCAAGTGCAAAAACTGAGCGAGAGGGGCTGCTATTGTGTGTGTGTGGATAATAGCAAACACTGAAATACATTTTTTGCACGCAGCAATGAATTTTGTTCACTCAAATTCAGCTTTTCTTCGCTCAAAATAAATTTCTCCTCAAAATGCAACACTTGCACCTGCAAATTTTTTTTACGTGCGCTCAGAATAGTGGCACAAAAATAACGCCATAGGAGTCGTGGATGACGAGCGGCGATAAACTTGCGAAAAGCAAGTTATGCTCAACTCCACCGGTGGAATCTGACAGCGTGGAAAAGTGTGAAAACATCCATGATCACCAACGGATTTCGAAGGGCTGGACTGCTGCATGATGGAGAGGAGGACACCGCCACGGCCCTTCAGAGGGTGTTCGACTCTGACACTGACAGCGAGGATTTGTTTGGTTTTGTAAGTGACAACGAAGGAAAGAAGCTGAGAGTGGATGACGAAGCCACTCTGAGCCTGTTCGTTTCTGACACTGGAGAAGAGGACTTTGGTGGTTTTAGTGCGCAGGAAGATGGTGGTGAATGACTGACTTTTCTTCTTGTTAAAGCGTGTGACTGCACCTGAGCCTAAAAGGTAGTCTGAATCTATTTTTCTGGTGTGCTGTAGGTTATTGTTATGTACTACATTTATTACTCATTTATGAAGCACAGTACATGTTTCCTACTTGTAATTACCGCTACTTGTACATATTGTATGCTAATGTGAGAGATGCATACAGAGCCACCCCCCTCCCCCCACTAGGGAAGTCAGACCACAACCTGGTTTACCTACAGCCACAATACACACCCCTCGTCCAAAGGCAGCCGGTCACAACGCGCTCCATCCGGAGATGGACCCCAGAAAAGGAGGATGCTCTGAGGGACTGTTATGACACCACAGACTGGGATGTGCTCCTGAGCCCACATGGTGAGGACATAGAGGGGGCGACACACTGTCTTACAGACTACCTCAACTTTTGTGTGGACACGGTCGCCCCTGCTAAGACGGTACGGTGTTATCCTAATAACAAACCGTGGGTAACACAGGAAGTCAAAGCTGTCCTCAACATGAAGAAGAAGGCTTTCAGGAGCAAAGTGAAGGAGGAGATGAAGGCAGCACAGCGGGAGGTGAAACGCTGCCTGAGGGAAGCAAAGGACACCTACAGGAGGAAGGTGGAGCAGAAGTTGGAGAGGAACAATATGAGGGAGGTCTGGAATGGTGTGAAAACCATCACAGGCCACAACACCAAGAAAAGCACAGTGGGGGGGGACTGTGGAGAAGGCAAACGAACTCAACAACTTCTTCAACAGGTTTGACCAGCCCACAACCCCCCCACCCTCACCTTCACTACAGAGTCCAATCCCCACTCTCCTACCTCCCTCGCTTCCCCCCCTTCCTGACACCATGACACCCCCCTCCTCCAATCCCTCTCTCAGCAGCAAGACATCTCCCCCCCTCCCCTCTTCCCAAACATCTCCCAGTGTCACAGTGGATCAGGTCAGGAGACAACTGAGGAAGCTTCGCCCCAGAAAGGCAGCAGGCCCAGACAAGGTGTGTCCTAGGATGCTAAAGGCGTGTGCTGCTGAACTTGGGGAGCCGCTACAACGAGTCTTCAACCTCAGTCTGCGACTGGGGAGAGTGCCCGCCCTATGGAAGACATCCTGCATCGTCCCGGTCCCCAAAAAGAACCGGCCCAATGAGCTGAATGACTTCCGACCGGTGGCACTGACGTCACATCTTATGAAGACTCTAGAGCGGCTCTTCCTCAACCTCCTCCGACCACAGGTACAACATGCCCAGGACCCACTACAGTTTGCATACAAGGCGGGTGTCGGAGTGGAGGATGCCATCCTGTACCTCCTACACAGAGCCCACTCACACCTGGATGGGGGAAAAGGCACGGTCAGGATACTGTTTCTTGACTTTTCCAGTGCCTTTAATACCATCCGGCCTTGTATGCTTCAAGAAAAACTGAACAGGATGGAGGTGGACCCCTGCCTGGTGGCTTGGATCTCCGACTACCTCACCGACAGACCACAGTACGTCAGGCTGAAGGACATCACGTCTGACACTGTGGTCAGCAGCACAGGAGCACCACAGGGAACTGTGCTGTCCCCTCTTCTCTTCACCCTGTACACCTCTGACTTCTGCTACAACTCTGAATTATGCCACATTCAGAAGTTTGCAGACGACACAGCCATCATGGGGTGTATCTGGGATGATCAGGAAGAGGAGTACAGAAGTCTGGTGAGGAACTTTGTCGCATGGAGTCACACAAACCACCTGCAACTCAACACCTCAAAGACTAAGGAACTGGTTGTGGACTTCGGGAGGTCTAGAGCAGGTCCACTGCCGGTTCAGATAGAGGGGGAGGAGGTGGAGGTGGTCAACAAGTACAAGTACCTCGGGCTGTGGGTGGACAATAAACTGGACTGGTCATGCAACACAGAGCACCTGTATAAAAAAGCCCAAAGCCGACTGTACTTCCTCAGGAGGCTGAGGTCTTTTAACATCTGCAGGAAGCTCCTGAGGATGTTTTACCAGTCGGTGGTTGCTGGAGTACTTTTCTATGCTGTGGTGTGCTGGGGGAGCAGCACAGCAAAGAAGGACTCATCCAGGCTGGAGAAACTGATCAGGAGGGCTAGCTCTGTGGTCGGCATGAAGCTGGACACTCTGGTGACAGTGGCAGAGAAAAGGACATTAAAGAAACTGATGGACATTATGGACAATGCCAGGCATCCTCTGCACACGGCCATTAACAACCAGAAGAGTCTGTTCAGTGACAGGTTGCTTCTCCCAAAGACAAGAACTAACAGACTTAAAAACTCCTTTGTCCCACACGCCATCAGACTGTTTAACTCCTCTCTGGAGGGGAGAGGAAACAGGAGGACAAAGGAGGGGGCAACTAAGCTGTAGTGCCTCTGCACCTCACTGTACAATACCTTTTGTGCAATACTTTTGTAAATAGTCAACGGTGCAATAGACTCAATACTTGAAATGTGCAATTCACTTGTATTTTTATTTTTATTCCTATTTATTCTATTTATCCCCTTCGTATATTTTATTTATATTGTCTCTGTATTTATATATATGTGTGTGTGTATAACTCTGTAACTTCTGTCGGTGCTGTGCTTTTTTGGAAATCAAATTTCCCAGAGGAACCCACCCGAGGGATTAATAAAGTTCTATCTTATCTTATCTTATCTTATATACCTAAAAAGTTATGCAAACATGTACCCATAACTTGTTCTTCAAAATATTAATAAAAGGGGTGTGTCTCCAAACAGCCATCTCTTTCCTGACCATTCCCTATGTGCATATTCTCTTACATATGATAAGTCAACATTGAAACACCTGCGGCCTTTAGTCAGGTGCGGCTAATGTATGTACAAAACAGGATTTTACCGTGATTTTAGCTTGTGCGGCTAATATTCAGGTGCGCTTTGTAGTCCGGGAAATACGGTAATCAACTAACAGTGCATATTATGTTAGCACGATCTGCCTTATTACAAAACCTGCCATTACTGTGCATTTAGGTGACCGTGATGAGACAGACAGAGTCTGGCTCAGATGCTGGCAGTTCTCGCTGCAGTCTACCGGTAGCGTCTCCTTTCAGGCCAGGATAGACGAATGTCACCGAGCAGTGACTAAGTTTGTGGTCAAAGGCTTGCACCCATTTGCCACAGCAGATGCCCCGATTTAAAGTGAATGTGTTTAATTGTAGGCAGGACATTACTGGATATTCTTGTGTAATTGCTACAGAATAATTTATGTTATACTTTGTTATTGCTACAGAAGAATATTTATCTTATTATTTTACATTTACATTTTTTTCCTGGGGACCCTGAGACACCCCATTGAAAACCCGTAGGCTGCGGATCTCTTAAGATCTCACTATTGGGTTTGTAAGGCCATTAGGGCTGGGTATCGTCACTGATTTCTAGATTCGATTCGATTAAAATCTGGGAAATTTTGCCTCAGACACAGAGTCACAGGTTCTACACTCCATAGTGTACATAAATGCCATTTCTTTTGCACAATATCCAATTGCTAACCTCTGTATATTCTTTATTTCACATATATGTACACACACACACACACACACACACGTATATATATATATATATATATATATATATATATATATATATATATATATATATATATATATATATAATTGAGAACCTTCTGGAAACTTAAGCATTTTATTTTACATGGATATACTCACTCTTTAGAATAAGTAAACTTAACTCTTCCTCTAAAACAGATTAATAAAAATGTATTACTAATTGCAAATATGTACTCTGTGACATGTGATAATCATGCATTCAAATCAAAATCAAAGATAAATAACAAGTTATAATTACAATTCCAACATTTATTATGCCATTCAAAAATATTGTAGCAATCACATACGTTTTTCTTAATTAAATTTTCTTCAAAATCAAGCCAGATTCTTGTAGGATTCAATATTATTTAATATATAAATAAAACCATCACAGATTAACTTATTGTAAATATGGCAAAAAAGGGGGGGGGGGGGGGGGGAAGCCGACTTGTTGGTTATCTGAATAACCACAGTTTTCTGCACACATTATGTGTTGCTAGCGGAATGGAAATCACTGGATGCACTGGATGTCATCTGGTAGCCATCTAAAAAAAAAAGAGTGAAGTTATTCTGTGTTGTGTATTCAAAAAAAAAAATACAACAGTAGATACAGTACGACACCAGGAATCTGTAGTTTTGTTGGCAGATTAAATAATTGTATAAATAACATTTTTTTAAATGACATTTTGTATGTGTTGATGCAAAACGCATCCAATTATTATTTTCCATGTTGGACTGCCTGATCAAAGTACAAGCACACCTAAAAACACACAGCTTTCACTTCATTTTTACAGAGAAATTAAGTTGATGGTTTCCTTGATGGTTCTTTACCTCTTCCACGTCTTCCACGTCTCCAGTTCCTTAAAAATCGAAGTCGACTTGATGTTGAGTTTCCAGCACTTGTGCTCTAAAAAAACAAAACAAAAAGCAAATCAAACAATATTAACAAGAAGCAAATTAGCTGTGATTAACAAGAAAGGAAAGAAAAAAGGAACATGAAGCCCATGACAGGGAAACTTGTTCTTACCCCTGTCCTACTTCTGGAAGGTTGTGACCATGATGCCATTGCTGACCGCACCTGATAAATGAAATGTCAAATGTTAGAACACTAAAATAGAAGTCACAGAAATTTGATAAATTTGTTCTTATTGCCAAGCCAAACACTATAAGCAAACTATCTTGTATTGTTTTTGCACTATGGTGATGTTCATCATATTTTTTTGTGTGTGTTCTTGTGTGGAATATGAGCATATGCACATAACTGTTATTTATTAAATGGTCCCGTCTACTACTTGTCTACTTCTATCCTCAAGTCTGAGTAGCCATTTAAACGGGCTTACAGAGAAACCATGACATGGCACTGAAAGTGGAAGTGGATTTTAGTGCAGTATTATTAGAATTTATATTTCTGTTCTTAAAATTGAGCTGTACGTACCTTACCGTCCAGCAGTGTTCCAAACACCAAAATAAAGAAGCCCTTTTTTTAAAAACAGAGTAACATGAGTTATCAAGGATTTAGTGATTAAAGATGCTACTATCATGGTATACAGATAGGGGAAAAAATGAATTTGTACCTGTAGTGAATTGAAGAATGCAAATGCAATATGGATTCCTTCATTTGGTGGATCAGCCAGAATTCCAATTCCCAAACCCCAAGTTATGCCAAAAAATGGTGTGAGCACAGCCAAGCTTTTGGCAATAACCACTAAGACGTGCTTTTCCTCTGCTTGTGCAGCAGTTGTTCCAACCCTTCTCCTTATGATTTTGTACAAAACCACAACCAGGATAATGAGGTTTATCACCACTATTAAAAGTGCAGGAATCACAAATGCCAGCAGAGCTTTGGACTTTTCCCAGTTGAGCCAGCATATGGTATCTTCTCGAATGTATCCGTTGTCAGGTGCAGTTGCAGCTATAGTTACTGTTGCAATGATGAGAGGAGCTCCGTAGCCTAGAAAAAATCCAATGGCCAGCATAGATGCTTTCGACAAACCCCCACCAAAAACATTAGTTGTACGGTAGAGCAGCAGCATAGCTGAGGCCAGCATCCAGAAGAACAGGGCTAGGTAGAAAAAATGGATAAAAAAGGTAGCTGCAGTGCATGCTGGGGGGTTTTTAACTTCTGCATCTGAAATGGCCGCTCCAATTATAAACCAAATGTTTGCAATCAGGAGGGAAACGGCGATGTTAACAATGGCAACATGACGCAAGTAAGAGGTTTCATTCTTTCTTATTTTTCTCCAAATGAGGCCTTCAATGATGAGACATATGACCAAGGATCCCATCGAAATGCCAACTCCAATGTAGGTTATAATGTCCAAATAGAGTTTCTTCGGACTGTTCGGTGACATGAGGATGGAGAATGAGGTCAGGTGGTTGCAGTTGCAGGTGACAGTTTCTGTTTCATTTATGTTTAACACTAACTCGCAGCCCTTGCCGTCCCATCCTCCCAGACCATCAAAGAGGCTGAAGTTCCAGAAGACACATTCAGGGTTTCCCAGTGTACCATTTAAAATATCATATGTGAAAGAGATATTATTGATTTGGCCAGTGGACTGAACAAGTACAACCCTGCCGTTTATGGACTTGAGCGATGAATTGGCCTCATCTCTTGCAGGTAGTACGTTATCTAACGAGTTAAATACTATCATAGTGATTGTTTTGTTATCTCCATTAGACTCTGGTATTTGTATTGTCACTGAAGAATTAAATTCAGCATTGAAAGTGTCTGTGAATGTAGTTCTGTTTAACTGAATAAAGCCTGTCATAATCTCAAAAGTTGCATTGACAAGACGAGAGGTTATTTTTTCAAGGGAGTCCAAAAATGATGAGCTAACACTTTTAACATCAGTGTTGTTTAAGATGCTTTTGGTGTCATTGTTATTGAGAATGTTCCATGTTTTCTTTGTTCCATTGATGGTGAGAACCCCTGCTGTTATCAAGACATTCTATAGTAAAGAGAAAAGAATGATTTTAGATTAAAAACATTAACTGTTCAGAATGTGAAAACGTCTGCAATCTAATCAACATACCTCCATTGAATCTCTGCTAATTGAGATATCGAGGGATGAAGATTTGTTGGCGACATTGCTGAGTATTCTCACAATAGCTTTAATGTTGGGAGGAGATGTAATCACTTCTTCAGTAAAATTGACAGTGACGTTCTTGAGCTCTTCCAAAAATACTGGCAATGTAGCGGCAGTCAAGAACTGTGAGATTTGAACAGAGGCATGTTAACTCCACTTAATAATTTTATATATTCTACTTATTTTACTTTCTTCTAGTTTTCCTGCAGGTTTAAGCATAAGTGATGCACTTGCTTTAAAATCACATATGAGGCTTCTGATGCATTTTTCTCATTCCCTTTTTAAGGAGAACACTGGACCACACACACAGGACCACTGTGCATCAACAGTACAGATATTCATTCATTACATACAGCCAATATACTGATATATAATTATTATTACACATAATTATTTGCTAGTCTTGGTACCCGGGAATCAGTCTGCCAGGGCCTCTGCTCCCATTTGACGTGCGACACCCATTGCAGCTGACCCCCAATGGTACCTCCTACAGGACTGTGGGCCTACAGGAGGATGAGCCCATGTCTCTTTTGCAGGCTGTGTCTGGCACACTATGTGCAGAGGTGTCCAGTGACCATATGATTTTACTATTTCGTGGCTGACTGTGGACTTTAGGAGGACCATGAAACCACCACAACATAAATACCTCAGAGAAAACACTGACAATAAAGTGGAGTGGGTTAAAAACACAACTGCACTTTACAGGAAGGGCCAGAGTTTTCTCTATTTTCTGAGGCAGATGAGGTCTTTTAACATCTGTTGGATAATACTCTATGAATCTGTTGTGGGCAGTGCTTTCCTCTGTGATGTTGCATGCTGTACCCATTTTAGGTGGTGTTGGGGAGTAGGATGGTATCTAAGATAAGTTCAATACAGGCCAATACCTCCCACCAACTCCATCACAGTTGCCAAATTAGGGTTTGGCTCAGACCATTACTACATCTGACCTCTGTGTATTTTATACATATGTACACACACACACACTTAATGATGTGCATACATTATTATAGTTGTACATATATTTATTCTTATAATTCTCATATTCCTATTCTTGTAATTCTCTTGTTTCTTGCATTTTGCACAAGACTGTTGCTTGAAGCTTGCACACAAGAATTTCACTCGCATGTGCTGTACCAGTGTACCAGTATATTGTGATGTGACAATAAAAGTAATTTGATTTGACTTGCATTGTGTTGCCTTAATTGAATCAATGATTCATTATCTGTTGTTGGAAACAACCAGAGCGCTAGGTTACCTGGGACTGGTCAAGCAGCTCCTGAACTGGCAACAGGATGCAGTTGTATTCAACATCGTCAAATTTCCTATTTTCCTTGCACACTGCAGTTATTTCTCCCACCTTGTTTGGTCCCACAAATTTTGGATCACAGGGCACTGCAGCTTTGTAACCTATATCTCCTTGGCCAAATGTGTCATTTGTACAGTAAGCACCTATGCAGAGAGAGAACAAATACATCATCAGTTTTAATATGTATTTTTCATTTTGTATGTATGAATGCATGTTCATGATCATACTTGTGAATATCTGAATGTATTAAGTAATACTCACTCTGTGAGGACAACTGCAGTGTTATTGTATTTTTAAATAAATTTTGGTTTTTTAACTGACAGATGACTGTCTTTTCCCCTTCTTGACAACCTTGAGGTGTAGGATAATTATAGGTAATGGAAGTACCAGTGCCTAAACAACAACAATAAAGGTAAGTTAAAAATATCCTAGAGAGCAGAACAATAGCAAGACCGAAAAGTTACAAAATAATATTAATTGCATTAAATATGCTTTTGTGAAAAATGCTGTAATATAAAATGTTTCTCAGTAACAGATTTGCCTTTTGTTGATTTTTGTGTTTTTGTGTCAGGCTTACCTGCTGCAGAAATGTCCTGAAACTGAACCTCATACCCATCATTCACACTGCACTTCAGAGCCACACTTCCTCCAGAACATTGCACATACTGTCTGATTGGTGAGACTGTGATTGTGGGTTTTGTTTTCAGACTGAATGATGTTGCAGATTTCTGACGAAAAAATGCTTTGTCATTTGTGCGCATCAGCCGACATTCATAAACTCCTGTAATTAAAAGTGAAATGTTCAAATTAAACCAACAAAAGAGGTATAAAATATTTGTAATAACAACAACAATAACGTTTTTGGAATACTCCTGGTTTTCCGCACTCATACACTGAAACTTTACTTTTTAGCAATCCAACCCTAATTTTTCTGGGAATAACCAACTGCGATTGTGTAAAAATATAGCTTAAATGCTTAAAAGCAGAACATATTACATTCTGTATTAAAATGAAAGGACTCTTTACAATGTATTGTGAGGGAAAAAAAACTGGACTGCACAGAACTAAAAAGTAGAATATCAGCTCATTAATAATAAAATAGTACAGTAAAAAAAAAAAAACCTAATATTCTGTTTGGCCACAAATTGTCATAAACTGCACACCCGTTATAATGTGCTTGCAAACCCAAGAGGGGAAACTGTTTGTCTGCCCCCAACCAATGGCGGTACTCTTTTGCATCACTAAACTATTATTTGAGAAGTGAGCCATAGAAACTGGGAAAAACTGTATATCAGAATATTAGTGTACCTATAAATGTCACGTCCCTTTGTTTAGATGCTATTGTGGTCCTTAAATCACTGGTTAAAATGCATATACTGCTCACATGAAGTGTAACAGCTCAGCAAAGGAAAACATTTTTTGGCTTTTGTACCATATTTCTTTTGTATGATCTGTGTTGTGGATTTTTTGGATGACATGTATACCTATACACTATATATCTATCTGCACTGAACATATATACTGTATACAGAGTCTTCCGCACCAGACATTTTGCTCTCATCAGAGTTTATTGCGGTGGTTCAGTAACATGGCAGAATTCTTCTGCACTGTATTTCTGTGAGAGACTTAGGCCCAACCATTGGATACCTCTTCAATACATAAAATAATTGTAGTGGTATATTTACTACACTAAGACAGACTGCACTATAATTATTTTTGGGTGAAACTTTCTCTGCAATTTGTTCTTTTCAAAACCAGGTCAGACTGATTGATGCACTGACAATGCTTGCGTTGCACTGTAAGATGAATTTTACCCAGCCAATCAGAATTTTGCTGTTGCTCTGGCCTGAGTACTAAGAGAAAACTGTGATGCAGAACTTTAATTTTAATTTTAATTGAACACATTCTATTAAAATGTATTCCTATTAAATGCACCAACCCATTTCTTACCATCGTCAGCGCTAATAAACCTGGACACAGTTAAGGTTGATTTTCCATCCTTAATTGAAATTCTGTGTTCTCCATCTTCAGATATGAGCACCATATTACGTCTCCACTCTGCTGCTGAGACAGTGCCAAAATTGAGATCCCCTGGTTGAGGGCCACATGTTACAGTCACTGGTTGCTCATAAAATCCATCATTTGGCGAAAATGTCAGGGGACCCGAGGCTTTAAGGACAAAAATGTCGCACAATTACTAAACAACTATCTGTACCAACAGATATTCACAACATTTAAGAGCATAAATGTAAAAAACTACCTTACCCTCAAATATTACAGGGTATAATTTTGCCAGGTTGTTAGATATTTTTAACTTTAGTGCCTGAAAGTCTGGTGTAATAGAAGAGGGACCACTGACTTCATATTGGGCAATGGTACTTCCACTCCTGCAACAGAGAACAGAGTTCCTTTAAAAAAACGTAACCACAAAAGAGTTGCCAACTCTTAAGTTCTCACATGCTATGTGTTCACTCACACAGGCCAAACAAGTTTCATCTCAAATAACAAAAACATCAAATGCCTTTAGTTATGGCAAATAACATAAAATAAATACATTACAGTAAATTGCAAATAATTAACAATTAATTTTTTCCTCTACTGGGTAAAGGCTAAATGTCAGACTATTTCCAGATTATATGTTTTTAGAATGAGTAGTAGAGACAGTTTTACTGCATGTTGAGTTTTCCCTCAGTCACATTAATTTACAACTTAACAGATGGAAATGTTTACAGTGAAGTCTTAATTGTGATGAAAGTAATGAACAGAATCATTGACAAACTGCAGCCTTTGCAAAGTCCAGAACCCGCCAGGAATGAATTTGACATCTTGCCGGCAATGCAAACCAACCATGATTGCTTGTGAGGCCAGATATCTTGCAACAATGGGTCCATATTCATGAGCCACAATGGCCAACAATGGGCCACAGAACACCCTGAGGACTGCAGTTAAAGGCCTTCTCTAGGTCCTGAAATGTTGAACATATAAATTCCTCACTCGACCTACGAGCAGTCTTTATCCTTCAAGCTCAGATCCTGGCAGCTTGAGGGCCATGCACAGGATCTTTGCTGTTGCTAGGACTGCGCACTTCTGGATATAGATGTCAGATGTTTTTCCTGGGATCTGCTGGACCCTTTTCCCCATTTTAGGAATCACTGCCCCGGGTGCTGTGATTACCACTGGGACCCATGTTGCATTTAGATTCCACAACATTCTTATTTAAAGTAAGGCTCCATTTTAAAACAAAAGAAAATAATAAAATTTGAAAATTTTGTCCTTCAAATTAAGTGGCTAACCTCAGAAAAATTAAATGAATAGGGAAAGATGTCTGTGAAGGTGTCTGTGAAGGTGAAGGGAAAGAATTTAAATTTCCCCTTTTGTGTTTCACATCCTGACTAAACAGTCTCAACCAGTTTTGCAGATAATAAATCTCATCTTAAGTCTTAATCCGTAAGGCCAGCAATGTTGTGGGGATGGAGCTGGACTCCCTCAAGGTGGTGTCGGAGAGGTGGATGCTGTCCAAGATAAAGACAATGTTGGATAACACCTCCCACCCACTCCATGACATGCTGGTCAGTCACAGGAGCACGTTCAGTGAGAGACTGAGATTACCGAAAAGCACCACTGAACGACACAGGAAATCATTCCTGCCTGTGGCCATCTCCCTGTACAACGCATCCACTTAACACACTGTTTGCTGCTACAACTACACATGTTTCTTTTCCAGCTATTTATTTATGAGTGACTTATGTATGTATGTATGTATATATATGTATATATTGTACTATTCTTAGTTAGTGTATTGTCTGTCTTGTCTTAATGTTGGTTTAAAATGGAGCACTGTAACAAAAAATAATTTCCCCCAGGGATCAATAAAGTATTCTGATTCTGATAATAACTATAGAGTAGCAGGGGCTCACTTTCTCCCCCCTCTTTTAATCAACTTCCCTACTAACTAAGCTCTCGCTTTTGCTGCCAGGATTTTAAACCTGGGCTTGAATGGAGTCGGGCACATTCTCATTTGCCTATTTCAAGCCTGGACCGATATTTAGTTTTGATTAAGTTCACTGTGCAGAAAACTCACATTTGTGTGTGGTGCCACACATGGTTAAGATGGATAGGGTGACTTTACTCATAATGGAGGAAGTTATCTCAGGGTGCATTTGGAATAAAAAATGGCAGTTTCTAAGGCCCCAGGCATGTAAAGGTTGTTCTACTTCTTTACTCTTTTGTGTACTTCTTTCTTCAATTCAATTCATTCAGTGCCTTCAACACATCAGTTGTTCTTGGAGGTTGGTAACTAATCTCATAGGGTGGGGATGATGATATTCCCCCCATAACGCTTTTGCATAACGTTTTTGCAAAATCCGTTTCTGTGAACGGACTTTGCAAAAACAAGTGGAATGTTTCAATAACCATACCATAAAAGGAGTGAAGAAAAAACCTTGTTAGGAATTGTGTAGTAATAAAAAAAGACACTGTGAGTTACCGGAATTTAATTAATTTTGCTTGTATTCCTTGATTCAGTCCTTCTTCTCTGATCTGTTTGAGACAGTGGCAAAAACAGGGAATAAATATTAGTAGAAGGAGAAAAAGAGAAAACTAAATAACAAAGAAAAAAAGGCAAAGACTTACGGTGTTGCTAACATTTTTGTGAAAGTCATTGGTTTCTTGATTGTATTCTTCCTTGAATTCAACATCCATAGTTATTTCAAATGTCTGTGTCACTGGTGTGGTTGTTGTGGTTGTTGTTGTTGTTGTTGTTGTTGTGGTTGTTGTTGTTGTTGTTGTGTTTGGCATTGTTGTTGTTGTTGTTATGTTTGGCATTTTTGTTGTTGTTGTTGGTGTTGGCATTGTTGTAGTTGTCACTGATGGTAATGTAGTTGTATTTGGTGTTATACATGGATTGAAAGCTGTGGAGAATAAATTAAGATCCAAGAAAAAAGAAGGAAATTAACACCAGAGAATTCCAACAGAAATAAATGTATTAAAGACATATTTGAATACATCATATTCAGGTCACATAAAAATTATTTACTAAATTCTTACTTGAGATTGGTTCACAAATTTCTCCACCAGGAGGAAGCCTGTTGATGCACCCACAGGTTTTTGAGGTGACATTACTGCATGCACCATATTTGTCACACTTGTCACATGACCAAGCAAACTGGTCCTCACACTGACACTGCTGCCCTCCCGTAGAGACTGGAGAGCACCCTTTTCAAGACAGTTAAAAGAATGACAAAACAAAGCTCATTCATATAGCACTATATAAAAATAGCGCAAAAATCACATAAATAAGATCAAGTCCTTACATGTGGTGAAGTTCAAGTCTTTTACTGTTAAAAACTCAATTTGAGGAGAGATGACATTTTTCATAACGTCTCTGAGTACAACAGTGATATTTGGGGGCACATTGGTTGCTGAGATGTGCAATTCAACTGCTATATAGAAGACCACTGGTGCTGTGAAGGAGAAAATGAGTGAATGCATCACATGAACCTGTCACAATGATGGGACACAATAAAATGTTGACAACAAGCTCCCATATCAAAAAAAAAAAAAAAAGCAATTTCCACATGGTCAAAATCCTGTTGGCAGCAATCTACAATTAAATTTACCCCAGCTCTCAGTTACATGAGTCACTTGGCAAACAGATTCATTTTTAGATAATTTAAATAGCTGAATTGTTACAACAAAAGAGATTCGATTTATTTAGATTTTACAATGCAAGTGATAATCTGGAGCATTGTACATTTCAAATATCATACCATTTGTTGATGTAGGTGTTGTTGTTGATGGTGTTGTGACTGTAAAAAAAGAAGAAAAAAAAGCAGCAGTTCAGGTTTCAGCATACTTTTAAATATGTATATTTTTTCTTTTCCCACGCAGCCAGAGAATCTAACGTACATGCTGCAACACTACATATTATATCTTAAACCCAAGTGTTTGCTTTATGGACATGAAACAGAACACTTAAAATCTTTTCAATCAACATATGAGCAGACATGTTGACACACATATTTATTGACAGTTGAAGTGATTTGGTCTGATATTAACACTGTGTGAGCTTTGACACAAAAGCATTTTAAATTTATACAGTCCTGATCAAAATTTTAAGACCACTTTAAAAATGGCAAAAAATCATATTTTGCATGGTTGGGTCTTAACAATGTTCTTCAACGTGCAACAAGAAGAAATGGAAATGAGACAATTCATTTTTTGAGCATGCAATTTATTGAAAACAATGCTTACACTGAAACAGGCTGTTTAACAGCTGATCAAAAGAACAAAAATCAGAGTTTCAAACATGATCTCAGTAATGAGTAGCTCCACTGTTATTGTCGATCACTTCAAAAATTTATTGCAGAATCCTTGATGCAAGCATTTCCAGGAGGTGAGTGGAAACATTTCTCCAAGTGGTGAAGACAGCCGCTCAAAGGACATCTACTGTCTGGAATTGTTGTCCATCTTTTAAACTTCCCTTGCCATCCATGCCCAAAGGTTCTCAATTGGAGGATCTAGATCAGGGGATCACGTAGGATGGTCCAAAAAAGACTGATGTTATTCTCCGGAAAGAAGTCCCTTGCCCTTGTGTACTGTAGCGTTGTCCAGTCGTTACCACACAGACAAGGGCCTCAGTCATCAGGGATGCTCTCTGCAACATCTGGACATAGCCAGGGGCTATGTTTGACACCCCTGCACCTCCTGAGGCTCCATTGTTCCACTGAAGAAAAAGAGCACCCCAGACTATTATGGTGTCACCACCACTGTGGTGCATAGAAAACATCTGAAGTGGCATCTGCTTGGATTTTTTCTCATCAGAGAATAAAACTTTCTTCCACCTTTCAATGTCCAGTGTTTGGTGCTCTCTTGCAAAGTCCAAACAGTCAGTTCTGTGGCGTTCCAGGACAAAAGGCATTTGAAGATGTTTTTTTATATTTGAAGACCTTCAGTCTCAGATGTCATCTGATGGTTATGGGTTTGCAGTTGGTACCAGTAACGGCCTGAATTTGAGTCGCGGATCGTCCAGTGTCTTGAGGGACAGCCAATTGGATCCTGTGGCTCACTGCAGGAGAAATTGTTTGTTTCTTCCACTCAACTTTTTTGTTCCATAACCCTCAGAATCATTTAAGAAATTCCAAATGACTGTCCCACCTCAGCAGTGATGGTGCACTGCCAGAGACCCTGCTTATAGTGTTTAGCAACCCGAGCATGTTGAAAAAGGGAAACATTTTTTGCCTTTCCCATCAGAACTTAATGACAGTGTGACTACCTGACAGAAAATGACAGTGAATCCACATTTTTGCAAAGATCTGGCATTTTAAAGGCAAGTGGTCCTAAACTTTTCTTAAGTTGTAAAACAGCCTGTTTCAGTTTAAGCGTTGTTTTCAATAAATTCACGTTCAAAAAATGTTTTGTGTCACTTCCGTTTCTTCTTGTTGCGTGTTGAAGCTCTACCTGAAATCTTGTTAAGATCCATCCATGCAAAATGTGATTTTTTGAGATTTTTCAAGTGGTCCTAAACTTTTGATTGGGACTGTACATGAATATATAAAAAATTAAAAAAAACAAAAAAACAAAATCAAATAAAATGCAAGTGATGATCAGGCGCTCACAAAAACATTTATGCTTTACATTTCATATGTTGTAGTAGGCATTGTTATTACTGGTGTTGTGACTGTGAAAACAGGAAAAAAGCAGCAGTTCAGATTTCAGCATACTTTTTTGTGTTGTAGATTAATATTTTTAAATGCAGCCACAGAATCTAATTTAAATTACCCTTGCAATGTACATATTATGTCTTTAATATCAAGTGTTTGCTTTAAGGACAGGAGTGCTGTGCTTACATATCATCACCATATAAGCCTTGGTGAAATTGTTGAAAGACTTTAGGTTAGTAAATACAGTGACTACAAATTTTTTAGTGATATTTACTGCAAAACAATACTTTAAAGAAGGAACAAGGAAAGCAAGAATTGTTCACATACCTGGAGTTGTTGTTGGACATGGAGAAATATCTGTGGAGGAAATTCAGGGTTGCAATGTTTATTTTTTAGTATATGACAAAAATTTTTAACAGCAAAGAAGACAAAAAAAAACACAAATGACAAAGACAAAAAAAAAACAAATACAAGAACACACCGTTATTTTTAACAACAGAAAGTTTACACTGAAGTTTAATAGATGATTCTAAGTAACCGTAGCTATATATTGATGAGCACATCCTGGCCAGATACATTTAATAAGGTCGTTGGTGACAGCACTTTTCTGTAGCAACCGCGAGAAGATTTCAGTGCTTACTTGTGATTGGTTTACGAAACTCTCCATTAGAAGGACGGAAATATCATCGAATTTTATGTGAAGAATAACATGAAGATGTAATGAAGGGATTTTAGAGTTTAGAGTGGGCGAGTAGGGATAGATATAGATAGAATAATGTGGTGTGGCTTGACATTGGGTGAGTCTATTTAAGAAATTGGATGCATTCCACTTTGCAATAAGTGAAATTCACCACGGACCATGATGGACCTTTTGTGCATTTCCACAAAAGGTATTTAAGGTATTTATTTAATCAGCAACACTGCTTTTATCATCTTAATTCCCATAGAAGCAGTAATATTTTATTAACAGCAGCTTACTTGCGAATTTTAAGTAAGCTCAACAAATATAAGCAAACACAAATTTTGTCTGTGCAGTTTGGATCATAGGGTATCTTGCTATTGCAAATGTACCGTTTCTCAATTTTCTATGGAGAGTAAACAGGAACCTTAATATGCAATAAACAATATAGAGAAAAACATAAGATAGAGAGGACTGGAGAGAAGAAGTTGAAGCTGAAGTTTTGTTTTTTTGCCATACTGTAAAAAGAGTTTAAAAAACAAAACAGGATAATAATTATTTTTGGTTGGTTTGCAATATTGGGGGTGTCTGTGCTGCAGAGCAAAGAGTTAGAAACTGGCTGTGACAGAGGCTTACTTGCGATTGGTTCACAGAACTCTCCACCAGGAGGAAGCCCTTTGATGCATTCACAGGTTTGGGAGGTGACATTACTGCATGCACCGTATCGGCCACACTTCTCACATGACCAGGCAAACTGGTCCTCACATTGACACTGCAGTCCTCCAGTGGAGTTTGGATAGCACCCTGATAAAGACATTTAAGACAATCACCAAACACAGCTCATAAATCATGCACCAGAGTATGAACACATTTAAATGTGACTGAGCACAAAATTCTTACATGTGGTGAAGTTCAAGTCTTCTATTATTAAAGACCCAGTGATGTTTTGGGGAAAGGACACATTTCTCACATAGCCTCTGAATAGATCAATGAAATTTGGGGGCAGACTGGATATTGGGAAGAGCAAGTTCAAGTCTATATTAAACTCCACTGGCTCTGTAGAGGAGACAAGAAGAAAATCATCACAAAACTCTTTCACAAATATGAGAAACAACATTTACATAAATTGTTTATGAACAAACACCCCATCTAAGATGTTTCTACTTCTTTTGAGATGCACAGGATCAGAAGAAGTACAGAAGTGAAGGGCCACACCTCTTAATTTTTTAATTCAGATTTTTTTCAGCTCCATTTTCACAGGTGTAAAAAACAAAACAAAAGAGCACCTAGCCATGCAGTCACCTTTTTCAAACATTTATGAAAGGATGGATCATTCTAAAGAGCTCACTAACTCAATAACTACTGAGGTCCAAACCTCCTCTGGCATCAGCTTAAAGACATGAGTGTCCTTGGCTGGGCAGCTGCAGCTGCTCCAATCGAACATAAATTAGTTAATTTTAAAAAACAACATTGATTTTGATGCAAATGTTTATTATAATGATGAATAATATTCTAAATGTTATTCAAGAAGAAATTTAATAGTATTTACATATTGCATTTAAATAGTAGAAGCATTTATATAAATCTTGTTGAAAATGTAAATTATTTAAAAACATTAACTCATCGGTTTCAATTGACCTAGTAAACCTAGTCAGATTACCAAAGAAAGTATAACCCTTATTAACAAAATGGTTTTTCCAAATGCTCATTTTTCAATAACAAGTGGATTAATTTTAAGTGATGGAAGTTATCATATTCCTGTTTTTTGGATTATACATAATTCAGATGTCAAGTGTTCATTTAATGTGAGTGAACCACCTTAAAAATGAGTCACAAGAAAGAATTATGGCATTGAAGACTGATCAAATAAATGAAATTTAGGATGATGTATCCATATTGATGACCCATGTCAAGCATATAATGTATAATTAGGAAATGCTGGTTGAAAGACAAAAAAATTTTAAACTATTTTTTAAAATAGTGAGAATGTCAGAGTATTGAATATTAAAAAGTCTTGAAGATATCAAAAAATCTTTTGTAAGAATAAGTACAAAGTGGACAGCTCAGATTTACTTGCTTAATACTAATAATAATAATAATAATAATAATAATAATAATAATAATAATAATAATAATAATATAGTCCTGCTGCAGTTGATTTAAGCACTTGGTCCAGCAGCTCTACACCAAGTAGAGCTTGGTGAGTAATTTCCAAAATGCTCACTTTTTTGCTAAAAGAGAGACTCTACTGACACACTAAAATAATAAGCTTATTTCTGCTAATATCCACAATATAATTTGTTCAGTCACTACACAGAGTTCATGACAACAACTCATGGTTAAAACCTGGATCGAATGCTTAAAGGAACAAATGCTTTGACCACATCAGGTAGCAATTCCTAAAAAAACGTCAACTCTACAAGAACATCAGAGTTGATCCAGATCCACTTAAAATGATGAGCATAGCTGAAAACAAAAGACAGAGAAGATATGAAGGGGACAGAACACAGAATAGTTTTAGTGTCCGGCCATAGATACTCAGGGATAGCAGAATGGTAAACTGAATATGTAATGGCGACAGCCAAAACAGCTTTGAATTTTTTGTTCCATAACCCTCAGGATCATTTAAGAAATTTCAAATGACTGTCTTACTACGGCCCACCTCAGCAGCGATGGTGCGCCGTGAGAGATCCTGCTTATGCAGTTAAACAACCCGACTACGTTAAACAAAAGAAACCTTTTTTGTCTTTGGCCATCGGAATTACAGTGTGACTACCTGACAGAAAATGACAATGAATCCAGCAGTAAAACAGCCCGTTTCAGTTTTTTTCAATAAATTGCATGCTCAAAAAATGATTTATCTTATTCCTATAAAGGAGTTCGAGTCTCCAGAGGGAAAATCCTGGGGTTCGAGTCCCCAGGCCTGTGTTTTTGTTTCTGTCCAGCGACCGCTCACTGTTTGTGTCCAGGCTTTATTAAATGAAAACATCCATAACACTCCCATTCTGTCTTGTTGCATTTTGAAGCTCCACTTGGAACCTTGTTAATATCCATCCATGCAAAATATGATTTTTTGACTTTTTGCAGGTGGTCTTAACCTTTTGATTGGGACTGCATATGAATATATAAAGTATTAACAGAGATTAAAGTTATTAACAAAATCACATAAATAGGGTGTAGTTGCAGATCATTTAAATACGGATGTCGTTACAACAACAGTCATGCAGTTTTTCAGAATTTAAAGTGCAAGTGATGATCAGGCGCTCACAAAAACATTTATGCTTTACATTTCATACTTCATACCATATGTTGTAGTAGGCATTGTTATTACTGGTGTTGTGACTGTGAAAACAGAAAAAAGCAGTAGTTCAGATTTCAGCACACTTTTCTTATATTTCAAACTTCTCTTTTCTAAATGCAGCCATATAAATAGCTGTGTTGGTACAACAAAAGTGATTCACGTTTTAGATTTTACAGTGCAAGTGATAATCTGGAGCTCACATACATACATTCATTCTTCACTTTACATTTCAAACACCATACCGTTTGTTGCTGTAGTTTCTGGTGTTGATGGTGTTATGGCTATAAAACAGGTAAAAAAGCAGCAGTTTAGATTTCAGCATACTTTTTTGTGTTGTAGATTAATATTTTTAAATGCAGCCACAGAATCTAATTTAAATTATCCTTGCAACGTACATATTATGTCTTTAATATCAAGTGTTTGCTTTAAGGACAGGAAGCAGAACACAACAAGTGCTGTGGTTATATATTATCACCACATAAGCTTTGGTGATATTTATATTTGACTATATAAATTATTAACAATTAGTGTTAATTAATTTATAATAATGTATAATTATAAGTAATTATTTATAATAAATAATTTGTGTTAATTAATTATTAACACAAATGACATTGTTGAAAGACTTTAGGTTAGTAAATACAGTGACTGCAAATTTTGTAAAGATATTTACTGCAAAACAATACTTTAAAGAAGGAACAAGGAAAGCAAGAATTGTTCACATACCTGGAGTTGTTGTTGGACATGGAGAAATATCTGTGGAGGAAATTCAGGGTTTGAAAATGTTTATTTTTTAGTATATGACAAAAATGATTAACAGCAAAGAAGACCACAAATCAAAAATGAAAAACGGAGAAAAAAGGAAAAAAGATCAAGAACGCGCCGTTATTTTTAACAACAGAAAGTTTACACTGAAGCCTATGTTTGATAGATGATCCTTTGTAACCATAGCTATATGTTGATGAACACCTGCTGGTCAGATACATTTATTAAGGTCTTTGGCGAAAGCACTTTTCTGTAGCAACAGCTAGATTTCAGTGCTTACTTGTGATTGGTTTACGAAACTCTCCATTAGAAGGACGGAAATATCATCGAATTTTATGTAAAGAATAGCATAAAAATGTAATGAAGGGATTTTAGAGTTTAGTCTGGGCGAGTAGGGATAGATATAGAAAGAATGATATGATGATGATTTTAAGTAAACAATGTGACTGGATGTGTACATCTGTATTGGTGTATTTGTAGGTGGTATTCCTTTGAGACCTACTTTTAGGCCACTAAAGCTGACCCAGTTAATTAAACTAATGCACCAATCTCAGGGGGAGTGTGGCTGACAGGACTCAACCTGCAAGGCTACTCAGTTTAAAATGTTTGAATGGGTCATTCTGAAAAGCTCATGAATTCTAGAAAGGGTGGTATTGTGATCGTAATAAACAAGTCTACTTAAGAAATTGTATCTCTTCTCTATGTTTCATGATATCTGGGAGTGGTAATATCACAAAGTGGATGCATTCAGCTACAAGTAGTTCATTTGTGATCAGGTCACAGAACTCTCCAGTGAGAGGAAGCCCTTTTATGTACCTGCAGGTTTGTGAGGAGACATTATTGCAGAGTGCAAGATTTTTAAAAGGAGAATGGGAGGCAGGATCTTCAGTTTTCAGACTCCTCCTCAGTGGAAGCATAAAACCAGCTCCAAGATTGGATTTGGGAGGCACTCTCTCTCTAACTTTAAAATATTCCTTTTTGACAGTTAGGAATAGTTGTTTTGAAATGGCCTTAGAATATTTTAAATTGGATGGGAATAATCAGGAACACTATTAATTACGTTTGGTTAAGAAGTTTATTAAATTAAATTTGTATGAGATAAATTCATTAAAGTGTTGGTTAATTCTTTCTTGTTGCCAGTCTGGAATTGTTTGTGGTGGAAGGTTTGGAGATACTCCTTAAAAACAAGAAAGTAAAGCCATCCCACAGGCCCGTGTACACCCTCAGAAACAACCCTTTTGTCCGTCCCATCATGGCTATGTGGCCATGGTGAGAATTAAGTCAACACAAGGCGTTTAGCAGTATTGCTGAAGAGAAATGGGAGTCAATGGAGTTATTTTGTTTAGGTGTCATGAAATTTTAAGTAAGCTCAACAAATATAAGCAAACACAAATTTTGTCTGTGCAGTTTGGATCATGGAGTATCTTGCTATTGCAAATGTACCGTTTCTCTATTTTCTATGGAGAGTAAATAGGAACCTTAATATGCAATAAACAATATAGAGAAAAACATAAGATAGAGAGGACTGGAGAGAAGAAGTTGAAGCTGAAGTTTTGTTTTTTTGCCATACTGTAAAAGGAGTTTAAAAAACAAAACAGGATAATAATTATTTTTGGTTGGTTTGCAATATTGGGGGTGTCTGTGCTGCAGAGCAAAGAGTTAGAAACTGGCTGTGACAGAGGCTTACTTGCGATTGGTTCACAGAACTCTCCACCAGGAGGAAGCCCTTTGATGCATTCACAGGTTTGGGAGGTGACATTACTGCATGCACCGTATCGGCCACACTTCTCACATGACCAGGCAAACTGGTCCTCACATTGACACTGCAGTCCTCCAGTGGAGTTTGGATAGCACCCTGATAAAGACATTTAAGACAATCACCAAACACAGCTCATAAATCATGCACCAGAGTATGAACACATTTAAATGTGACTGAGCACAAAATTCTTACATGTGGTGAAGTTCAAGTCTTCTATTATTAAAGACCCAGTGATGTTTTGGGGAAAGGACACATTTCTCACATAGCCTCTGAATAGATCAATGAAATTTGGGGGCAGACTGGATATTGGGAAGAGCAAGTTCAAGTCTATATTAAACTCCACTGGCTCTGTAGAGGAGACAAGAAGAAAATCATCACAAAACTCTTTCACAAATATGAGAAACAACATTTACATAAATTGTTTATGAACAAACACCCCATCTAAGATGTTTCTACTTCTTTTGAGATGCACAGGATCAGAAGAAGTACAGAAGTGAAGGGCCACACCTCTTAATTTTTTATTTTAGATTTTTTCAGCTCCATTGTGACAGGTGTATAAAAGAGCACCTAGCCATGCAGTCCACCTTTTTCCAAACATTTATGAAAGGATGGATCATTCTAAAGAGCTCACTAAGGGTACGTCCACACTAGCCCGGACAGGTTTGAAAACTGTGTTTTCATCTGAAAATGCTCTAATCTACGTGCTACAGCTTTAAGCAGCTGTGCGCGTTCCCGCGGACGGCAATCACTTTCTGGCAGACAATTGCTTTTTGGCACAACACCTGAAGCAAAGGGGGCAAAACAATTACATGAGTGCTGCTTTTTGACTGAGGAAGAATAAAGTAGTCGTGGTAAGCCAATCACATGACCACTTTAAGATGACAAAGCAAAATGGTCATATATACCAGTTTTTAAATTGTGTTGATAGGCCACGTAAAACCAGAGTCATGATAAACAATATATACGCAGAGTTTTTTCCTCAATAGCTTCATCATGTTTACTGTCCAAGGACAGCGCAGCAAGCACTCTCTGCTTATGAGCAAAAAATTAAAAAAAACTAAACAAAAAACAGACCTTTCATGTTGGTGAAAAAATGCGCCATGTCGACCAATCAAAAAATGATATGAAAACATGACATTTGGTTGTTTAGGAAGAGGGGGAGGTTTTAGGAGTGACAGCGAGAGAGAAAGAGAGAGAGTTTTGAGATGTGAGAGATTTGTGACGTTTAGCATGTTTGGGGTGTGTAGTTAATGTGTTGTCTTGTGTATTTAGTGTGTAGTGTTGTGGATAGGTTGGTGTTGTGTGTCAGAACAATGAGGCGACTGCTGTCTCCAGGTAGAAACAGGAGTGATACACCTGCTGCTGTCAGACCTGCAGGTATCAGGCTGTGATGTTCTCCTTTATAGTGGACAGAAATGATTTTTTGGGAGTCGCACAAATATTTTGTGTGGCATCTTATTGAATGCAGGACACCTGATTGTTATGGAAATAGCTTTAAATGTTTTTGTTTTTTTTAAGGGTGAAAGTTGAATGGCTGCAAATAATTTTGTTGTTTGCAAAACTTGTGCATATGATTTTAAAATTGACAATTTATATTTGCATTTAAAGTTATGAAATATGATTCATTAAAAATGTTTGTGGTTGTTACAGTAAAAAATATAACTTTTTCTACTCGGATGTTATGTTTTTTGTCTGATTTTGCATCAATTGTGTTAATACAGTATGTCAAAATGAAAACATAACTGTAAATTCAGACACGTGAGGTTGTGCTGAAAAGGATGATACCAAACAAGGCAAATAAACAGTTTTTAAAGGTGAAATGTGGGGAAAATCAAAAGTAGTTAAAAATGGCCAATTATACCCTGGACCCCAGAGGGTTAAACATTTTTTAGTAGTAAAACAATAGTTACTTTTCAAGTAATTAATTTCTTTGTAACTTGTAATCTTGTAACTCAGTTACTTTTTTAAATAAGTAACTAGTAACTATGATTAATTACTTTTTCAAAGTAACTTGCCCAACACTGGTTGGGACTGAAAAACTCAGAAAAACAAAGCAGTAGTTCAGATTTCAGCATACCTTTCTTATATTTCAAATTTCTCTTTTCTAATGCAGCCAAATAAATAGCTGTGTTGGTACAAAAAAAAGGGATTCATGTCTTAGATTTTACAGAGGAACTGATGATCTGGAGCTCACACACAGACATTCATTCTTTACTTTACATTTCAAACGCCATACCGGTTGTTGCTGTGGTTAATGTTGTTGATGGTGTTATGACTATAAAAACAGGAAAAAAGCAGCAGTTTAGATTTCAGCATACTGTTTTACATTTCAAACTAAGAACACTGAAAGTGTTGTTGTTATATATTACGGAAGTGTAGAGCTGCCACCCAGGCAAAAGAAAAATAGAGGTATATCACATTATAACTAGAGATGGCACGATACCACTTTTTTATGTCAGATACCGATACCGATATCATAAATTTGGATATCTGCCGATACCGATATGAATCCGATATAGTGTTTTTTAATCAACAAAACAGTTTTTTTTTTATATCTTGCTGCATTTTGTATAAGTTCATACTCAAGTTTAAAACAACAACTACACTAAAGCTATTCTGTTATACCTGTATGCAAAAAAAAATTTCATAGTTCAGCAATACTGATCAATCTAATAAACTTAAATCTACACCATCCTCCCTATTCTGGTATTTTAAAGAGTACTTAGCGTAAATATTAAGCAACCTAACTAATAGGGTTCCAACTCCCAGCAACAACAAAAATAAATAAATAAAAAATAATAAGGAACCACCCCTCACGCTCCACCTCATGATGCTTAATCGACGTAATCAACCTTAATTTGATGCAGTGTGAAAAAAAATGCACAGAAATCAATTATTTTTCAAGAAATATTAAATAGATTCAACATCTTTCTTCAACAAAATTGCAGTCTGCACAGATGGTACCTTCCCAAAGGAAAAAGTACTATAGCTTACATATTAGTACTATAGCTTATATATTAGTTAGGTATATATATATATTAGACTTAATAGTTACTATATACAGTAATGGACTTCTATTCATTTTACATCAAATTAAAACTTTGGGTGTCAGATAATTATTTATTAAAAGCTCGACATTTTAAATGAGAATAAGAAAGAAAAGTATGTCTTTGTGCTCCCTTTTCCCTGTTCATGCCCTATCGGCCCCCCTGGCTAAACTTTGCTAGATCCGCCCCTGCTCAGTTACCAGCGTCAGCTACGTAGAAAAAGATCCTGGTGTAGAAAGTAATATTAAATAAATTCTAACAACAGCTTATAAAGCTTAAATGTGCTGCTGTTGTTTATCCACTGGTTTCCTCTTTCTGGTGCAAAGTGGGCCAAAAACAAACAAGAGAGACGGACTCGCGACAGAAAAGCTGATCAGCTGATCATTAAGCAGTTTCATGATTGAAGTAGCAGCAGAAGAGGCAGTCGCTCCATATATCGTTTGTTAAGCTTAACGCAGGAATGCTTTACAAACATTCAGAGATGGACTTACACACTTGCTTTACTTCTCTCGGGATAACTTTGTCGGAGATGAAATGCCGGGTTGCTAGCGAAGCTCCAAATGCTATCCAGACCACCACAGGTCCCGCATGCCACAGCTGCTCTATCACGTGATGCATACTGCTCCGACGTGCTAACGTTCTGAGGTGAGTTACGGCGTGTTGCAAGTTTTGTGAGGTGCTTTCGTGATATTTAATGGATAGAATTACATTTTTTATTTTTCTCCGATATCCGATCCAGTAATTTAGGTCAGTATCGGACCGATACGTAATATCGGATCGGTCCATCTCTAATTATAACGTGAAAAGTTTATTGTTCTAACAATATACTTTTCATGGTTGTACAATATACTATCACTACTATCACGTTATAACAAAAAACTTTTATGTTCATACAATATAAATATTATATTTCACGAACATGATAATTATGTATATTGTATTTGCATGATAGTATATTGTTCAAACATGAAGAGTGTAATGTTACAACAGTAAACTTTTCACGTTATGACGTGATATAGGCTCGATTTTTCTTTTCCCTGGGTGGCAGCTCTACACTTCCGTAAAATACAGTGACTACACATTTTTTTTGTAATGATATTTACGGCAAAACAATACTTCAAAGAAGGAACAATGATGCAAGAAGAATGTTCACATACCAGGAGTTGTTGTTGGACATGAAGAAACATCTGTAGAGGGAAATTATACTTTTAAAATGTTCATTTTCTAGTGAATGACAAAAAATAATTAACAGCAAAGAAGAAAATCCAAAAACACATGAAAAAGAGACAAAGGAAACAAGAACACACCATTATTTCTAACTATAGAGAGTTTACAGTGAAGCATATGTTTAATAAGTGATTCTAAGTAACCATAACTATATGTTGATGAACACACGCTGGTCAGATACATTCATTAAGGTCTTTGGTGAAAGCACTTTTCTGTAGCAACAGCTAGAAGATTTCAGTGCTTACCTGTGATTGGCTCACAGAACTCTCCAGTAGAAGGAAGTCCTTTTATGCACCCACATATTGGGGAGATGACATCACTACAGGCACCGTATACTTCACACTTGTCACATGACCAAGCAAACTGGTCCTCACACTGACACTGCTGCCCTCCAGTGGAGTTTGGATAGCACCCTTTTTAAGACAACACACACAGTTCATAAGTCATGCGGGATCAAATGAACACTATTACATATGACTGAGTACAAAAGTCAATTAAGATCAAGTCCTTACATGTGGTGAAGGTCAGGTTTTTCAGTGTTAAAGACTCAGTGATGGTTTGGGTTAGGGAGACATTTCTCACAATGTGTCTGAGTACATCACTGAAATCTGGGGCCACACTGGATGCTGGGATGTGTAATTCAAGGACTATATCAAAGTCCATTGGTGCTGTGAAGGAAAAAAGGGGAAAATTCATCACATAGACCTGTTACAATGATGGGAGATGTCATTTAATATAAGATATTGTGTTAAGCAGTGTATATGTCAGATTATCAAGGAGTTTAGCTTTGTTTTCCAATAATTTACTCCAGTCAGCTCTCCTCATTCGTTACATGAGACAACCTAATATATAAATAATTAGTGGTGCAACGGATCAAAAATCTCACGGTTCGGATCGGATGAAGGTTTTAAGTCACAGATCGGATTTTTGGATCAGCAAAAAAAGAAAAAACACAAAAGTTTAACATTTACGTATTGAAGTATTTTTTGCCTGTTAAAAACATTCAACTCAAGACTCATTCCACGCAATTATATAAAAAAATTAGGGCAGTACAGTCTTTGTATCACTCAATTCTATTCAATTCCATTTTATTTATAAAGCGCCAAATCACAACAACAGTCGCCTCAAGGCGCTTTATATTGTTAAGGTAGACCCTACGTGCACGTTAGCATATGCTACTTCCGGTGCGGAAACTCCTGTGGGGAGCTTTGTTTCCGGTGTCCTATTCACGCCTGGTTTATGTCTTGGGCATTTACCCAATATATTTGTAAATGATGTTCATCGACTTGTCGATATTTTCCCCCGCGCCTCAGAGCAAAAGAGAAAAGGGATTCGAATGTTATATTTCTCAGCTGTCCCTCGTTTATCGCGGGTGTTATGTTCTAAAAATAACCAGCGATAGGTGAAATCAAGTAGCCAATTTTATTTTTTGACGGTGCAAAACGTTTGGTGGACATCGTGGACATACAGTACTGCACTTCAGAGTCACACTGCTAGCAATCGATGCAGCGATTCTGTACTGTACAGGAGAGACGTCACGGAGGAGACCATCTGCAGCGATCAGGACGCAGGACACGCAGCGAACCGTGTTATAGTGAGGGACCACTGTAATTTTGAAGGTAATTCACAACATACCCTTTGTAAATACTAATGTATAGAAACCGTTACCAGCAATCATTCATTTTTTGTGTGGCTTTTTTTCACGGCTTGTTGACATGCTGTGTAGGTGTGTACTTGACTAGCTGATCTCGACATAACGGGGAAACATCTGGTTTGACTATTCTTCAGCTGTAGTTTGAATGCTGAACATTTGCCTGTTTAAATCATAAGACCAGTCACTATACAGAGATGTGCTTCTGAATGTGGATGATGTGTCTTCTGCTGCAGTAATGCAGTTCTGCTTGTGTTGAGTGATGTAAACAACTGATCGATCTAAACTCTTTAAACGTCAAAATTGATCATTAGATTTTTTATGACACACAGTGGTGAGTGTTCCCACCTTCTGCTCTTTGTAACTTAACACGATCTTTCCGTTTTCGAGTTTTGGACATGATTTTGGAGTATATCTTAGTAGCGATTGACCGCAAAGTAAAGCTACCAGAAATGTACAACCCTACATCCGGTCTCAAACCAGGAACTTAGCATTTTCTCGTGCACAGGGTCTATAATACATACCGCTCATTATATCGCACTTCCGTTGCTCTGGAGGTCTGAACGATCTTGCCACTAAAGTGGACGCGAACGGGATATCATTGCGTGGCTCAAGCACGTGCATCATAGTTTAAACCCCTTGTTTTGCACAATGAAATACGGCCTCCCGTCTGCAGCTAAACACCCCAGTAGCTTTTGTAATAGCTTTAGCCCGGTCGGATTGGGCAGCAAAGCGCTGCTTAAATACCGCAAACTCCTCTGCTTCTCCACTTGGACCACTAGCGCTGGCCATAACTATCACTTAACAGACCCACCACACCACCATACACATACTTTTTTTCTTCTTTTTCGAATCTTCGGATCACGTGCGTGCCGAACCGTGGAGTGGGATCGGTTCAGATTATTATGGATCAACCATAATCGGTTGCACCACTACAAATAATTGATTCATGAACGAACTGTAATGCTTATCTTTCGTAAGTTTTATTACTACATAATTGGTCGAACTTTATCCCTGCAATAAATAAATGAATAAATGCATAAATAACCAAGATGTTTGTCATACCAGGAGTTGTTGTTGGACATGGAGAGATACCTGTGAATGAAGATAAAAATTTAAATATTTCATTTTCTTCTCCCTGTAAAACGGTAATTTCAGTCATAATCAGCACCAGATTTAAAACATATTAAATATGGACACAAGCATTTTGCCACACATTATACTCAGTACTGGTCAGAATGCAATCAGTTATGTAAAAAATAAGTTGGTTTAAGTTAAAAACATTATAAAGAATAACAAAAAAATAAACCATGATGATGATTCTAATAACAACCCTTTCACTAAAAGTCTGGCTGGAAACATCCTTGAAAGATATAATTGTGGGAGAATGGGTGGCAGCTATACACAAGAGCCACTAAAGAATGTCTGGCTTATATAATATATACACAGTTATAAAGAGAAAAATTAAAAGAACGATTTCTGGATTAAAAAGAGATTACGTTAAAATGACTGTTCATGTGAGAATGTACTAAAGATAGAGTATAACCATATATGACTGAATGTTGAAGTGGTGGAATTTCTATGTGAAGAATAACATAAAAAATGTAATGTAGTGATTTTAGAGTTTCGACTGGGAGGATGGAGATAGATATAGAGAGACGGATAGGGTGTGGCTGGACATTGGATGATTTTATGTAACCAACATGATTGGATGTCTAGATGGGGGGAGACAGAGGAGGAAGGTGAGTAGGCACTTGGCAGAGCATAAAAAACAGAGCACCCAGAGACACTCTTTTGTATTCCCTGCATCTCCTCTAAGATGAGCAGTTCAGAGGATTGGATTTGAAAATTATTCTATTTCTTCAGCTACAAGCTGCTTACTTGTGATTGGTTCACAGAACTCTCCACCAGGAGGAAGCCCTTTGATGCATTCACAGGTTTGGGAGGTGACATTATTGCATGCACCGTATAGGCCACATTTGTCACATGACCAGGCAAACTGGTCCTCACATTGACACTGCAGTCCTCCAGTGGAGTTTGGATAGCACCCTGATTAAGACATTTAAGAGAATGACCAAACACAGCTCATAAATCATGCACCAGAGTATGAACACATTTAAATGTGACTGAGCACAAAATTCTTACATGTGGAGAAGTTCAAGTCTTCTAGTATTAAAGACTCAGTGATGGTTTGGGGAAAGGACACATTTCTCACATAGCCTCTGAATAGATCAATGAAATTTGGGGGCAGACTGGATATTGGGAAGAGCAAGTTCAAGTCTATAATAAACTTCACTGGCTCTGTAGAGGAGACAAGGAGAAAATCACAAAACTCTTTCACAATTACGAGAAACAATTTCACATATTTTTTTTATTTTTATATCACATTTATCTCTATGTCTCTACTTCTATTGAGACTTTACAAGTTAACGACTATTGAAAAAGCTGTCATGTTACAGTAATCTGTGGTAAATAGACATTCGTGCTTTAACCTCCCAAGACCCGAACTCTTTCGTGGCATGCATTTTTAATTTCTTTTTGCTATTTGGGCTGATTGGGACCTGATGAATTTAAAAACAAAGAACTATGTGATTTTTTTTAACCTGATTTTTGTTTCTGAGAAAAATGAGATCCACATATGAGGACATTCGGTTTAAATTTCGATAGAACAGTGGCAGTATAACGTCCTTGTAAGTGGATATCAGGCCCTTGTAGAGCAAAATTTAGTAATTTGGTCTAGACAACCCAAAATGTGATGTCCACATATCTGGACGCCAGGTCCTAGGAGGTTAAATTAAATGTGTTATAACATATGGTGATGTCTCTCATACACAACATATTTGTCACTACAGCTATAGAATTTTTGAAACATATTTCATAGCAAACTTCTGTATTAGGCAAATTGAAAAAAAAATCAAACATATGCACACACTTCTTGTTTTTTCTAAAGTGAATGAAGATTGGTGCCATACAATTATCCCACCCTGTTAAATTTAAAGTAAAAGCAATAATTAGAAGAAAATGGATTTTTTTCATACCGGGAGGGTTTGTTGGACTTGGAGAAATACCTGTAAACCAAGATAAAACATTTAATTATTTATTTTTAATACCCAGGAAAACAACACAATAACGGTTTACATACATCATCTTAAGAATTTGCTATTTGGACGGAAGTACAGGCCCATATCTCTTGATTAAAAAAAAAAATAGCATATAGCATCTATTGTTAAAATTGTTAAAAATAGCATCTATGAAAGAATGGATCTTTCTAAAGAGCTCACTAACTCACTAACTACAGAAGTCCAAGCCTTCTCTGGCATGAGCTCAAAGACATGAGTTTCCTTGGCTGGGCAGCTGCAGCTGATCCAATTGAACATAAATGATTTAATTTTGAAAACAACAGTGATTTTGATGCAAATTTTTATTATAATGATACAAACCATTCTGAACATTATTCCAACAATCAATTTAACAATATAAATTTGGAGGTTATTTATATCTTGCATTTAAATAGTAGAAGTATTATTATTATTGTTAAAACTGAAAATTATTTAAAAACATCAACTCATCAGTTTGAAGTGATAGCCATGAGTGAGCCTTTAGTAACAAATAGAAAATGCAGATTTTTTGTTAGGAATTATGACTCTTTTATTATGACAAAGAAATTGGTGTGATGTTTTATGGTGGTGGTGTACAGAAAGATTTTCAGTGTAAGGAAATGTAGGTCTATCAGTATTTTTGGGAAAATATACACCGTAATTGTCGGGCTATAAGCCACTACTTTTTGCACAAGCTTTGAACCCTGTGGCTTTTAGTCAGGTGCGGCTTTTCTATGGATTGTCCATGATTTTTGTGATATCGTAAGAGGATTTGTTTTGTTTTTTCCGCTGTTGTACGGCACTACGTTGCCTGGCAGAAGGATCGGGATTCAAGAGTGGTATGTTGGTCACATGTCCGTCCACCAGGCAACGTAGTGCCGTACGAAGTAGTGCGAAAAACAAACTTCAAAGTAGCGCTACGCGTTCAGCGGGAGGCGTGGATGACGAGCGGCGATAAACTTGCGAAAAGCAAGTTATGCTCAACTCCACCAGTGGAATCTGACAGCGTGGAAATGTGTGAAAACATCCATGATCACCAACAGATTTCTATGTATTCTGTATGACTTAAAGCAGTTATGACATGATATGATTTCTCACCCAATAAAGGAATATTTAATATATCAGTCTACTCTTCATTCTATCAGCAACAGTTATCACAGCTCGTACATTTGCTTTTTCCACATATACGTAAGCATTGGGCCAATTACTGCTGTAATAGCTAATAATGATTAATATAATAACTATAATATTGGCCATATTATATTTACATTACCAAAGTGAGATGACTTTAGTCTCATGAACAACATTAGCTAATTGTTATTTACTAGCTAATCTTAAATGACTGTTCAGTACAGAAATTAAGCCCAAAAATCATGTTTTACAGTCCTGTGGTCTCAGCCTCAGATACTTATCAAATCACACAGAGCTCATGTAGAAACAAATGAACAAAATATGTTCTCCTTCATTTCTGTCAAACAAAGCTGTATGAAACGTTTCCAGCTGTTAGTATCATGGTTGCTAGGCAACCTGGGCAGCGCGACGGAGGCTAGACTGTCCCATTTCACAAGCCTACAAGCCTCGCACTTTCAGCCTTAGCGGTCTTTGAGGACCATTAAGGCTGCGTACTTTAAGGCTGCAGACCCAGAATTGGGATACAGCCATGGGGAGACAACACAAATGAACCAGCAACAAGCAGAAGGAAACACTTATATACACACACAGAGGGAACACACAGGCAGGGTAGACTAGACACAGAACAGAGGGAGCACAGAGTAACATGAGGGGGCAAAGGGAACAAAACCTAGGACCTAGAAATACAAAACCAAAACACCGACAGTAATAATGTGGGAAACATGTAATAAACAATTCAATTCACTGGGTCACAGACCCAAGAACATGACAATATCATTGTTAGGTTTTTCTCTGTACAGTATGTATTATTGTAGGGTCTACCTTACAATATAAAGCGCCTTGAGGTGACTGTTGTTGTGATTTGGCGCTGTAGAAATAAAATAGAATTGAATTGAACTTGGGAGTCCCTCCCAGCTGACCAAAATCATTCCTATTTTGCTATTTTGGATGGGCCCGTGGCTGGATTGGTAAAGGGCAGAGAGCTCCAGTCCGACTCAGATGCCAGCAAGGTGGAGGTGGAGTACTGGTTTGGGCTGGTATCATCAAAGATGAGCTTGTGGGGCCTTTTCGGGTTGAGGATGGAGTGAAGCTCAACTCCCAGTCCTACTGCCAGTTTCTGGAAGACACCTTCTTCGAGCAGTGGTACAGGAAGAAGTCTGCATCCTTCAAGAAAAACATGATTTTCATGCAGGACAATGCTCCATCACACGCGTCTAAGTACTCCACAGCGTGGCTGGCAAGAAAGGGTATAAAAGAAGAAAAACTAATGACATGGCCACCTTGTTCACCTGATCTGAACCCCATTGAGAACCTGTGGTCCATCATCAAATGTGAGATTTACAAGGAGGGAAAACAGTACACCTCTCTGAACAGTGTCTGGGAGGCTGTGGTTGCTGCTGCACGCAATGTTGATGGTGAACAGATCAAAACACTGACAGAATCCATGGATGGCAGGCTTTTGAGTGTCCTTGCAAAGAAAGGTGGCTATATTGGTCACTGATTTGTTTTTGTTTTGTTTTTGAATGTCAGAAATGTATATTTGTGAATGTGGAGATGTTATATTGGTTTCACTGGTAAAAATAAATAATTGAAATGGGTATTTATTTGTTTTTTGTTAAGTTGCCTAATAATTATGCACAGTAATAGTCACCTGCACACACAGATATCCCCCTAAAATAGCTAAAACTAAAAACAAACTAAAAACTACTTCCAAAAACATTCAGCTTTGATATTAATGAGTTTTTTGGGTTCATTGAGAACATGGTTGTTGTTCAATAATAAAATTATTCCTCAAAAATGCAACTTGCCTAATAATTCTGCACTCCCTGTATCTGTAATCTTGTAAGTTCTTTAACCCTTTAAGACCTACCATAGAACCAAGTCCCCCAGAGCTTATATTATATTTTTACATGCTGTAGTGCCATTTTTGGGAGCATTTCAAGTTGCTATACTTAAATACAACCACTATAACCCAAATTTTAATAATATGTATGCATTAAGTGCATAGTAACTACATAAATTGCAAAAAAGTGCAATAAACTACAAAAAATTGAAAATCGTTTTTGTTTTTTTAACATATATTTCTAGTTAGAGAAATTTAAGAGGCTTCATAGTTTTACTTTTGAAATACACCAATTTTTATATACTGCAGGAAAAAACGAAAATAAATATTATAATGCAAATTTGCAAAAAAAAACAGCATATGCATCAATTTAAACTATTTCCAGAAGTGTAATTTGAGTTGTAAGCATCCCAGAAATGATACAGAAGGGTCATAAAGTCAAACATAACTTTTAAAAACATCAGTATAGGCTCATAAGGCCCTGAAGGTAAAGAACTACATTTCTGCGAAAATGACGTCACTTCCGGTTTCATGCAGGTAATAGTGGACATGCAATAGTTCGCGCTGACGTCTATTCCAACGTAGGAAGTGTTATGAACAGCTGATCGGATCGGCAAAGCGTGTTTCTGGAATATTATTTTTTTGTTGCTGCAAGTGCTTTTTATGCAATTTTTGCAAAGCTACATGTGGAAGGAAACCGTGACCGAGGACAAGCTGATGGCATAAGATGCAAGTACAACTCCTCCGGTTTCATGTGCAAAAAAATTATTGCGCTAGCTTACATGGTTGCAGTGCTACAGTGATTTAAAAATAGTTACGCAAAACAGAGCGTGCCCACTCCGACCGGCTTTAAAGGGTTAAACTTTACTGTATTTCTCTTTAGATCAAAGCTGCATTTTTAGAGAAAGGTTCAACATTTCCCCAATCAAATATTCCTCAGTAGTGATGTGTCATTCACTTTGTAGTGAATCAGAAGAACCAACTCCCATCAAGTGAGAGTCACCTCACCACTTTTTGTTTTTAAAAAGGTTTCTTGTGTTGCCACAGTATTGATTGATTGATTGATTGACTGATCATACTTTATTCATCCCGAGGGAAATTGGGTTAAGGCTGCCAACCGTGCCAGCGCCGTGTTACCCTTCCGACCATTACATACATTACACAAACATCACATGGGGAAGACAGGTCAGAGGGGTATAACATGGAAAAAGCACAACATGAGGAAAGATAAGGAGAAAAAAAATAACTCCCCCCAGACTGAGCTGCAATAGGGAGATCAGTTTGAGAACAGAAAAAAACACCTCTGCACATAGCACATGAAAAAAAACTCTTAATACACCAAAGAAACACATGACAAGCAACAGGGATGGGTAAAGGGTGAGAGACAGCCGATTTAGTCAGTACATCCGGGCCTGCAGCCTATGCGCTGGTCTCCTTGATCCACCGTCAGCATCGGAGGGTAATAAGCGTCGAAGGCGTTTGGGGGGTAGGGGGGATGAGTGTACATCTGCATGTGTATATATGTCTGTGTGCATGTGTGTGTGTGTCCAGAGTTCAGCTGAGACAGTGTCCTTCGCCCTGCCAGGCTAAGTAAACAGTCTTCCAGCCAACCCAGGTGGCCTTGCATAGAATGGGAAGAACACTCTAAACACAGTCGTGTTCTTGTTTGGCTCCAGCCTTGAGGCCGCAGCTGGCACCGAGGGGGTATCCGCATGAAGTGATGGTGTTTTTTACTTTAGTGCGAACAACTCATATGAATTTCAAAGCTTTTCTAACAGTCCAACACTGGTCTCTCAATCTCCCGTTGGAGAGCCGTGAGATTCTCCATGATGTTATCAACCTTAAGCTCCGTGATGTTGTCATTCTTGTGCTCAAAGAGCCTATTCTGAGAACTTACGACCGCAGTGAGCTGCTCCAAGATTGAATCCAATGTACACTCAGAGGTCTTGTTCTGCGTATTCACAGCAGCCGTAAGCTTCTCCAAGATCTTGTAATTGCTGCACTCAATGAGCCCATTTTGAGAAACTCACGCCTCGTCCCATCGTTTCAATCCCAGTGGGCAGCCTTGTGGGGGTTTGAACAGCCGGTTCCGCTTTCTTAATTCTTCGATAAGTCAGGGCCAAACCAGCTCCGATCAGCAAGAACCCTGTTATCATGGTTCCGAATAGGTAGATATCTTCAGCACTCAGGCTCACCCAAGCCCAAACTTCTCGTTGAGAAAGGGGTGTCAATTGCATTCAGGGACCAGATGATCAAATCCATAATTCCTCTTTTAGGTTTTAGAGAACAGACTGTGAGAGAATGTTCCAGGGAAAAGTAATACAAAAAACACGAGACTAGACAAGGACATAAGAGGCTAAGCAGGGAGAGGAGGAAGAGGAGAAAAGTGCGACTGCCTTTGTCAAGAGCAAGAGTCTTCCCACACAAAATAATTTGTGCTAAATGTAAGCGCAGATATGATCTGTGAAAAAAAGTCAAGATTGTGAGTTTTGTGGTCTAAGGTTTTGTGCCCAGGGTTTCTCATTGTCTCACACATTTGCCGAGCCTTAGCAAGCACATGAATGAGAGGCGGAGGCGATTAAAGTTTATATTAACAGGTTATTAATCAAAAGAATATCTCACCTGAACAGATGACAGCAGCATCCTGACCATGTTCACATCTGTTTGATCCAAATCCACTGTGCTGACACTCAGTTAGAGAACTTTCATTTCCTGAACAGGTGACATTGTCAAGCCAGATCTGTCCAGTTCCTGCACCAAAGTGAGCTGATTGAGGAACTTCCAGTGCCGACCCACAGTTTAACTGTCTGCAAACCACCTGAGCATCATTTAAGTCCCAGCCATCATCACAGACTGTTCCCCAGCTGTTATTGTGATAAACTTCAACTCTGCCAGAACATCGACTTGATCCAGATCCAGTTAATCTGATTGGCCCTTTTAATGAAAAACATGTGACACAAACGATGTTTTAATATATGTCTCTTAAAGAAAGCAAAGATACATATCACACAAAAATACATTAACATGCAGTATGTTCCATGCCAAAAAGTGATGTCACCTGAACAGATGACACCAGCATCATAATAATGTATATTGTAGTAGTTGTAGTAGTAGTAGTAGTAGTAGGGATTTCCCCATCCAGGGTGTTGACATTCAGTTAGAGAACTTTCATTTCCTGAACAGCTCACACCACTGAGCCAGATCTGTCCAGTTCCTGCACCAAAGTAAGCTGATCGAGGAGCTTGTAGTGCAGACCCACAGTTTAACTGTCTGCAAACCACCTCGGCATCATTTAAGTCCCAGTTATAATCAGAGACTGTTCCCCAGACATTATCATGATAAACTTCAACTCTGCCAGAACATCGGCTCGATCCAGAACCAGCCAACCTGATCAGATCTAAAAGGGAAAGAACATGAAAAACAGTTAAATACAGCCTTACATCAAAAAAGACTATCTTGCAATATCATGTTGATCCAGCAGTTTTCACACCTGAACAGATGACAGCAGCATCCTGACCATGTTCACATCTGTTTGATCCAAATCCACTGTGCTGACACTCAGTCAAAGAACTTTCATTTCCTGAACAGGTCACATGATCAAGCCAAATCTGTCCAGTTCCTGCACCAAAGTGAGCTGAATGAGGAACTTCCAGTGCCGACCCACAGTTTAACTGTCTGCAAACCACCTCAGCATCATTTAAGTCCCAGCCATCATCACAGACTGTTCCCCAGCTGTTATTGTGATAAACTTCAACTCTTCCAGAACATCGAGTTGATCCAGATCCAGTTAAAATGATGGACACAGCTGAAAACAAAACACAGAGAAGATATGAAGGGGACCAAACAAACAATACTTTAAGTTTCCAGCCATAGATTCCAAGTTATAGCAGAACGGTAAACTGAAAGGTGTAATACTGTCAGTCCACACAGCTTTAACACTAATAAAACAGTCTATAAAAAGTCCAATGGATTCACTCCTGATCTACAAAGACATTCAGCTCCCAAATTTGTATTATGACAGAGTTTGTGAGGACTGCAGAACATCCACATTAAGAAAGTTGAAGCAGGAGACTTTGTTTGAATTGTTTCAATTACAAGACCTGAAAAGAACTAAGAAAACTTCAAGTTGCAGACTTTATCAAATCTTTCAGGGGTATGGTCTCCCTTAATCATGCACACACACACACTCACACACAGACACACACTCACGCACAGACACACACACACACACACACAAGCCCGGTCAGCAATCTTAGTGAGGACCTTCATTGACATAATGCTTTCCCTTGCCCAGGGGTCAGCAACCTTTAACACCCAAAGAGCCACTTGGACCCAGTTTTCACGCAAAAGAAAACACTGGGAGCCGCAAATACTTTTTGACATCTAAAATGAAGATAACACTGTATATATTGATTTTTTTTTACCTTTATGCTTTGTGTGAACAACTAAAGTAAGTAAGTAAAGTTTATTTATTAAGCACTTTTCACAGACAGGCAGTCACAAAGCGCTGTACACAAATATTAAAATAAACAATACAATCAATAGGCATTATACACAATGTAAAAGATCAAATGTAAATAATGTAAAGAATATAAAATACGTAGATCAACAAAAGGCTTGTTTGAACAGAAAAGTTAAACTGCTTTTTAAAAGAATCCACAGAGCAACTAAGGTGCGTTACTTATGAAATCCATGAAGTGCTAATGAGAAAATTACATTTTATTTATGTAATTAACACATTTTGAACTCTTAAAGAAATATAACAAAAGGAAAGACACCCAGCTGAACTAAAATGATCCATGTAGCAAACAAAAACTGTTGTGAGCCGCCACCCTTATATCGCCTTTGGGCTTTTGGAGCCTTGACCTGACTTTTAAAAAATAATTGGAAAAAAAGAACTATGCTGCTAAAAGATGAAAAATGGATATTTGCATAATTCTGCCTAAATATGTATTTTACCTGGTTAATGTGTGTGGCGGGGGGGCTGCAGCGCCGCTGCATGGGAGTCGGACGCACCTGAGCGGCACCCGCAATCACGCCTCGCCACCTCAAAGTCTGTGCTCTCTCTGCTGTTGCTTTGGTGTGTGTCGGGCTGTGAGCTGAAAAGCTACAGCCGGCTGTATGCGTACAACAACCGTGTGTGAAAAGTGGTCGATAAAGAGATGCTGAAAAGCATGTTGATGGAAACATCGTCGGGTCTGCCGTGATATGTATACAATAAGACTTATGGTCCCGAACCTCTGCGCACAGCGCCTGCAAATCGGGGCTGCATGAAGTCACTTTCATCTTCACGCAGGACTGTAAGCTGTCATCTGTGAGGCATGAGCGGTGTTTGTTTTTAACATAGTTCACGGTGGAGAACAGCTAACGACATAATAAGGATCAGAAGATCCATAATTGGCCTACCTGGGGTTGAAAGTCTCGATAAATGCACAGCGTTTCGGCGGGTATACTGGCTTCCGCGAGTGTGACGCTTATTTTGAGCGATGAAAAAAATAATAAGATATAATTTTATTTTTATATTTCAAAATCACAATAATCTTCCAATTTAGAACTACAAGTTAAAAAAAGAACTAAACACAAATAAAATACACTTCAGCTAAATACTTCTAATTGTCACGGTTCTGGGTCCGTTGGACCCAGTATTTTGAGTTTATTGTGTTTTGATTTAAGTTTTCATCAGGGATTGTGTTCTTGTTCTCTTGTCGTGTTATGGTGATGATTATGATTTCTATTATTAGAGTTCCATGTTTCTGTTTATCTGGGTTTACGATGTGAGTTTAGTTTCATATGTCATTTCCTGTCTGTCTCTCAGTGTCAGGTCTGCGTCTTGGTGTGGTGTTCTCATTTCCTGTTTTATTGTGAAGGTCTGGGTCTCATGTGAGTGTGTTCAGTTTTACCTTTGTCTCGTCTTGTTGATTATTCCCAGCTGTGTCCACCACCTGTGTGTAATTCCCCTGTGGTTCTCTGTGTATTTAAGTCATGTCTTCCGTCATTGTTGTTGCTGGTCCGTCTGTGTATTCCACCCTGTCTCATCTGTGTATCTACCATGTCACATCCGTGTGCTCTCCCTGCTGTCCATTGTCATTCTCCTCTGCTCGTTCTCATTCAGGTTTGTGCTTTGTAGTTTAGTTGTTTCCCAGTATAGTTTAGTTCCAGCTCCATTTGCCGTTTGTATTTACTTTCATGTTCAATAAACCACCTTTACACCTTCACGACTGCCTGCACTTGGATCCTCCTTCATTTCCTCCACACGGCTCACCTCACTCGCCGTGACAGTACGGACCAGCCAGATATGGATCCAGCGGCATTCACCCCACCCACGGAGCTTCGGGACCTCATCACGAACTCCGCTTCACAAATAATCAACCTGTGGCTAGAGCATGAGGGAGAAGCATTCCTCCACGTTCTGGAAGCCAGACTGCAACAGCTGCTCACGGATTATCCCTGGCTATTGGACTCACTACACCCACTCGTGCAAGACTTCATCCTTCACGAACTTCACCTACACCCACCAGCCGCTATCGCTTCCCAACCCAGCCGGACGCCGGAGGTTTTGCCCGGCCCGCCGGAGGTTTTGCCCGGCCCGCCGGAGGTTTTGCCCGGCCCGCTGGAGGTTTTGCCCGGGAGGAAGCGACGATCGCGCCGTCGGCGCGTCGCCCCACAGCTGGAGAATAGGACTTCAGAACTGCCGGCTGTGGTGAGTGGAAAAGACGCTCTGTCTGTTTCACCAGTTCATATGACTGTTTATACCGGGGCTGTGTTCGTTGACTCAGCTGCTCAGCCGGTAGCTCGGTTAGCTGCCCAGCAGTCACTAACCCAGTCAGCCACTCAATCATCACCTCCATTACAGTCACAGTCAGACCCAGTAGACGCCATGTTACAGTCCATAGCCCAGTCAATAGCCCAGTTGGCAAGAGATTCATCAGCCTTATCAGTTCAGCCAGCCACTCCACCTGTTACTACTTTGCTACCTGTAGCTCAGTTGCCACCAGTTCAGCAGCCTGTCCACTCACTTACCCAGCCTTTATCCTCACAGCCTCATTACAAGCAGGGAACACACTTCACACAGACTTTAACTGGTTCATTTAAACTGGCCATCTCAGAGACAGTTGCTCCCTCTAGGGCCTCCCCAGAGGTAGGGTGCCAGTCACCAGCCACCTCTGGACCCCTAGAGGTCGAGATGCTAGCACCAGTGGCTTCATTAGAGGACTTTACTGAGCAGTCTCAGCCGTCGTCCCCTGCTGAGAGCTCCAGTGAGTCCGCCCCTCTACCCCTGTCCTCCGCTGGAGGACCAGAGGGACCCATTCAGCCGTCAATCTCAGCTGGGGGGCCCGAGGAGCCCGTCCAGCCTCAAGTTTCGTCTGCTGGGGGTTCGGGAGAACCCAGCCAGCCTCATGTTTTGTCTGCTGGGGGTTCGGGAGAACCCAGCCAGCCTCATGTTTCGTCTGCTGGGGGTTCTGGAGAACCCAGCCAGCCTCATGCTTCGTCTGCTGGAGGGCCCGAGGAGCCCGTCCAGCCTCATGTTTCGTCTGCTGGGGGTTCTGGAGAACCCAGCCAGCCTCAAGTGTCTTCTGCTGGGGGTTTAGGAGAACCCAGCCAGCCTCATGCTTCGTCTGCTGGAGGGCCCGAGGAGCCCGTCCAGCCTCATGCCACGTCTGCTGGAGGGCCCGAGGAGCCCGTCCAGCCTCATGCCACGTCTGCTGGAGGGCCCGAGGAGCCCACCCAGCACCACGCCTCGTTAGCTGAGGGTCCTGGAGGACCCAGCCAGCACATCCTCACATCTGCTGATGGTCCTGGAGGACCCAGCCAGCACGTCCTCACACCTGCTGACGGTCCTGGAGGACCCAGCCAGCACATCTCTACATCATCACCTGCAGCATTCACGCCACCGCCTACAGCATTCACATCACCGCCATTCGCATCACCGCCTGCAGCGTCGCTGCCGTCAGGTTCCGCAGCCGTCCCGCTGCCGTCAGGTTCCGCAGCCGTCCCGCTGCCGTCAGGTTCCGCAGCCGTCCCGCTGCCGTCATCCACGCCTGGTCCAGCCTCCGCTTCAGCCTCTGTCTCGTCTGGTCCAGCCTCCGCTTCAGCCTCTGTCCCGTCTGGTCCAGCCTCTGTCTCGTCTGGTCCAGCCTCCGCTTCAGCCTCTGTCTCGTCTGGTCCAGCCTCCGCTTCAGCCTCTGTCTCGTCTGGTCCTCCCTCCACGCCTTCATCCACGCTTGGTCCTCCCTCCGCGTCTTCATCCACGCTTGGTCCTGCCTCCGTGTCTTCATCCACGCTTGATCCAGCTTCAGCCTCCGCTTCAGCTTCAGCTTCGCCTGGTCCAGCCTCGGCTTCGCCTTCGTCTGATCCTGCGGTTGCCACACCGCCGTCGGGGCCAGCTCGACCCGTTCTGCCTCGCCTCTGCCGGCCGTTTTCCGGGTCTCTAAGAAGGCATCATGGCCTTCGGGGACGGCCTCCGGAAAGGGTTCGTCGCCGCCGCTGGCATCGCGGCCGTCCTCCGGACCTGCTCGGTGGCCGCCACTACCTTCCAAGTGGTCGGCCTCCAGAACTGTTTGCCCGTCGCCGCCGTTGCCGTGTGCACGGTCGGCCCCCAGAACTGTTTGCCCGTCGCCGCCGTTGCCGTGTGCACGGTCGGCCCCCAGAACTGTTTGCCCGTCGCCGCCGTTGCCGTGTGCTCGGTCGGCCCCCAGAACTGTTTGCCCGTCGCCGCCGTTGCTGTGTGCATGGTCGGCCCCCTGACTGTGTTGTGGACTGGTGAACATTCGTGTTTTGGTTCTGGTTTCTCGTGCTCCTGGTTTTTTGTGTTTCAGGCCCTCCTTCCTGGGCCCCCTCCGCCCGCCCTGGCTTGGTGCTTGTGCTTTTTGTTTGGGGCTGTCGGGAGCCAGCCCTTTGAGGGGGGGTACTGTCACGGTTCTGGGTCCGTTGGACCCAGTATTTTGAGTTTATTGTGTTTTGATTTAAGTTTTCATCAGGGATTGTGTTCTTGTTCTCTTGTCGTGTTATGGTGATGATTATGATTTCTATTATTAGAGTTCCATGTTTCTGTTTATCTGGGTTTACGATGTGAGTTTAGTTTCATATGTCATTTCCTGTCTGTCTCTCAGTGTCAGGTCTGCGTCTTGGTGTGGTGTTCTCATTTCCTGTTTTATTGTGAAGGTCTGGGTCTCATGTGAGTGTGTTCAGTTTTACCTTTGTCTCGTCTTGTTGATTATTCCCAGCTGTGTCCACCACCTGTGTGTAATTCCCCTGTGGTTCTCTGTGTATTTAAGTCATGTCTTCCGTCATTGTTGTTGCTGGTCCGTCTGTGTATTCCACCCTGTCTCATCTGTGTATCTACCATGTCACATCCGTGTGCTCTCCCTGCTGTCCATCGTCATTCTCCTCTGCTCGTTCTCATTCAGGTTTGTGCTTTGTAGTTTAGTTGTTTCCCAGTATAGTTTAGTTCCAGCTCCATTTGCCGTTTGTATTTACTTTCATGTTCAATAAACCACCTTTACACCTTCACGACTGCCTGCACTTGGATCCTCCTTCATTTCCTCCACACGGCTCACCTCACTCGCCGTGACACTAATTTAATTTCCCAAACCACCCGGAGCCGCAAAATCAAGACTAAAGAGCCGCATGAGGCTCCGGAGCCGCGGGTTGCCGACCCCTGGCCTAACCGTAGCCCTTACCCTAAACCTAACCATAACCTAATTGTAACCCTGACACTAAAACCACATTTTGAGCATCAAGAATGCCTTTACAAGCCTTCAAACTTTTGAGGACCGGTTTGTGTGTTCTCACAAGTGACTGTTGGTTCTCACAAGTGTAGTAGAATAAAGATGTCGGTCCTCACAAAGATAGATATACAGGAACACACACACACACACACACATATGTCAGGCTGACTTTCCCTCTCTGAAAATATCTTCCATGTCCCGCTCATAAATGTTCATTTGAAACTATTAAAATGTTCCTTTAAGGTATTTAAATGAAATCTCTAATCTTATAAGTTATTTAAAAAGTAATGTATAGCTCTCTGGATCTGAGCTGCGTTTAAAGAGAAAGATGCAAACATTTTACCACTCAAATATTCTACAGTGTGGTTCTTGCACAGGTGAGTTTGACTGTTCACACTGAATTTCATTATAAAACACACTAACAAGTGGAAGATGGAAGTCTAAAAAAAAGGTTGTTTTTACAGTGTTTAACATTCATCTGATGATCAGAAGAATATCTCACCTGAACAGATGACAGCAGCATCCTGACCATGTTCACATCTGTTTGATCCAAATCCACTGTGTTGACACTCAGTTAGAGAACTTTCATTTCCTGAACAGGTCACATTGTCAAGCCAAATCTGTCCAGTTCCTGCACCAAAGTGAGCTGATTGAGGAACTTCCAGTGCCGACCCACAGTTTATCTGTCTGCAAACCACCCCAGCATCATTTAAGTCCCAGCCATCATCACAGACTGTTCCCCAGCTGTTATTGTAATAAACTTCAACTCTGCCAGAACATCGACTTGATCCAGATCCAGTTAATCTGATTGGACCTTTTAATGAAAAACATGTGACACAAACGATGTTTTAATATATGTCCCTTAAAGAAAACAAAGATACATATCACACAAAAATACATTAACATGCAGTATGTTCCATGTCAAAAAGTGATGTCACCTGAACAGATGACACCAGCATCAGAATAATGTCCATTGTAGTAGTAGTAGTAGTAGTAGTTTCCCCATCCAGAGTGTTGACATTCAGTTAGAGAACTTTCATTTCCTGAACAGCTCACACCACTGAGCCAGATCTGTCCAGTTCCTGCACCAAAGTAAGCTGATCGAGGAGCTTGTAGTGCAGACCCACAGTTTAACTGTCTGCAAACCACCTCGGCATCATTTAGGTCCCAGTTATAATCAGAGACTGTTCCCCAGACGTTATTGTGAAAGATTTCAACTCTGCCAGAACATCGGCTCGATCCAGAACCGGCCAACCTGATCAGATCTAAAAGGCAAAGAACATGAAAAACAGTTAAATACAGCCTTACCTCAAAAAAGACTATCTTGCAATATCATGTTGATCCAGTAGTTTTCACACCTGAACAGATGACAGCAGCATCCTGACCATGTTCACATCTGTTTGATCCAAATCCACTGTGCTGACACTCAGTTAGAGAACTTTCATTTCCTGAACAGGTGACATCATCAAGCCAAATCTGTCCAGTTCCTGCACCAAAGTGAGCTGATTGAGGAACTTCCAGTGCCGACCCACAGTTTATCTGTCTGCAAACCACCTCAGCATCATTTAAGTCCCAGCCATCATTACAGACTGTTCCCCAGCTGTTACTGTGATGTACTTCAACTCTGCCAGAACATCGAGTCGATCCAGATCCAGTTAATCTGATCACACCTTTTATGTAAAAGACATAACACAAACTATATTTCAATACATATCTTAAAGAAAATACAGATGCATAACACTCAAAAATACATTAACATGCAGTTTTTTTCATATCAGGAAGTCATGTCACCTGAACACATGACACCAACATCATATGAATGTAAACTGTAGTAGTAGGTGTAGTAGTTTCCCCATCCAGAGTGTTGACATTCAGTTACAGAACTTTCATTTCCTGAACAGCTCACACCACTGAGCCAGACCTGTCCAGTTCCTGCACCAAACTTATATGATGGGGTAGCTTGTAGTGCAGACCCACAGTTTATCTCTCTGCAAACCACCTCAGCATCGTTTAAGACCCAGTTATGATCAGAAACTGTTCCCCAGACATTATCATGATAAACTTCAACTCTGCCAGAGCATCGAGATGATCCAGAACCAGCTAATCTAATCAGATCTAAAAGGGAAAGAACATGAAAAACATTATAATAAATCCTTACATCAAAAAAGACTTAATGGAAGACACAAATGAACAGACTAACTGAATGTTTTCTCACCTGAACAGATGACAGCAGCATCCTGACCACGTACACAGCTGTTTGATCCAAATCCACTGTGCTGACACTCAGTCAAAGAACTTTCATTTCCTGAACAGGTCACATTGTCAAGCCAGATCTGTCCAGTTCCTGCACCAAAGTGAGCTGAATGAGGAACTTCCAGTGCCGACCCACAGTTTAACTGTCTGCAAACCACCTGAGCATCATTTAAGTCCCAGCCATCATCACAGACTGTTCCCCAGCTGTTATTGTGGTAAACTTCAACTCTTCCAGAACATCGAGTCGATCCAGATCCAGTTAAAATGATGGACACAGCTGAAAACAAAACACAGAGATTATATAAAGGGAACCAAACAAAGAATACTTTAAGTTTCCAGCCATAGATTCCAAGTTATAGCAGAACGGTAAACTGAAAGGTGTAATACTGTCAGTCCACACAGCTTTAACACTAATAAAACAGTCTATAAAAAGTCCAATGGATTCACTCCTGACCTACAAAGACATTCAGCTCCCAAATTTGAATATTGACAAAGTTTGTGAGGACTGCAGAACATCCACATTAAGAAAGTTAAAGCAGGCGACTTTGTTTGAATTGTTTCAATTACAAGACCTGAAAAGGACTAAGAAAACTTCAAGTTGCAGACTTTATCAAATCTTTCAGGGGTATGGTCTCCCTTGAACATGCACACACACACTTACACACACATACAGATGTCAGGCTGACTTTCCCTCTCTGAAATTATCTTCCATGTCCCGCTCATAAATGTTCATTTGAAACTATTAAAATGTTCCTTTAAGGTATTTAAATGAAATCTCTAATCTTATAAGTTATTTAAAAAGTAATGTATAGCTCTCTGGATCTGAGCTGCGTTTAAAGAGAAAGATGCAAACATTTTACCACTCAAATATTCTACAGTGTGGTTCTTGCACAGATGACTTTTATTGTTATTGTTAAGCACTTTGTGCAGCATCGGCTGTTGGAAATGTGCTATATAAATAAATCTGACCTTGACCTTGACCTTGACTTTGACTGTTCACACTGAATTTCATTATAAAACACACTAACAAGTGGAAGATGGAAGTCTAAAAAAAAGGTTGTTTTTACAGTGTTTAACATTCATCTGATGATCAGAAGAATATCTCACCTGAACAGATGACAGCAGCATCCTGACCATGTTCACATCTGTTTGATCCAAATCCACTGTGTTGACACTCAGTTAGAGAACTTTCATTTCCTGAACAGGTCACATTGTCAAGCCAAATCTGTCCAGTTCCTGCACCAAAGTGAGCTGATTGAGGAACTTCCAGTGCCGACCCACAGTTTAACTGTCTGCAAACCACCTCAGCATCATTTAAGTCCCAGCCATCATCACAGACTGTTCCCCAGCTGTTATTGTGATAAACTTCAACTCTGCCAGAACACCGACTTGATCCAGATCCAGTTAATCTGATTGGACCTTTTAATGAAAAACATGTGACACAAACGATGTTTTAATATATGTCTCTTAAAGAAAACAAAGATACATATCACACAAAAATACATTAACATGCAGTGTGTTCCATGCCAAAAAGTGATGTCACCTGAACAGATGACACCAGCATCAAAATAATGTCCATTGTAGTAGTAGTAGTAGTAGTAGTAGTAGTAGTAGTAGTAGTAGGGGTTTCCCCATCCAGGGTGTTGACATTCAGTTAGAGAACTTTCATTTCCTGAACAGCTCACACCACTGAGCCAGATCTGTCCAGTTCCTGCACCAAAGTAAGCTGATCGAGGAGCTTGTAGTGCAGACCCACAGTTTAACTGTCTGCAAACCACCTCGGCATCATTTAAGTCCCAGTTATAATCAGAGACTGTTCCCCAGACATTATCATGATAAACTTCAACTCTGCCAGAACATCGGCTCGATCCAGAACCAGCCAACCTGATCAGATCTAAAAGGCAAAGAACATGAAAAAAAGTTAAATACAGCCTTACCTCAAAAAAGACTATCTTGCAATATCATGTTGATCCAGCAGTTTTCACACCTGAACAGATGACAGCAGCATCCTGACCATGTTCACATCTGTTTGATCCAAATCCACTGTGCTGACACTCAGTTAGAGAACTTTCATTTCCTGAACAGGTCACATGATCAAGCCAAATCTGTCCAGTTCCTGCACCAAAGTGAGCTGATTGAGGAACTTCCAGTGCCGACCCACAGTTTAACTGTCTGCAAACCACCTCAGCATCATTTAAGTCCCAGCCATCATCACAGACTGTTCCCCAGCTGTTATTGTGGTAAACTTCAACTCTTCCAGAACATCGAGTCGATCCAGATCCAGTTAAAATGATGGACACAGCTGAAAACAAAACACAGAGATTATATAAAGGGAACCAAACATAGAATACTTTAAGATTCCAGCCATAGATTCCAAGTTATAGCAGAACGGTAAACTGAAAGGTGTAATACTGTCAGTCCACACAGCTTTAACACTAATAAAACAGTCTATAAAAAGTCCAATGGATTCACTCCTGATCTACAAAGACATTCAGCTCCCAAATTTGTATTATGACAGAGTTTGTGAGGACTGCAGAACATCCACATTAAGAAAGTTGAAGCAGGAGACTTTGTTTGAATTGTTTCAATTACAAGACCTGAAAAGAACTAAGAAAACTTCAAGTTGCAGACTTTATCAAATCTTTCAGGGGTATGGTCTCCCTTAATCATGCACACACACACTCACACACAGACACACACTCACGCACAGACACACACACACACACACACACAAGCCCGTTCAGCAATCTTAGTGAGGACCTTCATTGACATAATGCTTTCCCTTGCCCAGGGGTCAGCAACCTTTAACACCCAAAGAGCCACTTGGACCCAGTTTTCACGCAAAAGAAAACACTGGGAGCCGCAAATACTTTTTGACATCTAAAATGAAGATAACACTGTATATATTGGGTTTTTTTTACCTTTATGCTTTGTGTGAACAACTAAAGTAAGTAAAGTTTATTTATTAAGCGCTTTTCACAGACAGGCAGTCACAAAGCGCTGTACACAAATATTAAAATAAACAATACAATCAATAGACATTATACACAATGTAAAAGATCAAATGTAAATAATATAAAGAATATAAAATACGTAGATCAACAAAAGGCTTGTTTGAACAGAAAAGTTAAACTGCTTTTTAAAAGAATCCACAGAGCAACTAAGGTGCGTTACTTGTGAAATCCATGAAGTGCTAATGAGAAAATTACATTTTATTTATGTAATTAACACATTTTGAACTCTTAAAGAAATATAACAAAAGGAAAGACACCCAGCTGAACTAAAATGATCCATGTAGCAAACAAAAAAACTGTTGTGAGCCGCCACCCTTATATCGCCTTTGGGCTTTTGGAGCCTTGACCTGACTTTTAAAAAATAATTGGAAAAAAAGAACTATGCTGCTAAAAGATGAAAAATTGATATTTGCATAATTCTGCCTAAATATGTATTTTACCTGGTTAATGTGTGTGGCGGGGCGTGGTCTGCAGTGCCGCTGCATGGGAGTCGGACGCACCTGAGCGGCACCCGCAGTCACGCCTCGTCGCCTCAAAGTCTGTGCTCTCTCTGCTGTTGCTTTGGTGTGTGTCGGGCTGTGAGCTGAAAAGCTACAGCCGGCTGTATGCGTACAACAACCGTGTGTGAAAAGTGGTCGATAAAGAGATGCTGAAAAGCATGTTGATGGAAACATCGTCGGGTCTGCCGTGATATGTATACAATAAGACTTATGGTCCCGAACCTCTGCGCACAGCGCCTGCAAATCGGGGCTGCATGAAGTCACTTTCATCTTCACGCAGGACTGTAAGCTGTCATCTGTGAGGCATGAGCGGTGTTTGTTTTTAACATAGTTCACGGTGGAGAACAGCTAACGACATAATAAGGATCAGAAGATCCATAATTGGCCTACCTGGGGTCGAAAGCCTCGATAAATGCACAGCGTTTCGGCGGGTATACTGGCTTCCGCGAGTGTGACGCTTATTTTGAGCGATGAAAAAAATAATAAGATATAATTTTATTTTTATATTTCAAAATCACAATAATCTTCCAATTTAGAACTACAAGTTAAAAAAAGAACTAAACACAAATAATATACACTTCAGCTAAATACTTCAAATTTAATTTCCCAAACCACCCAGAGCCGCAAAATAAAGACTAAAGAGCCGCATGAGGCTCCGGAGCCGCGGGTTGCCGACCCCTGGCCTAACCGTAGCCCTTACCCTAAACCTAACCATAACCTAATTGTAACCCTGACACTAAAACCACATTTTGAGCATCAAGAATGCCTTTACAAGCCTTCAAACTTTTGAGGACCGGTTTGTGTGTTCTCACAAGTGACTGTTGGTTCTCACAAGTGTAGTAGAATAAAGATGTCGGTCCTCACAAAGATAGATATACAGGAACACACACACACACACACATATGTCAGGCTGACTTTCCCTCTCTGAAAATATCTTCCATGTCCCGCTCATAAATGTTCATTTGAAACTATTAAAATGTTCCTTTAAGGTATTTAAATGAAATCTCTAATCTTATAAGTTATTTAAAAAGTAATGTATAGCTCTCTGGATCTGAGCTGCGTTTAAAGAGAAAGATGCAAACATTTTACCACTCAAATATTCTACAGTGTGGTTCTTGCACAGGTGAGTTTGACTGTTCACACTGAATTTCATTATAAAACACACTAATAAGTGGAAGACGGAAGTCTAAAAAAAAGGTTATTTTTACAGTGTTTAACATTCATCAGATCATCAAAAGAATATCTCACCTGAACAGATGACAGCAGCATCCTGACCATGTTCACATCTGTTTGATCCAAATCCACTGTGCTGACACTCAGTTAGAGAACTTTCATTTCCTGAACAGGTCACATTGTCAAGCCAAATCTGTCCAGTTCCTGCACCAAAGTGAGCTGATTGAGGAACTTCCAGTGCCGACCCACAGTTTAACTGTCTGCAAACCACTTCAGCATCATTTAAGTCCCAGCCATCATCACAGACTGTTCCCCAGCTGTTATTGTGGTAAACTTCAACTCTGCCAGAACATCGACTTGATCCAGATCCAGTTAATCTGATTGGACCTTTTAATGAAAAACATGTGACACAAACGATGTTTTAATATATGTAGGTTAAAGAAAACAAAGATACATATCACACAAAAATACATTAACATGCAGTATGTTCCATGTCAAAAAGTGATGTCACCTGAACAGATGACACCAGCATCAAAATAATGTATATTGTTGTAGTAGTAGTAGTAGTAGTAGTAGTTTCCCCATCCAGAGTGTTGACATTCAGTTAGAGAACTTTCATTTCCTGAACAGCTCACACCACTGAGCCAGATCTGTCCAGTTCCTGCACCAAAGTAAGCTGATCGAGGAGCTTGTAGTGCAGACCCACAGTTTAACTGTCTGCAAACCACCTCAGCATCATTTAGATCCCAGTTATGATCAGAAACTGTTCCCCAGACTTTATTGTGAAAGATTTCAACTCTGCCAGAACATCGGCTCGATCCAGAACCAGCTAATCTAATCAGATCTAAAAGGGAAAGAACATGAAAAACATTATAATAAATCCTTACATCAAAAAAGACTTAATGGAAGACACAAATGAACAGTCTAACTGACAGTTTTCTCACCTGAACAGATGACAGCAGCATCCTGACCATGTTCACATCTGTTTGATCCAAATGCACTGTGCTGACACTCAGTTAGAGAACTTTCATTTCCTGAACAGGTCACATTGTCAAGCCAAATCTGTCCAGTTCCTGCACCAAAGTGAGCTGATTGAGGAACTTCCAGTGCCGACCCACAGTTTATGTGTCGGCAAACCACCTGAGCATCATTTAAGCCCCAGCCATCATCACAGACTGTTCCCCAGCTGTTATTGTGATAAACTTCAACCCTACCAGAACATCGAGTCGATCCAGATCCAGTTAATCTGATCACACCTTTTATGTAAAAGACATAACACAAACTATATTTCAATACATATCTTAAAGAAAATACAGATGCATAACACTCAAAAATACATTAACATGCAGTTTTTTCATATCAAGAAGTCATGTCACCTGAACACATGACACCAACATCATAAGAATGTAAACTGTAGTAGTTGTTGTAGTAGTTTCCCCATCCAGAGTGTTGACATTCAGTTACAGAACTTTCATTTCCTGAACAGCTCACACCACTGAGCCAGACCTGTCCAGTTCCTGCACCAAACTTATATGATGGGGTAGCTTGTAGTGCAGACCCACAGTTTATCTCTCTGCAAACCACCTCAGCATCGTTTAAGACCCAGTTATGATCAGAAACTGTTCCCCAGACATTATCATGATAAACTTCAACTCTGCCAGAGCATCGAGATGATCCAGAACCAGCTAATCTAATCAGATCTAAAAGGGAAAGAACATGAAAAACATTATAATAAAACCTTACATCAAAAAAGACTTAATGGAAGACACAAATGAACAGACTAACTGAATGTTTTCTCACCTGAACAGATGACAGCAGCATCCTGACCATGTTCACATCTGTTTGATCCAAATCCACTGTGCTGACACTCAGTTAGAGAACTTTCATTTCCTGAACAGGTCACATGATCAAGCCAGATCTGTCCAGTTCCTGCACCAAAGTGAGCTGATTGAGGAACTTCCAGTGCCGACCCACAGTTTAACTGTCTGCAAACCACTCCAGCATCATTTAAGTCCCAGCCATCATCACAGACTGTTCCCCAGCTGTTATTGTGGTAAACTTCAACTCTTCCAGAACATCGAGTCGATCCAGATCCAGTTAAAATGATGGACACAGCTGAAAACAAAATACAGAGAAGATATGAAGGGGACCAAAAATAGAATACTTTTAGTTTCCAGCCATAGATTCCAAGTTATAGCAGAACGATAAACTGAAAGGTGTAATACTGTCAGTCCACACAGCTTTAACACTAATAAAACAGTCTATAAAAAGTCCAATGGATTCACTCCTGACCTACAAAGACATTCAGCTCCAAAATTTGTATTATGACAAAGTTTGTGAGGACTGCAGAACATCCACATTAAGAAAGTTGAAGCAGGCAACTTTGTTTGAATTGCTTCAAGATCAAAACTTCAAGTTGCAGCCTTTATCAAATCTTTCAGGGGTATGGTCTCCCTTAAACACACACATACAGACTCACTCACAGACACACACACACAGATGACAGGCTGACTTTCCCTCTGAAAAGATCTTCCATGTCCCGCTCATAAATGTTCATTTGAAACTATTAAAATGTTCCTTTAAGGTATTTAAAATGAAATCTGTCATCTTGTAAGTTATTAACAAGTAATGTATACATCTCTCTGGATCTGAGCCGCGTTTATAGAGAAAGATGCAAACGTTTTACCGCTTAAATATTCAACAGTTTGGTTCTTGCACAGATGACTTTGACTGTTCACACTGAATTTCATTATAAAACACACTAATAAGTGGAAGACGGAAGTCTAAAAAAAAGGTTGTTTTTACAGTGTTTAACATTCATCAGATGATCAAAAGAATATCTCACCTGAACAGATGACAGCAGCATCCTGACCATGTTCACATGTGTTTGAACCAAATCCACTGTGTTGACACTCAGTTAGAGAACTTTCATTTCCTGAACAGGTCACATTGTCAAGCCAAATCTGTCCAGTTCCTGCACCAAAGTGAGCTGATTGAGGAACTTCCAGTGCAGACCCACAGTTTATCTGTCTGCAAACCACCTGAGCATCATTTAAGTCCCAGCCATCATCACAGACTGTTCCCCAGCTGTTATTGTGATAAACTTCAACTCTGCCAGAACATCGACTTGATCCAGATCCAGTTAATCTGATTGGACCTTTTAATGAAAAACATGTGACACAAACGATGTTTTAATATATGTCCCTTAAAGAAAACAAAGATATATATCACACAAAATACATTAACATGGAGTGTGTTCTATGCCAAAAAGTGATGTCACCTGAACAGATGACACCAGCATCAGAATAATGTCCATTGTAGTTGTGGTAGTAGTAGTTTCCCCATCCAAAGTGCTGACATTCAGTTAGAGAACTTTCATTTCCTGAACAGCTCACACCACTGAGCCAAATCTGACCAGTTCCTGCACCAAAGTAAGCTGATCGAGGAGCTTGTAGTGCAGACCCACAGTTTAACTGTCTGCAAACCACCTCAGCATCATTTAGGTCCCAGTTATAATCAGAGACTGTTCCCCAGACGTTATTGTGAAAGATTTCAACTCTGCCAGAACATCGGCTCGATCCAGAACCGGCCAACCTGATCAGATCTAAAAGGCAAAGAACATGAAAAGCAGTTAAATACAGCCTTACCTCAAAAATGACTATCTTGCAATATCATGTTGATCCAGCAGTTTTCACACCTGAACAGATGACAGCAGCATCCTGACCATGTTCACATGTGTTTGATCCAAATCCACTGTGCTGACACTCAGTCAGAGAACTTTCATTTCCCGAACAGGTCACATCATCAAGCCAAATCTGTCCAGTTCCTGCACCAAAGTAAGCCGATCGAGGAGCTTGTAGTGCTGTCCCACAGTTTATCTGTCTGCAAACCACCTCAGCATCATTTAAGCCCCAGCCATCATCACAGACTGTTCCCCAGCTGTTATTGTGATAAACTTCAACCCTGCCAGAACATCGAGTCGATCCAGATCCAATTAATCTGATCACACCTTGTATATAAAAAGATATAACACAAACTATATTTCAATATACATCCCTTAAAGAAAATATAGATGCATAACAGTCAAAAACACAGTGACGTGCAGTATTAGGTCTTCGTATCGCAATTGATTTCTATAATTTATTCAATACCAATTCGATTCAATTTTGACTCAGAAAAATCAGAAATATTATAATTATCATGATCATCATTATCATGTACATAACTATATTTTTATATCTATGTATAAAAATAAAGGTGACAAGCATGGAAATTCGTAAGAGGTGTAAACACCACAGCAGATGTGTCACTGTACTGGGTCACGGACCCAGTGCTTTGTGTTTATTGGTGAACTGACAGTTCAGATTATTATTAGGAGTTATGGTTCTCTGGTTACGGTACATCCCTGGATTGTGGTTTCTGTTTTGTGTCATCTCTGTTCTTCAGGTTCCTAGATTTCCTTTATCTTTTTTCTTTTCTTTGTAGTGTGTAAAGTGTAAACAGCAGTAAATACTAAATATTGAATGCTGTTGTGCAGCACGCAGGACCGACAGCACACAATGTGCTTTGAAGTAGCAGTCAAGAAAGGTGTAGTTTATCTCTATGAACAGTGAACACCCAAGTGCACACCTGTGTGGATCAGCACGCTCATATTCAAAAGGTTTCCCCATGTAACGGTCTGCTAAAGGGTGTAGAGAGCCATAGCCCCACCCCCCAGGGCATGAAGCAGGCATGGAGGAGATCTAGGCTCCAGACATCCAGAGACCCCAGAGTGCGAGAGCCCAAGGAGGACCACCGGAGGGGCATCCGTGCCACCCTCCTGGGAAGAGCTGAGGAGAGCCCAAGATGAGGGGTCACCCAGTAGCCACGGAGCAGAAACCAGAGGGGGCTGCACTGGCGTGCCCGCCGGCTCTGCCGGCAGCCAGCTGTGCCTAAGTGAATCAAGCCTCAGGCCCAGAGGCCGGAGGCCCAACGGCCCCCTACGCCCCGGAAAAGGCCTGACCACACAACAGTCGCCAGGCCCCGCCAAGTAGCCACCGGGTGTGAGCTGGTACATACCTGAGCGCCCAGCCCCAGACACCAAGAACCACCAACGCACCAACCCCTGAGGGCATCAGTCACCGGCAGGGAGTATGGTGAGGGGAGATAGGCCTCCACACTTTGGAGGGCCTGGGAGTTCCCAGAGAGGTGGAGTCTAAGATCCGACCTGACATATAGACACAGACAAACAGGCATACACAGACACAAACATGCATTCCCACCCTCATGCACACATATACAAATACTCAGCACTCACCCAATGTAAGGATATACATAAATGGACATGTACACACAATCACACTCCCCAAACATACTCTATACCCCAGGTCCAGGTATCCACGCCCCCAGAGGGGGAAACGGCACCTAGACCCAGGAGATGTTACCCTTTCCCCCGGGGTGGAGGCAAGCAGACCGCCCCAGGCTCCACAGCAGCAGGGAGGCCCAAGATCCCAAACGAACGGCCAATACCTCCTCCCAGCCCCCCTGCCCCGATGGCCAGCAGAGAATAGGGGTGTGTGAAGACCCCAAACCTCCCTCCTCTCGCTCATGTGTAGTGTTGCTGCGTGTTGTTCTAAAGTGCATTTGAAACACAGGAGAGCATGGTGCTGCTGCCAGAGATTAGCAGGTGTTAGCACGGTCCCTCCCGAGCCACAACCAGAGCCACTAACCAGGTTATGACCACAAACCCCAGGTTAAGCCCTCCAGGCAAAGGCGGGACCAAACCACAACCCCCCAGCCCCGCTATGTGATGGAGCCGATCACAGGAGCCCAGAGGGATTGATCTAATGTGGTGGCAGAGGCTGTCTCGAGACTAATGTGATCTATTAGATTGTTTCTATATTGGCTAGAATTAAGATTATTTTTATTTTTCCAGTTCATGAGGACCGTTTTCTTGGCAATGCATAGGGCAGTAAAAACATGTGGGCTGTATTAGTTTCTGTAGTGACATCATCCAATTTGCCCATCAAGCACACTAAAGGGGAGGTTGGAATTTTACATTTCAGACACTTTGATAAGTCTTTACATATCCCACGCCAAAACTTCTGCACTGGTGGACAGAACCAAAGAGCGTGCATGTAATTGTCTGGTGTATTGCCTTGACAGTGTGAGCAGTTGTTGGAAGATGTAAAGCCCATCTGGAACATCCGATGACCTGTATAGTGCACTCTATGTAGTATTTTGTATTGTATTAATTGCAGACTGGGATTTCTAATCAATTTAAATGTTTTTAAGCATACCTGAGACCAGAAGTTTTGGTCTAAGCTGACTGATAAATCTGCTTCCCACTTTGCAATAGGAAGAGATATTGATTCATCTATTTTAGAAAGTGTTCTGTATATTTTAGACAATAATTTGGGGGCACTTAAGAGTAATAAAATGTACCGCACTTGGTGGTGTTTGTAATTCAACTTGACTGAGGTTAAATTTCTTTTTTATTATGGATTTAATTTGTTGATATTCTAAAAATCTTTTCTTGTTGATCCCATATTGTATAACTAGTCTGTCAAATGGAATAAAGTCTGTTCCTTCTAATATATGTTCCAAGTATTTAATTCCTTTACAACTCCATTCTGGAAAATTAATCATATTATTGTTTTGTAATATGTCAGGGTTATTCCAGATAGGTGTACATTTGCATGGGATTAATGAAGACTCCGTTATTTTTAGAAACTCTCACCATGCTGTCAGAGAAGAGCTGATGCTGACGCTTTTAAAGCATTCATGTCTTTTGATGTTTGAGCTGATAAATGGTAGGTCTGAAATCTCTAGATTATTGCATAGTGCCTGTTCAACATCTAGCCAGGGCTCATCTAAGAAGGTATGTTTTAACCATCCTGAGATTAACTGAAGCCTGTTGGCTAGGAAGTATTGTTGAAAGTTTGGCACATCTAATCCTCCTTTATCCTTGGTTCTTTGTAGCGTTTTTAAACTGATACGCGGGGGTTTATGTTTCTAAAGGAATTTAGAAATATACGAATCCAGAGATCTGAATCAATCTTGTGATGGCTTGTTGGGGATCATTGAAAATAAGTAATTTATTTTTGGCAAGACCATCATTTTTATAGTGGCGACCCTTCCCATGAGTGATATGGGTAGAGATTTCCATCTAGTCAGATCACCTTCTACTTTCTTTAGAAGTGGGATGTGGTTTAATTTAGTTAAGTCTGAAAGCTTAGGAGAGACATTAATACCTAAATATTTAATATTTCCAGATTGTAGTGGGGCAGAAGAAGAATTATGGAAGGAGCAGTTAAAATCTACAGAAGAACTGTAGATTTTGATCTTGAAAACCAGTTTATTAGAGTAATTACCTCAGAAAGGTTGGTTTGTGAGCTTTGGAGAAAAAGCAACACATCATCCGCATAGAGACTGATTTTATGTTCTACGTTCTTACATTTTATGCCCTTAATTGTTGTAGCTTGTCTAAGTGCTGCTGCTAGTGGTTCGATAAAAATTGCAAAAAGTGAAGGGGAGAGTGGGCACCCCTTTCGGGTGCCCCTCAGGAGACAGGAGCTGGAGGATATCTGGTCATTTCTTCTAACACGAGCTGTTGGGGAATTATATATTCTTAGCCAGTTTATGAAAGAGTTTCCAAAGCCAAATTTGTTTAAAGTTGCAAATAAAAAATTCCAGTTAACCCTGTCAAACGCTTTCTTCATCTAGAGATAATATTGTGGTTAAAATGTTTTTACTGTATGAGTAGTCTATTAAATTAAGTAATCTATGTGTGTTTGTTGATGATTGCCTACCTTTTATGAAACCTGTTCCTAAGGTTCCTGTTTCCACATCGTAGTGTCTAGTCTGCATCTTGGTACTTTGTCTGAGTGTCCTTTTTTGCTTAGGTAGTCCTTCTCCATTGTTTATGGTTTCAGTTCTGGAATTCTGTTATCCCAGCTATGATTCCCTCCTATCTCTGATTCCCTTATTACACCAGCCCTGTGTTTTTCCCTGTCGTTCCTCAGTCGTCATATTTTGTCAGGTTATGTCATGCCACATCATGAAATCCCAGTTTTGATCATCCTTCCTAGTTTGAATTTAGCTTTTAATTCTTGTGCTCGTGTATTGTATTTCTAAGTTTGTTTTCTGCCAGTGAATAAAAACTGCCGCCTTCAAGTTAAATATTCCTTGTCTGAGTCCTTTGCGTCGGTCAAACCTCTGCCTGTCACACAGCTCACCATGACAAGATGCTTTTGTGTCAAAGTGACTGCAGCTAAAACACAGAAAAGCATGATTGGGATTTGGCTTGGCTTTTAATAGCAGATAACCTGTAAAAATACTCTGCAGTAGGTCAAAAACGGAAGAATACCACAAATAAACATATGAACATTACCTGATGCTGCTGAAGTGAAGCAGAGGAATTTTACAGAGGTTTATTAGAGACACAGCTGAGCGTTTTGCACTTTGGCATATTTTTCAAAAGTTTACATTTCTCTGATTTTTAACAACCCACCCCTATGCAGTATGTTCCATATAAAAAAGTTTTGTCACCTGAACAGATGACACCAACATCATAAGAATGTCCATAGTAGTTGTAGTAGTTTCCCCATCCAGAGTGTTGACATTCAGTTAGAGAACTTTCATTTCCTGAACAGCTCACACCACTGAGCCAAATCTGTCCAGTTCCTGCACCAAATTGAACTGATTGAGGAACTTCCAGTGCCGACCCACAGTCTAACTGTCTGCAAACCACCTCAGCATCCTTTAAGTCCCAGTTATAATCAGAAACTGTTCCCCAGGTGTTATTGTAAAAGATTTCAACTCTGCCAGAGCATCGAGTCGATCCAGATCCAGTTAATCTGATTGTGGATGTACCTGAAAAAGCAAACCATAAAAAACCTAAAAATTACATACAGTAGGCTATAGCAACTGTTTTCTTTCTTTTTTTAAACTTTCTGAACCCATATATTGCTGAAAAATACTTTGTATACTTTGTTTCTTTCTACTAAAAAGACATCCTTAGCCTTAAGTTCCGCTGAATTATTTTTTAAGGAAACTAAAATTACACCGTAGCACCAAAAATTTACATGAAAAATGCAAGGTTTGATTTAGAAGATTGCACACTAAGTCACGGGCTGTATTAGAAAATGTAAGTGATGGTGGCATTTCTGTCTTGTTATCAAATATGTAAAAAAAACAAAAAAAACAAACATCAAAAATGAAACTTGATGATTTTGTAAATTGTAACAATGCTTTTTTTTGCTCACCAGGCAGCTGTGCGTGACAACCTGAAAAGTGGAAAAAGACAAAACCAGTTTAGAGCAGAAGATGTCTTGCACTTGTGAGAAAGCAAATATGTGAAACTTAACAGTAAAGTCTTTTTTTCATAATTCTTAAATCAAAATATTTTTCACGAAAAAATCAAAATCTGACAAACTCCATTTAATTTTAAACTGCAACCCTGGCATATCTGATAGGAATTTCGCACAGTTTTTCTAACCACCCATTACAAAAAATTGCCCGTAATAACATATTATTTAATAACTGATTAAACTCTTGAATACTGTTGAGATTAAATTATTTGAAGTACCTCAATTCTATGCTTTGGATTAACTAAAATGCCATATAACCATATAGTGTAGTATTAAGTGGACACAGCCCTGAAAAATAAAGGCATTAGACTACGTGTCCTTAGGGGGTAGATTCTCACCCACGCTTGCCTGGGGGGAAAAAAGTCGATAACAGGGCTCCATCTTCTAGTGGAAAGTTACTGAAGCACTGGTGTTTAGACTCGAATGAGAGAGCTAGCAATAACTGTTAGGGGTACACCCTCATTTTGAGGTCTGCTGCACTGTGTCATGCAGAACACCTCTCCCTTCTAGAAGTAATTGTGTAAGAGAAAAAAGTGTGAAATTGTCTACTGAGCAGTGTTTTGTCTTCCATCAGATGCCTATGACGAGTCAAAAGAACTTGGTGAAGTGTTGATATTTAACAATTGGGGGCTCGTCCGGGATTCCAATACTAGGCTAAGAAAGACAGATTAAGCGGTTTGGGGGGTCAACCAGCAAAGCGAACAGAGACCCTCATTCTCATTTTAAAATAAAGGTAAGCACCACCTGTTCAAAGTCAAAATCAAAGCTTGCATGTTGGAGCTTATCTAAATTGTCTGTTCGCTTAGTTGATGGAATTCTCAGAGTCAATTTGCTGCAGTAGACAAAGAGATGATGTGTGATCTGTCTCAGTGTGTTAGAGCAACTAAATTGTGGGTGTAATAAGCCAAGTAAAACTAATTGGCTGTTGTGGATAGTGACTGAAAAGAGTAAGAGTAATTATCCTTGGGCGTGGTGGCTCCACTTGCTTTGGACGTGAGGCGAAACCCATGGGACCGGAATTAGGGTGGCAACCTGGGCAGGTGTGGACCCCCGAACAGCTAAATCGAGGTGAGGTATCATCGTCACAGTTGACGGCCTACACAAGAGCAGTCCAAAGTTTCTCCGCTGGCCAGATTCCGTGCGGGGAGCGGCGAGCCCATGCAGCGGCGTTAGATTGCGTGTGTGAATGTGAAAGAGCGAAAGGTTGCGTCTCGATTGAAATTGAGTAGTTAAATTCGCCATGGTTGACAGCATGTATGAGAGTAGGCCCGAGTTCTTTCACTGGATGGATCCCAAGCTAAGATCGTTGGCCCGCTCTAGTGCCTCTAGACTGTGTGCGTGTATAAAAAAGAAAAGTTAAAATTTCCTACAGTTGACAGTCTGCTTGACAGTGGGGCTAAGTTCTTTTGCTGGTTAGATTCCGAGCTGCGATAGCCCGCTGTAGTGCCTAAAGACTGTGTGGGTCAATTTTGGGTTAGTAAATTAGGCTTAAAGTTGAAACTTGCGTCTAAAACCGTGTGTTTGGGTGTGTGCAAAGTGAGATGCGCTCTGCAATAGTGTGTGAGCACTACAATAGTGCGGAGTTGATGTCTGCTGGCCATAAAGTGTAAAATTGACTGTGACTGTTTAGATTAAAAGGACTTTAAGAGTCTCATATGTTGTGACCTGTCTCACAGGAAAGTGAGTTATTTTGTGTTGTTAAATAGCAGCTGAAAAAAGAGGCAGGTTGGATTGGCATAGTAGATCTCCGCAGATGTGTGTGTGTGTGTGGAATAGAATGTGACAGGTATCGTGTCACATTCTAGGAGAGGAGAAGTGTTTCTCAGAGTGGAGTGAGCCAGACTGACAGAAGGAGGAAGAGCAAACGGCCCAACTCAGAGGGGAGGAGCTGAGTGTGAGGTGGAACCAAGGAGGAGCTAGGAGAAGCAGTCTTTGTGACAGCGGGGGAAAAGTGCCTAAAACAGAGAGTCAAGAGCAAAAAGAAGGGGGGGGGGGGGATTATTATGAATTATGCACAAAAGCTGAAGCAGAACAGGATGAATTGGAAAAATATTTAAATTAGCAACAAAGAGAAATGTATTTCAAGAGTGTCAAATAACGAGGGATGAAATATTAAATAAATCTCTTAGTGTGTTAATACAGGTGACTACAGACCTGGATCAACCCCCTCCACGAGCATATCGGCCAGAACATAATGATAGATATAATAATTGGAACCACAACGAGGCCATGTTTTGGCTGAAAATTCACAGCTTCACCTTCATGTATATGTTATTCTGAAAAGAAGCTTCAAGGACGGTCAATCTCTCCCTGAAAACAAGGGGCAGCTTCAGAGCAAAAGCATCAACGTTAAGAGTCAACACCAAGTGAACAGATAACAGCGCTGCCCTAAAACTTCAAAGGGTTCAGCAGCATGTACAAATACTATTGCAGATGGAAGCATGCGTTCTCTATCACAGGCTGAGAGGATCACCTGCAACATCATTGTGTGCGAATGGAGTTGAGAAGACGCTCTGAGTCTCACATTTGAAATGGCTAAGGAAGAAAAGAATGAAAGACATAAGACAAAGCTGAAGAGGAACGGCCCACTGGGCCTCTGACATGTCAACAGCCGAGAACTGCCGCAGATGTGGGGGAGGAGACAGCAGTTGTGAGGAGTGAGAAGAGAACATGGAGGAAAATGAAGGATGATGTTGTTAAAGTGAGAGAATATGAAAACTGTTGAAAAGTAAGGCAGATGGAGTTGTGGAGGATTGAGAAAGTGTCCAGATTATCACAATAAAATGGACAAAAAAAAGAGAGAGAGAGAAAGAGAGCACACACACAGACATGAAATGCTTTTTGGAGAGAATAGGGAGCTGGGGGAGACTGTTTCAATCCACAGCTCCACCTCCGCCTACTAACCATACATGCAAAGAAGACCAGCTTACACTCATGAACACGCCCATATCTCTCATTAATGCTAAAATAGACTCAACAGACACTTGCTATCAAACGCTGAGTCTACTGCTAATACGTAACTCTCTGGATTGCAGGACAACAGGTTGACATGTGTGAAAAGAAAAAAAAAGAAAAGGAGAAAAGAAAAGAGGAAAACTGGTATGACCAACTGGTAATTAGGTAATAAATGCACTTTCAACATAGTAAATTGTGAGATGGGAGGCAGGAGGAGGAGAGACCCGAGGCGTCCGAGTGTCAGGTGAACTGAACTTCAGGTAAGAAGTTATGACCTGCAGTCTATCTGGGTCAGATATAAACAATGTTTAGGTGGAGTTTATTTTCGTTGTGCTGACTTTTTACAGTCAGTTACAATAACTCGTACTGCGTACTAGCTAGCATGACGGAGTTTCTATACAGCTGGGTGGGTGCTATGATGTTATTGATAGTGAACTTTATTTAATTCATAAGGTTAGTTAGTAGAGTTTCGTAAAAAAACGAAATTGTCCTGTATTCAGAGAAAATATTACGCAAAGATTGTCCCAGACTTCAGCTAGAATGGAAAAAGACACAAAGCTGGATTTATTCTGTCTTTATGCTGAAGCTGCCTCTTCTTCTCTTATTCTCTCTCCCTCCTTCTCCTGTTGCTACTTCAATCATGCAACTGATCAATGATCAGCTGATCGGCTTTTCTCTCTTGTTTATTTATCGCCCACTTTGCGCCAGAAGGAGGAAACCAGCAGATGTCAAGCTAAACAACAGCAGCACGTTTAAGCTTGATCAGCTGTTGTTAAAATTTATTTAATATTAATTTCTAGTACAGCTGATGTTTGCTGGAGCCACAGCTGTAAAGCTGCTGGTCATGATGTCGGTTTGAATATGTGGTGAGAGGGAAACATGAAGATGAAACCAGGAGATGTCCTTACTGAATCATCAGAGCTGAACAGGAATGGAGAAACAGGTTTACCTTTTAGGTGACATGAATGAGTTGAAGGGAAGTTATGAACTGTTTCTGAGAGACAAATAACACCAGGATCCTTTTCTAAGTAGCCGACAGCTGGTAACTGTGCAGGGGCGGATCTAGCAAAGTTTGGCCAGGGGGGCCAGGTAGGGCATTAACAGGGAAAGGGGGGCACAAAGAAGTACTTTTCTTTCTTATTCTCATTTAAAATATCTAGGTTTTAATAAATACTTATCTGAATCTTACAACCAAAGTTTTTATCTGATATAAAATGTATAGAAATCATACATATACCAACAAGACTGTACATCACTGTCACAACAGCATTTGTTTTCATTCAAAGGCTTTATGGCTTTTCCTATAATACCTGGTGGGCCGGTCTCTAGTCTAATGCCCGGTTTTTTGTCCCAGTCCAGCCCTGGGTGGAACTATGCCAGCTGACCCCATACTCTCCAGAATTGTGGAGCACTTGTGGGCAACCAGTAAATATGATGTGGGGAAAATGAACAGAGGTAGTGACTCTCAAGTCTCAGTTCAGACCAGGTAAGCATCAGCAATTAAATAAAGCAAGGAGCAGTGACAATAGCACTGCCTGTTATGGTAGCGAGAGTTCTAGACCCTACATCATATTGTCTTATTAGGAGTGGAAGGTTTTATGGTTCATTTGGTGAGAGGAAAATAGTTTACGTTTGGGCGTGTCCTGAAATAGGCTTAATAGTTTATATATAACAGTGCACTTAGAAGGACCTGTCAGGCATCATTCTCCGGTGGTGATGTCTTGTTGATAATTGACTAATCATCTCTCTTTCTCTTTCTCTCTCTCTTTCTCTTTTAAGCAGGCTTGCACGATTGGAATTAACAGTGCTGTAAAACATTTTCTTGAGAGCAAATATAAGGTGAGCTTCTCCAAATTACAATGGGCATTGGAGAAAGTTATCTATGTGGGACACGATTAGATGGTAAGTCCCTGCCTAAAAGGATTGCAGCGAGTCAGTCCAGTCCAAAATCATAAAGAATTGTTTTTTCTTTTAAAACTGATGACATCATCTTGTTGTTAATGGATACGCGAATATTTTGCGCGTGAGACTCCATTATCAGCAATACCTGGTATGGATGCGTGTCAATGAATACGTGTGACTAGACTGAAGATGTGGACTAAAGTTTTGACAGACTTGAAAATTGAGATTAAAGACTGGACTTATTTTAGGATTAGTAATTTCCAATGCCTAATTCACCCTAGTGGTAAAAAGAGTGTATTTAGGTGTGTTTTCAGTAGGAGCAGGAGGACGAGAGACCAGGGGATAACTGTAGCTTCTCGTGAGTGTGTGGAACTGCAACCCTTTGGCTGCTAATTTTGAGTTATTGATTTTTACATGAAGAGAACTGTGTTTTATTGGCTGTGTTTTGATTTGGGTATCAAATTGTATTGTTGGGAGATGCCAAATGCTACAGTGAAGAAAACGTTTGACATCGCTCACGTGACATTTGTGTATATATGTACAAACATTTTAATAATTCAATAATAATTATCACTTAAGTTATAATTTATGGTTGTTTTAGGTCAGTCTGTCCAGTATTGTAATAATAATTATCTTAATAATATTCTGATGGCCTCAGGTCGACAATTATTTTATTTTATATATTATGCATTTGTTAATAAAAACTTGTAATTGTGACAGATTTACAGTGAGCTCATTCTCACTCTCTTGTCAAAGTGTTTCACAGACAAAGTGTGCTTTGTCCTTGGTACTGTGACACTCCAAAGGTGAGATTTGTCTGATCACTAACATATCTCATGGAGATATTTACAGCAGCATTTACAAAGAGAAAAAATTATTTAGATTTTTGAATTGCCAAAAGAATTTGTACCACCTCCAGGTTTACTGTTGGATCATACACCAGCGCCAGGACCATAAATCATTTGTGATAATAACAGTATTACAAACTTCATTTTCATTATTGTGATAGCTATCCAAAAAAAATCATTAACCACATTACAAATACCATTTTCAACTATACAATAACACAACGGATCATGTTAATAGTTAATCAACAAATTGTTAACAGGATGATAAAATAAAATAATCTTCCCAAGTTTAATTAGGAATTAAGTAAACTAGAAATTTTATTAAATCTGCACTGCTAGTGATCACTTGTCAGTATGAACACTGCAAAATATAACCTGCACAGCTAACAAAACATACTAACCTGAAATCCTAAACTAGTAAAGAAGAAACTGACTAAACTGAGTCAAACACATATTATATTCTCAGATGTCTTCTCAGTGTGAACATTTGCGTATGGGTTCAGATTTTAAACAGTCAATGAGTTTGACTAATTTACTTTTATAACATTATAATGTTAGACGACGATGATGATGATTATTATTATTATTATTATTATTATGACAGTATTAGAATAGTTAGAATAGTTTAGAATAGTTAACATTTATGCTTTTAATTAATTCTAATTAAACTAGTTAATGAGAAAGAAATAAGTAAAGAAAAATCCTCACCTTTGCAAAAGAGTATGATCATCAAATTAAACCAGCACACAAGCTGTTGCAGAGCCATTGCCGACTACACCTCTTTCACATTGTCTTAGACTTTAAATCCCTAGAAAACTTGCTCCACCCATGGCGACATTCTTTACTCCTAAACCATTATTAGCGTCATGAGAAAAAGGTCAAACACAATGGTCTTGGTACCTGTATAGTCTGGTGAAAAAATGCATTCACTGTGATGTTGTGTAGCCAGTTGGACCACATTTCTACACAAAGCTCCTCAACGGACTTTAGTCTTTAAAACTATGATTCAGAAATGATTGCTTTTACTATTGTTGATGTTGTTTTGTTTTTTAAAGCAGGTTTGCTTTTGTTTTATTGTCAGTAGTATTGCCAACTTGTATTTGATAGTCATGGTCCCAGCACTTCCTGGGGTCCACTCCCCAATCTTAATTTCGTGTATTGCTCTCTCTTTTCTGGAGTAGTTATGGGCTGGCTGTTCTCGCTGCATGGAGCTGCCTGCTGCTAGAGATTCTAGTTTTTCCAGCCTATAGCTGTTATACCTGTTTCTTGCCTCCTTAGGACTGGATGATAAAACAATAAAGATAATATTCCAGAAAGAACTTTTTCTAAATAAAAAAATGAGACACGGTTTAAAAAGTCCATAGAACACAGTCTATACATATTTTTGACAGAAACCAAGACAGACCAGCAACAGCAGGTGTTGTTTTTCCGGTATATAAAACTATTGTGACTTATTGGACTATGATCTGTGAAACATATACCAAACATATCTCTCATTATATGATTAAAATGTCTTTTAAGAGCGCCCTGGTCATGAGAGCAGCAGAAATAAGCAACAATTATAACAGTTATATAAAGATATTTTCAGTGGCCAAAAACGACTGGGTGGAGTCATACAAAAGGCAGAAGCAAAAAGACACTTGCAAATGCATTATTCCTTTATTTTATATATAAACTCTTCAAAAATTCTGTTCACTACAGTCTACTTACCAATATAAGGAAAGATATGACACATAAGGAAATTATAGTAACTTATTGGCCAAAGTTTGATACGCCAGAAAACCCTGCATGTAAAAAAAACAAAAAAAACCACAAAAAAGACAAACATACCAGCCCCCACTTTATGTTATGCCCAGTCTAGGGAGACAGGAGAGCAACATAAGAGTTTAAAAAAGTGCCTCCACTTCGGTCCCCAAAGCCAGAAACTTAAAAGCCCATTCACAGATAGAGGTGATGTTGATTAGTACACTATTTATACCAAAACTGAAAGCATAATCTCCAGGGTGAACCAAAGTCAAAACAACAAACAAAAAAAGCTATTCAAAAGAAGTGCTACCTAAACCCTATGTCAAAACAAAGACAAGCAAAAGACAAGCACTATCCCCATACACAGGAAATCATTCCTGGCTGTGGCATCTCTCTGTACAACTCATCCATCTAATACATTGTAAACGCTGCAATAGTTACATCCTTTTGCGCACACTCCTTTCTTACTTGGTAGTAAGTAAGTAAGTAAGTGTTCGGTAACCAAGCAAGATGGCAGCGTGCACAGATGCAGCGGCTCACTGCTCTGCATATAGTGTACTTTGTTTTTTACTTTTTCTACGTGCATATGTGTGGCTGCATGTGCCACGGTTCTGGGTCATTTTGACCCAGCATTTTCAGTTCTTATATTACTTTGTCAAGATTACAGCGTCAAGTCTGCGTGTTCCCAATCTTATGTCTCCTGGTTTGGGTCTTCTTCTCCTGCCCTCACAGAGCACACCATGACAGAACGACGTGACCACCAAATAACAACCCTAAACTGAAAATACAAAGCTACTAACAAACACTTGGAACCGGAAGACATAAGACTGGGACCACGTAGGCAAAACACATAGCCTGTTGAGGGTACGACGCGACAGAGAGCACAGGAAAACGCAGGGCACAGGGAAGTAATCAGGGAATGAGAAACAGGAGGGAGACACAGCTGGGAGAGTTAGGGCTAACGAGACACTGGGAGCAAAGCTAGACACACTGACATGAGACAACCCTTCACAATATAACAGGAAACAAGAAACAGATGCAGACTTGACACTGAACCTATACTAAACACGAGACACAACCTAAGAACTAATCCCTCACTAAGAATAACAGAAACATAGAATACTAATAAACAAAGCATAACAAAAGCATCAGGATACAAACCATAATACAAAGTAATATAAGAACTGAAAATGCTGGGTCAAAATGACCCAGAACCGTGACAGTATGTGTCTTTTATTATTATATATTGAGTAGAGTCCACTTATGTCAGGACCTTCTGAGTTTGGGATTACGCTGTGCGAGGAACATTACGTCGGACTACCACCATTTTTTTTCACCTGTCCTGTTTGGTTCTTTTGCCATCAGAATTATTGTCTAAAGGCAAAGAAAGATGCCCAATGGATTTGCTTTACCAAACGGACCGTCAGCCTTTCCGTATTGGTCTATTTGATTCACCTTTGCTGTTATTGTTTATTTTATTTTATTTTCACTTGCTAAACACGGGACAGACTTGACCGGGGAAAAGAAAAGAGAGAAAGAAAGAGGGAAAGAAAAACAGTGGGGAAGAGGAACAGTGATAAAGGGCAAAAAACAAAAACCAACAAAACAAACAGACAAAAAATACATACATCAATCACCTGGATCACCTGTTGAGAAAGAAAAAAGAGAAAACAAACAAAAAATAGAGAGCAATATAATAAACAACATCATCGCGATGATCTATGGTTACAAATGATCTTCTTATGGCCTCTGACAGTGGACTCATCTCTGTGTTTGTCCTGCTAGACCTTAGTGCAGCATTCGATACTGTCGACCATAATATCCTATTAGAGCGATTAGAACATGCTGTAGGTATTACAGGTACTGCACTGCAGTGGTTTGTATCATATCTATCTAATAGACTCTAGTTTGTGCATGTAAATGGAGAGTCCTCTTCACACACTGAGGTTAAGTATGGAGTTCCACAGGGTTCAGTGCTAGGACCAATTCTGTTTACATTATACATGCTTCCCTTAGGCAGCATCATTAGAAGACATAGCATACATTTTCACTGCTATGCTGATGACACCCAGCTCTATCTATCCATGAAGCCAGATAACACACACCAATTAGTTAAACTGCAGGAATGTCTTAAAGACATAAAGACCTGGATGGCCGCTAACTTTCTGCTTCTTAATTCAGATAAAACTGAGGTTATTGTACTCGGCCCTGAAAATCTTAGTAAGTATGGTGTCTAACCAGATTCTTACTCTGGATGGCATTACCTTGGCCTCCAGTAACACTGTGAGGAACCTTGGAGTCATTTTTGACCAGGACATGTCCTTCAACGCACATATTAAACAAATATGTAAGACTGCTTTCCTCCATTTATGCAACATCTCTAAAATTACAAATATCCTGTCTCAGAGTGACGCTGAAAAACTAGTTCATGCATTTATTACTTCCAGGCTGGACTACTGCAATTCATTATTATCAGGATGTCCTAAAAACTTGCTGTAAAGCCTTCAGCTAATCCAAAATGCTGCAGCAAGAGTCCTGACAGCCCATATGGAAAAGATATATATAAATCTTATAAAGTTTGTATCTGTCTTGTGTGAAACTTGTATGAAAAGCATATAAGAGTGAAAACAGATATAAGATCCCTTGAAAAATTATATAATGAAACTTGTATGTTTTGGATACTTACTAAAACAATGTATGAAAGTAATGCAAAATTGGCCACTTTCATGAGTAATCACATATAAGTTTTTACTATTTCTTTTCCGTATGGGAGGGACTAGAAAGAGAGAGCATATTTCTCCTGTTTTGGCTTCCCTTCATTGGCTTCCTGTTAAATCCAGAATTGAATTCAAAATCCTGCTCCTCACATTCAAGGTCTTAAATAATCAGGCCCCATCTTATCTTAATAACCTTGTAGTACCATATCACCCTATTAGAGCACTTCGCTCTCGCTCTGCAGGCCTACTTGTTGTTCCTAGAGTATTTAAAAGTAGAATGGGAGGGAGAGCCTTCAGTTTTCAGGCCCCTCTTCTGTGGAACCAGCTTCCAGTTTAGATTCAGGAGACAGACACTATCTCTACTTTCAAGATTAGGCTTAAAACTTTCCTTTTTGCTAAAGCATATAATTAGGGCTGGACCAGGTGACCCTGAATCCTCCCTTAGTTATGCTGCAATAGACATAGGCTGCCGGGGGATTTCCATGATGCATTGAGTTTTTCCTTTCCAGTCACCTTTCTCACTCACTATGTATTAACAGACCTCTCTGCATTGAATCATATCTGTTATTAATCTCTGTCTCTCTTCCACAGCATGTCTTTTATTCTGTCTTCCTTCTCTCACCCCAACCGGTCGCAGCAGATGGCCGCCCCTCCCTGAGCCTGGTTCTGCCGGAGCTTTCTTCCTGTTAAAAGGGAGTTTTTCCTTCCCACTGTCGCCAAAATGCTTGCTCATAGGGGGTCATATGATTGTTGGGTTTTTCTCTGTATCTACTGTACAATATAAAGCGCCTTGAGATGACTTTTGTTGTGATTTGGCGTTATATAAATAAAATTGAATTGAATCTATGTGAATATAACAGTAAATACTAAATATTGAATATTATTGTAAGATCGACAGCGCACAGTGTGTTTTGAGGTAGGAGCCAAAAAGGATGTAGTTTGTATGTGTGAGCACCCGTGTGTACACCTGTGAGCATGAGCGCGCTTGTATTTAAAAGGTTCCTTCATGTAATGATCTGCTAGAGCAGACCTTCCCAAAGTGTGGGGCCCGCCCCCTAGGGGGAGCGCAGAGCCATGGCAGGGGGGGTGCGGTATGACAAGGGAAAAAAAACAAAAGGCTTGGACACTGCTAGCACGGGGCGCCCACAGAAACGCAAAGCAGGAGATGAAGCATCGCTGAACATGTTTCCAAACCAAATTCATTCTAAGCTGAAGACTAAAAAATATGGTGAAGGTGAAGCATATCTGCCCTTTTGTTTCACCTGCACAAGTGTCAAGGTCGGTCTCCCCTGCAGAATTGGTTTTCCCTTCGTTGGGAGCACCGCTGGGCTGTTTAAATCACGGACAAACAGTATCCCACATTCTTGATTTTTAGTTCACAAACACTTGTTATAATAACTAACTACTCCTGACATTTTGGAGATGTTAGCTCTTTATACAGTAAAGTTACAGCTGGATACAAATAACATCAGGCGGATTCTGCCACGATTTGTTCCCTCGGTTCAAATCACGGACAAACAGGATCCCACAGCTGTTTATGTTTTTAAACCCATTTTGCACAGAGAGGCATTTTTTGAAAAATTTATTGACAGCAATGTTGAATATTATTACACAGGACAAAAAACAACTACACGTAAAATAATCACACCGTGACGCCTCTGCATTTGTAAATGGAGGGATATTAACTGCGTGTCTATGTAAGCGTGTAAAACCTGCAGATAGTCAGATTAACAGTATTTCATCTCTATCTGCCATTCTGCAATTCAGCACGTAGAAAAAGTAAAAAACAAAGCACAGCGTGACGTGAAAAAAGGCACATACCTTTGACGTTGCATGACAAACTCTGTATTCCTCGTACACACGTAAACGCGAAAAATTAGTTTTAAAAATCTCAGTTTTTGGTGATTCGAAACGCCATTTACGTGTGGACGAAACAGCTGCGTTTTCAAAAATACCCGTGTAGGTGTGGACATAGCGTATAAGAGTTAGTAGTTTATTTTATTACTACCTGTAATTTATTGCAGATTACTTGTATTTGCTTAATTGTTTACTAAATGTTTGAGGTGTTAAAAAAAACCCGCAATGGAGCAAAATATGGGTGTGTGTGGTTGGAGGATGTGTTTGTGCGTGCGGGCTTAAATACGCTGAGGGATAACAAGGGAAATCAGGCACAGGAGAAGAGCACAGCTGGGAGTAATTGGGCAGGAGAAGCAAAACCGATTACACTGACGTAAGACACGGACGTTCAGAGTAAGACAGGAAACACACCAACTGAACTCACAGACACAGACTCAGAGACACGGGCTTCACACAGACACATGGCTGACTTGGAAGCAGGGAAGATAGAGACAAGAGTGACACAGGAAAAGTACAGAGTACACATGGGAACAGAGACTAAACACAGGCTAAGATAAATACTAAGGGAGGAAGAAATCACTAAGAACTAATGAAAACCAAAAACTACGGACAACAATAGTCAAGAAATATAATTACAAGGGCTGAAACACATATACTGGTTCGGAGACCCAGTACCGTGACAAGGTATCTATATAAGCATATACTGTAGTCTATAGCACAAAGGAGTATTAGGTTATTACTTACACATTGGTGAGTTGTCCTGTTGCAGCTGATGAAATGAAAGAAATTAGCATGCTGTGTGTGCAACAGCGCGACAAAACGTTACCTGTTCTTTTAACTGCACAAGTAGTGCTGGGTCGTAGCTGCTAACTAACTGGGTAAGTAACTGCCTCATGCCACTGTAGCTCTGTCCACTGTTTTAGGGAACATATTTCATTTGAAAGTAAGTTACAGGGCTTTTCCTACCTTTTTGGGGGGCTTTGGTGTGGTGGAGGTGTGGTCTTTGGCCTGCTGCAGAGGAGGGGTGGTGCAGTGAGCTCACAGGGCAGAGCTGTACCTTAATAGCTAGCACGCTAATCATAAATATATTGAAGATATATTGAAGATTTGGTTACTTTTGACCAAGAGGCTGCTTCCAGTGCTGAAAAACTAAGCAGACACTGAACAGTCTCAATAGAGACATACTTTTAAAGCCACTTTATCTGATTGACATGTTGAACTAAGGAGCTCATTTTCCCCGGAAGTTATTGGAAGGTATTTTACATGCTACAGATGTATCCAACTCTGCTGAAACTCAAATGAATGAGTAATAAATCATCTTGGGCAAGTCATGAAAGCTAACAGTGTATAATATCAGTGAAACTGAAACAATAACACACCCCAACAATTCAGTGTGAAAGTAATATATAAAGTAATACAGAATTCTCACATTTTCACATGTTTGGGAACGGACCATTACCTAATTGTAAAAAATAAAAAATAGTCAGCAGCTTTAAAAAATCCTGCATATTCCTATTAAATAAAATTAATATTTTGTAAGTTACAAGTTTCACCAAAATCAGTGACCCAGCTGCTTGTCCCACTGTGGAAAGTGCTGCTTTCTCAGGCTAAGCAGATTGGCTGAAAGTAGTCTGTGAAAGTCACAGGAGCTGACAGCTTCACAAGACAAATGTCATTCTCGTACGTGATGTTGTTGAATGCAGGATGCCAGATTAAATCTTCCACTGTCTGAGACACTTTGTTAGAGCTTATATTTGACCCGCTGTAGCAGCCCAGGTCAGGTTACTAAATTTAAAAAAAATGTTGCTTAATATCGTAGTTCAAAGCAGATACTCATAAACGTTCATGTGATATTGATAATGTACACTTTGTGATTGAAGGCACATCATGTGCATGACTCGTAAACCATTTGTAGCTTCATGAGATAAAGATCAAACATAATGGTCTTGATACTATCACTTGGTCTGCTGAAAGAATGCATTCACTGTGATGTTGTGTAGCCAGTTGGACCACATTTCTACACAAAGTTCCTCAACGAACTGTAGTGTTTAAAGCTACGATTCAGCAATGATTGTTTTTACTATTGTTGCTGTTGTTTTTTATGCAGGTTTGTTTTTGTTTTATTGTTAGTAGTATTGGCAACTTGTATTGGATAGTCATGGTCCCAGCACTTCCTGGGGTCCACTCCCCAATCTTAGTTTTGTGTATTGCTCTCTCTCTTCCCAGGTACTTGTGAGCTGGCTGTTCTTGCTGCATGCACCCGCCTGCTGCTAGAGCTTCTAGTTTTTCCAGCTAATTAAGGACTGGATCAGCAGATACTCATAAACGTTCATGTGATATTGATAATGTACACTTCGTGACTGAAGGCACTCCATGTGCATGACTCGTAAACCATTTGTAGCTTCATGAGATTGTTGTGGAAGTTTTCCATTTAAATAAAGCCTGCAGACGAACGGTGAGCGGTAGCTAACATTTTTTAATCAAAACACACAAACAACCGACAACCAAGCTTGTGGAGAGCCTACATGACCGCGGGGCAGACGGTCAACAGAGTCTCCCTGAGCCTAGCATGGCTCTCAGTTAAATACCTTCTTCAGGAACAAAAGGCAGTACACAGCTGTTTCACACCTTAAGGTTCACACTCCCTTGCTACCTCCCAGAGTCCTCGAAGAGACAAAAGTTTCTTCCTGTGGAGTTGTCTGCTTCCCCCAACTTCCTTACTACACCCCCACCATTTATCTTACTGTATGAGTGTGAGACTTGTTAAAATCCAGTGGCACCAAGGTATCATACAATAAAATAATGTGATTAATACATAAGTAAAATAAATTAAGATAAGATAAGATAACCTTTATTAGTCCCACACGTGGGAAATTTGTTTTGTCACAGCAGGAGTGGACAGTGCAAAAGTTATGAGGCAAAAATTAGAATACAATAAGAATAAATACAGTACACAACTGTACAGAATAGAATAAAATACTATATACAGTAGAATAAAATAAAATAAATATACAATAAGATAAAAATAGAATACAAATACAAATACTATATACAACTGAGTAAAAATACAACGATGACAGAAAGGATTATTGCACTTAGTATTATTGCATATGTATGGATGTGTGTGCTTGATCAGTTAAAGTCTTTATTATGGAGTCTGACAGCAGTGGGGAGGAAAGACCTGCGAAATCTCTCCGTCCCACACCGTGGGTGCCGCAGTCTCCCACTGAAGGAGCTGCTCAGTGCTGTCACAGTCTGCTGCATGGGGTGGGAGATGTTGTCCATCAGGGATGACAGCTTAGCCGCCGTTCTCCTGTCACTCACCACCTCCACTGGGTCCAGAGGGCATCCTAGAACAGAGCTGGCCCTTCGGATCACCCTGTTCAGTCTCTTCCTGTCCCCAGCAGAGATGCTGCCGCCCCAGCAGACCACGCCATAAAAGATAGCAGAAGCCACAACAGAGTCATAGAAGGTCTTCAGGAGTGGGCCCTCCACTCCAAACGACCTGAGTCTCCGCAGCAGGTACAGCCTGCTCTGCCCTTTCCTGTAGAGGGCGTCTGAGTTATGAGTCCAGTCCAGTCTATTGTTCAGATGAACACCAAGGTACCTGTAGCTGTCCACAGCCTCAATGTCCATACCTTGGATGTTCAGTGGTTGCAGTGGAGAATGCTTGTGCCTGCGGAAGTCTACCACCAGTTCCTTGGTTTTACTGGCGTTGATCTGGAGGTAGTTCAGCTGGCACCAGTCCACAAAGTCTTGGGTCAGACCTCTGTACTCCTTGTCGTCCCCATCAGTGATGAGGCCGACTATTGCAGAGTCATCAGAGAACTTCTGCAGGAAGCACTGGGTGGAATTGTGGGAGAAGTCTGCAGTGTAGATGGTGAAGAGGAACGGAGCCAGAACCGTTCCCTGTGGGGCCCCCGTACTGCAGACGACCCTGTCCGACACACAGCCCTGAGTCCTCACATTCCTATACAATCCCACCCTTTGATTCTTAAATCAAGAATCACATTAATACCAGAATTTCTTTCCTGACATTCTGTATATCACATCAACATTATTGTTCACTTAAAGGAGTTTCACACTGTGTATCCTCACTTCACTGTTCTCTCACCACCCTTTGTTCATCTTTAATCACCCCCACAATCTAAGCTGTCACATGCAAATGGAAACAACAATGACACAGAGGAAAGGCCTTCTCCAGAGTGTCAAAATACTTTGCATGGCAAAGTGAAACAGCATTAGGTGGTCATTCTCAGTCACAGTCATGGCTCCTGGTGTCTGTGCCATCTACAGAGTCATAATTCCAATGCTGGTCTCCCTCTGTGCTGTCACCTTTGGAGCTTGGCACGCTCTCTTCACATTTCTATTCCAACGCGGCTGTAGATGAGGAGCAGAGTATTTTGTACACGCCTGTAGTCTTCCTCAACATCAACGTAGAAACTCTTTCATTTTATTTTAAGATTTTGCTGTTCTCCTCATGACAATCTTTTGGAAGCCCAGTGGTGCAGCCCACTGTCGTTTGTCAGTTGTCCTGGAGATGGTTCCTGCTTCTCACTGGTCCTCTTGAAGCCTTCTCTCCCAGTCACGGTCTGCATTTGCACCTCAGTCAATCCTTCCGTATCCCTCATGTCACGGTCCCTGCAATTTAAAAATGAAAGCTCCCCGGAAAACCCTCTTTTGCCCTATGTCAGCTTATTAGGAAGTTGGGGGTGAAACATTAGCCAGCAGTGTGTCCTGCTGTAAATCATGTGATTAGATCCGACGATTAACCCTCTGCTGTGGAAAAAGTGATATAGATGTTAGCGCAGCGCATCTGTATGCACACTTTCTCACAGTGAACTCTGCACTGTAAGCAATACAAGGTCATGAATAACACACTGCTGGTAAATTCACAAAGACACTGAAAGTGGCAATTAAAAGGTTAAGTCAGCACGGCCCAAAAGCTCATGCAACCTGTTGCTGTCACCTTTCTGCTCCTATAAAAAGAAACAATACATACATACATCCACCCTTTTGTCACTCTGGGTGGAGGTGCAGTCAGTCAAGCTTTTTGTCAGTCCAGTCAGTCCCCATTTTTTATTTGCTGACAGTAGAACCTCTCGTGACGCAATAAGTTTCTACTGCCAGCAATGATGTCATTTCAAAAAACAAAAAAAGAATTTAGACTGGATTACCTCGCTGAATCCTTTTTGACAGGGACTTGTTTTCTGATTGTCCCAAATAAGTGGCTTTCTCCCGAGCCCATTTTCATTTTGGAGAAGCTCACTTGCTACATGTTGTGTAGCGCTTTCGATTCCGATCTTGCAGCCTGCTTGAAAAAGAGAAAATTGCCAAACAAAAAATCTCAGTGCACTGTTAAAAATCAAAAAATATGAAGGCCTCTTTTTAGAAGTTGTCTAAGCATACTCTCTTAGAATGATAGATCAAAACTGGCAGGTTCAAAGTGGTACCAAAGGAAAATGCATCAGTAAATCTCCAAAACTTTCATCCACCAGTCACACACCTCACACAACGACAATATTCTATCAGATTTTCTATCAGAGTTTTTGTTTTCCCCCATGTACCCAGATGTGTGTCATGATAAAACCTCCCCCACACATCAGAAACAAGAAACTATTAGTCTCCACTCATCTGACCCCCTGCAGCATTCTGTTCACCCCTGCTATGATTCAATCATCCTTCCTCAAAAATAATACTAGTTCACTAGTCTATGTATCACTTCTTAACCTGCTAAGTGAACCGGACAAAATGATGGTAACAGAAATGCATGCTTAATACTGTTTGATCTTCATGAGCTTCATTGCATGTGTGTTTGTGTTAGTAGGATTAATGCATTTTTCTGTTTGTGTAATTTTTGTGTACCTCTCCTCTTTGCGGTGCGCCAGACACTTTTCAATTCTCCACACAAGGCAGTCATTTTTTCTTCCCAGTTTCCTAAACTCAAATTTCATTCCCACACTAAAACAGCCTTCCTCCATGTCCTGCCCTGCTCCTTCCACTGTGGTCTCATCTCATCTCCCCCCCCCCCCCCCCCCCTTAAGGCGGTCCAGTGAGAGTCAGTTGTCTTTCAGCTTTGTCCTGTTTTCCACTGTCTCATCTTGCCATTTTGCTCCAAAAGTGGCAAATGTGCAACTCAGGCAGTCCTTTCAAAGTCCATTCACACACAGTGAAGTTGCAGCTCGTTGGAAATGCACATCCATCCATCCAGTCATGATGATGCCATTTTTCTCCTTGCTGCCGCTGTCTTGCACAGTTGCTGCTGGACCTTTTCTTCACTACTCAGGATGCTGCTGTAAGCTCTTGATATCCATCTCGTTGTTCTGGAACTGCATTTCTTGTCTTCAGGGAGAGATTCTTGGAGCTTGTGTTCTCAAGGTGACAAACACATGGAAGTTAAGCTATAATTTTCTTCTGACTGCGGCACGTGGAAAATTGATCCGGGTCTGCTCTTCACCTGTGACACACTGAGACATTTTGATCATTCTTATCACTGCTTAAAACAACACATCTCCTCTCTCTGATTCTGAACTCCCCTTTCTTAAAAACCCAGAGAGATTGTAGTTGTTCTACATTGAAAAACACCAAACCCTCTTCCTATTTTTTTTTTTTTTTTTTGCTTATTTTCATCAACAAGTCTGCTAAAAAAGACCTTTTCATGTGTGTAGGGGAGCTCCTAGGGGAGCTGGTGGCCTGCAGTACCACCCTCTCCCTCTAGTTGGAAACAACTTTTACACACATTTCTACACTTCTCTCTTCTTTTTGTTCCCCATTTTCAACATTTTTTAACCCCATTTTTTCTGTTTTTACACACACATCAACTTTTCCCACACAACCATTCTCTGCAATCTTACACACCACACATTTACTCAGTTTTTCCCATACAGTCAGATATTGAGTTTTATATCTGGCCGCTGGGTGAAACGTCCGCTGCTACTGGATCTAGATCCCATATTTACATTCAGAGCGTCCCCTGCAATGGCCTTCTTCCCTTCTCGGCAGAAAAGTGCTAAAATACCATCACTCCACACACTGTATTGTGCAGACGTGATTATCAACGGTGGACTCAAACCACCGTTCCCTGTGATGGACCGGTGTTTTTGCAATTACTTTCTGGCAGACGACTGCTTTTCTTTTGCACAACACCGGAACCGAACACAAGCCTGGGGACTCGAACCCCAGGATTTTCCTTACGGAGACTTGAACTCCGGAGCAGCAGGCACTTCACGGCTCGGCCAGACAAAAAACTCCTCATGACTGTATATACAACTTAGCTACAACTCACCCATCTGCAGGAGTCCCCTCAAAATTTATGGTCTCGGTGGTGGCTGAAACACACGGCTCCGTGACATCTCCATTTCCTTTGCTTCAACAGCCGGTAGGACAAAGGTACCTTTTCCTCAGGGGTGATCAGCCCGTCCACGGAACCGTTGTTCAGCAACCACACGGACCATCCTGTTCACGACGCCATTTTGTTGTGGAAGTTTTCCATTTAAATAAAGCCTGCAGACGAACGGTGAGCGGTAGCTAACAATCTTTAATCAAAACACACAAACAACAGACAACCAAGCTTGATGAAGTCCCTGCATGACCGTGGGGCAGACGGTCAACAGAGTCTCCCTGAGCCTAGCATGGCTCTCAGTTAAATACCTTCTTCAGGAACAAAAGGCAGTACACAGCGTTAAGGTTCACACTCCCTTGCTAACTCCCAGAGTCCTCGAAGAGACAAAAGTTTCTTCCTGTGGAGTGGTCTGCTTCCCCCAACTTCCTTACTACACCCCCACCATTTGTCTTACTGTATGAGTGTGAGACTTGTTAAAATCCAGTGGCACCAAGGCATTATACAATAAAATAATGTCATTTATACATAAGTAAAATAAATTCCTATACAAGATAAAGATCAAACATAATGGTCTTCATATTTTCACTTGGTCTGCTGAAAGAATGCATTCACTGTGATGTTGTGTAGCCAGCTGGACCACATTTCTACACAAAGTTCCTCAACGGACTGTAGTCTTTGAAGCTACGATTCAGCAATGATTGTTTTTACTATTGTTGCTGTTGTTTTTTTGTTTTTTTTATGCAGGTTTGTTTTTGTTTTATTGTTAGTAGTATTGGCAACTTGTATTGGATAGTCATGGTCCCAGCACTTCCTGGGGTCCACTCCCCAATCTTAGTTTCGTGTATTGCTCTCTCTCTTCCCAGGTACTTGTGAGCTGGCTGTTCTTGCTGCATGCACCCGCCTGCTGCTAGAGCTTCTAGTTTTTCCAGCCACTTAAGGACTGGATGATGAAAAGAGGATGAAAGAGTGTCACTGACATTAAAACATGACATTAAAATGTCTTTTAAGAGCACTCTGGTCATGAGGGCAGCAGAAATATAAGCAACAATTATAACAGTTTTGCAAAGATACTTTATATGGCCAAAAATGACTGGGTGGAGTCATAAAAGACACTTGCAAATGCATAATTGCTCTATTTTATATATGAGCTCTTCATAAATCCTGTTCACTGCAGTTTATTTACCACTATAAGCAAAGATAATACACATAAGGAAATTATAGTAATCCATTGGCCAATGGTTGATACGCCAGAAAACCCTGCATGGCAATACCCCCACCTCCCCCAGAAAAAACACATACAAGCCCCCACCTCATGTTGCACCCTAGACTGGGGGTACAGGAGAGCAAGGGTTAAAAAAGGGTGATAGGGTTGAAGGTTGAGTACACTAATCATACCAAAACTGAAAGCATAACCTCCAGAGTTAAACAAGGTCAAAACAACAAGCAAAACAAGTTATTCCACAGTAGTGCTACCTAAACCCTACGAGAAACAAAAGCCAAACAAAAGGCAAGCGCTACCCTCATACTAAGATGAATAGGCAGTTTACCCCTTGTGCATCAGACACACACACACACACACAGGGTTAAACAATAAAGGGTTTGCTGCTGCTGCCAGTTGCTGCAAGAGGAATGGCTGCTGGAGGCAGTTTTTTTAAATGGAAAATCAGTAGCTGTCATATCAAAACAAGTCCAAAACAGCTCACCCAATCCAACCAGGGACCAGCAGAGACTCTTAATTATGAGGTGCCGTAAGGGACATTATTACTGAAACGCTCTCACACACACTACTGAAAACCAAGAAGATTTCAATTGAACAGGAAGGTATTTTAGCTGCACAGGAAGGTGAGGAAAAACAAATAACACATTAATGCACAGCTAACACCGCGGTGACGTCTACAACAGTCTGTTAGAGGTATAATTGAAAAATCTTTTGCTTTCATCAGTGACTATCCAAACATTGTTGTAGGGTAGCAGCCTATTGCAACAAGTCGGGGCATCCTGGCTATGCTAGCTGCCCGTATAATCTGGAAAGACTGTGTCTGACAGTACCTCATCTACAATGAAATTACATCGGATCTTTGTCATTTTTTACATACATTCTTTGTTGTTTGAAGTGAGAACCAATGAAGAAGATGTTGAAAGATTTTTTTACTTGTGCTCTGCAATGTAGGGGCGCTCCAAAATGAAAATTCGGACAATATCAGACAAGAGCAGCTTTATAGAGAGCTAGATGATCATACACGAACTCTATCAGAATTTCTTGCTGCTGTATCTCGATATGATCCCAATAATAGGGTTGCCACCAACCTACTAGGATCCTTGTATAGATGCTTTTGCAGATTGCTGCATGAATATGATGCTAGACAGAGATCTGCTTATGTGACCCACAGATTGTTACCCCCAACCACCTTGAGTGGTCATCCAGGTCGGCCACGATACACTATATCTGCTGAACAGATTTCTCACTTTGTTTCCATTGGTATGACATGGCAGAGAATTGCATCATGCTTTGGAATAAGTCGAACAACCCTGTACAGACACAGACAAACTTTGGGAGTTGAGCCATTAAGCTATGTGGATATTTCAAATCAAGAACTGAATGGCCTTGTGACGGATATCCTACAGAACACTCCAAATGCAGGGGAAGTATACATTCTTGGACGTCTGAGATCTCGTGGCTTAAGAGTTCAACGTTGGAGGGTCAGACAAAGTCTACAGGAAGTGGATCGTATTGGACGTGCATTTAGACGTCGTCATGCGATAAGGTGAAGGATCTATAGTGTTCATGCCCCCAACCACTTATGGTAAGTTCACTGGTTTGAAACAAATGGCCAGGCCTTCTGTTTAAAAGTATTAACACAATACATCAAAATTAAAGGTCCTTCATTCAAAACATTACTGAAGTTAATCTATATGATCAGCATACGATAATAATAATAAAAAATAACAATAACCAAAAAAACTGAAATTGATATAAGTATGTTAAATATTTGGGAGATTCATAGTACATCAATTTAGATGTCTAATGTATATACTGTTGAGTTGTTTAATCCTTTATTTTACATCACAATTTTAATCTCTAACATCAATTGTGCCAGGTAAACGTAGTGTGGAAAAAGACATTTTATGCCACTGTGTGTATGTGTGTGCACATGTAAGCACGTGTGTGTGTGTGTGTGTGTGTGTGTGTGTGTGTGTGTGTGAGACAGAGGTGTGCTGTTGTTGAAGTAAATGTACAAAATGAAACCTCTAGTTTTTGTTTAAGTACAGGGTCAGGAATTCACTACTAAATAATATGAACAAACATGTGGGACTGTAGTAATGCTTTCTGATCTCTCAACAGGCATTTTGACGGCAACCACAAGTTGATTAGGTGGCGCTTGGTCCTGCATGGCTGTGTTGATGGCTTCAGCCGAACTATCATATACTTACGTTGCTTATCCAATAACAGAGCCTCAAGTGTCTTATCATTATTTTTGGAAGGAATACAAAACTTTGGTTTGCCCTTAAGGGTCAGGTGTGATCATGGTATGGAAAATATGCAGGTTGCTCGTTTTATGTTACAGAGAATAGGAGTAGGCAGTGTTATTACAGGTGTTTCAGTACATAACCAAAGAATTGAAAGACTGTGGGCAGAACTCAACAGAGTTGTATCAAGACACTTTATAAATATCTTTAACTTTATGGAAGAACAGGGTATGTTGGATTCACTGAATGAGCTACATCTTTTTTGTCTGCATTATGTTTATTTGCCAAGGATTGAAAGAGCATTAACAGAATTTGTCAATCAGTGGAACAACCATGGTCTCTCTACACAAGGAGGACAGACCCCTCTTCAGCTGTGGCATACAGGTGTCACAAACAATGTGGGAATCCTGTCATTTATAAATGACATTTTTCATGTTGATAACTATTATGGCGTTGATAAAGAAGGGCCATTACCAGAACTTCAAACAAACAATAATGTCAATATTCCAGATATTGACATCAACATAAATGAGACTGCAATGAACATAATTCAACAAGTGAATCCATTAGAAAATGATGGAAATCATGGAATAGATGTGTTTTCGTCACTTTTACACCTTCTGAATTAAATAAAATATTTTGCAAAAAATAAAAATATACAACAAACATTTCAGAAAACATATGTGATCGAAACTAACATATTGAAACCATTTTCTTTAAACTGATAAAATGACAGCTCTGTTGTCAAACAGAAACTGCAGAAGAATAAACAAACACAAAGACAACCAAATCAAAAACCGATGGACATACACATGAAATGAGTAAAGTGACACAAATTTTGTATATTCAAACTCAACAATCTAAATTAACTTCTGACGTGCTGTTAAACAATTGGTATCTACCTGTATGAATCCTGAAGAACAATCACTTCTTGTCAAATTGATGTCTTAAAACATCAATTTGACTGAGGCAGGTAAATTTGGAAATATTAAAACCTTAACAAGTTAATACTCAATACTCACTTTGAATCAATAGAGAGACCAATACAAAAGAGAAACACGCAAACTCCTCCAGCATAATGTGTTCATACCCTGCCAAAGCCGTAAGTGTTACCTAATGCAAAATCAAACTTCTCCTTGAACAGCTGGTATGAAACATGCAGTGGCAGCCTAATGCAGTTAACACACGTGTTGGCAAGAGGGAAAATTGGTGTAGAAGAGAAGTCATCGTCTCCTCTATGAATGAACTCAATCGAGGGTGCTGGGGAAAAGCCAATAGGTGGCACCGCAGTTGCTCCAGTTGCAAAGGCCAATATCTTCTGTAATTTGGAAGGTTCTTCTTCTTCTGCATAAAACAGAGAAGGAAAAAAGTGTTAAAAGGTTATTTCATTTGGCCAACATAAATTGTCAGTGAGTACTAATCTAAAGCAAGAATTTTAATGACTGTTATTGCAATGACTATAGAGCATGCTTTTCATCTTTCAATAGTCTCAAAGAACTATGTAAAAATGTTACTACAACCAAGAGGGTAATGTGGTGTTATTGTTATATGAGTATGTTATTTAAAATAAAGATTTCAGAAATGCTAACCTATAAATCGTTACATCTATTTATTGTGCATTAAAGTGACAATTACCTTCTGCATCTTGGAGATAGTCTCTCCAGAAGGTAACAACCATCTCCTCAGCAGCTCTTCTGTTGCTTCCTTCTGGAGATAGATGAATGTTAAAAAGATCATCCACCTGGTCAGCAGTCAGCATATGTGGCTCATAGCAGAACAGAGGGCGAAAACTGTCTGGATGCCTCCTCATTTTCTCGAGAACCCCAAGAGTTTTCAGACCTTCACAAAATCTGGATAAACAGCACAAAGAAATTTTATTCAATAATTCTGCAATTTCATGCTTCTAAGTTAATTGTATATTATCAATTTGGCACAATCAATTATACTAGTTTATTAACTGGCCATTTTGATTAATAGGTAAGATTTTTATCACCATTTTAATTAATCTGAAAAACACAGAATACCCAAATACCTTTGAAATGGACGTTGAACCCTGTGGATGACCTGAAACATGACAATGTCATGTACCAGCAGATCCCTGTCTCTTAGTGAACGCATAGGCCTCAGGCATCCTGCATTGGTCAAGTAATCAAGCAGAGGTTCTTTTGACTTTTCAAGGTCCTCAAGGGTTGTACTTTGAGATATCTAGCATCACAAAGAGCAGAGGAAGGGCTTGTTATGGAAGTTACTCAGTAGTCTTATAACCTATTAGAAGGAACCCAGCCACCAGTAGTCTACACAATCACAATATGCCCAAGCGTACATTGGAAGTCAAATGACTACACATATTTTTTTAATATGTTTACAATGTGCTTAAAAAAATGAGAAAATATACTCTTTTGTCTACCCTTATCTGCTGAGTCTTAGTTTAATACAGCAGCAACATATAAAAACTTGGCATTCAGCAATGGCCAGACTGATCCGGATAAACATTCCCTGCAAAAGAAAACTGGAACACAAACTATTTCCAATTCACTATAAGATTTATAAAATAAACATATAGAGACCTTTCTGGCTTTTTCAAAGAGTTCCAGGTCAGCTATGTCTTCCAGGGCTGGATTTGCTGAATTTCCAACCAGAAGGGAAAATACTGTTTGTGACAGAAAGTTAGGTGGTGGACCACCATGTACCAAGCTCACTGCAATGGCTCTCCCAGAGATGTAGTACCAGTCCCCTCTGAGAGCTGCAAAGCAACAGAATAAAAGGAAAAGCAAAATTGTCAGTAATGTTGCCTGTAAAAATAGATATCAGTTAAACAGTTCCCACTATTAATCTTAGAAAAACAGGTAATTACCAGTACTGTCAAGAGCCAAGTCCTTGCAGTTTTCTTTCCCCTCAAACATGGCTGACCTGGCAATTGTGTCCATCAATAGTCTCAAGAATTCCCTCCTTGGCCCACCTAAATCAACCCCTTCCTCATTTTTCCCCATATCATCTGAGAATTTCACACAGATCATCAAGTTGGGATCATAAGATAGCCTTTGAAAACCATGCAAGGCTCCCTCCCACACAGCAGAGCGATTTATATTAAATTTGCACTGCTGTTTTGTGCTAATTTTGCTTGATAGTTCCAGCAGTATCTCTTGAACAGGGACTTTTTCTGCACTAAAAAAAGAAAATAAAACAGAAAATAAAATATATCAGCCATGTAGTCATGTTACAGAATTTGAGAATATGTGTCACACTGATCATAGAGATTTAAAGCTTAAAAGTTTTATATTGATTTGACAATTCTGGAAAGCTATAATCATGTCTCAAACTCAAATTCTGTATGTTTGTTACTCACATCTGATTCTCCAAGCTCGCAATTATAGCTTGATTTAAATCCTCATCATCTGAAGAATCGCCAGAAAGCGATGCCACGAGAGTTAAATATGAAGAATAATCTTCATCATTAACGCTCATGGCAGGGATGTCTTCACTTCTTGCATTGAAATCTCTGCTGTGACTGCTTGTGCTAGGTTTGTCATCACTTCTTGCCATGTAGCCTTCATCACAAATGCTGTTCCCATCACTTCCTTGCTTAGCTCGTTGCCTTTTACCAACACTCCTTCCAATACAGTTGGTCCCAGTATCATCTTCTTCATCACTGCTAGTGCCAGGGTTATCACCTTTAACATGACTTCTTAACCTTGTAGTGACTTGGCTGCTCATGTCTTGTTGGATTTTTGAACTATCAACTTCAAAACAATCATTGTCACTGTCCTTATCAGTTGCACAACTGCTTAATGCTGATTTGGAGCTGATGTGGGAAGGATCTTTGTCTTCATCTGATTCACTCTTCAACAGAGAAAGACCAAAAACATATATCAAAAGCAAGTAATTATAGCTTATCTTAAAAAGATTAAAATAAGAAATATCCATATTGATTGCTCCCAAACACTTGTTTTAAATAAATATATTCTATTTTGCTAGAAGCCCAATTGTTGACATGTTTTTTCCCAAATCATGATTACTTTTCATTCTTTTAGGAACTTACTAAAAGTGTCCTTGATGGCCTTACATAGAGGGCTTTGGTTTTAAAAACCTTTAGGATCAGCATCCCATCCCATTCAGCTCCTGACCATCTTTGAGCTTTGGAGACACCAGCTTATTGCCACAAGCCATTAGAAACTCGAGGCTACAAAAAATAAATAGGGACAACAGCAATTGCTAATTAGTTAAATATTTTAAATATTAGTTAAATATTTTATTATATACTGTTCTGTTTGTGTGTATGCTTTTATGACTTTTAAATTCTACTGGTATAGTCCATATGTTTTTATAATGATGAATAATATTGTAGCGGGTCAGGGCTGTTCGGGGTTCTGTTTGTACAGTTATGTTTTGTGTATGTTGCCATAGTGACGGGTGACGCCCTCTCGCTGCGACAGTGTGTCCTTCCGGGGTCAGAGGGCGCCCTGTGTGTTGTTGTTGTTGTTGTTGCCGCGCTGAGCAGTTAGCTAGCGGCAGTGTTCTTCTGCAAATGTCAATAAACGGCTGTGCTCCCTGGCTAGCTCACGGGAAGCAAGACCAAACGATACCTCCGTCTCCTCCTTGTCTGAGCTCGCCACAATATTTTAAACTTCTTTACTTTGGTATATTATCTTTAAGTACAAGTCATTACATGAATACACACAGTAACAATAAACAATAGTATTTTACCTGACATCCTCTGGAATGTGTTCACCAAAGCTTTCCTTGATGTGTTTCACGACAGTTTGGTTGTCCCAGGTCTTCTGGAATTCAAAAGCACTGAGGATGTGCCCATGTTTGTGTAACCATAATTTTGAACCTTGTTTGCACACTACTCCCCATGATGGAGTTGGAAGTAGTATAACATCTTTGTTGAAATGGTCATGCTGCTGGGCCATAGCTCTGAAATATAAATATATTGTTGTAGTTAGGCAAACATAAGGGTTAATTTTATATACTTTTTTTTTATACTTTTCCGAGAATAAGCGCTTCTTTTGTGGTTCGGACTCCTTCTGACATTTGTTTGGAGGTGGAGGAAAACCAAAGTAATTGCTTAAAGGAGCGTCTTCGACATCTTTAAGAGTTCTAAACAAATGTCTGTCCTCCTCCAGAAAATCCTATGTACGCAAACACGCGTTGCAACTTCTTATCTTGTGCGCGTCTTTTGTTTTGACAGCGAATGCGCACCTGCGGACCACTTATGTGCAGCCCTGGTTATTTAGCTCGTCATATTGCAGCCACAGAAATTATTTTGTCCATGAAACCATAAAGCTGCACTTTCTTTTTGCCTTATAGTCTGATTTGTCATAACTGTTCCGTTTTGTGGTAAGCTTTTCTTCTTGTCACTTCTTCACCCTGACCTGTCTTATTTGGCTCAGCAGAACTGAAATATATATCCTGCTGCTTTTACACACACACTCACATAAGCTCAGCGATTCTCTGCGCGATCAACCTCTCACATGTTTAAGCTTGCAGCGGGAGATTTCACTTGTCATGTTTGCGTAGTAAGCTAACGATTGATAAGATGATGTCAGAGGAATTGGTGCGCAAATTATCGTCACTCACCAATCAGTGCTGTCGCTCTCTATACACAGTTCGCGTGATTGCAAAGTGAAAGCAAAAAACAAGCGCAAATTCAAACGCGATTTCAATATGTCACATATTGACAGTGGCTCACCGATGCCAATAACATAATTACCCAGCTACATTTCCGAAAGAATGCAAAAGCATTGACATATATTTTTCCTTCCTACGATAGGCCGACGGGCAGGGCTGAGATAGATTTTGGTAGCCTGGAAAAATTGCTAGCCCCAGGACGTCGGGCTAGCGATTTTGCGAGCCCTGCAGTATATTCTTTTTTTTTTTTTTTTTTCTTTTCTCTCTCTTTTTCTTTCTCTTTTTTTCTTCTTACAAGTGTTTAATTTGGCAATGGGAATGCTGAGGCAGCGGTGGGATTGCGACAAGGATTCCTCTGTGAAGTGATATTGCACATGTCAGACAGTAACAGAATTTCATATCCTGCAGTATATTCTTAAATATCAGACTATTACATATGGCCCCATTTCAGGCAAGTGAATACAAACTCATTAAACTTTGTAACTACCTTTTTCTTCTGGTGCCTGATGTCCAGCTGCCGAAGCATTGCCGAGTTTGATAACGTGGTGCAGGTGCACATTCTCTCCTGACTGTAGATGTCGCTGGCATGGGCAAGCTGCTACGTTGACGTGAGGGAAAGAGGGATGTTAAGTGACTATCCAGTCCGTCCACACTGGTACTTGCAACAGGTTGCTGCCCCACAACTGTTGCATTTGACAAAGTTCTGATGGTCTCTGCTGAGGCTAATATACTGTTGAGTAATGCGGCTGCTTCACTTAGGCTACTAGCAGGTTGCTGAGTAGACATCTGTGTAGTGGTTTGAAGTGTACCACTTTTTCCTTCACTTTCCTGGTCTGGACACAACTTCCTGTTCATCTGAAATGCCTTCCTGTTCAACTGAAATGCCTTCCTGTTTAACTGAAATGCCTTCCTGTTCAACTGAAACGCCTTCCTGTTTAACTGAAATGCCTTCCTGTTCAACTGAAACGCCTTCCTGTTTAACTGAAACGCCTTCCTGTTTAACTGAAACGCCTTCCTGTTCAACTGAAATGCCTTGGATTTTCAGTAGTGTGTGTGAGAGCGTTTCAGTAGTGTGTGTGAGCATTTCAGTAGTGTGTGTGAGAGGTAAAATTTCAGTAGTGTGTGTGTGAGAGCATTTCAGTAGTGTGTGTGAGAGCGTTTCAGTAGTGTGTGTGTGTGAGAGCATTTCAGTAGTGTGTGTGAGAGGTAAAATTTCAGTAGTGTGTGTGAGAGCATTTCAGTAGTGTGTGTGAGAGCGTTTCAGTAATAATGTCCCTTACGGCACCTCATACTTAATGCTGGGCACACACTGTGCGATTTTTGGCCCATTTTGAGTTTCGGGGATCGGCCCGAGTTTCGCCTTAATCGTGTGTCGTGCATCGTGTAGTATACAAGGGGTAACGAGAAGGGATTAACACCACACAACCAGCTCCCGGTCATCAATCGTTTGGTCGTAAGAAAATCAAACATGTTTGAAATCCTGTCGTCGTCGACGCAGCCTCTCAAACTGCGCATGCGCAAACACAGAAATGAAAGTGAAAAGACGGAGCAGCGTGGCAGTGCACCGTGTGATCTGGACATAAGCGATGGAGGCACAACTTGCAGAACTTTGCAAAGCTCATCTGAGCCTTTTCTATGTGGCCTCACAAAATTATCACAACCGCAACAACTGTGAAAAGAGCTGGATGGACATTGCTGCTCAATCACAGCTGATCAATGTTTTTCACGTGCAGTAAGACTAAGTGCAATATTCTTTTTCTGAAAAAGTTGTATTTTTACTAAGCTGTATATAGCATCGGTATCCTATTTTTATCTTATTGTATATAGTATTTTATTTTATTCTATTGTATATAGTATTTTACTTTATTCTATTCTGTACAGTTGTATACAGTATCTTATTCTATTCCAGTGTTCTCTAATTTTTGCTATATAACTTTGCACTGTCCACTTTCTGCTGTAACAAAACAAATTTCCCACGTGTGGGAATAATAATCTTATTTTATCTTATTAGCAATTTAACAATTTAGCAAAGTTGATGGTGGTGATGTGCATGTCTGTGTCAGTGAAAGACAGAGAGGGAGAGAGAGGGAGCGCGAGAGACAGATTTTGTGTTATAAGCTTCATGTTATGAACGCACAGTGTGAGCACTCAGGTCGCATCAGAGCATCGGGCCGTATAGTGTGAGATCCTGCATTGTGACCCAACCCCTGTGAGTCAATCGTACAGTTTGAGCATGAGCTAAATTACGCGACTGAAAAAAAATCCCACAGTGTATGCCCACCTTAAAAAAGACAGAACACACAACTAAACAATCCAAAGAAACACTCATTCATGATTAAATACGGCCAGGACCATAATTATGATAAAACATTTTTAGTGGAAACAAGACAGATCCATTTTCGGTTAGTATGTTAAATTATTTTATTTTAATATATATAATTTTTAAGACCATTGTTGGTTTTAATCTAGCTTAAAACAAACCACTCCACTGGATTTAGCTACATTCTGGACTGTGTTTCCAGAATGCAGCTAGCGAGTTAATTGGAGACCGTAACAGCCAATCAGAATTTTTGCATCAAAGTCTGTGATTGGTTGGTTTTGTTGCACACTTATAATGGTGTACAGAGAGTTGAGCATGAAGCAGAGATGTTGTGAGCGTGAATGACACACTGAGAGCAGGTTTGCAGACGTCTGTGAGCACACAGAGCAGAGATCTGAGCAAGAGCAAGTGCCAACAACTGAGCGTTATTGTGTGTGTACATGGATAATAGCAAACACTGAAATAAATTTCTTGCACTCAAAAATGAATTTTGTTCCCCCAAATGAAACTTTTCTTTGCTCAAAATAATTTTCTCCTCAAAATGCAACATTTACGCTTACAAAAATTTTTTTATGTGCTCTCTGAATAGAGGCACAAAAATAACGCCATGCAAATGAAGTGTTTGATTTCAGAAAAATGAAAAAAAAGGGAGGAAAATTTTGAATTTCCGCTTTACTGTTTCTAATTGAGACTGAACAGTTTCAGCCAACTTTACAGATAATGAATCTCAACAAAGCTTAACAGTTGTAAACAGTTTTAGAGGCTCCCTCTCTATAAGGTTAAAGTGATGCCAACTTAAATACTGGCACAATACTGGCATTGAAAAATAATATTGTAACTGAAATAAATGTATTGAAAAATGTTGTATTGAAAGCAAACAAAATGATAGTGAAAAAAGATTCACTGAAACGCTAAATAAAAAATCTAAAACAAATAATTCCCTTACAACCAAATTTTTACACTTACATCTTTTTTTTTTACCGTTAAAGTTTTTGTTTTTTCGCTGACACTGTTTTGTCAGTGTTGCTGTTTTTCAGTTTCGATTTGCTGGCACTGTTTTGCCATTCGGGGGCACACTTGAGGGGTGGGGCTTAAGGCCCACATATATTTGCATACATTTTAACCCTTTAAGACCTACCATAGAACCAAGTCCGCCAGAGTTATCTTTATATTTTTACATGCTGTAGTGCCATTTTTGGGAGCATTTCAAGTTGCTATACATCAATATAACCGCTATAGCCGACATATTTTAATAACATGCATGCATTAAGTCTATAATAACTACACAAATTGCAAAAAAGTGCAATAAACTACAAAAAATTGAAAATCATTTTTGTTTTTTGTTTTTTACATATATTTCTAATTAGAGAAATTTAAGAGGTTTATTCCTCAAAACTGTCAATACAAACAAGTTGCACAAAGTAGTTTCTAACAACAGGAAATTTATTTTGCATGTCTTCATAGTTTTATTTCTGAGATACACCAATTTTTATATACTGCAGGAAAAATGAAAATAAATATTATAATCCAAATTTGCAAAAACAAAAAAAAACAGCATGTGCACCAAAATAAAATATTTCCAGCAGTGCAATTTAAGTTCTAAGCATCCCAGAAACTATTCAGAAAAGCATGAAGTCAAACATGACTTCATGACTTCAAATACCAGTATAGGCTTATAAGGCCCTGAAGGTAAAAAAAAACAAAAAAAACCCCAAAAACTACATTTTCCACGAAAATGACGTCACTTCCGGTTTCGGGCAGGTAATGGCGGACATACGATCGTTCGCGCTGACGTCTGTTCCAACGTAGGAAGTGTTTTGAACAGCTGATCGGATCGGCAAAGCGCGTTTCTGGAATATCGTGTTTTTGTTGCTGCAAGTGCTTTTTATGCATTTTTTGCAAAGCCATATGTGGAAGGAAACCGTGACCTAGGACAAGCGGATGGCATAAGATGCAAGTACAACTCCGGTTTCATATGCAAAAAAAATTATAGCGCTAGCTTACGTTCTGGTTTTACAGGGATTTAAAAATAGTTACGCAAAACATAGCGTGCCCGCTTTGACCAGTTTTAAAGGGTGAAAAAAAAAGGTTAAAAAAAGAATAGAATAAAATAGAATAAAATAGAATAAAACGTCTTTTTCACTATGACGGACAATCAAAGTTATGTTTTTCTGATTTATGAAGTGTGTGTGTGTTTCACTTCTACTCTACTGTTCTCTTTCAGAGCTTACACCAGAAGACAAACAACATCTTAAATCTATAAAATAATGACAGTTGTGAAATATCCAAATTTTCTTAAGCAAAGAGTCAGCTTACCTGAGAGTTTCCAGCATACAGTGTGAACTCCCAAGTAGAACACAAAGCAGGTTCACTCCTGAATCCCAGAGGTGGTTGTTACTCATGTCCAACTCTCTCAGTCTGGAGGACTGGGAACTTAGAATTGAGGAAAGAGCTTCACAGCTTCTCTCTGTGAGGTTACAGCCACTCAGCCTAGAAACATACATTTTAGTAAACTCTCCAAAGTCTTCAAAGAAACGCTTTAAAGCAATCTCTTGCCAGGATCAAACTGGATGCTTACTGGGCTTTCTTACAGGCTTTGACCACTGGCAGCAGCTGCAGAAGAGCCTCTTCTGAAGCTAAGTATTTCCTCAAGTCAAAGTCATCCAGTTCTGTTTCTGATGACAGTATGATGAAGACCAGAGCTGACCACTGAGCAGGAGAAAGATCAACTTTAGACAGTTGTCCTGAACTCAGGTGATGCTGGACCTCCTTCACTATAGTGTCATTGTTCAGTTCAATCAAACAGTGGAGCAGATTGATGCTCTTCTCTGGAGAGAGTGCCATTCATCCTTTCTTTAATGTACTGTAATGGACTGTCTTCTTATTTATCTGTGAGCTGATTCCTGTTTGTGTCAGCAGGCCTTGTAGGAGATCGTGATTGGTCTGCAGTGAAAGACCAAGGAGGAAGCGAAGAAACAAGTCCAGATGTCCATTTGGACTTTTTAAGGCCTTGTCCACAGCCCTCTGGTAGAAATTGTATTAAAGATATGTCTGTGAAGGTTCTCAGTCATCCAGGTCATCGTAGTCTAAGGAGCTTCGAGAGAAAAGCGTCTGGATTTCTTTAAGTTGCTTGAAGACGTTTCACCTCTCATCCGAGAAGCTTCTTCAGTTCTAGGGTCCAATGGTGGAGAGTCCCAGATTTAAAGATTGTCTAAACAGTTGACTGCAAAGGACATTTCATGACCTCAATGTTAGCACAAGACAGCGGGGGATGAATGAAGCCAGTAGCTTATATCCAGCATTGGATAAAATAAGAAACTGAAAAAAACTCCAGTTCAGTTAACACTAGTGCCAGTTCTGATAATTGGATAATTGGATGAGAGGGTGGAATGCTAAGTGATTGGCTTAAACTTTCAGCACTGGAAGCAGCTTGTTAGTAAAATGACTCTTTAATACATTTGTCAGTAGCTTGCTTGCAGTTACACAATAGACCCAGTAATAGAATAATAGCTCAGATGTCAAATGAAACTTTTAGAAATTTTCTCACGCCTGCTATTCAGAAAATAAAAATAACAAGTTAGTTTAAAGTTGATAAGACTAGTGCTTCGGCAAGATAGATATTACTTAGACACATCCTCTTCTAAAAGTTACTGACCTGTCTACACAGTTTTTATGAATATCTTTTCACAGGTAGATCAAGGAGAACCACTCATGATAAAGGCAGAATCAGTCTGGGTCCAGTTTGAAATTACGAGTTATAGTACTTGTTGGGGACCTTCAATCTACACTTGTTTGTCCCAATACCAGAAATGGATCAGTGACACCATCACAGAGACACCACTAGGCTTTGTTACATTCTCCTCCTCAGGAACTGACAGTGACTCAAACTTTATCTGCCCAACATCACCACCTACAACCAGAGGTGGAGGCAGACATTTGATACACCCGGGGCTTAGCCCTAAAGGGTAGTATGCATGTGGGATTGGGAGGGGTAGAAATGACTGAAAGATTATTAGGCTCTGTTTTGAGTTTTGTTTAAAAAAGAATGACTTCATATAGGAAAAAAATATATATCACATCTGCAGGACACCTTAAAGTAGTTTTTTAATTAAGCAGCAAGGCAGAACAAAGTCGGGGCTGTATCAAGACACGCGGACTAAACCCCAATTCAACCAGACCCAGAATTGATCCGGAATTAAAACAGGACTACAACAGTTCAAAATCAGGACTACTTAGGATTTAACCAAGACAGAACCAGAATCAGAACTAGATGATAGTAGCACTAAAAAAATCATCATAGACCTGCACTACACTTATTTTTTTAATTCTACCAAAGTCCACTATTTAGATTCATCCATCCATTCGCTTCCGCTTATCCTTTTCAGGGTCGCGGGGGGCGCTGGAGCCTATCCCAGCTGTCATAGGGCGAGAGGCAGGGTACACCCTGGACAGGTCGCCAGTCTGTCGCAGGGCTAACACACAGACAGACAACCATTCACACTCACATTCACATTCACTCGCACATTCACACCTAGTGGCAATTTGGATTATCCAATTAACCTATCCCCACAAGTTGCATGTCTTTGGACGGTGGGAGGAAGCCGGAGTACCCGGAGAGAACCCACGCAAACACGGGGAGAACATGCAAACGCCACACAGAAAGACCCCGGCCTGATGGTGGAATTGAACTCAGGACCTTCTTGCTGTGCGGCAACAGTGCTAACCACCGTGCCACCCCTATTTAGATTCAGAAAAGTTTATATAATTATTTAGCCTGAATAACTTAATAAATACAGAATTTGAAAAATAACAAACCTAAAAAGAAACACTAGGTACGAGATACATGAGTACCTATGATATGGTGATACTTTTGGTAAACAACCATTTGACTAACACGTGTGTCTCACCTGCTCTTGTTCCATCTCTGTTCTGTCCTCATTCTCCATCTCCCACTCTGTTCCTCTCTCTCCCTCTCTGCAGAGGTTATAGTTATAACTATGAAAAAATTACACTCCAAAAGACCCCGGACTTCTGAAAAAACAACCCGGGCTTAAGCCCAGTAAGCCACCCCCCCGCTCCGCCACTGCCTACAACCATCTCTCCCCTTAAATTTACCACTGTCCCTACCATTATTACTCCCACTGTTCCTACCCTTTTTAACACTACTGTCCCTACTAGTTTCCCTGTTATTCCAACCACACATAGCAATGGTGAAAATCTGATCTACTTCACCTCTCTCTCTGTTCTTGTTGTGTTGCTCCATGTGTTTATGGGAAGTGGAATGTAACACTTCCCCTGCCAGTGGCGGACTCCCTCAAGTGTCGGTGCGTTGGTGGTTCTTTGTGTCTGGGGGTGGGCGTCCGGGTACACACCGGCTCACTCCTTGGCGGCCGCTTATCGGGGCCTGGAGCCTGGGGCTCGCTCGGGCCACTTCGGAGGTGGGGTGCCCCCGGCCTCTCGGCCTGGGGCTCGGTCACTCAGGCACAGCTGGCTGCCGGCGGAGCTCACGGGCGCGTCACTGCAACTCCCCCTGGCTTCTGCTCCGCGGCTGCTGAGTGAGCCCTCATCTGGGACTCTCCTCAGCTCTTACTGGGACAGTGGCGCGGCTGCCCCTCTGTTGGTCTTCCTTGGTCTCTTGTGTTCTGGGGGCCTCTGGATGTCTGGAGTTTTGATCTCCTCCATACCTGCTTCATACCCTGGAGGACGGGGCTGTGGCTCCCCACACTCCCTAGCAGATCGTTACATGGAGAAACCTTTGGAATACAAGCATGCTGATCCACACAGGTGTGCACACAGGTGTACACACGGGTATTCACAGACGCGGACTACAGCTTTCTTGGCTGCTGCCTCAAAGCACATTGTGCGCTGTCTATCTTGCGTGCTGCACAATATCATTTATTATTTAGTATCTACTGATATCTACTGCTAGCTAGTTTATTGTGATGGTGCCGTGTTTTTTTATTATGTTGCTCTTTGTTGTTTGCTTTCTCTTCTGTTTTTTTTTCTCCATACAGGTGACCCAGGTGTTTTTTTTTTTTTTCTTTGTTTGTTTTTTTTCTTTCTTCCCCCCCCCCCCCCCCCCCTTCTCACCGTCTCTTCTCCCCTTTGGTTTTCTTTCTCTCCCTCTCTTTCTTTCATTCTTTCTCCCTGTCCTATCCCCCAGTTATGTCTGTCCCGTTTGTAGCAACTGAAAATAAAATAAATTCATAATTATAATAAAGGTCAATCAAATGGACCAATATGGCAAGGCCATGATGATCCACTTGGTAAAATAAATCCGCTTGGCATCTTTCTTGGCCTTAAGACAACAATTCTGATGGCTAAAGATCCAAACGGGACACAAAAAAAAAAAAAAAAAAAAAAAAGAGTGAATTCAGTTTTTCTTTACAGAACTACTTTCAAGTAGAGAAGGACATTCTACATTTCAAATCATTAACAATTACTTACCAGAGACAAAAACAACAGTGCCCCTGTAGTGTGGCCACCCTCCTCGCTGTTTCTTCCCATGGCGCCATTCAATAACTGCCGAGTAAGTGGAAATGGGATTCCCATGCTGGTCCATCTTGGAGTCATCATACCCCCATATGTTAACAGTTTTTACTTCACTAAGCTTTCCATAGTCCTCCCCTTCACTCCACAGCACCACTGCAAACTTCCTCTCCTCGTGTTCTGTTGTAAATGAAGGGGGAGGAAAAAAAGTTGCTATTTCCTAGCTAGAATGCTACGGGCTATATGCTAATAAAGGCTTTTTCTTATCAAAAAATATTCTATTTGACATGGTTTCTATAGGCATACTTTTACCGTTTGAACCATTTTAATGCCGCCAAGTGCTATGTCGCATGCATAATTCTCTGAAAAGAGCATTTCCACGTTGGTCACTTGTTTCTATGTGACCCGTAAAACATCAAACCACTTTTAGCAAGCTATTAGCTTAAGCTAAGTCATTCAAATTCGAAAACATTTAGGCGACTTACCTCTGATATTAGTTTTATTCGTCTCCGTAGTCTCCATCTTTGCAAGACACACTTTATTAGACCGATTTCCCGCTTGTTGTTAAATTACGTAAGGAAGCCGTTACCTGATGAGGACCGTGTGAGGTCTCGCGGTGAAAGCTGGCCACCTGTACGCTGCAGCATGGCCCGCCCTACTTTGCCTTTGATTGGTGTATCCTCATATTTGACCGTACACTTAACCAATCATGGCACTCACAGCTGAAAACAAATTTTTGAGTTCATGCTCTACGTCAGTATTTTCTCTATTTGGCGGTAGAATATGTTTTTCACAGATTATAGACTATACTGACATTCCAACTGAGTTTTGTAACTTAAGAGACAGTGATGCCGAAAAGAAAACATTATAGATCTGACACAAGTGAAATAGACTGGATGCGGAAAAACATTCCTTCACGTACTTTGACCAGATGGAAAAAACGGTATGTGCACCTTTGCCAATAAGTTAATACAGTTGTCAGTTTCTGTCATTGTTATGAAAGCTACAAGAATTTATTTACTTTTTTAGAAAAATCGACAGAGCTTTGACTGACATCGGACAGCACAACACACAACAACAAGTAAGTGAATGTATATCGTTAATGTCTTATCAGCTACCATAGTAGCACTTGATACAAAGTGTTTGGGTTTTAATACTTTGGTTAAGTGGAACATTTCAGTTCTAATTTGACACCCATAACTTGGCTTATATTTTTGTCTTGTGTGTACTAAGTAGGTTAACAAACGAATAATTCCATACACTTACATAGATATTTATTTTCAATGATAAGTTATGCAACATAATTTATTGTGTTTGCCAAATGACTGATAAATTCTGTTTAGGTTAGTTATGATAAGAAAATGCAAAGTATTTGAGAATCTAGACTATATTCATAATGTTTCTGCATTGAAAGTAATCTGAAGTGCTACTTAAGTAATTGTGAGATGATAAATATAATAAAAAAAATGTAGTTTTTTACTTAGAAGACAACCTCTTTCATTGTGTTTATTTAAAGGTCAATAAAAACATTAAGAATAATAACAATCACAATAATAACAACATGGAAATTTCATCCCGACTGTTTTCAGCGGAGCTGTGAAAAATGTATCTTAAACAAGTTGTTCATTTGTATCATTTCAAGGACAATGGTGAAGATGACAGCCAGAGAGAAGGAACTTTCACAGTTCCAATGGTAAATAAAAATACATTATTATAGTCTCTCTCTCCCTCTCTTTCTCTCTCTCTTTCTCTCTCCTTTTAAAAGCAACATACAGAAAAAAGGCCACAATAAAGCATTACTTTCATTCTTATGTCTCTTCTACACTACTCCATCACATTGTAAAAGTAAAAAGTACAGCTCACCATTAAGCTGTTTAAATATGTCAGTGACAGACTCACTACTTGTTCTGGAATATATCATTCGGATATTTAATTCATATATATATTCAATACTTGGGTTGTATTCCTCACAGGAAAGTGAAGATGCTGCCCAAAGAGATGAGCAGATACCAGAACCACAAACGGTGTCACTGGTAAGAAACAAATGCAAGATGTGTTCCCTTTCTATGGCTCTCTTTTCTTTAAAGAGTAGTTAATTTGAATACTTCTCAGGGAAACAATGAAGATGCCACCCAAAGACAGGAGGAAAGAATAGAAATGGTCACAATGGTGCAGGTAAGACTTGCGGTTAATTGCATTTTTAACTATGACAAACGTCGCTATGACTGCTGTTTATGTTGTAAATGCAGTTTTGCAAAAAAAAAAAACAAGGCTATATATGAAAACAAGTGAAACCTGCTCAAATATAACACAATTCTTTTTCAACCATTCAGGAGAACGTCCCTGAAGCAGGAGTTGATGTGAACTGCTCCAGTGGACTAACAGAAAATCAAAGCATCATGTCAATCCTCTCCTTTGCTTTGAGACACAACACTACAGGTGTATTAATGGAGGACTTGCTGAAACTGCTCAAGTTACATTCTGCTGGGACTACTGTAGTTCCATCAAGCAGGTATTTTCTGGAGAAACCCTTCGCTGATATTACAAACCAGTTTAAACGACATCATTACTGTAGAGTTTGTACTAAGTACATTGGGTCTTCACAATCTTTGGAGGAAACACTTAATTGTGTGTCATGTTCTTCATTCACAACAGTGAAAGCCAGTTTAGAGGAAGGTAACTTTTTTATTAGTATACTATTAAAAGATCAGCTAAAAGACATTCTTGAGAACTACAATGTGCATGATCTATGTTTCAGAGGTGATCCCAGTGGTAGCCATGTAATAAAGGACATCTGTGATGGCAGCTTGTATCAGACCTTAAAGTCTACCAGTAAAGATGATTTTCTGTCCCTCACTTTTAATTGTGATGGTGTACCAGTTTTTCAGTCTTCCAAATTTAGTATTTGGCCAATATTGTGTTGCATTAATGAGATACCACCAGAGAGTAGAGACAAACATGTACTTCTATGTGCTTTATGGTTTGGATCCAAAAAGCCAGACATGTCCTGCTTCTTTAAACCATTTGTCGAGGAGTGTGCAAATCTTTCTCAAGTTGGTTTTGAGTGGCAAGATCCTAACAATCAGGCACGGAGACACATGAAAGTACAGACATTGTGCTGTGTGTGTGATGCTGTAGCAAGACCATTGTTACAGAATTTCAAGCAATTTAATGGTGAATATGGCTGTGGAGTTTGCCTTCATCCTGGGATGCAAACAAGGAAAGGGAATGGAAAAACAAGGGTTTACGCATGTCCTGATGAAAAGCCAAGTGACAGAAATCATAAAACCACAGTAGAAATAGGACAAATAGCTGAAAGACAAGGGAAGACTATTTTGGGGATAAAGGGCTCATCTCCTCTTGCAGATTTGCCATTGTTTGATCTTATCAATGGAATGGTCCCTGACTACATGCACTGTGTACTGCTTGGTGTGTGCAGATACATGGCATCTTTATGGATGGATTCTAAAAACACTTCTGAGCCATGGTACATTGGTGTACAAACAGCAAGCATAGACAAACACCTCTTGGCTATTAAACCTCCAGGTATCGTCGCTCGAGTTCCAAGATCTTTAATTGAACGCAAATTCTGGAAAGCTCATGAGTGGCAGCATTGGCTTTTGTACTGTAGCTTGCCAGTTCTGAAAGGCATACTTCCACAGAAGTATCACTGTCATTGGGCATTACTGGTAGAAGGGATAAGCATTCTCTTGGGGTCCGAATTAAATACTGAACTGATAAGCCACGCACACGACGCATTAGTGTACTTTGTTGGAGGTGTACAATCTCTGTATGGAAAACAGCACATGACATTCAATGTTCATTCATTGTTGCATTTGAGTAAAAGTGTTGTGCAATGGGGTCCTTTATGGGCTCACTCAGCCTTTATGTTTGAAAGTTTCAATGGGTACCTCTTGAAACAAATAAAAAGTAGTCAAGCTGTACCACAACAAATATGCAAACGAGTGGCAGTCTCCCGTGCCTTTCCTCGTTTAGCTAAGCAGTTCTTAACAAATGCAGCTGCAGAAGTTAAACAGTTCTGCAATGAAATGGGACAAGGAACCCAGCATGTCAAGAAGCATGAAAAGTTTACTCAGGTGACTGCCCTTGGTTCACCAAATGTAAGACAAATATCTCTGAGAGATCAAGCTGCTCTCCACCCAGTTAGAGAGGTTCCCACAAACTCTGTGGTGAGTTACTACAAGAGAATTTCTATGAATGGAGACATTGTTCACGGTTACACGTACAGCAAAACAAAACAAAGAAACAATTATGTGGTGCTTTTAAAAAATGGAAGTATTTTTGCTGTCTCACACTTTGTTGAAATGGATAGTCATTGTTTATATGCTATAGGAAAATATGGTAATTGCACAGTGCAAAAGTTAGCCAGAGGTTCTCTTATAAGAACTCAGCTGAGCTATATGTCAACTGTTCACTTTCCCACAGGCTTTTACAAAGCCATAAATGCTACTCAGATAGTTAGGCCACGTATGTACATACAGTGTCCAGACTCTACCTCAATTGTATGTCAGCTACTGAATACGTACTATTGTAAATAATTTAATCTTAAATCTTATTGTAAATGATTCAATCCAAATGTGAAGGTGGAGCTACTGATTATGGGGTTGATTATGGGAGAGATTCAAAGGCTTTCAATTGTGTCAAATGTCATTCTAATTAAGAGTGAAATGTGCAGCTAACAAGGTCTAAAGCCATAGCAGTTCATAAAGGTGGCGCATTCACGCTGTCATTTCTGAACATATTTCTTATTGAAATATGGGTTTCTGACTTGGGGGAAAAAAATAATTCTGTCAAAACATTTTGCAATGCATGTTCACAACATTTATGTATTTCAATGTAATTCCATTAAGCTAGTGGTGTGGTGTTTAAATGGTCCTTAAAGCACTGTCATAATGAATCTGGGTCATGTAAAAAGACAGAAATATATTATATATAAAATGTATTTTATCTACATCTTTGTGTAATCTGCTGATTCTGTGCAAAATTAAAAATATTTCTACAATATGAATATTGTCTAATATCTTTTCCATCTATATAGAATACATTTGAGATGTATTTTGAATATTTACTGTGTTGATTTAATCATTTGTCAAACTTATTGTAAAAGTTTGTTCTTTAAATGTCAATGCAATAACGGGAAAAAACATTATTTGAAAGTCAGGAATAGGATGCCTAGTTTTGCAAAAATGCTAAACAAAGAAATAAATAAACTTTACACAAATGAATGAAAAGCATTTTTATCAATCCCAGAGGGAAATTCTAATGTAGGGTTTTATTTAATCACATGTTCAAAGCAAACTTCTCGTAAATTTGTGGCTTTCCCCCACATCTTTTTGTCATTCAATGTTAATTGTTAGTTGTTTCCTGTTTGTGATAACACAAGTAAATCTTTTGTTCTCTATGAAAAACTTACAATAGTTTAGTTTCACTCATGATTGTCTAACTCATATAAGTATGATATTACATTTTTCTTCTTAGGATAATATATGTCGGGTTAATGTCATATATTTTTTTAAGAAGTATCCAAAACATGCAAGTTTCATTTATATAATTTTTTAAGGGATCTTATATGTATTTTCACTCTTGTATATTTTTCATACAAGTTTCACACAAGACAGATAAAAACCTTACAAGATTTATATATATCTTTTCCATATGGGGAAGCTAGCAGAAGTTAGCTCACTAGTTTCGCTAGTTACCTAAGCATGATATAGCATGTTCTGACTGAGAGATTTCTGAAAAAATTCAAACGTACAGCTCTGTTATCACTTCCAACATAAATGAAGACAGGAAACTAAACAGCAGTGATGTTTGTAGGGTTACTGAAGTTGGGCTAGCTGGTATATAATGATGTGCTACCTGATCGCTAGCGACACAGCTATGTTAGCATAATATAAACAGTGAAGCTGGAGGACGAACACTAACACATTTCCACTAATAAAAGTTAACGTGAAGGTTCCTCGTGGTTAGAGACAAATGCAATCGCATGGCAGGATGCTGTAAACGGACCAAACTTCAGTCAGGAGAACAACTGAGATAATCCATCCACAATACGAGGTTAGTCATTAATATACTGCAACAACATGGGAATAGAGCAGAATTCATTCATTAATGAATCAATGGTACAGAAGTGGAGGAAGCAAGAAGAATGAGTTTAATAAAGTTTGATTTATCTGACTGCTTTGTTTCGCTTAATGTGCCTTATAATCCCGTGCACCTTATGGTCCGAAAAATACGTACTGCACACTGCAGTTTAATGTTGCAAAGCACCTCTTTTTAACTTCAGTGGATATTATACATGGTTATGCTCAGGATATGTCAGCCCATTTCTACTGGAAATGCCTTTTGGTTAAACTAAAGGAATTTGCATTTGCACTGTTACATTTTTATAAAGCTTTAATGTACATAAAAACCAGCTTCTTCTTTAAGTGAAAATAAATGGAAGGTTGTCTTTTTGCGCTAGTAATGTTGTGGAGTTGTATTTTGTCTCGCATCAATTATATCATCAGTTATATCGTTATCGCAAATTTTCAAATATATATCGTGATAAATATTTTTGGCCATATCTCCCTGCTCTACTTACTAGGGTATATTAGACTTAACAGTTAATATATACAGTAATGGACTTCTATATATTTTACATAAGATTAAAACTTTGGGTGTAAGATTCAGATAATTATTTATTAAAAGCTAGACATTTTAAATGAGAATAAGAAAGAAAAGTATGTCTTTGTGTCCCCTTTTCCCTGTTAATGCCCTATCGGCCCCCCTGGCTAAACTTTGCTAGATCCGCCCCTGCACAGTTACCAGCCGTCAGCTACGTAGAAAAAGATCCTGGTGTAGAAATTAATATTAAATAAATTCTAACAACAGCTCATCAAGATTAAACGTGCTGCTGTTGTTCAGCCGCTGGTTTCCTCTTTTTGGTGCAAAGTGGGCGAAAAACAAACAATGGTTATGAGTCGAGTTACACCATGTCGCAAGTTTTGTGAGGTGCTTTTTTGATATTTAATGGATCGGATTAAATTTTTTTATTTCTCTCCGATATCCGATCCAGTAATTTACATCAGTATCGGACCGATACTGATACGTAATATCAGATCGGTCCATCTCTAATCATGACCCGCAGCTTTTATGGCTGTGGTTTCAGGAAACATCAGCTGATACTAGAAATTAATATTAAATAAATTCTAACACCAGCTGACCAAGCTTAATCATGCTGCTGTTGTTTAACGCGACCTCTGCTGGTTTCTTCTTTCTGGTGCAATGTGGGCGATAAACAAACAAGAGAGACCGGACTTGCGACAGATAAGCCGATCAGCTGATCATTGATCAGTTTCATGATTGAAGTAGCAACAGGAGAGGGAGGGAGAGAATGAGAGAAGAAGAGGCAGCTGTTTAGCAAAGACGCAGAATAACTCCAGCTTTGTGTCTTTTTCATTGTAGCTGAAGTACGGGACAAACTGTTCCTTTTCACCTCAATACGAAACGCGTAATATTTTCTCTGAATACGAGGCGATTCCGTTTTTTACAGGATGGTTGGCAACTCTACTAACTAACCTTATGAACAAAATAAAGTTCAACATCAGTAACATAGCACCCACCCAGGTGTATAGAAACCCCGTCATGCTAGCTAGTACGCAGTACGAAAAAGTCAGCATAACAAAAATAAACTCCACCTAAACTTGGTTCATATCTGACCCAGATAGACTGCAGGTCATAACTTCTTACCTGAAGTTCAGTTCACCTGACACTCGGTCCGGCGGCCGCCTCAGGTCTCTCCTCCTGCCTCCACTTTCCATCATCCACCTGCTGGCCTCCACCACTTGCTAATCTTACTGAATCTGTGGAAGCTCCGCGATAGCCAGAAGTAACGAATAATGACCCTATCTAAATCCCAGTAACGATTAACACGTCCCTGATTTTGGCATAACAACTACACTGGTGTTTAGACTGTGGGAGGAAGCTGGAGAACCTGGAGCACCCACACAAACTCCACAGAAAGACCACTGCCAGTGAGTGGTTTTTAACTCGAGACCTTCTTGCTGTGAGGCAGTAGTGCCAACTCAAAATATGAAGTTAGTGTTTTATAGTGGAAACGTTGTTCTTCCTGTTAAACTTAATCATGTGTGTGTGTGTGTGTGTGTGACCTCTGCAAAAAATGTAAGACTGAATCCAAAAATCTTGATTGAATTGACAGTAAAAAGTAAAACATTAAAAATAAAATCTTCAAACTGTGAAGAAGATAACTCTCTTGGGTGTGACAAATGCTATTTTAAAACTGATATACGATGTTATTCTTGTTAACTTGCTCATTATATTATTGTGAAAGCTATAGGCCTACAGTGAATCTTAAAAACAACAGTCATTTAGACATTAGGTAATTTTATGTGATCTATTATGGCACAATGTTTCATTGCAGTGCTTTGTTGTAGTGCAGCAGCAGGTCCAGAAGCTCTTTTTTCATTGTTGATACCAGTCAGAGGTAGCTAGAAGGACTTCTTGACATTTCTTGTTAACCTTCATTTTTCCTAGTAGAAAAATGTATCTGTGTTTTTTGTGTGAATGTTCCAAACAAACTGTGGTGAAACTGAAAACAAACAGTAGGAGGAATGTTGCAATTGTTGTTAGACCTGTTTTTTTAACCTGATACTGACCTGATATCTCCAGGAAAAGTAATGTTTCAGAGAAGCTCAATAAAAGTGAAAATTATTTTTTTACAGAATAAATGTTTTACATTTCAAACTCTGGACACTTTTAAACAGTTCATTTTTCCTCTGGATTTTCTCATCTCTTCATTCAAAACACACTGTTTATACGATAGCATGTTCATCAAGTTCAAATTCAAATTGACATTTTATTCGTCACATACACAGTCATATAAGTACAGCATACAGTGAAATGCTTGTGTCCAGGGAGGGGGGGCTGCAGACTGAGAACAATTTTTTTTCAATGTAATGAGTTTCATAAATACAGCCTTTTTGCACACGCGCTTTTCTACTCAATAATGTTGCTGTCAATATACTTGATATTTATTTATTATCACCTCTGTCAATCCTTGATATTTATTATTGAGTGATTTGTACACATTGTGCTATTTCTTAAATCTGTAACATATTGTATTGTTAAATAGTCTAGTTTGTTTATGTTATTTTACTGTAACAGAAACAGACTGTAACCCACATAATTTCCTCAGGGATTAATAAAGTATGCTGATTCTGAATGATTCTGAAAGCCTTTCAAGCACAAAATGTATCAGGACTTTGAATGCTAAAGAGGGGCTGAGAAGGTGACTAGCCACTATATTTCCATCTAAAAACTTAAGTCCAAGGGATCAACCAGGGTGGGAACTACACATAACAGGCAACTTAGCAAGGAATCCATTTAACTGTATACAGCGTGTACTTTGTTACCAGCAGAAAGCACCCTCAGAAAGGTCGCGGAAAATGCTCAACTGCCATCACTTTAGGCTGTAACAGAGCGACACACCCTTGCCCAACCACTCAACCCAGGTAAGTCACAGTTGCCCTGTCAAACGATAAACAGTGCCCTAACTCTCTGCAAATAGCCTGTGTCTCCCCTACATCGATATCATGCCCCGCCCAGTCTGTACGAGAAGGCACATAACCAAACAAACCTGAATACTCGAGATAAGGTCTTCAAGTTCAGCCACCTGAGCATTAGTCAAATGGCCCAGACGACACCCCAAGTTCTTAAGAGTCTCTTTGTTAAGTTCTAGCAACATAATGACCTTAAAGAAATACATTTCGAGTACCTTCTAAACATTTTGAGAAAATCATGAACTCTGTGCCATTTTTGTGCAAATTAGTAGTTATATAATATTTAAAACAAAAGAGTTAGTTTCAAATTATTCTTGTAACATATGTACTAGTCACCAAATCTATTGCATTTTAAACAAATCATTGGATCTAAAAAAATTTTGACATATTTCTTAATTTTTTGTAGAATGCTTGAGTTTAACACTCGCGCATACATATATACATCACATCAGTAAGATGTGTTCTGTGTTTGTTCTACATGAAGTTCATGTCAGAAAAGCATGATTCACAAAGATAAGCTAAACCAAAAAGCCAGGCAACTTTCATTGCTGCTGGGCATACACCTTTGTACAGACTGGAAGTCTGAAGTCCTAACTTAAAGACCATCAGCATGCAACAATCTCTTCCTGTCCAGCATGCAAGTTAAACATTGCACTTAGCTGCTCAGCAATTCATGTTATGTCCACTTGGATGAAAGGATCTCAAATGAATTACACAAGTGGTTTGAGTTGATCAAAGTCACAAAACCTGTTCTAAAACCCCTGCCCGGGTCTGTTTATGACCTGAGACTCATAAACAGACGTTATTTATAATCTTCATGCAGGAGTCATCACATGAGTAGAACTAGTCACCTTTTGCATTTATTGCCTGCTGGTGAATTATGCAATGGTAATGTAGAAATTTAGGGAAGTCTGTGTCACTTTTGTACTTCATAATGAAGCCTGTAGTTCAGCCTATATATGTAAAATTTAAAATTAAGATTCATTGTTATCGATTTCAAATCTACATTAATGCAAATATTATGGGTTAAAAAAAGAAAGAACAGCCATTTTTGAACTTCACAGCGCAGTTTGACTAACAATGTAAGAGGAAGGTTATTCGAAAATGCATAGTCTAATGGTTTAAGTAAGTCAGTAGTGATGCTGTTAAAGTGGGCAAATGGCAACATGGAACAAGTTTCCCAACACTGTTCATATTCAGAACCATCCGTTCTAAGTAGTGTCCGAATTGTACTTAGTAGCAGACATGAAAGTGAAAGTAATGACACAAATGTTACTAGACCTGTTTGGTGTTTTTCTTTTTTGATTCTTGTCAATGTTTCCCCCAAAACAAAATTGTTTCAGGCAAGTACAACAGAAAGTAAAGAATATTGTTTTAAAATGCAAACCCTTGCAAACACAGAGAAGTTGAGATGTGTGAATTTAAAGTGATTAACAGAATGTGGTTGTGATAAGAATCAGGTGAGGTTGATTGCAGCACAATATTGTATGTATTACTCATATCTTTAGCAGTGATTCTGATTGATTGTTGCAATCATGAGAAGGATGTGCTTTTATCCCCTGCAAATACAAAAAAGCACCCAAACATTTTCAGAGGATAAGGGTAATTTAAAAAATAATCTATTCACCCCTTGCTCAAGCAAAACTTCATCACCAGTTGCCTGACTTTTTTTTTTGGAAAGCTAATGCGACAGTGAAAGGGTGGAGCACTGGGTGGAGCTGAGAATAATCTTCAGGTACTTAAATGTAATTATACCATGACAGAGGTGCAGTTAACAATGGCTCTCCATCAGTTTTTGTGCTGTATTGCTGTGATGACTATTCTCTTATGGAGTGGTGAGAAACAAAGTTTTATTTTTCTTTAAACACTTTTGTTATTTTTCCAAGGTTGAAGAAGTATTTGATGAAGTGGAGGTATAATAAAATACTGGGAAAACTACTGGAAATTAATGGATTAATGGCTGGTATCGTGTATTGTTATATATATTATAATGTTGTTATATATTTTTGATATTTTACACATTCATGATAGTAATAATACTTTTTTTTGGAATGTTCACTGTCATTATGCAAATACTGTTTATACGGTTGGGGAAACCTGCAGTCAGCTGAGACCGAAGAAGTCACTTGGATGAGTGACGAAACATTTCTCCCACTGAAAACGCTACGTCCAGATGAACAGAATCAACTTTTGGAGATTACTTACCCCACAGGTGTGAAACTCCAGGCCTGGAGTTAGATGTGTCCTTGATCCAACACAGCTGATTTAAATGTCTTGTTAGTTTATGGTTACACAAATAAAAGTTATTTGGTTAGAGTTGGACATTAAACTCTACTTGATTAAATTTACAAAAATATAATGTTTGTCATAGTGACACCTCCCTGATTTTTCTACAACAAAAAATACAACAAAATAAAGACAAATAAAACAAAATACATGTCCTACTGAAATGCATTACTTTGTGCTTAATAACAAATACAAAAAAACATGACAATTTCACTAACTTGCATGAGAACATGGGAAAACATACAAATGTTTGATCACATGTAATTTCTGTTTTGGCATCACTTCAGTGGCTTCCAGTGCAGTTAAAAATAGAAACTTTAATGCTGACAAATATGTGAAGGGTATCAAATAATTGAGTGCTCACAGTTGTTCTCACAACTAATGAATAAATAACCTAAAGGAGATTGCATTGAAATGTTGATTATACCTTTATGTGAAGAGACACTCAACTATTTAATTAGACATTAAAGCACAAGTAGAGGATAAAACACTTTCATTTCCATTTCGCTATATAAAACCTAGAAAGACATGGTCAGTAATTTTCTGCTAACAAACACATACACACCCCTGTAGGGACTCCGTTTGTAGCTTCACTTTGGCTCCACCTAAAGGCACATTAAAACATAGTTTAAAAGGGAAACCCCACCAGTGAATTAATGAAATTGTTGTTTCTTCTGTTCATGTAAAAGAGAAAGTAAACTTAAAATTCTCACAACAAATTATTACTGCAGGTTCAGACTTGAAGTCAACCATCATGCCAACATTACAAAACGCAGCAACTGCAGCAGTAAAATGCAGATAAAGTATCCTAAAGGAAAGTTTCTTCATCTTCCACTGAACAGCCTCTGCACCAAGATGTGCTCACATTTAACAGGTACTAGTTGTTGTGTTATAGCCTATTGTGATTGGTCAGAATTGTGATAGTGATAATTTAATAAATGAGTAAATAATTTTTACTTATTTAGAAATAAAAAACACTAGTCATGTGTTTATTTAAATATTATTTTGAATACATTGAAAATAAAACCTATGAAAATACTTCTTGTGGGAAGTAAAGGTGGGCTCTGGCCATAGTAGGAGTGGTGTTGCTTCATGTAATGAGTAGCTCTGAAACAGGTTTACATGCGCCTGGATTAATGCATAGCTTACCACAAATATATTGATGAGTCAGAGTCAGACATTAGATCAAGAGACAAATTCAAGGGCTGAAAATGAAACAAACACTGAAGTGCAAAAGTCTGCAGCTGTTCAGTTGGAGACTTGAGGCAGTGTGGAAATGAACAACTTAAGACCAGATGTAAACATGTTTACAGCCTGGTATCAAATGTGCCATTAGGTGGAGCCAAAGTGAAGCTACAAATGCAGTTCCTACAGGGGTGTGTGTGTTTGTGAACAGAAAATTACTGAGCATGTTACGTTTTTGTAGGTTTTAGATTACAAAATGAAAATGAAAGTGTTTTATCTTCCAGTTGTGCTTCAGTGTCAAATTAAAAGTTGAATATGTTTCAAACATTTTAATGTGATCCCCTTTAGGTATATACAGTGGGGCAAAAAAAGTATTTAGTCAGCCACCGATTGTGCAAGTTCCCCCACCTAAAATGATGACAGAGGTCAGTAATTTGCACCAGAGGTATACTTCAACTGTGAGAGACAGAATGTGAAAAAAAAAAAATCCATGAATTCACATGGTAGGATTTGTAAAGAATTTATTCGTAAATCAGGGTGGAAAATAAGTATTTGGTCAATAACAAAAATACAACTCAATACTTTGTAACATAACCTTTGTTGGCAATAACAGAGGTCAAACGTTTACTATAGGTCTTTACCAGGTTTGCACACACAGTAGCTGGTATTTTGGCCCATTCCTCCATGCAGATCTTCTCGAGAGCAGTGATGTTTTGGGGCTGTCGCCGAGCAACACGGACTCTCAACTCCCGCCACAGATTTTCTATGGGGTTGAGGTCTGGAGACTGGCTAGGCCACTCCAGGACTTTCAAATGCTTCTTACGGAGCCACTCCTTTGTTGCCCGGGCGGTGTGTTTTGGATCATTGTCATGTTGGAAGACCCAGCCTCGTTTCATCTTCAAAGTTCTCACTGATGGAAGGAGGTTTTGGCTCAAAATCTCACGATACATGGCCCCATTCATTCTGTCCTTAACACGGATCAGTCGTCCTGTCCCCTTGGCAGAAAAACAGCCCCATAGCATGATGTTTGCACCCCCATGCTTCACAGTAGGTATGGTGTTCTTGGGATGCAACTCAGTATTCTTCGTCCTCCAAACACGACGAGTTGAGTTTATACCAAAAAGTTCTACTTTGGTTTCATCTGACCACATGACATTCTCCCAATCCTCTGCTGTATCATCCATGTGCTCTCTGGCAAACTTCAGACGGGCCTGGACATGCACTGGCTTCAGCAGCGGAACACGTCTGGCACTGCGGGATTTGATTCCCTGCCGTTGTAGTGTGTTACTGATGGTGACCTTTGTTACTTTGGTCCCAGCTCTCTGCAGGTCATTCACCAGGTCCCCCCGTGTGGTTCTGGGATCTTTGCTCACCGTTCTCATGATCATTTTGACCCCACGGGATGAGATCTTGCGTGGAGCCCCAGATCGTGGGAGATTATCAGTGGTCTTGTATGTCTTCCATTTTCTGATGATTGCTCCCACAGTTGATTTTTTCACACCAAGCTGCTTGCCTATTGTGGATTCACTCTTCCCAGTCTGGTGCAGGTCTACAATACTTTTCCTGGTGTCCTTCGAAAGCTCTTTGGTCTTGGCCATGGCGGAGTTTGGAGTCTGACTGTTTGAGGCTGTGGACAGGTGTCTTTTATACAGATGATGAGTTCAAACAGGTGCCATTCATACAGGTAACGAGTGGGGGACAGAAAAGCGTCTTACAGAAGACGTCACAGGTCTGTGAGAGCCAGAGATTTTCCTTGTTTGAGGTGACCAAATACTTATTTTCCACCCTGATTTACGAATAAATTCTTTACAAATCCTACCATGTGAATTCATGGATTTTTTTTTCACATTCTGTCTCTCACAGTTGAAGTGTACCTCTGGTGCAAATTACTGACCTCTGTCATTATTTTAAGTGGGGGAACTTGCACAATCGGTGGCTGACTGACTGTTTAACATTTACATACTCCCACTGGCACAGATTATAAACAACAACAAAATAAACTATCACAGCTATGCAGATGACACACAAATATATATCACAATGTCACCAGGAGACCGAGGCCCTGTACAGGCTCTTGGTAAATGCATTGAGGAAATCAATGACTGGTTGTGCCACAATTTTCTCCAGCTAAACAAAAACAAAACTGAGGTAATAGTCTTTGGCGCCAAAGAAAAACGATTACAGGTCACCAGAGAACTTCAATCTATACATCTAAAAACCACAAACCAGGTGAGAAATTTGGGTGTAGTGATGGATGCAGACCTAAACTTAGAAAAACACATTAAGACAATAACAAAGTCAGCTTACTATCACCTCAAGAATATTTCAAGGATAAAAGATCTGATGTCTCAACAGGACCTGGAAAAACTAGTCCATGCATTCATCTTTAGTAGGCTTGATTACTGTAACAGCATCTTTACAGGTCTACCTAAAAAATCAGTCAGACAACTACAGCTCATTCAGAACTCTGCTGCTCGAGTCCTCACTAAGACCAAAAAAGTGGACCACGTCAGTCCAGCTCTGAGGTCTTTACACTGGCTGCCTGTCCGTCAGAGGATAGACTTTAAAGTTCTGATGCTGGCCTATAAAGCTCTGAATGGTTTAGGACCAAAATACATCAATGACCTCCTGACCCAGTATGAACCTTCCAGATCCCTCAGGTCATCTGGATCCGGTCTTTTATCAGTTCCCAGAGTCAGAACCAGACACGGAGAAGCTGCATTCAGCTTTTATGCTCCTTATAGCTGGAACAAACTCCCAGAAAGCCTCAGATCAGCTGAAACACTCAGTTTATTTAAATCCAGGTTGAAGACTCACCTGTTCTCAGCTGCATTTGAATAAAGCACCAAATCCACACTTTTAAGCTTAAATTTCAAAACTTACATTTAACTACTGATTTTATCTGTTTTGATTTTATATACTGTTTTGTTTGTTTGTTAATTAGTTAGTTAGTTTATTTGCTTGTTTTATTCAATTTTAAATCATGCTTTTTATTTGTTTTTGTTTCTAATGTCTCTGTAAAGCACTTTGAATCACCTTGTTGTTGAATTGTGCTATACAAATAAACTTGCCTTGCCTTGCCTTGCCTTGACTAAATTATTTTTTGCCCCACTGTAATTAGATGCATGTATCAAATTGTTTTGTGTCTGTTGTTTTAATTATTATTGAATCCAATTACACTTAACAAAAATATAAACGCAACACTTTCGTTTTTGCTCCCATTTTCCATTAACTCAAAGATCTGAAACATTTTCTACATACACAAAAGGCCCATTACTCTCAAATATTGTTCACAAATTTCTCTAAATCAGTGAGACAGCATGAATATTGGACAGGTGTGCCTTAGACTGCCCACAATAAAAGGCCACTCTGAAACATGCAGTTTGGTCACAATGCCACAGATGTTGCAACTTTTGAAGGAGCGTACAATTGGCATGCTGACTGCAGCTCTGACTGCAGAGCTGTTGCCCATTGCTGTTACCATAAGCCATCTCCAAAGGTATTTCATAGAATTTGTCAGTACATCCAACTGGCCTCACAACCACACACCAACGCAGGACCTCCACAACCAGCATGCTCACCTCCAGGATCATCTGAGACCAGACACCCGGACAGCTGCAGTAACAATCGATTTGCATAACCAAAGAATGTGTGCACAAACTGTCAGGAAACCATCTCAGAGAAGCTCATCTGCATGCTTGTTGTCCTCATTGAGGTCTGGACCTGACTGCGGTTTGTCGTACCTGACTTGAGTGGGCAAATGCTCACATTCAATGGCATCTGGCACGTTGGAGAGGTGTTCTGTTCACGGATGAGTCCTGGTTTTCACTGTTCAGAGCAGATGGCTGACAGCGTGTGTGGTGTCATGTGGGTAAGTGGGTTGCTGATGTCAGCGTTGAGTATTGAGTGGCCCATTGGGGGGTTCTGGTATGGGCAGGCGTATGTTATGGAAAACAAACACAGGTGCATTTTAGTGCTGGCAATTTGAATGCACAGAGATACTGTGACGAGATCCTGAGACCTGTTGTTGTGCCATTCACCCACAATCAGCTTTGAATGTAAGAATTTTCTAAATGAAATAATAAGGCTCGTTATTGTTAGACAAAAGCAGTCTGTGCACAAGTTTAAACATAACATTCTTTCTGGGTTCAGCTCGCGGAGGCAGCAGTCTGACCAGAGAAACCCAGACTTCCCTCACCCCACCACCTCCTCAAGCTCATTTGCAGGGAAACGGAGACATTCCCAAGCCACCCGAGAGATGTTAATTTATCAGCAAGCCCTGGGGCTTCCTCCTGGCAGGGGATGCTAGGAATACCTCACATTGGAGCTTCCAGGAGTTCTAGTAGTCAGATGCCTGAACTACCTCAACTGGCTCCTTCAGTTGTGGAGGATCAGCAGCTGTACTCTGGGCCCCTCTCCTCACTGTATCTCAAAGGGAGAGACTCATAGCCTCGGCCAAAGACTCCTACCCTGGGCTAGCCTAGCCTACCTACCTTGAAGAGGTACACCAGAGAGATAGAAGGCAGGAGAATAAACCAGTTGTTCTCCACAGCACCAGCCAAGGTGTACTCTCAGTTGCAGGGGAACAATATGAGAACAGCACCACCAAGGCTGGAGACGGAGCAATACTGGAAGCGTTTATTGTTTATTTATAAGGAACCCCATTACCTTCCACAACAGTGGTTGCTAGTCTTCCTGGGGCCCAAACCATCAAATAAAATATCGCACAATAAAGTGGATGCAAAATATCCACATAATTTGGCTCTTACATCCACAGTGAGGTTTTACAATTGTGAAAATATGAGCATATAAATATCAATAACACGGAGACAAAATACACAAATTTCCATTGCAAATGACATTACCCTTTTACAATATTTACAATAATTAAAAGCTGTGTAAGTAGGCTTTTAAGGGTTTTTTGAAATTATGAATAGAAGCCAATTCTCTAATTGCACAAGGCAACTTATTCCACTTAAAAGATGCTCTAAATATAACAGAGTTTTTCAAAAGTTGCTTTTAACTCAAGGAATTACTAAATTGCGATTTGCTGAAGATCGTGTAGTATGATTATATATTTCATCGGGATACTGCAACTGAGCAGAAAAAGAAATGTGGTGTGTTTAACTGTATTGCTTTCTTTATAAATACAAGTAAGCCATAGTATAATTTAGCTTGTACAGGAAGCCAAGAAAGTTTATCATGCATTTTATCGATATTTGTATGGCATGAACACCTTAACACTAATCTGGCTGCCTTATTCTGGACTAACTGAAGTCTGTTCAGATCTGTCTTCTTAGCTGCTGACCAAATGATTGAACAGTACTCTAGATGAGATAATACTAGTGCATTAATGACATCTTTCATAATTGAAAAAGTAATATAAAAGGAGCATTTCCTAGCTATAGCTATGCCCTGTCCCATTTTCTTAATAACAGAGTCTATGTGCTGAGACCAGGAAAGATGCTGATTTATGGTAACACCAAATAATTTAATCTGGGTGACCTGTTCTAATACCGATCCAGCTATGGAAAGATTTAGTTGTGGGTTGTTGACTAAGCGTCCTCTACTTCCTATTAACATGGATTTGGATTTAGACACGTTTAAAATCATGTTGTTTTTACTTATCCAGTCAGACACGTTCAGCAAATCTTGTTGTAATACGGCTGAATAAAACATGGTGGAATCATCAGCATACATTACAAGATGAGATTTATCCAGGACGTACTGTCATGGTCCTGAGTCTGAGGACTCGGTGTTTTGTGTTTCTTTATATTATTCTTTGTTCTCGGTTATTCTGTTTTGTCTTTTGTTTAGGTTTGCTATGTGTTAGTGGTTTTGTTACTCCCTGTGTATTTAAGCCCTGTGTTTTCCTGTGCTCTCTGTCGTGTCCTCTGTTTAATTCCATGTCAGTCTGCATTATTCTATGTTACCCGGTACTCATTCTGCGTGTCTTTGCCATCTCTCTTTGTGCATTTTGCTCCTCCTCCCGTGAGTGTCTGGTTTAAGTTTTGTTCGTTAGTTTTCCCAGTTTAGGTTTGTTTACTCCCCGCTCTGCTCTTCCTGTTTTGTCACCTTCTCACCGCTGTAAATAAACACTCACTCGCACCCCAGCCAGTACCTGCATTTTGGATCCTTTTTTCAATACACCACACGACTGCCCCCAGCCGTGACACGTACGGCAAATCATTGAATCCGATTAATCTCAACAGCTACAAATGACAACATTGCTGAAGTCTAAATATTAATTCCGGGGTTCTGGGACCTTGGTTTAACAATTGATTTGTCAGATTTCAGGAAGGCAATATCACCTCTGGCCGCTCTCAGCCGTGGTAACAGTTCTTTTCTCTTTTTCCTGATGGACTGAAAATCCTCGTTGATGTAAAGACTGGTATCTTTCAGCTTTCTGGCAGATGAGAGAATTAATTGTCTATCTTTAAATCGTTGTAATCTGACCATAATCTGCCTGGATCGTTCATTTTCCTTGTATGGACCAACTCTGTGAGCGCGTTCAATTTGAATGCTATCACTGTCCAGGCCCAGTTTGTTCTTCAGCATGTGTCGGACTTTCTCCTCTGATCCTTCCCAAGTTTCTGCTTTTTTATCTATTAATCCATCCACCACAATGTTGTTCCTCCTCGATTGATTTTCTAAATAATCCATCTTGGTTGTTGATTCTTTGCGTTGCTCATGTATGCTACAGACTGCCGATTCAAACTCTTTTAGCTTGCTTTTAATGCACTTCTCTTCAGTTTGCAGCTCAGTGAAAACCCCATCCGTGAATTGCAGGCTGGATTTAATTCATGTACATGAATGCTAAATGCTGTCCAACCTTTTGTTAGTTTCATCCATGATTAATTGGACAAATATCTTAAAGTTATCTTGCTGTTGGCGAATCAGATCTTTATAAAACTCCTGTTGCTGTTCCAGTATAGCGTTCAGCGTGCTAACACTGACATAGCTGTCATCCTCTGCCGGTAGCGCCATAACGGCCTTCGGGAGCATATTTACCAGGTCGTTTCACCTCCCCACCAGTGAATATCGCTGTTTTCAATTCCAAAACTCAAAAAGGTCCAGTGACAGGTAAGAGTGGCTTGCTTGTTGTTCTTCTGAATACAGATTGAACAAGAGCAAAAGGCACGTGTCAGAGTATGAAAGATGCTGAGGGAGTGTGCAACAAGTGTCACTTAGTGTATATGGGAGAAAGACACAATCCATAACAGCAATGCTCAGTGGTTAGTGGATCTGAGAGCAGACCACTGCAACTTCCCTGAACAGGGTCCAGTAACCAATGAACCAATGTATGAAGAGTTGGACAGCACCAGGCCCCGATATGGTTCAAGGCTACAGGCTGAAGAAGCTGACTGCACTCCATGAGCATCTGGCAGCACAAATGAACCAGCTGCTAGTTGATGAGAGACACCCAAATTCATGGGCTGCATCCTCCTGAGGACCCGGCCTTCGCGGTCTACGTGGGCGGGGTCCTCAGAAGGTCGGGTAGGCCAGAAGTAAACGGCTGGGGAAATTGGACGGTCTAGCCTTCTGATTAGCGTCACCGCTGTCTCGGTGGAGTTTAATAAACTCAGCCGTCTGCTTCTTGCTATCTAAAATATAACAGGACACTGGCGTAAATTCTCGACTGTCTCATACTTCTGTTTAATAAGTTTTCTGTTTGACATTTAGTCAGCTGTGTGAAAACCAAGGAGGAACCCACCCGGGGGATTAATAAAGTTTTATTTTATCTAATCTAATAACTTTAATCTCAGCCAAACAGATTTACTCACGAACAAACAACACACTGTAAAAAGCCCAACAATAACATTTTTAGGTTGTCTAAGTGACTTATATATTACGTTTAACCCGAGCAGCAAAAGTCCGCGGTGATCTGAAAATGATGTGCCGGGAGTTGTGCCGTTCTCGGCCGCATCAGTAACCCTCGAGCTCCCGGCTAGCTATCGAGCTGGTGGGTAGCAGACGCCTCTGAAAACGTCGAAGCACTTTTGCAAATATGCGATATCTTGATAAACCGAGCAGATATTTGATGTTTACACAGCTACTTTCTCGCCTGAAAATATGTTAAAAGTTTATTTTGTGACCCAGAAAGATTAGTATGAGTAATTTTAAAACTTAGTTGCGGCCGCCATTGTTGGAAACTGGAGTTTGGCTGGGCCGCGCTATGAATTCTGGGATATGGTGGGCCACGAAGGACACACCCGACCCATTCTTCACATTCGGGGAAAAGGACGCATTTGTCGGCTGCATTCAGAGGAGTCTACGAATTAGGACAGCCTTCGGCGCGTCGCTGTGACATAATCGGTCTACAAATGCGGCCTCAGGAGGATGCAGCCCATGAATTTGGACATGACCCCAGAATGGTTAACTGAAGGCCGGACAGTCCTGATTGTCAAGGACCCCCAGAAGGGACCGGTCCCATCCAACTAACGGCCAATAACCTGCCTCAGCACCACGTGGAAGCTCAGATAGATGGATATATGTAGAGAGAGAGAGAGAGATATTACACACTTCTGAGCGAGGAAAATCTGAATAATAACATCCTGTTTCTGTTTGAGCCTCAAACGCTAAACCCACTAGAATCAAAATAAATGAAAGAAACACGCACTATAAACCATCTCCACTTGCGCCTTCTGTTTTTTAAAAACTTGACCTCACATGAAAGCAGCACTTACCACCAAACCAAATATTCCAGCTCAGAGTTTCTTAGAATAAAACAAGGCCGAGAGGAATCTGACCAAAACAAACTCCTCGTGGTCTGGATGAAAGGTGGGATGTCTGGGCATGTCCACATCTGTTGCCTCTGTTTTCTTTGATTCTCTATCACTTCTCCTTCGTTTGTTCTTTCTATTGAAACACAAAGATAGAGACTCATACACACATGTAGTTAAATGCGTTGCAATTTGGTGGCATTCCACAGCTGTGATTATCTATAGTCCAATTATTTCTGTCTGCAGGGAGAGAGTGGGAAAACTTCAGGCTACGGGGAGCAGACTGGAGACAGGAGCATGGCTGCGAGATCAGACAAGAGCGCATTTGTCCAAAATAATTGTTTCTTTTTAAGTTAAAATACAGAAACTCTGCAGAATAATATAACTGTATAATACATTTTATGTGTTGGAGCTACCAGTTTTGATAGCATGTACACTGAAAACCCTGAAAAAATACTGTACAGTGTACTATTTCTAAAGTAAATACATTTTTTTCTTTTTTAAAAATATTTTTGACCACAGATTCAATTTTTGCAATTTACCATACACAGAAAATCTCATAAACATCTGCAGGAAAAAAGATAATGTACCCTTTTTTGCTGTGTAGTTATTTTCACCATGTGTGATACCTTATGTAAGAAACTTTGGGGATTATTTGAGAGCACAATTATTGTTTGGGTATGGTGCCAATGAGGAATAAAAGTATCTAAATGCAGTTCATTAGTATAGTTTTACCCTTCACTTAACTTAACATTTCAGACATTTTTCATGCCTTTTACTGGCTTCTTTGGCTGTTTTCATCGCTTTGTATGATATCTGTTAGACATTTTCAATACATCTGACTCAAACTAACACCCAAAGACGCATGGGAACATGTTTATTATATTTACAACAACTGTTTATGTATAATATGCTAATTTTAACCTTTAGATGTGTAGTTAGGTGTATTTTCCCCTAGGCTATATACCAATGTCCATGTGTGACATTTTTTCATGACACACTTTAACAAGATGTTAAACAACATGCTGTGTGTTGTTCTTACACCACAGCTTTGACTGGTGGTGTTTTCTTGACTGATTGTGTCTTAATACAGCTGTTATATAAGAAGACTGGTAAGAATTTAGAAAAATGTGGGATGTGATTAAATGTTATTGTTGGCCTGCAAACCAGCATAATTAGGTGGTCGTGTAGGTCTGCAGAGCTTCAGGGTGGAGGGTGGAAAGTCTTTGTTGTGATAGGAATAGAAGTCCGTGAACAGAGTTAAGATCTTTTCATAACAAGCCTAACTTGGAAGTTACCTCTTCAACTATTGAGATTGAGCAGGAGTGTCTGTGTGTCTGTCAGCATAATGCAGAAACACAACGGATAACCTGTAAGTGTTTTTAAACTGCACTCAGAGATTCCTTTCATAACTTCTTTTTTTTTTTTTTTTTTTTTTTTTCTTTTCTTATGAATGGGGATCTGTGCAGTCACATGAAGTATTTACTCCTATGTAGACCGCATTGGCCCAATTTGGGACATTTCTCATCATCTCCCTTCCTTTCATAACTTCAAAGGACTGATGACTGAAAATAGTTTCCTCCAGCTGCAGATAAGAGGGCTTTTCAATATCTGGACTGAGTGCTAATTCACACTTTTCCCATTCCTTTAGTAAGCTCAGCCTCAACGGGAACAAGATTTTAAATTATAATGTGCAACTTTTTCTACACTAAAACAGAGAAAAGGTTATTTTTTAAAAGTTATTAATTAAAACACATTATTAAAAAAACATATTTAACTATAAAAAACTCATTAAATACAATGTATATTAATAAAATAAACAATACATATGATTAAATATTTACTTTATTAAATTAAATATATATTTATTAAAATAAATAGAACTTTATTAAAATATCTCAGATGTTTCCAGCAATGTCCAGACCACATAAATTAATATATATATATATATATATATATATATATATATATATATATATATATATATATATATATATATATATATATATATTCACTTCATTATGGTATAAAATATGCTTTATTATGTCACCCACCTGTCCATGACTTTCCTCTCACATTGAGGAACTTTGCATGTCACTTGAATGAGTGACTAAACGTTTCTCCTGCTAAAAACGTTGCATTCAGACAAACAAAATCAACTTTATGGGATTCCTTGGCTAGTAAATCAAGACAAATTGAACTTAAAGACGTCTGTACTTTTTCTGTCTTTCTCAATATTTGCTAAACAAAAGTGTTTTACACAGTTTTAAAAAATAAAAAAAAACAGCTTGGTTGAAAGCCACATCCTCTATGACTGCCACAAACATTTATAGGCAGAAAACATATAAATCTGTAGTAATCTTATTAACATAGTCCATAATAAGCAAGTCTTAGGAGTGATTTCCTTTGATATGGCTACAATCTGCTCTTCAGAGGCCTGCAGTATTACGTTATACAACAAAATTACAGTGAAGCAGCTCTCTTGCATTAAATCATGCAATTATATGTGGAGATGGCGGCTTAAAATGAGCTGATAGTTTTCGCAGCGGATCTCCTGTTTCAAATAAAAGCCCAGGACTGTCCTCTCGTTCTGCTGCTTACCGCCTGATGCTGTTAACAATACAGCGGGAGGCGCCCTCACAACTTCTGCCTCTTTGGCCCATCGTATTGGAAGATACGTCCGAAAGCCGCTTTCTCATTGGCCGAGCTTTCCATCGGTCAAATCGAGGCGTTTGGCTAGTGGGAGAAGTCCCCGCCTACCTCGCGTTGTAAAAGTTTTCCCAAAGTTTGTTGCCGTGGGAATTTTGTGAATATTAGACCGGAAATAGGTTGTGTGGATATAAAAATAAAAGCTAATGTAATGTGAAATTTTCGCGTTAAAAGCTAAGTATATGAGGTGGTATTACCAAAAGATGATTATGATACGTTATAACACAAATCTACCTTTATAAAATTCGACTAGAAGTCACTTTGTGGTCAAGTTAAACATTTTAACCGGAAATAGAAAGCGACATTTCACTGTAATTGTTGCTAACTTTGAGCCCCGCGTGAAAACTTTCTGCCCTCCCCCTTTTGCACTCCCTCCCTCCGTCCTTCTTCCTCAGCCAATCCATCCGTTCCTCGTTGATGTTACAGCGGTGATGGAGAAGCAGAGTTACCGCCACCGGCGCCGCTAACCTCAGTAACAACACAGACAGCAGGACGAAGAAAACGAGAGGGATAACGGATACACGGAGCGGAAGGAGAAGGATGGAAACCGTGGAGCAGCTCGTCTCCTTCCACCACATTCAGGTCCAGTTGAGCGGGGGCGCGCCTTGGGGGTTCACGTTGAAAGGAGGGCTAGAGCACGGGGAGCCGCTCATCATCACCAAAGTGAGTGACCATAACAACTGACAGCGTATATACGTGTGTTTGTGTGTGAAAACTCCCTGTTTGGACGGGCTGAGAGTATGTGTAAAGTCGCTTATGCTGCACTGTGTTAAATGCACGTTGCGTTCTGTAAAGTTTTCTGCACAGATTTAGACCCTTGGCTTGTTACTCGTATGCCACTGCACTCTCATTGGATGTAGGAATTGGATTTCATAAGGATGTGGCTGTTGCAACAGGCCTGACCCAACAGAGCAGCGGTTGTGGTGGTTATTGTCGCAGGTCTGTGTAGCTGCTCCCCGGGTTGCTGGTTTGAACCTTCCACTGAAGTGATTGTGCACAGCTTAGTTTAAAGTCCTGCTCTTTTTGTGAAGGAAAAAAAAAACCATGTGATTCTCCAAGGCTAAAGCAGATATCCGGTGCAGGTTGATGTTTCTCAGCTGTCACTGTCTTTGATTCCCCCCCCACCCCAACACACACACACACACACACACACACACACACACACACACACACACACACACAATGTAATGCCACTGTGCTTTCAAACCTGGAGGTTAAAGGTTCCTGCCTGGGGGGATCCTGGATGAAAGGAGACTGTTCATCTTCTTGTTACGTCATTTAATGTGAGGTAAAGACGCCCAAGTGTTGACAGATGTCATACTTTAGATGACTTGGTCTGGGCCATAAATAATCCAGCGTGAGGCTGTTTGTGGGATGTGGGAATCCTTGTAAATGAAATCCTGTGATTCTCTGTGCTCATTGCATGTTCCTCACATGGTTTCTAAGATGCTTTTACTTGAGTTTGCACTGGTGCGGTGTGATGTTGTGTCTGCACAGATTCAAGAAGGCATCTAAAAGTATTTGGTTGCGTTCCTGCATCCACAACTTGTGATATAGCCTCAGCCTAAATCACAATACTTTAAGGAAGTTTGTTACAATGATATTTATGAGGATATTTGTATGTTAGTAGGCTATATACCAGTAGCAGCAGGGTATTCCAGACATCCTTCTACCCAACTAAACTTTCCAGTTGCTCCTGGCAGATCCTAAAACGTTCCCAGGCCTGACAAGCGATATATAATATCTCCAGTGGGTCTACCTCAGGATCTCCTCCCAGTTGGGTGTCGCCAGAAAAAAGAAAACCTCTAAAAAGGAGGCATCCTAACCAGCTGGCTCCTTTTTGACACGCCCTCTGGACATCTTTAAGGCTTAGCCCAGCCACCCTATGTGGAGGAAACTTTTCTGCGTTACTCTCTTGGTCAATACTCAGACTTCATGATCCTTGGTTGGGGTTGGAACGAAGACGGCCTTTTGGCTCAGCTCTCTTACTGCTGCGGCAGTCCGCTATGATGTCTGGTTTACTGCTGACACTGCGACAATCCACCGGTCCACCTTCCCATCCCAAGATGTAGAAAGCTACTCTGTAAGGTTTGTGCACTGAAAGCTAATCAGCTAAGGTTTAATCCATTTGCTTATTCTTAGGCACAGAACAACAGTTGCCTTTCCCCCCCCCAAAGCACGTGTCCCCTCTGAAGAGTCTTAATGCACTACAGAATCTATTACTTTGTGCTGTCAAGTAAGATGAACGAAAATGTGTAATAAATGGTGGCGGGCTGCATCATCGCCGAGAAACGCCACCTATCTGAAAGAGATGTTCAGCAAGCTAAAGACAGCAGTTTTACCTTCAGGCTTTCAGAAGCTGATGTGACCTCATGCTGCGAGATCAAGTCGCTCGGTGGGGGCAAGGTTTCCTCCCAGCCTCTCGTCTCACAGTTTGATGCCACGGGTGGTGAGCCGGTAGAACCGAGGAGGGAGTCTTTGAATTACTACAAGCAATTATTGCTGTGTGTTCTGCTGGGGGTGGTCCGTGCATAAGTAGGACATGCAACCTCTGCTCCCAGTGCCTCTCGTGCTCTCTCTCTCGGTCTCTTTCCCACTCTGTTGAGAAGTCACAGCAGCAGCAGTGGTAGTGGTGTAAATGTTGGCTGGTGTGCGTCTAGATTGACCACAGTGGGGGAATGGAAAACCTGGCTCAGTCATCTGGAAACACAGTAACATAGCCCCTGGGAAAATGTGACTGAGACCGCTAAAGGAGATAAAAATCAAAGCTGGGCTCTGTGGCTGTTTTGTGTCCGGTGGCGAGCTGACACTCACACACAGATGGATACACAATAAAATCAGCTTGGAAGGTGAGTGACGGACAGGGAAGTGTGGTGCTGAAATGTGTTTGGAGTGTTTAATGATTAAGTGTTAAGTCCTTGAAGGAAAGGGGAGAAGGACAGGCAGAGCGAAGGTGAAGCTGAGGTGTGTGAAAGGCGTGAGTGTGGAATGTGTTTTAGGGTCAGGGAGGGCCTGCACACAGAGCGTTACGGTGTCTGTGGACCACAGATTTAGAGGGATGAGCACTGTGTGAGCCTGTGACTTTCTTTATCTTATCTATTTGCTGTCTACAGATTTCTGTTTTACAAAATAATCTTAAGTCAAGGTCCCATTCCAGCTTTCTAAGATTGATAACAGCCTGTGTTGTGATTGTGCCTCAGTACAAAGCAGCAGGTTACAGGCTGATAAATGAAGCCAATGCCTAAAGACAAAAACTGCAATTCTTCCAGTGGCCACTTGAGGCTGCTTTGAACAGTGTATAAATCGCCATAGACTCCCATGTTAAAATGGAGCAGAGATAAGTAGATTTACAGCGTCACGTGAAAACTGGTTTGATCTTTATTGCTAGTTTCTTCCTTTGGAAGAACTCTGAAGGGGTGATTTGTTCCTTTTGTTAACGCCACTTAGATTTTGTTGAGGCTTAAACGTTATTGATCACCTTCGCTGAACTCAACGTCGCTGTGGCATTTTAATGAAATTACATTGTTGATACATTGATGACATGGTGCAACTCTGGCAATCTGTTGCACACTTTAGAGTCACACCAACCAGATCCTGAAGCAGGTGGAGAGCTGGGACTCGTGCTGCACAGAGCTAAATGCTGGCTCAGTGACGTGTGAAGCGGGCGTCTTATCTGTACAATCAGAGGCTCACTGGAGGAGAACAAGAGTTCAGTTGTAGTAGTCAGCTACAGTCCAGCATGGTGGAGTTGGAGTTCGTCTTTGGGTTGAGGAACTTGGTGGAGAGGCGGCTGATCACTGTTTTGATATATGTTGTCAAAAAGCGAAGCATGGGTGCACCTTCTTTCAGTTTGCTTGCTTTTATGCTGAATGCTGTTGCCCCCCACTATCCTCAGCTCCTGCTTGGGGAGGGTTCCCAAGGCGCTCCCAGATCGGATGAGATAGGTAATCCCTCGGGTGTGTGTCGGTTACAACAGTATACCTCTATTTAACAAGCAGTTAATGAAAAACGAGTGAGGCAACAATAGGTCATTAAAGCGTTGTTTGTTTCAGTCAGATCTTCTTACAGGCTTCTCACATTTAAAAAGTTTCCTTTTCTCAGGATTTATGCCTGAAAAGTTTTAATGTGGATACAAGTGTCATTCAGCAGCGTGTCTTTATGGAACAGCCTGGTGCCCTTTTCACAGTGTCTGTGTTTTGAAGAATGTGTGTGTGCTGCAGGAGGGGGAGGGTTGGCTTCTCCAGTCTGAGACAGCAGAGGGATGTAAGCCATTTGGTCAACATTTCACCAGGAGCATAACTAATTACTACTCTCTGTGGGTGTGTGTCTGTGTGTGTGTGAGTGTGTGTGTGTGTGTGTCGATTTCCCAGACTGGAATACTATGGTGTCCTTTCAGCCAGTGATCAGCTGTGTGATGACACGGTGAGTTTGAGGTTTTGTTTAAAGTTGGTCGGTCACTCGTTGGCTTTGCTGCTCGCTCAGCCGTTCAGCGACTTGGTCTTTGAGCCTCTTACCAGTGCTTTTCAGCCAGTCGGTCAATCGAGACGTAAACATGCTTTGGTGAAAATAGAGGTGAGGAAAAATGAGTCACGGTGCATCTGGGAAAGCCTAAAGGCGAGTCAAAAGCACTTTATTAGTTTGTTTCTACATCTTCATGTGTTTAATTGGGGCCAGGGCACTGATGGTGATGGTTTCTGGTTATGTTGGTAAGTAAATCAGATTTTTGAGAGCCTATAGCTCAATAAAGGCTTGCATGTTTTGATTTGGATGACATCCAAAGAAGACCTGTTTGTCTCTCTATCTGGAATCAAACTTGCAACCTTTTGCTTGTCAAGTGAATGTGTAAACACCTAGGCTATTGCTATAGCTCAATGAAGTAGAGGGAAATGGTGAAATTAAATAAAATCTCAATAAGTGATAAAATGCCATGTAAAAAGCTCAACATACTCCAGTAAGGAGTGAAAATAGGAACAAAGTAAATAGAGGTATTTTAGTTTGAAGCTGGAAAACGTCCTCCATGTGGTAGGTGAGCTGAATCGGTGTGCCAGAGAGGAAGGGAAAACAAAAACTTGAACGGTTAAAAGCCTTTTCACCACCTCATTATTTTAATCTTTCCACTCGACTTTTAAAATAAATACAAAGCCCATGAAGAAGTCTTAAATTAGCACCTGTTGGCTGCGGACATGATTTAACTTGGCGCGCTTCAATGGTGCACAGAAGAGAGAGTTCAAGAAGGCCCGCCAAGTCTTCGACAAACACACTGGTTATCCATTAAAACGACGTATTTCTGACAATAAAAATCCAACATCAGACACTTTTTCAAACTTTCTAACATGTTGACAGAGCGTCGGTTTAATGCCAAGCTTCGTTTTTCAGGTATTTTTAAATATTGTTTTTCAAACAAACCACACGTCATAGTTTCCTGAGAAATGTAATAATAAAATTCAGTTAGCGGAGATTAAACTGAATAAAAATGCACAGAACGCAGTCAAAGAAGCATGAATTTTATTGTACGAGTGATAGAAACTCCTACTTACAGTCACACAGGTGTGTTTTAGGGTGACGTCTCATTAAAAGCCCTACTGGTTGTCAGACCCGTATGTTGTGTGACATTTGTTATGTCCTTTGTAGTTTTGGAAGACTAAGTGATGAGTTCCTTTCATTTTTGTGTTTGACAGAGCAGCTGCCGCGGCGCTGTCAGCTCGCTTTCATGTGTGGTTTTATGATCTACTGCGAGCTCTCTGCTGTTTCTGTCTCTGTGCCTCCTCAACAGGTTTTTTTAGGCTGCTCTGCGGTGGCTGACCGTGAGACGACGCTCCAACGGGATCGTTGCACATCTAAAAGAAATCCATCTTTGGCTTTAAAGATCTTGCTTTGGTCACAGTTTGAGGGGCGGTTTTAAGTTATAGTGGCTAATTGAGTCTTTTTGCATACAGCACGGTAATTGGTCATGCTCAGAATTAAATTTAATGGCTCATGTTTTCAACTCTGCTGAGGTTTTTAGATGGATACCAGTTGCCCACTTTACTGCTGTGCTTTAGATTGTTTTTCCCACCGAAGCTCTTGCACACCCGACATGTTTGCTATCTAAAAGATCTCAGACTGCATTGTGCAATTTAGCATTTTTACAGAATGCCTCCAAATGTTGACCTTATATCAGGTGCTCCATTGCAGACTGTGTAAGTCAGGAGGGGCCAAATACAGCCAGACCAGTGAAACTCTCCTTTCTGTCAGTGCAAAGAAGATTAACTACACATTTAATGCCTGAGAAATCTGAATGTTACAAAAGGAAGGGCAACAGTTCATCTGTTTTTCTGTGTGATAAAGAAATCTTGCTGGAGAAATAAATCTCTCAGCACGACTCTTTGAGCTTAAATTTTAAGAAACTTGTTTTCTTTGTACAGAAAAATGTTTGTACTGTCTTTCTGAAATTTGACTCTTTTCTTTGAAAAAAACTTCTATAAAAACAGAAATTTCTATAGTAGATAGTGAAGAAACATGAACTTTACCATTATTTAATACTACTATTACTACTAACTACTAGCTGCTATTTAATTACTTTGGTGTTTACTTCATGAGGAGGATGTTTCAGTTAATTTATAAAGCAAAAAAAGAGCAAAAATTTCAAAAATTCATTGTTTACTGCCTATCATATACAAATATTTGCTATTTTTTTGAATTCATAGCGTAATCTGCTTAATGTTTTGACCGTTTTTCAGACAAATTTGTCTTAATGAGTCAAACCAGACTGGTTGCAGTTTAAAAAACAAACTCTGCTCATTCAGGTTGAATTTCTTGATAATAAATGGAAGCTTTCTTTTAGCCAACTCAGGGGGGGAAAGGCCTTCAGTTCCTCCAAAAAAACTGAGGGTGTCTTTTACTCAGATGTACAATAGTTGTACCTTTTAATAATAGAATTTGGTCATTATAAAGAACACCTGAACGCCCTTATCTCACCGCTAGAGCCTCTATTTGGTATAATAAGAAAGTATTAATAGGTAAGAAACCGGTCTGGTGGGAGGCCTGGGCTAGGACAGGTATTAATCAGATGGGGGACCTATTCGGGCAGACTGGCATGAAATCGTTTGCAGAAATCAGACGAGAATTCAATTTGGATCCAAGGGAAATTTGGAGGTTTTTTCAAATAAGACATTGTATTAAAGCCATTTTGAAAAATAATCTAGACCCTCCATCTAGTGTTCAGAAGATGTTTGCAACCCCTGACAATAACAGAATCAGGGCATCTAAATTTTATGGGAGCTTCAGAGAGGCACACGCTCCCAGTTTGGGGGGACTGAGGCGGTGTTGGGAGAAAGATCTGGGTATCCAGATCTCAGAGGACAGTTGGAAGATGCTGATCTCATCATGGTATGTTTGCTCACCTGAAACACAGTCTCAACTTATCCAGTACAAGTTGCTTCACAGAAACTATTGGACACCCAGTAAATTAGTCAGGTTGAAGCTCGCAGATAAGGACATTTGTTGGAAATGTCAGCAGGAAGTCGGGACTCTAGTTCATATGTTGTATACATGTCGGAAAAATGATTATTTGTGGGATGGGATCATCAACTTGGTGAATGATATTTTTAAACTTAATCTTTCTAAATCTCCAGCTATATGCGTCCTGGGCCTACTACCTGACGATAACATTCTCTCAAAAAAACAGAGATTGTGGATGCGTCTGGCTTTTATAACTGGTTGCAGGGTAATTCTTAGGCATTGGAAGTCATCCAGCCCCTGTTCTTTCAAGGAATGGACCGAACAAATGTCTAGGATGGCATCATATGAACGGGTTATGTATAGAATGAAGGGAAGAGAAGATATTTTTGAGCAGGTCTGGGGTCCCTTTTTGCGGTACATTGACAATGTCTCTTAGACATTATGATAAATGGTCTCTTAGAGGGATATTTCATGTGTCATTGGTATTTTGGTTGTTGTCTTTTTTTTTTTGCACCAGGGGGTTTTACCCTTATTCGTTTTTGTTTTTGCTGATGTTTTCCAGGAGGCGGTGTATTATTTTGTTTCTCCTGGGTTTTATTTATTTTATTTATTTATTTATTTATGTAATTTTTTTTTTTTTTTTTTTTTTTTTTTTTTGTTTGTTAGTGTGTTGTTTGTTTGCTTGTCTTAGTTTGTTTGTTTGTTTAGAAATGGACAGAGAACTGACAGTATGATTATTGCAGTTGTATATTTATTTATTAATGTTTCTGTCCATCCAAAAATATTAATAAAAAAAAAAAAAGAACACCTGAAGACCGGATTCAGATCATAGACTAAAAGCTGCTTTCAGCTGCTCCCTTATTCACAAGGGGTCACCACAGTGGGTAGCTCTGCATATTTGATTTGGCAGTGAGTTTTATCCCGGATGCCCTTCCTCATGCAACCCCAAAGGGATTTGTGTCTCCTCCCGAGATCGAACCAAGCTGTGGTCAAAAGAGCAGACATGATGCTTTTCTGTCTCCTGCTGTCGATACGCTTGGTGTAACGCTAGTTTGGAAACTTTTACTGGAACATAATGTGTTGTCACCAAGGCCATTAACATTATTTCACTTCATCTGTCTCTGGTTAGTTCCACACGTGACGTATGCGTGAGGACAAGTAACAGGAGGTGCACTGAGACTGAGAGAAGGAGAATCTAGCCTGAATATAAACACAGTAACAGCAGGACGCAGCAGCGGAGATGCAGGGACAAATAAATACACCGTGTGCCAAATTATTATGCAAATTGTGTTGAAGTGTCATAAAGATTAAATAAGTTGTTTTTCAATTAAACCCATGGATGGAATTGTGTCTCGGGACTCTTTGTATCACTGAAAACAATCTCGGACACCTGTGATCATTAGTTGCCAGGTCAGCCCAATTAAAGGAAAAACTACTAAAGAAGGATGTTCCACATTATTAAGCAGACCAGCATTTTCAAGCAACATAGGAAGGGAAAAAGGATCTCTCTGCTGCTGAAAAGAGTGAAATAGTTGAATGCCTTGGACACGTAATGAAAACCTTCGATATTTCACGAAAATTTAAGCATGATCACCATAATGTTAAGAGATCTGTGGCTGAGCCAGAGCACACATGGGTTCGTGCGGATAAAGACACAATGAGGAAGGTTTCTGCCAGACAAATACATCAGATTAAGAGAGCAGCTGCTAAAAGGCCATTACAAAGCAGCAAACACATATTTGAAGCTGCTGGTGCCTCTGGAGCCCTGCGAACATCAAGGTCGGTTGTTTGTGACACCGCCCTCTGGTAGCACTTAACAGCTACAACATGTAGATAATGGTCTACAAAACTGTGTGTAGACCAGGTGTCCCCAATCCCAGTCCACGAGGGCCGGTGTCCCTGCAGGTTTTAGGTGTCCTTGATCCAACACAGCTGATTTAAATGGATAAATTACATTCGCAACATATCTTGAACTTCTCCAGAGGCCTGGTAATGAACTAATCATGTGATTCAGGTGTGTTGACCCAGGGTGAGATCTAAAACCTGCAGGGACACCGGCCCTCGTGGACTGGGATTGGGGACACCTGGTGTAGACTCGGCAAAGCATAAACGCACAGCCAGGTTTGAGCCATTACAAGTGCTGATTGGAGTGACCCTCCAGCTCCCAGTGGACAAAGATAAAAAAGGACTTGAAGTTGTTGCTTACGCTACGAGAGACTTGTGACTGACATCACTGAAATTGAGGACCTTCAAAGCAACAACCTAACCAGGTTAATTTTGGGAAAACACTAAATAGGAAGGACCTGAGTGAACAGATTAGCAGTTACAAGTCAATAGCCTTGTCCAAATATATTTTACAAGATACAGTTGGTCCCAAATACCTTCGTCGACAAGCCCTCAAAGCACTTAAGCACCATCAGGGTCCATCTCACCCTGTCTTCCTCTGTCACACCAACCCTCTGCATGTCCTTCTTCACTACATCCATAAGTTTCTCCGTGGTCTTCCTCTTTTTCACCTGCCTGGCAGCTTCATCTTCAACACCCTTTGTCAAAAATATCCACTGACACTTCCTAATTTTGTCTCCAAACTGCTCGACCTGAGCTCTCTCTCTTACATGCTCATTACTGCAAAAAAACCGAAAAATTGTAGAAATAATTTGAAGGAAACACTCTCGATTAAAATTTTAAGAACAAATCATGTGAATAAGCAGCTGGCGTAATACATGACCACAGTCTATCACTTGAGGGTGAAGCACGCCAAAACAAAGAGTAATAATTCAAATTGCATGTTCAGATTGGTCTGGTGTTCCTTCAGTTGTCAGCCTAGGAAAAGAGTTAAGAGCCTGTACTGTTCTGGGAGCTGTACTCTTGCTTGTTTACGGTCCATTTTCATTGTGGTCCAGGTGTTGCATAAAGCTGGGTCTCCATTCCCATCACCATCTCCAGTCTCCTCTCACTCAGCCGGCAAACTCTCGGCCAATCTCCCAGGCCGCGCAACCACCGAAACCAGCAGCGCTGCACTGACCGGCAGCAGGAGGTAGCTTTGGTGCTGTGTTTTCCAACGGCTGAACTCTGACCGAGCTGTTTTTAAGTTGGGCTCCCTCAGAGTAAAATTATGCAGAGCTTTGTGGAGTCTTCACAAACCCAGCGAAGACCATGATATGACTCCTGCAGTGGAGAAAATTTCATTGGGTGTTTCTTTATTTTTATCTGATTATCACCCTACTGTCTGGTCATGAACTCGTGCCTGTTTTTGCACTAATGCCTCACATTTTTGTGGATCTGGATGACTTTTGAAGTTAATCAGGAGTAATTAACAAAGTTTGGCATTAGCACGGTAGTGTACTTAATCTACTATTTTCACAACAGTTGAGATCATAAGGAAATCTGGGAAGCACTTAACTGATCCAGGATCTAGATTTAATGGCTTTATCACAGGATAAATAAGGATATAAACTGGTAAAACTCCTTTAAATGATCAGTTTTGTCTGCTTAAAATTGTTAATCTAGTGCAGTTGAAGCAGAGCAGGTAATGGCACATTGTTGCAGGGTTTTTGGCACTTTAAGACCGTCTCATCTTAATCCAAACTGTAAATCAGTACATGTTGGCACAAAGGGGTGAGCCTCCAAAAGAGTTTGATGTTTTTGATTTGTGGCTAAGAGGGATTTTTCTCCTTCTTCTACTGCTGGAAATCAAGCTGCATTTCTTGTGGGGAGCATTCCAGCACAATGAGTTTCAAAACAGCAAGAATCTGAGATTCCCAGCTGATATTTTTCTTGTTTTGCTTTTTGTTTTGCTGACGACAGAAACAGAAAACTCAGGGATTTTTACAAAGGAATGTTTTGACATTTGGTCAAAGGTATGCAGCCAGCTGTCTTGAGGTTGTAAACAGCTGGTGTGTGTGTGTGTGTGTGTGTGTGTGTGTGTGTGTGTGTGTGTGTTTTCCCCCTGCATTCTAGTAAAGGTAGCCTCCAGTAGCAGTCTTCTCAGAGGGGGGTAGATAAAGATGCCATCAGATAGAGATGCTATTGTACCTACTCTGTGTGTGTGTGTGTTGTGTGTGTGTGTGTGTTTTTCCTGTCCACTGCCCTGCTTTGCTAACTGTCCTACCTAACCAAAAACATATGTTGTGCAGTAACAGCGCACAGCAGCACAGTAGAGTGCATTGATGAGAGGGCGGCAGAAAAAATGTGGGAGTATTCATGTTTCCAGCAACTTGTACTGAACTTTACTTTATGAGGGTTTTTTTTTCTTTTTTTGTTCATTTATGAAGCAAAAGCAGAGCCAAAAAAATCCACGTTTTACTGCCTATCAGATATGAATATTTTTTGTTGGTTTTCAGCTTTTCTTCTTAGTTTTTGGACCATTTTTCAGACAAAACAAAACTGAATTGAGTCAAAACCAGACCATTTTAAAATCAAACTCTTAACATTATGAAAAAATACGCTATAATTAGTGAAAATGAACAACATGTTTTAATTTGACACTGTAACAGTTTTTTCTTGTGATTAGTTGAGTTTCCTACATATAAATGCATGCTTTCAGTAACTTTCCCTGCAATTCTTCCAACATAACATGGCCACTGATGGTGCCATTCCACCAAAGGTACACATGACATGATAACTTAAAAATCAGATTGAGAGAAGGTGAGATAACTTTGGCTCTGTGTAAGCACCTGCACACACAACATGCTAAAGTAAAGCTAGCCAAGAACTCTGAGTGATTTTAAAGCTGAGTGCATTCAGACTCCAGCCCAGCAGCCAGAGCCTGGGCTTCAGCAGTTAACGAAGGCAGAGATCAGCACACAGGCTCTTGAAGAACTGTAGTTTAAGGTTATGTCTGTGTAGGTTCTCTATCATCCAGGTCCCAGTGGTCCTAGGAGCTTGGAAAGGAATCGACTTGACTTAAAGTTTCATAAAGACATTTTCACCTCTCATCCTCTCACGACAGACTGCCACATTTCAAGTGTGTATCTAATGATTAAGGTGCAATAGTAAGGACACAGCATGAGGTCACCTTTCTGTTTCCTCTCTTATTTTCTCATGCAGTTACTTCAGCACTGCATTGCTCGCTCTGATATTACGGGACGAATTCTTGATATTCACTCGAAAGCTCATGCAAGAAACTGGTATAAACACCCCGGTTTTCATGCCTTTTTTCTTTGTAGGTTATCGTGTTTCACAGATGACTTGTAGCCACACTGTGAGGCCTGACCACAGAAAATAATCCAGATGGAGTTAACACATGAAATGTTTGAGATAAACGGTTGGTTGAGGGAAACATGTAGCTTGTGAGTAGGTGAAGTTGTAGACAGCTGTGTGCATGTGTTTGGGTGGGGCTGGAATGCTTCTGTCTCTGATCTGTGGAGCCTTTGGTGGTTTCTTTTAGGCTACGTCTGGAGGCGCGCACACACGCGCGCACACACACACACTTTGTAGCTATGTGAGGATCCGTGCTGACATAATGAAGCCCTTACCTTAAGCATCACAAATAAGTGCCCAACAATAACCTACACCTGAATCATAAAACAGATCCCAACGTAAGGGCCTGCTAATGAGACCAGTGCTCACAAAGATACACGAAGAAAACCCCTGTTTGTGTAGTGAAACTTGCCCTCGAGCAAAATTATATCATTGCAGTTTCGAGGCTGCTGCAATTCTTGTTATTTTTGTCAGGCATTCCCCCTTTTAGCCCCTCACTTGAGGGGCAGGACACACACCCACACACACCTCAGCCATCTTTTCTTAGCTCAGATTACACATGAAATGTTGATATGATGGAAAACAGTTTTTGACAACAATCAGTTGAATTTTAGTTGAATGCCTACAATCATGAGGAAGTCACAGTAACACTCACTCCTCTCCTGTCAGGGCCCTGAGAGCTCAGCGCTCCTCTGTTTGGGGAAAACACATGCAAATAGACGAAGCACAAGCAAATTAGGCTGTTCTCCAGTTGCAGCGCACCCTCAGGGTGATTGCAGCCTTTATCGCTTACCTACAGCAGTCTCATTTTAGTGACTTTGTTCTTGTTTAGGATGCTCAGAGAAATAAAAACAAAATTTTTAAAGTGTGCTCTGTTATCAGAGTTCAGTCATAAAATCATAATGCAGAGCCCGGAGTTAAGCTGACTGTGCTGAGATTCAGCATCAGAGCTGAGACTGAGACTGAGGTTGAAGCAAACAGAAACAAGTCACGTGCTCACAGTGCACGCAAATGTGTTTCCTTGGCATCTGGATCCCACAGAAGAAGACACAGCAGTGCTGTTGGTGAAAGAGAGAGACATAGGTCATGTCCAGATTCATGGGCTGCATCCTCCTGAGGACGTATATGTAGACCGATTACGTCACAGCGACGCGCCGAAGGCTGTCCAAATTCGTAGACTCCTCCGAATGCAGCCGACAAATGCGTCCTCCTTTTCCCTGAATTTGAAGGATGGGTCGGGTGTGTCCTTCGTGGTCCACCATATCCCAGAATTCATAGCGCGGCCCAGCCAAACTTTTCACACAGCTGAATAAATGTCAAACAGAAAACTGATTGAACAGAAGTGTGAGACGGTCGAGAATTTACGCCAGTGTCCTGTTATATTTTAGATAGCAAGGAGCAGACGGCCGAGTTTATTAAACTCCAGCGAGACAGCGGTGACGCTAATCAGAAGGCTAGACCGTCCAATTTCACAGCCGTTTACTTCCGGCCTACCCGACCTTCTGAGGACCCGGCCCACGTAGGTGGAGAGCTGTCCACCTGCTGCTCGTTCGAGTCACTCTATAATGACTCTAAAGTGAGACAATCAAGGATCACCATAACAACGACCTGGCCAATGAGACAGCTGATAGGAAAAACATAAGATGGGAAGGGCTGGGACTAGCTTGTTAGAAGCTCCTGAACTTTGAAATTAAGTGTAAGGATGGTGACATTCTAATTGATTGATTTTAAAAAAAGAAAAAGTAGGTTTGGCATTTGTTTAAAGCAAACTGTGTGTAGAAACACTAATAATAATGTATAATTTAAATTACTGTCAGCACTGAACGAGTGGACAAATATCAGCTGACCACATAGGGGGTAAAGACTGTTTACCTGTTTTGTTTTTTTTTTTGTTTTTTTTGTCTTTGGTGTTCTGCTAAAAGATCCACTGTGTCACCCTCAAAGTGGTGATGTCACCATTTACTCCAATGCTGCAGTCTGCTTCCGGGCGATAGTGGTCACCACGCAGACAAAACCTCTGCGTCAGCATCAAGTCAAGAAGTCAAAGAAAGTCTCATCTGTTGTGATTTAAAGAGCACAGAGATTCTCTGAGCTTCTGCACTGACATATCCTTAAAAACCAATCATACACACTGAGGTCCAGGACCGGCTGAAACAGCACCAGCAAGCGGATGTGATTTCTGGTATGTACTGCTGTTTAGGAAGGCAACAACAGTTGGTGTATTGGCTTCACTGTGTACTGGTTAGTACATTCGTTGAACAAGCAAAAGTTTGATTCAGTTTGGAGACATAAATCAGTCAGGAAGGGCGTCTAGCATCAAACGAAACTGCCAAATCAAACATGTGGTGCTATCCTCTGTGACGATCCCCTGCGAATAAGCGACCAGACGAAAGGGGTTTGTCACACAGACAACATTAGTTATTTTAACAGTTGGAGCTTCCCATGTCCCAAAATATAACATGTAATATTCTGCATGCAGTCATCAGGTTTTTGTTTTTGTTTTTTTAAAGCAAGTTTTGGCAAGCCAGTTTTTAGCTCCTCCAGTGTTGGCAACTCAAGGCCCACTTATTATTATTATTATTATTATTATTATTATTATTACTGGTTTTTTTTCAGTAACATGGGTTAACCCTGGAGAACCCATGGGGTCAAATTTGACCCCATGGGTTCCCTAGTAAACCAATGGGGCCGGATCTGACCCCTTGGGTTCTCCAGGGTTAAAATATGTTTATTTTGGGAAACATGACCTGAAATTAAAAGCTGGAGATATTAGTGACACCATTAGCTTATTCTAGCCATTCATTACTGCAAACTGAACCCTTGTAAATGTTGCTACTTTAAATGGACAAAACAGGATATTTATAGTGACGAGTTGCATTTGATTATCTTTTAACAAAATCTGATTAACTAACCTATTTACTAAACTAATCTGATTTTTAGTTTATTTTAGGCTTCAGTAAAAAAACTCCACTGTAAAAACATGTTTTATGATAGTTACGGTGATTTCGCTTCCTAACCCTGGTGGCATGTTAACAGATCCAGCAGTTAACTGGCTTTTAACAGTAAAAAAATGATTAAAAAAAAATTAAACTTAAACGACTCGTACTTCTGGCGCTGACACACAAAACTCTGATGGATTTGTTCATTAGTCGATTAGTTGCTTTCTGTTATAGTCATTGTGGACAAACCAAGACACTGAAAGTGATGAGAGATATTTTCTGATCTTCAATAGACCAAACACTTGATTGACAAATGAGTGAAACAATGGTCACATTAATGGACAGCTGCTTTCTGATCGCAGTCCCAGTTGTTTCTGGTTGCGGTCCCAGTTTACCTCATTTCACAGTTTATTGAAGTGGATTGCCTTGATTACCGCGTTCCTTTAATCCCACCTTGTTCTTGGCTTTCGGCTCCTTTCTATAACATTTTCCACTGACCGCAGCGCAGCTATTTTCCTCAACTCTTAGAAGCAGTTTCCGAGCTATTATGTCGGATTAAGAAGGGCTGTTACAGGAATAATTTGTGTGCGTTTCTCTGCGTCTGTGTTTATATGTTTACAGTTTATTGCAGCGTAGCCATGCCCCAAACCGAAGAATGTACCCCACACACAAATTCCACCACGCAATGCGGTCCATACTTGTAGCTAGCCCGGCGAGGCGACTCCAGTTTGAGGTCTAAAATGACACAAAACTCTCTTTGTGCGATTGCTCCTCCATCGCCGTCCCTCCTGTCTCTCATCGGTGGCGTCTGAAGGAAAAGTCCTTTCATCCCTTCGTCTTGCTCCTCCGTCCTTGTCAGGCAACGTGGGTTACTTAGAGGGATGTTAAGTGGGATTTCTCCCCTCATGTTCTATCTTCATTGGAAATGGGACGAGTGGAACTTCTGAGCAGGGAACCAAAGTCTGTGGGTGCAGGGAGGAGGGCGACAGTGGGTGTGTTGCATTCCTCTAGGTTAGGATTTATGAGGAGTTTTGCCCAGATTGTTTATTCATCTGCTGGGTTTCAGTTGGAGTCTGGTTTCTGAAAGCTGATTAAAGCTGCTGATAATCAATATTCGCTGTCACTGTCCCCAAACAGACAAATGAGAGGGATTGTGGTGTCTCAAGTCTATCTTTCACATTAAAAACAAAAATGCCTCAGACAACATTTGGACCATTGTGGGAGACAAACTAAATACTGAAACAACTCCTACTGACACTAAAGCTACAGCTGTGATAAATTTAATGACTAAAATAACCAAAACTAGAAAATAGTGCAGGTTCTGTTGTTGTTGTAGTGGGAAAAAGTGGTTTTTGAATGTTAATTAAATCAACCAGTCATATAAATACATTTTTTAGAGGAAAAGATGAAAGACTACACTAGACTGCATCTTAAATTATGTAGTGGTGTAAAAACAACCTTACATAACTGTGAAAAATCTCCATCTAATGTCTCCTTTTGTGTGACAGGTGGTGCAAACGCCCCAAATTTAAATTATTCCTCTTGGGAACTTGTCTTGAAAAGGGAGTTATTTGCTGATTAACTCATCATTGCAACTCTAGATAAAATTTAAACTTAGCTAACTGCCTCCATGAGCCTCAAAGAGCAGGTTTTAGATGTAGAATTATGAGTTCAGCCATTTCACTTGACAGTAAAGCTTGCACATGTACCGATTGTAAGGTTGGACGGGGATAAGAATGATAAGAAGTGATGTATATGGGAGTGAATTGTAGGAAAGATGGATAAACTGGGACCAGACAGATTCTTAGAAATGTAAGAAGGGAGGAAGATGGTGGATTAAGGAGGATAAAAGGGTGAATGAAGAGTAAAGACAGAGGCAGGATGTGTCATGCCTACAAATATGTCAAAAAAGACGTCAGCTAAGAAGAGTTGATTTAAGTGGAAAAAGGGGGAGACCGGGGTCGTCTGCAGTCCCTTTAGCTGTAGGGTGATGAATGGAATAACAGACGGATGGAGAGATAATACATCAAAAGATAGAGGTGGAGAAAACTGCAGAGGAAGGAGCTGAAGGTTTCAGGTTTCGGGATACACTTTGCTAACTATCTACTTCTATGAGTCATTGAACACATCTCTGGGAAACTCGCATAAGGTTTGGTTTGTGTCTCTGAGACAAGAGTTTTTTTTGGACCTTTAATTACATATAATAACGTAAAATATTTGACTTTAGCACTCAACTCATCTTTCAGCCACAGCAGCTGTACTTGATATTTTGGATAAGCTGAGGATTAACTGTTATTTATAATTGCAACATCCCCAGCTTGCAACATTTGAATGTAAAATGTGTACTCAAAAAGAAAGTTAGAAGCCACATTTGGTTAAGGCCTTGGTCACACGGGCCTAGAGACCTGTAGGCAACCATCTGGCAACCACCAGTTGCCAGGGAAACATGTATTCCCTAACCTGTTGCGAGTGGCTGCTGGAGGTTGTTCACAGTTACTGGCTGTCAGAGTGAAATCTATCGCTTAAATTCACAGAGTCCTAGAGATTGGTTAGTTGCCTCCTGGTAACCACCTGCAAAGTGTTTATTCCCACTGGTGGAGGTTGTTAGCGATTGCTAGCATGAAGTTATCACTAAAGGATATACAGAGCTGAACTGAAAACCTTCTTGTGATTGCTTTGGTCAGTTTACTGTGGTTGGCAGTAGTTTGCATTGAAGATGCTTACCTGTCAGTAAACACAAAGTACCTGTGAAGTGTGGCACCAGAACTGAAGAACTGATCTTCAAAGTGGGCCATGTGCCTGGTGGGCTGTGGAGGTACTGCAGGTGGGCAGCAGAAATATTCTTTAACTGCTGGTAACAGTAGGTGCTTAGTTTGTGATATTGCTCATTATTCTGACCTAATATTACTAACCTTGCATTAAAATTTGTATCCCATGGCAGGTGGGTCACACAACACTTGCATATTCAAGGATGGCATCACTTTTATTTTGTTGAGAGTGAAGATTTCAAATTGGATGGTGCCCAGGGGATTATCTGGTTGCCAGAAGTATTCGCTCGTCTGCCTTTACACTCATATGAAACCACCCTTTGCATCTATAACAACTTCAACTCTTCTGGGAAGACATTCCACAAGGAAATAACCAATTCCGTGAAGTTCTCTAAGCTTTCTGTTGAGCAAATCTGAAGGCTACGTGAAGTTTGGAGGTCTGGATCGATTGACTCTGCAGAAAGATGGTGACCTCTGCACATTGTATGCCTCATCCACTAACCCTGCTCTGTGATTTTAAGTAGCCTACCACTTCATGACTGTCATTTCCAATGCTTCCACTTTGTCATAATACCACTAACAGCTGACTGTGGAATATTTAGCAGTGGAAAAATTTTCCGACTGTTCTTGATGCAGGTAGCATCCTATTACGGTACCACGCTGTAGTTCCCTCAGCTCAGAGAGCGATCCATTCTTTTCCAAATGTTTGTAGAAGCAGTCTGCATGGCTAGATGGATGTGATACACTTGCAGCCATGGTTATGACTGAAACACCTGAATTCCATGATTTGGATGGGTGAGTTAATACTCATGTCAAAAAATTGACATTGATGATGAGGACTCAAAAACTTACCTTTTTAGTTCTTAAATAAAATTGTAAAGGTGTTTTTTCTTACCCTGTAAGAACATCTCATGCTTTATCAGATATCCAACAAACATAAAAGTTATGATGTAAACTCATGCATGTTAGGTGCCACCTTAGACATTGCTGCTACCCCATGATAGAAACAGAGTGTCAGTGCTCCTAAGGAAAAACAGAAAAACTGAGGTGTTGTTGGCCTTCAAAACAAATAAACAGAGCTGTGGCTAGCTATCAAAAAAAGTTTCCAAATAGTTTTCCATTGGTGGTTTTAAAGCAGTAAGTGTTAATTGGAGATGCTTTAAATCTGTCTTCAGCTGTTAAATGAACTGCTCGAGACTGTTTTGTTGATTTTTGAGGTTTGTTTTAATCCCCTGATGACAGGTTTGCTGTGAGCAAGTCGTTGCCAGCTAATGATCGTTTTCATTTCCAGATGAAGGCAAACAAAAAGAACCATTATTCCTCCCTAATAAGCTGGGACTTAATACGTATAAGAACTCAATCTCTTCTACTTGCAAGATGCCAAAAAGCTTCTTCATCTGTGATCAAGCAAAAGCTTTTGTGATTTTGATCTGATCGTCAGCGAAACATGTTGTGACTTCTATAAAAAAATACTTGACGGGCAGTCCAGAGAGAGAAGCAGCTTTGATGTGACAGGAGTAAAAGCGTATACAATACACCCTCTATCTGTGGTGCTCGTAAACACACAAAGCACATCCAGTGCAGAGATTGAGGAATCGCGGGTGGGTGTAGGTAGGTGGGGGGTAGAGGCAGGTTTCAGTGGAGAAGGGCAGGGTCGTTTAGTGCACATTAAGAAGTTAATCTTTCACTCATATTTAAGTGTGTATATGTCAGAGAGACACAAAGAGTCTCTTTATGACACTGATGGATCAAACCAGCCGGCCTCTGGTCCCACCAGGCTGCCGAGCCCTTTAACCTTTGCTGCTGTGAGCGCTGGTCACCGGAACTAATGGCTGCCATACTCCACCAGAAACACACAGCCAGGGGTGTGTGTGTGTGTGTGTGTGTGTGTGTGTGTGTGTGTGTGTGTGTGTGTGGACAGTTTAAATATCAAAACTCCATAAACACAGAGGAATAACCTTTCTGTGAGTGTGTAGAATAATATGACAATCAGAGGTTAAATGTATCCATACAGATACAGTGTGTGTATTTAGGAAACATTTGAAATGGCCAATCACACTTTTCAGAAATTGAGTCGTATTTTATAAATGTCTCTGGGATGTGCAGCACCCTGCACTGTGTGTATCATTGCACACACACAACGTCACATTAGATTGCTGAACGAAGCTAATTTTAATCTGGTTATATGGCGGTTTATTCTGACATAGCCTGCATAGATTAGTTCATTTTCTACATCAGGGGACTGGTTGTCAATGGTCTTACCTTGGAGGCAGAGGCGCTGAAAACAGGAAAAACCGTTTTTCCTGTGGAAGATGGCTGTGGATGTATGCATGGTTGTTTTAAGCCTTGCATTTAAAGCAGTCTGCAGTGTCACAGTGATTACTGAAAACCACGCTGACCTTCTTATTATCTTCTTTTTTTTTTGTTTGCTGGTGTTTAGCTTGAGTCTCAGTTTGCCGTTCAAAATTGTGTGCATGTCTTCCAAAAGAGTTGAATGACCAGAGGAGCCACACTCTGTGCTTTGTGTATGTGCTATCACCAGTGTGAGGGTGTCCTCATAAAACCTCTGAGCTGAACTGTTTTCATTTGTTTATCTGTGTCATCCCCATATCAACCTGAGCTCAAATCCATCCCCAAAATGGACTTTCCCCCGTTTTGGTGTGTACATATACACACACGTGCCTCCGTCTGTTTATACATCTTTGTGAGGACCAAAAATTGGAATGCTACCATACTTGTGGGGACAAATTGCCCATCCCAGGAGTTTGAAGGCATTTTTAAGACTGTGGTTTTTGGTGTCAGGGTTACAATTAGGTTATGGTTTGGGTCAAGAGTTAGGGTAAACGGAAAGTATTGGAAGTATGGAAACGTGTGTGTTTGTGTGTGTGTGAGAGAAACCTGAAGGTCGCACAGTCACAAAGTTTTTGCTGTTTCTTTGTGCGTGACGCTGTCACTTCAGCGTGTGAGTGCCTTTAAATGTGATAGTTTGATTGTCAGGATTGTGGTGGATTATGGGATTTGGAGGCTTGTTGTGCTATGATGATGTATAGATGTTGATGACGACTGAGGGTTAAAGTTCGACAGGTTGGGTCGGGGGTTAGCGTGACGCTGCTGGGCTTCCTGAGGATTGTTGGCCCGTGGAGCTTTGATGTGGTTCACAGCTCGGAGACTGTAATGAGGGGCTTGCTTTCCCAGATTAGGCGAGATTATGACGGCTTTACTGGAGTTTAAAGTGGTAAGAGCATCTTTGGTGTAAATGCTTGTGGGGGAATTTCCAGAAGTCACCTGCCAGTCAAACATTATGGGCGGCACATTTCTTCTTGTTGTCATCCTGTTTACCTAACAGCACTGGCACTTTCTTTTGTTTAGTGATCCTCTTGGTTTAGGTGATTTTTTTTTTTTTTTTTTTTAAAGGAAAAGAGTTCAAATATTTATGCAACAAACTACATCAAACTTTAAATCCTAAAGCAGCTCTTTAGTGCAGCCTTTTATGGGTGAAAACTGTTTATAGCCTCATAAAACTCATAAGAATACAGTTTCCCCCCATTATTTATGCGCTTTTCCTCTATTTGCCCTTATAAAAAGTGAAATAACGCGAATGTTAAAGCTTCTGCAGAGACGTGGGACTTGATGATGACATTTAAACATCCTGCACGCTTTCCACTTTTTGTATTTTATTTCTCATCATTTTTAAGCCATCGCGGCGCTTGAGCTGGTGACTGTGTTTTCGTCCAGTCACATCTTCTTGGCATTTCTTCAAATGTGAAGAGTTGCTCTTTTTTTTTTCTTTTTTTTTTTTTTTTAATTTGAATTTAAAATATTTAGTCTCCTCGCGGGAGTACAGCTAATAAAAATATACGAGTGGGGAGACCCACCAGAAAGTGGCTGCGGCACATTATAAATAATTACTGAAAACGTTCTGGATTAAAAACAAACAGAAGAAGCCACCAAGTCGGATCACATGTACATATGTTTGGATGAAAGTGGAGGAATGTGCCAACTGGTTTCAATAAATGTCACAGACACACATCTCATGGCACGGCAGAAAGTCCACAGTGTTTTGTTTTCCACAACCTGTTACTAACGTGCTCCACAGTGAAAGCAATTTAGCTGCAACTGCGGTTATTTGGTGGGTTGTGTGGCATATACGGAGCAGCGTACTGGACCACAGAGGTCTTTACAAATGAGTGAAAGAATGAGCTGTTCAAAAGAGCTCATTGAATTCGAGCGCACTGCCGTTGTTGCAGCAAGGCAGTTTGTGAAACTAGGTACTCCAAAATCAACTGTAAGAGGTATTATTCCAAAGTGGAAGCGTTTAGGAACCACAGCAACTCTGCGAAGTTACGCAGAAAAGTTACTACGAAGTGACAGGTCACGGTAAGTCTGCAGAGCGCCAAATTCCTCTGGAATTAACATCTGCACAACAACTGTGCGCTGGGAGCTTCATGGCTGAGCAGCTCCTGTCTGCAGTGTGTTGGTGTCCCAGTGCTATTGTCAACATTATGTATTGCAGGGGTGTCAAACATAAAGCCCAGGAGCTAGAATAGGCCCGTCAAAGCCTCCAATCTGGTCCACTGGACAGCTTTGGAAAATGTGAAGGAGTGCATAGCTTTTGAATTTTTTACAGCTTTTCCTACTGATAAAGAATCACAGGAAGTTCCCGTTTTTCCTCTATAGAAATGACTGTATTTTATATTGTCGGCCACTTCTGCTTCCTAAAAAAGGTGAGGATTCAAGCCTGCCTTTGTGGTTCAACACCGACTCTAGCTTTCATCAGGCCTGCAGATGCCTGGAGTAGGTCAGCATGAGCCTCTCTGTGATTTTTGGAGGACTTCATGCTCTGCTCCAGAGACTGAAGTGCGAAAAGGAAAACTACTGAAGCCATAATTGAAATTAGAGCCTCGTAGGATGACACAGAACTTTGGCACATGGAGGAAGCTTGAGGTTTAACGTTAATTTTCGTTTTTGGTGTTTTGAAGGTGATTCAGTTGTTGCGGGGGTTTCCATGGTAACTTGTGGTAAATGATAAATCAACAGGTTTGAAATCACAGTTTCTAAAACTCTCTTACACACTCACATGCACAAGCAATAATTTAATGGGATAACAAATATAATCCAATAGATTCTCCCGTTTCTTAATGATAGACTTGTGACACTGATAAGTCTGCTAACTTACTCAGTAAGCATTTTTGTTGGCTTCCTTTCCGGCTTCAGCTAAAGTTAAACCTTGGTTAATGCAGCTCAGTCTTCCTGAGCAAAGAGCTTAAAGTGTACACACTTCCACAGAGCTTTAATCCTCTAGTTTCACTCACTCACACGGCTGCACTTACCGTTTTCACTCTGCATTGTATGTTTAATCTCTTCATATTATTGTAATATTATATTTTTATTTTCCTTTTTAAACTTTGCTTCTAGAAGATGTATTCTTGTTGGGTAAACACTGGCTTAACCCTAGGTGATTTTCACTTCCTTTGTTGCACGGGGTCTACATAAATAAATTCAGGTGCATCAGTCGATTGGCCAGTTTCCAGCTGATCATCCGTGATTGGTGATTGGCCAGTGCCTTCCAGACAAGATTGCAAATACAGGGATGAGGATTGAGCAAAAAACACCCAACAGGGAGAAGATGAGCCACATCTTTGTTAATCAGTGGATTAACAAAGATGTGCGTGATTCGCTTCCTGTCTGGGCTTCGTCAGGTCCAGGCCAGTTAACCAGAGTTTGTCCAGGACTCGAAGAAGCATTTCCCCTCTAAGAGAAGCACAGAGAGAGAGACGACTTATGTTCACAAGTGAGAGGGCGTTTGCTCACATGCTGCAGTTCATCCATGTGACGGAGCTCGCAGGATGTTTCTGTGGTTTCGAGTCTTAATTCAGGATGGCAGTGATTAGTCAGTGTTCAGATTTTGACTGACTTAAAAATAACCCAAAAAGGCATTGGTTTTCCTTTCTTTTACCTCTTTCTTGTTGCCTTCCTCTCACTCTTCTCTTGTTTTTCCTTTCCTCTGCTACCTTCTCACTCTTGTTTTGAATTTGATCCAAATGTGTCAGTGACCCAGGGCTCCCTGCTCTCCTAAACAGGCCAAATCAGTAGAACCTCACCCATAAAAGGACGTGCCTGACTGGGGGGGCATTGTCTTGTTTGCGCCCTTGGGTTCTTCCATGGAAAAAAGGCCATTTAAGGACAACACCACGGATCAGTGGAGCTAGACTCCCGTATACATCATGCAAACGCACACATACGTGTGGCCGTTGGCGCTTTCGGTGTGAGCGTGGGAGCTATTTTTTTTTTCCATCCCTGCAGCTCCCCTCCTCCCCACCCTGATAAAGGAGGCCTTGTGTGAGTGTGGGTGTGAGGAAGGGAGGAGAAGCTCACAAGGCTCAGAGTGGAGGGCAGAGGTTGATGAAGGGTGTGTGCAGCTGTATGAGAATGAGTGAGGGGAAAAAATGAACATAACATGAAATGCTGGGGACGCAAGAAGAAAACTCTTAAATATGCTTTTAGTAGTGCTTTAAACCTGCGGGACTCACTCTGGGGTCACAACTTGAAAAGGAGGGGTCCTAGAATAAGAGTTTTCATGTTTTCGAATGCATTTTCTTCTATTCCACTAATCCACGAGTTAAAATATTCAAATATAGATTTTCCTCACACTGCGTCGTTAAAAAACCCATCAGCTGGTGTTCTCCTGACTCTAATGGCAGTTGTAAATGGAGAACAAGCTTATTGATGCTGTTTGAGGGTAACTGAAGCTTCAGTGTTCCACTTCACGTTTATAGAGACAAAGAAACAAAGAGAGGGCCTAAAGGGAACAAAACCGTAGAAGTTCATGATGTTACTTGGCTGATAAGGAGAAAATGTTTGTGGGTTTCTTAAGCTGCTTTATTCACCACTGCCTAAAGGTTAGCTCATGGTTGTTTTCATCATCATTCAGTTTTTCAGCTGTTTATTGATTAATTAGTTCCTCATTTGTCTATAACTGGAAAAATCATCCCCCGTTGGATTTTTGTACCTAAGTGAGTACATTTAATTGCAGTAACACATTTAAAACCAAAGTCCTTTATACAAAAACAGAGGTACACCTTTAAAGATACTTTTTCTAACTTCCTTTTTTTTAAATAGTTCAAAAACCTTCCAAAATGAACTAGAACCTGAACGATATATCAGCTACATTGATATCGTAGCTGTTTACCGATATATCAGTATTGGCCTTTATAAAGCCCTTTAGATTACGTTTTAGAAGAACCAGCATGGCAAACAGTGATCAGACTTACATGTTGGGTTAACTGGTGATTCTAAGTTGGCCACAGGTGCAGATGTGTGATAAAGAAAGCTTTAAGTGGTTAGTAAGACAAGAAAAGTGCTGTATGAAAATCAGTGAATTTTCCCAAAGTATGAATAAGTAATAGTAAAAGTATATAAGTATTGTACACCTAATTTTGAACTTGTTTAAAAAGGTGCAAATTGTCAGCTTGAATAGCTATTGCCTGTCAAAGGTAGAGGAGCAGTTCTTTGGAGCAGTGATTTCCAGTGTGGGGACTGAAAAGTCACATTTAAATGAAAAAACGTTTAATTTTCAATTCTGGCATTTAGTTGAACATTGCTAATAAATATTTAAGTTTTTAATCTTTAACTTGTTATATATGTTGTCAGTAGTGCAAAAGAACAAAAAGAAGCATTGTCAAGTGGTAGTAAAGCTTTGAATGGAAACATCATAACACCAAAATGAATCAAATGAAAAAAAACCCCGCAATGAAATAAATTCCTGGATTTGTCCTGTGCGGTTGCTCAAATGACAACTTGTGCACCTCAAAGGCAGTGTTGGGAGTGTTGGGAGTTCTGGAGTCTGTAGCGTCTTGCTTATTTTCTTCACAGTTCTTGATCTCGTTGCGGAGGTCAAACACAGAGTGACTCAGACTTGTGGCTGTGAGCAGCCCCAAGTAGTGGAAAAGAAGGTGGATTCAAATGTTATCATAACAGGAAATGTGGGAGAAACTGGCCTCTACCTTCAGAACTGCAGAAAGAACTGGCAGCTCCCTCCGAGTCATGTTTCCACGTTTCAAACTGCTGTTTCCAAATTTACTCCTCAGTGCATCCGCAGGCATTCAGTTTGGGAGATGGAGGAGTAAACAATAGCAGAAGCTCAAAGCTGGTGCACAGCAGGAGGTCCTGAGAGGGGGTTTCTCGTCCCAAACACCCCCCACCCACTTCCAGGGTCTTTGTCCTTGGGATCCACTCAAACATGATTGGGGGGGGCATGGTTCATGGAGGGTCTTGTGTTTACCTGTCATGTTGATGGCTCTATTTAGGGCCTTGACACGGAGGAGATGCACCACTGAGCATCATTCAGTGTGTTTCCATGCTCACAAGAAACCAGCTAAATCATCGCCTTTCCTGCCATGAGGAAGCAAAGTTTCTGCTGTGATCAGTCATGAATGGAATAGAATAGAATAAAACAGAATGGAATAGACAACTAGTAACAACTAGGAGAGATTTGCTGAGTTTGGGCAGCATGTCAAAAAACAGGTTGGACAGTTTGACAGATGACTATGTTTGCAGACGACATTGTGCTCTGTAGTGAGCGTAGGGAGCAGGTAGATTATAGTCTGAAGAGCTGGAGGTATGCACTGGAGAGAGGAGGAATGAAAGTGAGCAGAGGCAAGAGAGAACAAATGTGTGTGAGTGAAAGGGAGACAGGTGTAACAGTGCAAAGAGTAGAGGTAGTGAAAGTGGATGCGTTAAAATACCTGGCAACCATCCGAAGCGTCAGACAGTGCACACGGTAATTTGTGACAGAAGGACAGCAGGAAGAGTGAAAGGGAAGTTTTACAAGATGGTAGTGAGTATGATGTGTGGTTTAGAGACAGGAGGCTGTGCTGGAAGTGGAAGAGTTTAAGTTGCTCAGAGTTTCATTGGGAGTCAGAGAGGAAAGGCTGAGATGGGTTGGACATGTGCAGAAGAGGAATAGTGGATATATTGGATAAAGGGTGTTGAAGATTGAGCTCCAGGCAAGAGGAAAAGAGGAAAACTACATGGAACGAGAGCATGCAGAGGGTTGGTGTGACAGATGCTGAGGATAGGGTGAGATCCAGGCAGATGGTCTGCTGTCATCATCATAGTTTTTACAGCTATTCTTTCATTTTTATAACTCCTTTATGAAATTGGCCTATTAAGCCTATTGGCTATATTAAGGCTAGATGCCAGATAAACAAGACAATTATCAATATATTGCATTACCTAATTGGAAAAGCGACTTCATTGTTATCATTATTTGTCCTCCTTGCAAAAAAAGTTTTCAGTCACAAAATATTTTCCATCTTTAAGTTAAAATTCTAAAAGTGGCATATTATAATCACACAATGACCAACAGCACCACACTAAGACAAACGTTTACTGCAAAAGGATTTCATCAGGCTCGTTCAGCTTCATGTTTGCGCCCTCATCCTCTCCTTGTGTGTGTTCTTGCATGTGAATGTTACATGCACCTCAAAACCCAGCTTCTATGTCATTCAAACATATGACACATCCACACCGCTCTCAGTCCTCCCTAAAAGCAAAAAACCTAAAAAAAAAAAACCTGTTTTATTCTCTCTGGACGTCTTCGTGTAAACAATCGAAGAGTGGTTTCCTTCTTTCACTTCTGTAGCCAGCAATGAAAGAAATGACACAGCTTTTCCCAGACTCTGCTGCTGCGTGCCAGCGCTTGTTTTTTTTTCCTTTTCAGAGCATCTTCGCTTTTACACACAAACTTTCTTAGAGCTGCTCATTTTCTCTGTCTCGTCCTTTCTGCAATTTGAGGTTTAAATGCACGAGTTCCTGCACCGCCTCGCCCATGGTAGGCGCACAGGCCTGCTTTCAGAGGACCCTGCGTTGACATCTATTTAACGGTAACCACCTGCAACATTAAACCAAGTCTTCCCCATAAAAAAAACGTAATGATTAACATGATGAGGCCAAAATAAGCCCAGTTATGCCTCCACGACTCGGCTAATACATGTGTTTACACATGCACATGTGTCTCCTGCTGGTTGATATTGAAGTGCACATGTTTGCTGTGTTAATCATCTCTCTCTCTCTCACACACACACACACACACACACACACACACACACACACACACACACACACGAACAATTTTGCAGTTAATGATCTTCAGTCTGAAGCTAATCGTTCCAGTTTTTGATAAAGGGACTGTTGTTCAGCGCAGTCAGGTGATAGCTGAGTGATGACAACCTGTGACTAGCATGTGGGGGGATTTCCGTCGTTTTCCAGGGCACAGCAGTGGGCACTGTGCCACTGTATAAACACACACATACACACACCTCGAGGCTGTGAAGTCACCACTTGAATCTAAATATAAAAGGGTGTGTCTGACCTGTGTGTGTGCGTGCGTGTGTGTGTTTCAGCTCACAGAGAGGCTATTCTTCTCTGACTCCTCAGTGCTTGGAGTGACCTCACCCTGTCTGGACATCCCACAGCAGTACACACACACACACACACACACACTGCAGACATGTGGGTCAGACTGGAGTGAAGCTGAGCTGTGAAACAGCTGAGAGGAGGCGTATAGATACATACAAAGTGAGGGGAAAACCCTTTATCGAGCAGGGTGTGACAGATGAGAGATGTTTTGGCCTTTGTGTGCAGAGTGTGTCTCTGGAGCTGTTTCACTTTGTTTTGGTTGTTTTTCTACTGTTTGGCACATGCATGATGGCACGCTGGATCATTTCAAACAATTATACATGAGTAAAAGTTATTCAGCTGCGGGTCTTCTTCTAGACCTTGTCAAAGTGGTGACAAACCGTCACCCTCGAATGAGAGGAAATTGGTTCTGATGTTCAGGAACAAAACAGAAACCACCAAGGTTTCTGTTTTTAAACAAACAAACAAACAAACAATAACACCTTCTGTCCAGTTTCTATGAGGGAGAAACTGTCCAAAGAAATCAAAACGGGGACCACACTATAAATGTGTATTTCTGCAAGAAATTAGGACATTTTAACATTGAAGTCTATGGTGCCTCAAGTGGCCACTTGAGGAACTGCATTTTACAGTTTCGTTTTCCTCCCTCCTCATAGCTCATCGTTTGCTACAGCTTCTGTGAAGGACTGAGAGTCAGTCTCAGACAAAATGAGAGCGCCGCTTCAAAGAAAGAAGTGCAGCATCAATGTCAAAGCCAAATTTGTCATTTAAGTTGACATTTGATTAGAGATTATCAAGCCAGCGCCTTGTATCTCCAGGAATGTTGCCTGAGTTTGCCTTCGTGAACTCTCGATTAACGCGGATCCTGAAGCCGACGTCTTCGTGCTGTAAATTTTTGCTACCGATCGTCGGTCAACCTTTGTGGAAAGTTGGCTCTCTGGCAGGATGACGTGAAGCACCTAGAACGAAAAGGATGTCAAGAAACGAGTTCTGGGTAATGACTTCAGCCTCCCACACATCTGCCTGCTCTGTGCGTCATAAACTCTCTTAATACCGCTCTCTAATTATGCCCCACAAACCCACGTGCTGGGGTTTAGTATGTAAAACCCACAGGTGTGCGTGGCAGATTACAGCACGCCGCCCTCAGGTCGTCTCCTCCCTCCCCTGTTCCTTTTCCTCCTGCTTCCTTTTGCTCATCCAGCCTCTTCTTCCTACCTTCCTCATACCTCCTGTCCTCCCTTACTCCTTCTCTATCTACATAGCCTATTCTCTTTTTAAGTTTCTTCCTTATTAATTATCCTGCTGTTATCTGTGTATTTTTCCTTCTTTTTCTTTCACCTTTTTGTCTGAGTTCCCATCATCCCATTTCTGTATACTCCTACATCCTACATCCGGCTCTCATTTCCCTTCTTCCACATTTCTTTTTTCTCCAGTCCTCCTCCCTTATTCCTTCATTTATTCCTCATTTTTTCCTTAATCTTTCTCCTTTCCACCCAAACCTTTCTTCTTCCTTCTACCGTTACCTTTGATTACATCCTCCTTAATTCCTTATTCCACTTCCAACACACATCCTTCTTTTAGTCCTTTCTCTATTCTCTTGTAAGTCCCCTTCCTCTGTTTTTTTTCCTTGTTTTTGTTTCCTCTCTTCTTCATCTTGTTTGGTTCTGATCTTAATCATCTTTTCTTCCTGCCCTGTTTTTCACTCCTGCTCTTTAGCCTTCATAAGTTTCCCTCCTTTTGTTGTTCTGTCCTGCATCTTCTTTACTTTGTGTTTTTCTACCATTCCCCCTAAGCTATTCCTTCAGGTTTTTCCCATTCATTCCCATCTTTCTATTGCGCTTCCTCTCTTCTTCTTCTCTGTTTTCCATCTCCCTTTCCTTTGATACTTCTTTATAACCCTCTTTAAACATTAACCTCATTAGATCTCCTTCTTCTTTTGTTTTTCATGTAGTTGATTTTTTCCCTCTTCATCTCCTTTCTGTTTGCTCTTCATCCACCCCTTCCCTCCATCCACCTCCTTTCAGTTATTCTCTTTCTATCTATACATCTCACTTTATTCCTCCTTAGTTCCCCTTCTGTTTTATTTCATCTGTCTACACTATTTCACCCTCTTGTATATCTCCCCCCTCATCTTCATCTCTCTTCCTGTTTATATTTCTTCAGGCACTTACCTTTTGGCTTATTAAAAAAAATCCTTTTCCCTTCCCTTTTTCAGCACATGCTGCCTTGCTTTCTCTAAAAATCTTGTCTTCTTCTTCATCATATTCCCATCCTACATTTCCCCCTTCCTCATTACATTCCTCCGCTCCTCTTTCATCCATGGGAAAATGACAGATTACTCCTGAAGCTTAACGGCACACTGATAGTTTTAGCAGAGCCAAGCGTCGACCAGAGTGTGTTTTAATCTTCCACCAGCACTGTTTATTTCATTAGAGTCCAGCATTTATTACATTGCTGGATAATTAGGGGTCATATTATTGCTGTGTATTTGAGTTCCTAAACCATGCGTGTTGTGCTTTGGACTCTGTGTGTGTGTGTGTGTGTGTGTGTGTGTGTGTGTGTGTGTGTGTGTGTGTGTGTGTGTGTATAACAGTGATCCTCATTGTAAGCAACATTAAACATCCCAGCACTGCAGCCATTTCTGCCCCTGGTTTGTTTTCATAATGAAAAACTCATTAGAAACAAGTGAACATAAGTACTGTGTCACATGGGTTCAACACAGCCTGGCGGCCTTTTTGCATACGTGTGTCTGTGTGCTTGCATGTGTGTGTTCTGTATTTTACAGTAATGTGTGTGTGGAAGTGGCTTCAGTAGACACAGTTCAGTGTGATGTACATTACATTTCACCGCTCCCTGTGAAAATGTTTGGTGTTCTCACCTCTGTGTAGGGGTCAAAGGTAAACTTCAGCTTCAAAATGATGTCCTGAAGCTGTTATTGTGGTTTTAGCCGCTTATTAATTAATTGTGCTCTTTATTTTTTTGTTTACAGTGGTGCTTTGCTGTGGCATAAACTCTATAAACTATTTATGTTTCATAATCAGCTTTTTATTAGCACGGTTCAAGCGTAACACACTTGAGTTTTTAACAGCCCAGGGCTCAGATGTTTTTAAAATGTTAGACTAGGTAAGAGTCAGTCTGTACCTGAAGTCTGGATTAGTTTTTCACTGTAAATAATCCAGATCAAAATCCTGTCTTCCTTTCATTTAATGATATTTATCCCTGTCTGTCAGGGATGCTCAACATGCTTTTAATGAGAACAGTTTAACATTCATCCTACAGCTTCCCTGTGCCTTACTTTCCTGTAACCCTAGTTTTATAGGGTTAGGCTAGTATAAATGATCTAACCCAGTTTCACTAACCATCCGTCTTTAGCTGTCAGTGGTGCCACAGGGTTTGTTTGCTTTTTGGGGACTGAAGAAAAGTTTCAGTGGTTATAGGTCGGGAGGTAGAGTACGTCATCTGTTGATCACAAGGTTGGTGGCTCCATCTTTGGCTTCTCTAGTCTGCATGCCAAAGTATCCTAGTGCAAGATACTGAAGTCCAAGTTCTTGCATCCATCAGAGTGTAAATGTGCGTGAATAGAAAAAAATGCTTCCGTGAATGTGTTTGAATGGCTAATTGAGACATGTTGTGTAAAGTGCTTTGAGTGCTCACGCTGAGTAGAAACGTGATGTATAAGAACCAGTCAGTTTATCATTTGCCCTTCCTTTGGTCTTTCTGTGAGGAGTTTGCATGTTCTCCCCGTGTTTGCGTGGGTTTCCCCGGGTACTCCGGCTTCCTCCCACAGTCCAAAGACATGCACTTTGTGGGGAAAGGTTAATTGAAAAATCTAAATTGCCCATAGGTGTGAATGCGGGAGCGCAAATGGTTGTCTGTCCCTGTGTGTTGGCCCTGTGACAGACTGGCGACCTGTCCAGGGTGTACCCCGCCACTCGCCCTATGACAGCTGGGATAGGCTCCTGCACCCCCCGCCACCCTGAGAAGGATAAGTGGAATGGATGGATTTATTGAAACGTACATGGAAATACAGGTAACAAGGCACAAGCAGAGTTTGTAGATTTCTATCCAGTTTGAAAGTCATTATTAATAAGTCAATAATACCTTTGTTCTTCAACACAGCCCAGACTCTCTTAGGCAGCGTTCTTGTAACTTTAAGTAGTCTTCAACAATAGTTCTCCAGGTTTCTTAAAGGACAGTCAAACCTTTTCTTTGGATGTTAGCAACGTTTAGATCAGTGGTTCTCAAACTTTTCACAATGAGTACCACCTCATAAAATATGGCTCTTGAAGTACCACACTTATGACCCACCCAACTCCCCGTTGCTGGCCGCAAAGGATTACCGCTCACTCGCAGAAGAAGCGGATCGGATTCTCCTGGCTACCAGGAGTTTCGGCATCCAGGCGATAGTTCCCGACTTACTGATGGCATCTCCCGCACCCCCACCGATTCTCCTGGGGGCCTCTGACTCATCGATGGTGGCTAGGATCTCAGCACGGTGACAACTTAACAGCGCCGTGCTGCCTTTGCAGTTTCAAGGCCCAGGGAAACGAGCCCGCAAGCACTCCGTAGTGGCCACGACAGCTGGCGATAAGCAAAGGCTGCTCTTCATAGAGGACTCAAAGCTCTTGTGTAGTCTTTGCATACCTCCACAATGGTATATTATTTAATCTTTAAAAAATGGAGACTTCCTGCACACCACCAGAGAGAGTTCAAGTACCACTAGTGGTACACCTACCACAGTTTGAAAATTACTGCTTTAGATGATCCCAAACAGCTTCAGTAATGTTGAGGTCCTGGCTCTGGGGAGGATAATGTTTCACAGTGTTTTTCTTTCCAGTTATGTTTCTTTAATGCACTGGCAGTGTGTTTGGCAACTAATCAGATAGTTTCAGCATGGTATTACAGGATGGGTCACAATCTGTTGATGTTTTTGTGACAGGCTGCTAATAATAAAATGCCTAAAGATACAGTTTAAAATTGGTTTCCTGTGAAGTTAACTGTTATGTGCAGAATTAAACAGGTTCATCTCTTGAGTTAGGTGCCCTTTGTTATCCTTGAATGATTAATAGTTAAATAATAAGTCATAAAATTATTCCTGGTCAGGTACAAGGAAAGGACTGAAAGTGAGTGAAAAAAAGGCAGCCAATGCCAAAAGGCTTGAGCACTGTTGCTTGAGACCAAGTCCTTGGAAGCAAATACAAAACAGTAAGGAGTGTCTTAAGACATTTTCACAGTATAATTTGACAGCCAACCTGGAAAACCCTATATAACACTTACCTGAAAAAATGATGACTTAAGAGAGTAACACCTCAATCTGCCGACCTGACCCCACCCTCATCACCATTGATGTTACTGTTTTAGGTCCTTCCACAACAACTGTTAATAGATGCTCCAGCAGGGTTTTCCAGAGAGGTGTTTTTTGTCATCTGTTTGCTATAATTAGGGATGTTGATAGAAAACAGTTTTCTGGCATTGCTCCTCTCAGGTATGATAAATGGACACAGGCCAATGCATATTAGAAAGACCTGATGACTTACCCTAAGTCACTAAGTCATCATTCTTAAATTGGACTCTTAAAATAGTTTTAAAACAGCACAGAAACAGAGTGCTACCAAAACCCAAAGTTGTGATAAAAGTGTCCCTTTCAAATGTGACTAACTGCTTAAAGTTTTTCATGTTTGGATGAAAATATTTAACCTTTGAAGTCGATGACAGCATCAGACCCAGGAGAGCTCGGCAGAAAGAATGAGTTAATATGTGAAAGATCTCACTTTATGTTTGAGTTGGCTCGCAGGGCCGAGTCCCCCGCTGCGTGTCTGTAAAATCCTGAAACCGTGAAATCAGACCTGTGTTTCCATGACACGCATTCCTTTGATTTTTTTTTTTTCTGAAGCAGTAAAAGCAAAAAAGTGAATGAATGAATGATTAATAAAAGAAGGGGCAGGTCTGCTCTCCGTTTCCACCCTGGAATATATTCCTTTACGTTTGCCCCAGAGACATCTTTAAAGAGCATTTATTCTGGGTTAATAGTGGAATTCACCTGGGGTTGATAACTGAAAGTGATGGATAATAAAACCAGCTTCTAGCTGCCTGGTGACCTCTGACAAAGCCAAAGGAGAAAAAGGATTTCAGTCACTATTTGAGGGTTGTGAAATTTGGGGGTGGGGGGCGGCCCGGGATGTATGTATCTAATGATTATTATTAGATACATACCAACAGCATTTTATCACTTATCTCTGAAACAAAGTTTTGTGTTCCCAGATTACCCAGTATCAGTGTCTTTAGTTTAAACACATTTAAATTAAGACAGTGGTTTGTGAACAGAAATCTGTTGCCACCCTCACTTGTGCTTTTTGGTTTGTTTGTTGTTGTTTTTTTGCAAAAAGGTACATTTTTGAAACTGTTTTAGCTCGAGAGGCAGTGAGAGAAAAAATGCATGACAGTGCCAACATACTTATAAAAGATGACAAAGTGTTTGAGTTGACCGATTAACACACAACCCAAAACTTGACGACCTCGCCTGTGCGTCACCTGTAACAATGGTTTTTGACACCTCAGCATATGTCAATAAAGATGTGGTTTAATGACCTTTAGAATAGTTTCCAAGGGTTTTCCAAGTGTAGCTGCATAGGCAGAGACCACCCTCACTAACTTCTGAGGCACACCCAGTCATTTTGTTGTATAAGCAGGACTAAAATATGACAAACCAGATTGGCCAACAAGTTATCCGGTTGAGAAAATGCAAGATGAGATAAGCGTTCGAACTTTCAAAATAAAGCTTGTCCACTGATTCTGTTCTGGCGCGTTGGATTGTACATGATGGTTGGTCACTAAAAGACTTCCTCCCCCTCTAATGCAGCGGTTTCTGTGAGGCATGCAGGTGTGGATGCAACGGCGACTGCACGGACTCTGTCAAGTTTCGAATCTAAACTCTAAGGCGGTTCGATTATAGAGAGAACATGGTCCAGCCTCGACTAAACTACCAGGTGTACGTCGCAGGTCTGAGCAGAGTAGCAGGTATGCGTTGCATCGGGGATGCCACAGAGTACTGCAGACCTGGAGAGTACACACACTGCAGCAGTAAACCATATAATCAACCAATGACTTCCTGCATTTTCTTTGTTCACAGCTAGCCAATAAGCAGACATTCTCATGTGGTTTGTAGTACGGATGTCATGAGACGCGATCAAGTACTTTGTGATGGAAAAGTTCTGACAACTTGATGGTTTGATACTTTTTGATGTTTGAAGAGAATTTACAGTAATGTTTCTGATGATCGAGGAAACAACTGTTTTATTGATGCTCCCAGGCTGCAGCATTTTTAAGTGTAGGTAAACAGCGCGCATTTTCCATCCTGCTTTTCCAATGAGCTACTGTCACTGATGACACACTACCTATGTGGAAGTGTTAGTACTACTGAAACGAGGTGCCAGCAGAAGCGTTATAGTGCATTTGCAGTGACATGCATATTTGTTCTTTGGATGCATGAGCATGTTGTTCCAGTACTTCTCTAAATGTGGGAATAAAACCGCAGCAAAATAAATGACAAAAAAAGATCCGTCCTGATTTTTCTGTCATTGTTGGCCTGACTGTTTTCCTGCCGGTGGTCCGCTCAGTAAGCAGGTCATTTGCCCCGTCCGTCTGTGTGTTCCTGTCTTTTATTTCTTTCATGCTTTTTCCTCTTTTTGTGTGTGTGTGTGTGTGTGTGTGTGTGTGTGTGTGTGTGTGTGTGTGTGTGTGTGTGTGTGAGAGATTTATGGCTGAACTGAAACCTCTCACCACACTGCACCGCACAATCGTCAATGTCTCACTTCTCTGCAGCCTAAAAAACACCCTGAAACATCCCAGCAATGCATTAACGGCACAGCCTTCACCACTGTGTGACCCGCAGTCACCTCTGTGCCAAACACACACACAGAGTCTATTACAGGGGAATGTGATGGGTTTCTGTGGGATGTTTGGTTCGGGCTGTTTTTGGAGATGCTGTTTAGGGTGAAGTTGCCAGGGGGACAAAGACAGTTTAACAAAAAATGTCTTCAAAATGGGCTTTAAAGGAGTCGTTCTGGCAGCGCTGATGTGTCTTTGAGTGACTTTTTTTATTATTAGAATGATTTCTTTTTTTCTTGAATGTCCTTCTGTTTGCCTTCCAAGTGTCCTCTTTCATCTCAACCAAATCGTGTCTTTGTCTGCAGATCGAGGACGGAGGGAAGGCTGCCCACTGCAAGAAGCTGAAAGTTGGTGATGAACTCATTAACATAAACGGATCCCCCCTCTACGGCAGCAGACAAGAAGCCCTGATTCTCATTAAGGGATCCTACAGGATACTGAAGCTCACAGTCAGGAGGTAAACGCTGTGAGAACTACACAGATCCACGAGAGGTTCATGCTAGGGTTAGCAGACAGAGCTGTGGGTGGAGATGTCATTTGACAAAATCAGAAGCTACGCATACCTCTCACACAGACTCGGATTCGGCGCTGCTGCAGAAGCAGCTATACCAGCATTCGTGAGAGTTCATTTATTTATTTAGTTCATTTATTTAAATAAAAGTTTGCAACGGTGAGAGGAACTGAACAAGAACAAGCTGAGATAATATTATAATGTGTAATTACCTCTAACAAAGAACCTCGGCGAACGGGCTCACGAATGAGGTTATTACTGCAACATCGTCCAACAAAGTCCCCCTGCAGTTTTGGTAAAGATAATGACTTTGCTGTGATTCTTGGCTGTATTTACATGTGAGATTGTGCTGAGAGAGAAAGTCAGAAGAAACAGAAAGGCTCTTACTTTGTTCTGAGAGCGAGGGCTTCATGTGTTTGCAGCTGCTGAGCAGTGGGAAACCAACGAGTGCAGGAGATCGGTTACAGAGCAGCACTGTCAATTTTTTTTACCCGGTGCTCCTTTTCTGGGGAAGAAAGCTCGAAAGGGGAAGGAAAAGGCACCAGTTGGCAACAAGGAGGTGACCTGAAGGGTCATTACTGAGTAAGGTTTGTCAAAATAAATCAAGACTCAGATACTAATTGATTTAACTAGTTTATGTCAACATCATTAAAGTACTGAACAGTTACCACAACTCTTAACCTGGTCAGTGCATATTTTTGAAGTCAGTACACTTCACCTTTAAGGTAAAGACCCTACAATATTAGAGAGAAACCCCCAACAGTCAGACTGTCCCCTATGAGCAGCACTTGGAGACGGTGGGAAGGAAAAACTCCCTTTTAAAAGGAAGAAAGCTGTGGCTGAAGCAGGCTCAGGGAGGAGTTGCCAAATGTTGTGACTGGTTAACTATTATCAGTTACCCGATAGCCACATTATGGTATCGTTAAGATAGTGTGCTTCGGCTGCGGTTAATTTACAAAGGGTCATTACAGCAGGTACCACATGTTTCATTTGGCTCGTTTTATACTGCGTGTCCTTCCTGATACAACCCTGAACCTCTAACCCCCTGGTTTGTGTCTTCTCAGAAAATGGTTTTGAGTATTGAGTATTTTCCTGGTTATCAGTATCATGTTTGAAATTCCTACCTCTCACCTGTCAGTGGAGCCAGAATCCAGGAAAAGGTCACCAACATGTAGCCACACATCTGAAAGCATATTGATTTGTTCTCCTGATATTTAGATTGTAGTATTGATATTTTAACCTTGTACAATGCACATTCACGTGCTTTGCAGACTGCTGTGTGCATGCTGTAACAGTGTACTATCACCAGGGGGCAGTGTCAAAGGAGTAATGCGGTTCACGCTTATGATATTGCCGGGCCTTTAGTTTGGTCTCTGCAGCAGGGGCTAATGTTCTTCGTCTTAGAAATGAGATGATGTGAAACTCGAGCTTAAAAACATTTAATACGTCCTCTTCAGCCACTGTCATTGCCCTTCGAGGCCCTTCTTTGTGTTCGTTTTTGTTTTTCGGCTTCTTTTTCTTCACGGTGAACAAAGTTGTCGCTTCCTTTCTCTTTTATTTTTCAGCCATTCAGCATTCGGCCTATTCACAGCATCATTCCCGTCAGCCTCTCTGCTTTTATTCTGAGGCATGTCAAGCTCCCAAGCTGAGATTGCAGATTTCAAAAAATAATAATAGTTTAAAAAAAACAACCATAATAGTTAAATAAACGGCACTCGTACATAAACTTCATCAACAAGTAATTTCGTGGCTTCACAGTGAACGTTGGCTCATTCGTCTTCTTTGACTTGTTGACCCCTAATATTGTGTTTAGTTTGATTCTCAGCATTGGGAAGGAAGGTGAGGGAGGAAGTCGCCGTCCTTTTCCCCGGTTCATCGGCACCTAAAAGGCGCGTTCTCACACTTAAGATGTTTTTCACAGGAAGTCACCTTTGACTTTCAGGGTGTCTGAAAGGAAACCGATGAGCAGTGAGGGCGGAGTATAGGTGACTCTGCTTGTGTGTGCGTTTGTTGACATCTACACCAGCAGTTGTATATCCTTAGTGCTTTATTTAAAAGTCATAATTGCCGTTATTCAAAAACTCACAGGACTGTGCACACATCCAGAAGATTTTAACTGACACTTGCTCTGACTTGGACTTTTGCATTCACTTCATGGTTGTAACTCTGACGTCAACTCTCTTTAAGCACCGTTTATGGTCCTTTCCAGAAAGAACAATCTTGCTCTATAGCAGATAAATTTCTGTTTATCATTTAGGTACTTTGCAACTAGCGTGCTTGTCAGAGCTTCCTGCTAAAAACAGCTACGCATTGTTTCTCCTCAGAACTTTAATGTTTGATTCATGGGATGTTTGAGGTTGTGTGTAGTCTAAGGCGCAGGCTCCAGCGCAGCTCTGGACCCTACACTGTAGCTTGACATGCACCTTCACAGAAGTGTAACTGCAAGTTGAAGTGGTGCACACTCCTCAGCAGCTTGAAAGGTCTGTTTAGGAGTAATATGCAGTGTAAACACGCTGTATTGATTAACACAAGGATGCACCTTATTGAGACATAGTAAAAGGGTAGAAATTTGTGCACAAAAACACACAGACACACAAAGGGCAAAAAAACATCATTTGTGTTTTGGCTTTGGAGCTGGAGCTAATGACGGGAACAGTTTCAGCCCGTCAACTGAACTCCAGTTGGCATCTTAATGTGGATTAAAAAAGTGCTGGGGGAAAAGAGCAGCAGATCTGAGCTCTGGCATTTAAATTGTCAGGAGCTGGACTCAACCGATTGCTGCTTTGATTGAACTGTGAACTTCAGCTATTTATCAAGTTCTTTTACAGTGAGTTCAGATATGAAATCTAATTGAATTTGCGTGTCAGGTTTTTGTTATCACTGACGTTTTGACAGTTTTGAATATCAGTATAATAAATCGACGCAATGACAGGAATTTTAACTGTAATTACATTTGAATTGTAATTATTTCTAACAAAAATAGTTTTAATCTGTTCATTCTGAAAACACACCAGGGATCAGCGTGCTCGCAACTGTTTTTAGATGCTTGCTTTTGTGCTTGTGCTGCACAGCCATCTGTCTTTCTCAAGAACCAACAGTAGTCCGCAATCACGCCCGGATCAAAATCTCCCTGATATCAGTTCTCCATCACTTTTCTATCTTACATCAAATCTGTCCTGCCTGCTAACATCTTCAAGATTTGGTGGAAAAACACTTGAGGTAAGTGCGTCTTCAGTGTCATTCTGGCACTCCTGAGCTGATATGTTTTCATTGTGTTATCCACAAGCTCAGCATAATTCTCTGCTCTGCGATTGCCAACAAAATTCGGGATAACCCGTGTTAATAGGGCTGCTCAATTAATCGAATTTTAATCACGATTACGATCTGGGCTTTCAACGATCATTAAAAATGACTGAGCCGATTATTAGCCCCTCCCTCATTTATCCGCGACACCTTAAAGGCCGTCTGTGAAAATATTGTCGGGCATAAACCGGTCCGTGGCGCAAAAAAGGGTGGAGACCGCTGATTAAGAGGACCCGAGGGAAGCTCGGAAAGCTGAGCAGAAGTTATTTGGAGAATGACTGCCGTTGGTTGAAAAGAGTTAAAAAAAAAATAAAAAAAACTTCAGTGGTGTTGCACACTATTTTATATTATTTTTTTAAAGTCATTGTTAACCCTTTAAAGCCGGTCAGAGCAGCACGCTCCGTTTTGCGTAACTATTTTTAAATCCCTGTAGAACCTGAACCGTGTAAGCTAGCGCAATAATTTGTTTTGCATATGAAACCGGAGGAGTTGTACTTACATCTGATGCCATCAGCTTGTCCTCGTCACGGTTTCGTTCCACATATAGCTTTGCAAAAATTGCATAAAAAGCGCTTGCAGGAACAAAAACATAATATTCCAGAAACACGCTTTGCCGATCCTATCAGCTGTTCGTAACACTTCCCACAGTGAAATGATGCACATGCTGTTTTCTTTGCAAATTTGCATCATAGGATTGTTTTTTGTTTTTCCTGCAGTATATAAAAATTGCTGTATCTCCAAAATAAAACTATGAAGACACTCAAAATAAATTTCCTGTGGTGGGAAACTATTTTTTTGCAACTTTATTGTATTTAAAGTTTTGAGGGATAAACCTCTTAAATTTCTCCAAGTAGAAATATATGTAAACAAAACAAAAGCGATTTTCAATTTTTTTTGTAGTTTATTGCACTTTTTTGCAATTTATGTAATTACTATGGACTTAATGCATACATATTATTAAAATATGGGCTATAACAGTTGTATTGATGTATAGCAACTTGAAATGCTCCCACAAATGGCACTACAACATGTAAAAAAATAATATAAGCTCTGGCGGACTTGGTTCTATAGTAGGTCTTAAAGGGTTAAATAAATATCGTCAAATAATCGTGATCTCAATTTCAGTGAAAATAATCGTGATTATCATTTTTGCCATAATCGAGCAGCCCTACGTGTTAATGCTTCCCATTGCTGCTGATTCAGGACCAACCTTACCTATACTTGGCGTCACTTTCCTTGAGACCAGACTTATTTCTTGAATGCTGAAGGGCGTCGCTGTTTCTGTCCAGCCATCCTAAGTTATCCAACAGTTGGCATGTCATAACTGGGGGAAAAAATAAAACAAACCAAAAAACAGGTAATGAAAATGAGTTCGCAAGTGATGTCAGCAAGTAAAATTTGTTAAAGTACAGTTGACTCCCAGCAGCAAAATACTGGTTGATCAGTGTAATAAAGTGTTTCAACAATGGGCGCTCTGTTACGGGGTCGTTCGGGGAGGCCGTACCTGTTTCTATAACAAGCAATTAGTTCAGAGCACACAGAATGAGTAACTGGAGTTGAGTTAATGGCTGGCCTGATACTCTAAAATATTTTGACAGATTAGTAATAGTCATACTACCATTTGTATTGGTAAATGTCATTAAGAATACGTTCATTTGAAACCTTTTTAACTTTAATACTTCTGACCCATGTGAGGACACGTCACAGTCTTATCAGCGATTTGATTTGGGGATATTTATTCTGGTACTTTTGTTGGCTTGATTGACTCTGAGCCTACTTTGAATAACCCTTGTTTCTCTCTACCGATGTGAGTAGTCTCTCTCATATTTCAGGCCTGCTTTTACAACAAAATGACCGGGTGTGAATTAGTGGTTAGTGAGAGTGGTCCCTGCCTATGCAGCTATCCTTGGAAAACCCTTGGAAACTGTTCAAATAGTCATCAAAGCACATCTTTATTGATATACTGAGGGTTCAGAACTCGTCTTTAAGAGTACAGGGGAGCTCATCTTTATAGGGGAAAGGGTTAAGGGCTATTTGTATAGACTTAAACCTATATGTTTCATCTTAAATTGCTGCTCAGACCAATTAAGCAGCTAATAATATCAACTAGAGCTCTGAGAATTGCATTAAAACAACAAAAATCGGACATTTTGCCAAATAAATGAAGAAACGAGCTGCATGTTTTTCCATAACATCTTAAAAAGTTTTAAATTTAAGCTGTAAATATCCAGAAAGTCTGAAGCTGCTAACTTGGCAGTACATCTACAGCATATCTATGTAACCGATCAGACTGTTAGTGTTGAGTGTTTAGCATATGTGTGGACACATGTCGGCTCTCACACAGCTTTGGGAAAGCCCCAGCAGTCAGACATGCAACACATACCAGACACCAGCACCCACTGTGGGTTTCACTGGGAGAGTTCTCATCGCCAGTTGCATTCCTAAAGACATTTCTGTCTGTCCACTGGTCAATCTGTCAGCCTGAGCCTGCTGAATATGATGTACAGTGTAGTACGCATGTGGGTGTAAATACTGTTGTGTGCATGCCTAACAGAATTAATCTGCCTGCTGCAGAAACAGGAGCAGAAAACCCCGAGGTGCTGGACGGCTGGTCTGGTTTCAAGGCCAGAACAAGGCGTGTTGCTGCCAAACAGCTGTCTGAAGCTGTCCAAGGAGACAAAGCAGTAGTTGTAACACCACTAATATCTTGGATTTACATCTTAAGTAAGTTAGGTAGTATGGAAAAATCAACGCCAGTGTGAGAGAAAAGTTGATAAAAACAACAAAGCGTATGGAAACAGGGAAAGCTTTTTCTTTTCTCTCCCTGCAAAAAAAGAAACTATTATATATAAACATGTGTTAGATTTCAGCCTTCATCCACTAAGTTGCAACAGTAAATGTACACTTGGAAAATTTGCACATGAAGATGTCATTAAACTGAACAAAACCTATGAAGTAATCCTTCTATCTAAAGCTCAGATCCTACTCTTATTTGTTATGAAATTTGCATGAACAGTATGTCTGCAAGCTCAGTGTGGATTGTGAGTGAGACTGGACAGATCGGTCTAGTCTGGTGACAGAAAGAGATCTGAGCCTGAAAGCAAGCATTTCATCTACGTTCCCACCCTTGATTTATCATTGAAAGACTGAGATTGCAGATAAAAGTTGTGGCAATGAGAACTTAGAGGCAGGATGTGGAGATTGGCCATTTGGTAGGGGCTCAGAGTCAAGCTTGTATTCCTCCACATCGAAAGGAGCCCGTTGGGGGTGATTCACGCATCTGACTAGGGTGCTTCATGGGTGAGGTGTTTCAGGTCATTATCTCTTGGCTGATTTGGGGAAACACCTTGGCCTCCCGTCAGAAGGGCTGGAGATTAATCTTGGCATCTGTTGGACTGTTGCATGTTGGACCTGGATAAACGCAGGAAGATGAAAGGATAATGTTTACAGTGTGGGTGACGGCATAATATGCAGCAATTGGCAGGTGGAGGAAATGATCTTCCTCTAAAAGCGGTCTGTGCTCAGAATGCACATGATTTTTGCTGTTACAATGGTCACCATGCCTGAGGAAGCAATTATAGTCAGAAAAGCTCACCGTTTTATATCTGAGAGATAGACTATACATTAGTGAAGAATGGCAAATTAAACCAAAGTGCATGGAGTCTTTAAGAAGGATTTCTCTGCAAATTATGTACAGCAGCTAAAAGAAAAAAAAGTTCCACCTAAACTTATGTCCACCTCTGTTTTTGTATGAGTTAGAATTATAAATCGTCGTTAACAATGGCGATCCTCCACTGCAGTTGTATCATGCAGTCTGCACCCTCTATTAGAGCTGGTCTCCTAATTGGTGGGAACACTTTTATGTCCCAGAACAGCTGAAACTGTGGCCAAGAAATAGGGAGCCTTTGGTTAGAAAATGGATGAATTAACTAACTGAATGAACTTTAATTAAAGTTAACGTTAAAGATTTCCCCCCTCACCCTCTTCTCTGACTGTTTGGAGCTCAGGTGGTTAAAAATGTGGGCGCATCTCATCTTAAAACTCATAAAACAGCATAGCCTTGTAAAGATGACATTCAGTATTATAACCTCCTTCAATCTGTGCAAGCTCCTCTGTATGAATCAGCATTTCTGTGCCATTAGCCTGCGTGTTTCTCTGTCTGTGCCCATAAAGAGGTATTATTTGTTTTTTTGGCTGGAGTGCTCTTATTTTGGTCGCCCACACATAAATTAAACCCCCTGTGATTGACACGTTACTGACACTAATGACCAATCACAGCCTCTGTATTAGGTGGGACTGTGTTGCACTTTGACCCTGACGCTGTGCCAGTCACGTCACCCGCCTGCCAGTCTGGTTTTAGTCATTACTGTACAGGAACAAGGAACCCTCTGAAAGTACTGCACACACACACATACTGGCTGGCCAGGGATGATGAAATGCTCACATTTGCACACTTGGCTCTGCTTGTATACTTTTAACAGTGGAAAAGGGCCCTTAGTCAAAAGCCAAAACTCATTACCACCTCTTTTAGTAACACATAGGGGCTGTTGGTGCAGAGATGTAAATGGATGGACGTTCGTGTTCCTTACTACATCTTTAGTGGGAATGTGTAAAAAGCGTGACATGCTGTGGTTTGGTGGGACAGATATTTTTGGCTTGGACTCGGTGATGCCAAAAAGTGGCTAGCTGAACAGAAAGTCCCTCTTTTGCCATTAGTTTCAGATCAGACTAATTTAGTAGCATTACAGTGTTTGTATGAATACTTGAAACTGCAAAATGTGGAAGATTAGTTCACAGTTCATAAGTTTACAGTTTCAGTTAACTCAACACCCATTTTTTTGTGTGCTTTCATTATAAAAAAAAAAAAAAAAGAAAAAGAGCAGAACAGCAGTGTTTTCCTGCACATAGATGTTGCTTCGGCTGGTCACCAAGGTATATAAAGGCCTACCATTTATTTATTTATTTTTTTGTGTGGCACATTTGGCATTTTAGCATCTTTTTATCCATTGGTGCCTCTGGTGGTGCAGTGGTTTGCACAATTATTGGTTTATTCTAGCTGGAGACACAAATCCACTTTGGGGTTGCGTCAGGAAAGTCATTCGGTATAAAAGCATGCCAAATGAAACATGCCGAGCTGCTAGCTGTGGTGACCCCTTGTAGCAAGGGAGCAACCGCAAGTAGCTTATAACATGTTTTTATCCACCCGAGTTACAGGTAGTGCAAAAGCATGGACGTAGCCACTGCAACGTTACATAATGACTTTTGGACACATTTTGAATCCTCCATGTTAGTGTTTTGGTCACAACATGTTAGTTTTTAGAAGCTAGAATTTACTATATTTGGATAAGAAGCTATTGTGCTAATCCTGTGGTTAGCTAGCTTGCTTATGTCCCAGTTACACAGACCTCGAGACTTGCTGGCAACTACTTGGTAACTACTGGTCATTTTGGAAAAAATAAGTACTGCTAATGGTTGTAAGTAGCTGCTGTAGCCCCATTCACATGGGCCTAGAGATCAGTCAGTTGCAAAGAGGTATACGAACTGTATGTGTCGTTTGCATTGAAAACGACACGTTGTAAAAATGAGCAGTACTTATAAGAAGCTGTACAGGCTGAGAATGACAGCTGAATAGTTTCTGAAGTTTGTGTCTTTTCCTCCATACAAAAAAAGATGAGGGCCTCATCAAGCACAGGAAATGTTTCAGGTTGATAAAGCCACAGCCCTATCAGCGCTTTACAAGCTCATAGTCTGACAAGGCCTGAACAGCGCCCTCTTCTGGAAGCTTGTGCCCGTTTTGTCTTTTTGCTTGGCAACCTAAAGGGAATCTTTCAACCAATCATCTTGTTTTGTAAAAATTTGGCAAGACTACGTTTAATTTACATTTCATTTCTTTTTTTCCCCACCAAACTAAAGCACTGCTATGTTTTTACATCTGTATGCACATGTGTATGTGTTTAATAAAGGTGCGAAATTATCCTGCACACTCGTTCTGTTATTCTAAGCTCCATTAAAGCTCAAATGGTCTAAACGGCCTTACATGGGGAGTAATATTGTGGATTATTATGTGCTCAACACGTTTGCCTGTGGAAACATCAGGAAGTCACTCACCGGGGGTCCCCTGTACAGTAGTGGCCTCTGAATAAATGGTCTTTTCAGCCGATGGGGCCTGTGGGGAAAATGTACACACTGTGGATTTAATTATGAGATGTAAATTCAGTGGAAGGAAATGTGGAGTTGGCGAGGAGAGATGATGATTTTGATAATAGTACTTTTGTGCAACTTTTTTTTGCACTACTTCTTTTTTTCTTTTTTGCTAAACTCTGCTTGGAAAGCTTTGAAATAGAGGCTTGTGTATGATTTACAAAAGGGCGTATTGTGTCTGACAGCTTTCCATTGCATTTACAGTAAGGACTTCACTCTCGTGCCTGTCGGCTGCTACAGAGATGTTGCATTTAGTCTGTTTTCTATCTGTTTCTCGCCATTCTTAGCACCATTGTTTATTCTTTAAATAAAACACATTCAGATCAGACTTACTACATTGTCCTGTTGCTGAAAGAGGAGCAGGCCAAAGGAAGGCCCACAGGCTAAATCTGGCAAACCGCAGGATTTTACTGGCCTGCCCAGCAGTTCAGTGGAGGGTAAGAAAAGGGGAGTGTGTTTGGGTCCATTTTAGCTTTTATTTTCAGGAGTGATGCTTTATGGCTCCTTTAACAAGCCAGCTGAGGGTGAAAGAGACCCACACTATTGTTAACTGCTGCTGTATTTTCTCTTAATTAAGACAACCACTGTCTTAAAAATGCTTCTTTTAACAGAAAAGCAAAAAAACATAAATTTGAACATCATTTTATGAAGGACAGGGCAGTAAAGAGCATTTTTGTCCTTAATTACCCCAAAACAGCCCCAGAATTGGCCACACTTTATAATAAAAATCACACTAGCATACATGAAGACATGCTTATGTAGATATGATCATTTGCTACATATTATATAGGGGAGTTCTTCATGTGAATTCGATATGACTGACATATACTTCTTTTGATATGTCAAAGGAGGGAAATGCCAGTGTAAATAACAATGCTAGCTATCCATATGGAAACAGTTTGCTTTATAATCTATTTTACATAAATGTGAAAATAATTTTCAAAGTGAGCTCCATGTTGTAATGAGAGATTATAAATCAAGAATGAAGCCAGTAATTTTCCCAGACTTCCGTACAACCTGAAGTCTCTGTGCAGCTAGGGGAGTCGCCCCCTGCTGGCCATTCAAAAGAATCCATGTTTAAAGCACATCTGCATTGGCTCCACTATGTCTGTCTTTTATGAACAGTCTGTAAATACCACCTGTTCCACCTTCCACTGTGGAAATTACCTGCGCCTCTGTACACCTGTCTTACTGGACTTTGATGGCTTTCAGTAGACATTTTGAAGCTCTTTTCTAACTCATAAATATGTTTTGCATAAAAGGTTAGCTTCATACATCTATAGGAACATCATTTCCTCTGCTGCGTTGCTGTATCTCTTAAAAAATGAAATGAACATCTCATTCACACATTTTCCTACATAAATGAAACATAAGAGACTTTTTTAAGCGTCTGTGTTCTCTGATAAGAATAGTTTTCAGTTTCTACGCTTGCCAGCCCTCTGCCCTCCTTTTCAAAGTGTTGTCGCCTCGGAGTATTTTTTGTCTCTTTACATATTTTGGGGTGTTTTTAAGCGAGTGATGATTTTTCCAATATATTTCTGGAAGTGAAGTTTGGGGATGTTTTGTTGGCCCGACCTGGAAATGTCTCTTCTATAGTACTTCCTGTTTTCAGAGACCTTTTGTTAATTTCAGCTGCAGTGTGTGTGTGTGTGTGAGTGTGTTTTGGCTTCCCTCAGTGGTGGGCAGCCACGGAGCATGCAGGAGGACATTCTTCAACTTTTGGATCATTATTTCCTGTTCTTCCCAGAGTTTCCCGTCCCTGCTTCCTGTCCAGCTAATGTGTTAGCAAGATTTGTGTGTTTACTTGTGTGAAAAGCAGCGTCTTTAATGGGAAGCGGACAAAGATCAAACAGTTTATTTACAGCGACTGATGGAATAGGAAGCTCCTCTGTACATGCAGGTGTACATGCGCCTATGTTTATATTACATTTGCCAGCCATGATAACAATTACATGAACCCGGAAGAAGCATTTAAAATGTTAGTTTTATTCGACCATTTTGATGTGTGCAACTGTAAATGGAAGCACCAAATCTTTACAACTTCAGTACCAAAAAACCCGTTTAGGGGGCGCCAGTGAACTACACATAGCATGAATCTTAACTGGTGCGAAACAGAAGCGATCAGTATTTATAGAGTCAAACTGCTTGACTTTCTTTGTTGCATCTCACTTAAGCTATTTTGAGTGATTCCTGTACGAAGAATATGTATCTGTGTGAATTTAAGAGGAAAAATCATTTAATAAATGTGCAGCAGTAACAAAGTATTTTGGTAAAAAAATGTGAGTTTACAGATAAAATGTACTGTGTCTTCAAAGTCTGGATAAACCAGTGTCACAACGTAAAAATGTCTGCCTGGTCTAAAAAGTGAGCCTGCATTCTTTTTCATGCCCAGCAGGGGGCGACTTCTCTGGTTGCAAAAAGATGGGGAACGTTCATTAATAGAGTCTAAAAGCACAATTATCCAAAGTATACTCGGTGACTAATGAATGGTACATGACTAGTTGTTATCCAGTGAACACGCTGTGTCTTCAGTTACACGTAAACCTCTCATTCCACGTCAGGGTTAACAACCAAGCTGGTGAAGGCAAAATTTGGTGTTTTTTGCTTTTAAAACACTTTAATTTAGATTCTGCTGCTCAGCGGGTGGCTCAGCTCATCCCATATAGCCTCCCCCACTTACTCTGCAGACAGCTTTGCAACCACCTCCCCCTCAGACCCGCCTTTCATACAGTTGATGGCTTATCTGTGCTGTGCTCCGGTCTTACTGCTGCTTTCCACGTACAGGTTTCCCTTTATCAAGCGAAATATGGGAGGTCTCAGTATCGAGACATAGAGCTCTTTTTCTCTATGATTTTGTAATAATGAAGAAGACTAATATGCACTGTAGAGCAGAAAGAGCCAAAGAAGTAAAGCCTCGGTTTGGGTTCAGGTCTGTAATTTGGCAGCTTCGGTTGGGTCTGGGTGCTCTGGTTTCCTCCCACAGTCCAAACATGAATGTTAGTTTAATTTAATTAGAAAGCCATTGGTGTGGATGCAGGCATGAGTCTGTCTGTCTCTGTGTTAACCTACCTTTTGCTCAGTCTCTCCGCACAGATCAAGGTTATCTCGCTCTGTCATACCCAATTTCATTTTTATATACGTCTCTATAAATACTCTGTCATACTCTGTCAGCAATCTGGTAAATGTCTAAAACTCATAGAGATGAGACGACAGAACAACAGGAAATACCCACCGACTCAGCGAGGCAAAGGCTGGAGTTACGTGGCAGAAGGAGAATACGTAAGGAAATTAAAATGATAATTACAAGAGAGCCTGACATCACGTTTGATGATTTTGACAGCGTAAACACGACTTTATGACAAAGCCCTTTCATCTCGACTCACCCTTTCATCTGCGCTTCACATTAGTCAAACATTTGTTTTTAACCGAAGGCCGCAGTGGGGAGGAGGGAGAGGAGATGAAAGAATGGAAACAGGGAAAGTGGCTGGGGGAGAAAAGAATCCGGGGTTTGTGGGACTTCTCCGGTATTTAGGTGAAAGAAAATGCTGACATGTTTTGACATGATTCCTGACTCAGATAGGAACGTGAGAAAAGATGACATGTAGCAAAGCTGCAAGATTTAGGCCATTAATTTAACACGAAATTAACTAGTAGTTAAATCAGGTCATATGAGCTCAGTTTGTGTGCATTGTCCCTGACAAATAAATGGATGGATGGATTAACGGGGTGGCTGTCAGGAGGGAGAGCAGCGCATCTACTGATCGGAAGGTTGGTGGTTTGATCCCTGGCTCCAGTCTGCATGCCAAATTGAGCAAGACCACAGATGCATTGGGCATTAAACCAGATGCTTCCATCTAGGTGTGAATGTTAGCTAGAAGGTAAGTAAATAACTTACTCTTCTAGAAGAAAGTGCTTGTTTGAATGGGTGTGAATAGCAGCTTGTAGAGAGTAGAAAAGCACTAAGTCCATATGTATATCAGTCTATTTACCATTTACAAATAGACAGGTAGATCTGTCAATAGACACATAGTTGATGCATGGATCAATGGAAAGATGAAGGGATCAATTGATTGATATGGATATAAATAGGTAGATGAATGGATGAATAGATGTTAGCTGGATCGGTTAGACTGATGGTGGATGGACTGATAAGTAGGTAGGTGATGATATATGATAAGTGGGTTGATATAAATTAATAGATAGAAATATGGATCAATAGATCTAGATGGATTGATTGATTGATGGGCTGTAGGGCTGCCACGATTAGTCGACTAGCCACGATTACGTCCACTATCAAAATCGTCGACGACTGATTTAATAGTCGACGCGTCGTTTGAAGCTTTGTAAGATCACAAAAGACGCAGGAATAAGTAGCAGGATTTAAGAGTGTAATAACGGACTGAAACAGAAGATGGCAGCACTGCATGTACAAGGATGCCAGCTGCCGTTAAACCCCGAAGAAGACGTAGCTCTGTCCCAGAATTCATAGCACAGCCCAGCTCAGTTTACATAAATGGCGGCATCTAGTTAGTTTTAATATTACTTTTATTATTCTTTCTGGGTCACAAAATAAACGTTTAACATATTTTCAGAGAATGTAGCTGTGTAAACCTCAAATATCTGCTCAGTTTATCAAGACACCACATATTTTGAAAAGTGCTCCGACGTTTTCGGAGACGTCTGTTACCCACCAGCCGGGGGCAAGGCTCACTAGAGCTCCCGGCCAATCGTTTTCAAACCCACCGCCGTCTTTCGCTACTCAGGTTAAACATATATATAAGTCACTTAGATAACTTAAAAATGATATTGTTTGGCATTTTTTAGTATTTTATTTGTTCCTGAGTAAATCGGTTTTGCTGAGTTTAAAGTTATAGTTTTTACACAGCTGAATAAACGTCAAGCAGACAGCTTATATAATATTATATAATATACAGAATATACTCCGCTGTCCCGTTATATTTTAGATAGCAAGGAGTTTATTAAACTTCATCTAAACAATCTGCAGATTTCATTAAAATTTAATAAACTATCATCTTGTCTTTATTTTTAGTTAGCACAGACCTTAAACACTTAAAGCTGTAAGCTAATGATAGTTATATAAGAGCAGATGCTGCTGGTGCAAAAAGCTGTACGTTTTACCTCTAATGGATGATCATCTGATTAGTCGACTAATCGCAAAAATAACCGGTGACTAGTTGACTATCAAAATAATCGTTTGTGGCAGCCCTAATGGGCTGGTAGATAGGTTGAGGTCCGTAGATTATGAATGGTTGTAAATGTATGTGAATAGGTTGATGACAGCTAGATAGGTCGATGGATAGATTACTAAATATCTCTAACTGTGCATAGAAGTGGTAGAGTGTGCCGAGCCTTTAATTATATTGTTTTATTTTATTATTTGACTAAGCCTCTCCACAGCCGCACTGCACATCAGTTCATTCACATCTATGAGAAGATAATGGCTTCAATAAGTGCTTGTTAATTTGAACCAACTGAAACCAGGTTGCCATCTGCTGGCTCCACTGTGGTTGTATTATACGTAGTGTCTCTTATTTTCTTTAATAATCATTTTTTACGTCAACGGTTCACAAACAGAGGTCAAGTTTGTTTCTTACTGAATCCTTTGTCATATCAGTGGTGTACTTTTATGTACATCAGAAATGCTCACATGGGAAATGAGTGAATTATCAAATTTAGGTTTAGAAACTAACTCGTGCAGAAAATGAGACACAAAATTGTTGCAGATTAAACTATATCCCGATTTGGAATAAAAACTCCAGGAAATGCATGATTTTTAAACATTAAAAGTTTGCAAGATGATGAGGAGCAGAGGATATGTGAGGCACAAAGTGCTTGGTGATACTCCAACCTCAGAAAATTAATGGAAAATGTAATAGAGAAAAATTAATAAAGTAGATGTGGTGAAACTTTCTACCTAACTGGTAAAAATAAATAAAAACTAGAAACTTTACAAAAATAGAGAAATGAAACAACGTTTTTGTGTTTAACTAACAACAATAAAATAAAAGTACAGAAGAATTTTAGTCTTTGCTGGTTTCAGTTTTGTTATCACAGCGTGCCTCCACTGTGAATCAACCTTTCCCAATATGCCTGTACTCTCAACTTTTTATGTTTCAGCCTTCAGCTAATACCTTTATAGTATAAGGTTTAAAAAGATTAAATCTAACATTGAAACTAGTACAAACTAAGCTAAAACTAAACATTTTTAAACAATAAAAACTAAACTGAAACTAGCAAACCTACTCTGGAAAGTACCTGAAATAACTGAAACTAATGTGAATTGAAAACTTAACAAAAATAAAACAAATATTTTTAAAAATGCAAAACTGTATTCACTGAGGCCTCAGTCAGGTACGTCCAGAGACCCTTGACAATCTCTAGTCAAAAAAATGCTGTTTCCAACGACACTGGCAGGTATGGTTGAAACATTACGGTTCTTTGTTGTGCAATACAATGCAATTGGCCCATATCCTGCTCTGTCTCTGCTGTGGGTTTATTTTTCCAGATGAAACCTTCAGGATCATTTAACTCCTTAAAACGTCAATATTAATACCAGAATCGATGTGCTTCATCAGAGTACGGTTAAATAATTAAATTTCAGCTCACAAAAGTGCCTCTAATTGTGAGTATTAAGCTCTATTAGTCTTGAATGTTTTGGGGGATTGTAATTGAAGTGTGTTGACGGGTAAAAGAGGACATGATTACCTGGACATTCCCAGTTAAATTAGCTGTAATGTCAGTGATATCCTGCCTCACCTGTATATTTAGTCTAGCTCAATCAGTTGTAGTGTTGTCTGAATGTTTTACAGATTAAAACAAAATCTTAAGTTAAACATTTCGCTTCCTGCCTCGCACTGCTGTAATCTCTCTGATTTTGTCCACAGGCCGGCTGTTTTAGCAGTGCTACTCTATTTCGCAGTTTTGTTTGTTCGTGTTCATTTGAAACATTCTTCCTGGAAGAGAGTTTCTCCTCTGACAGCCCGGCTCATCTCGCTCTACATGGCGAGCGGTTTTGTTTCTTTTGTTGTTTTTCTTGTTAGTGAATGCTTGTTTGACTCTGTCACAAAGGGATTTGTGGGCCCAGACACACACACACACACACACACACACACACACACACACACACACACACACACACACACACTCAAACATACTCGATTCTGAGGGGGAATTTTCCACAGACAGATAGCTGGTTAAAAAGTACACTCACACACACACATCCCGTTGTTTTGCTTTTTTTTTTTTTTTTGTACCACATGGCCCCTGGAGACCGGTGTAAGACTGAGATCTGCGGTGCCAAGAACCATGAAACACAATAGCCTGCCCCCATCACTCCTTCCCAAACTGAACAATAGACATTCCTGGCATTCCTCAAAAACCTCTTCCTCACACGCAGATAAACACACACATACATACACTCTGGGTCTGATTAGAGCCCCAACTGCAAATGATTTTGGATCTGACACTGTTTAGCATGAAATATCGACACTGTGAACAGAAGAGAGCGTGTGTTTATGTGCTTTAGTCTGAGGGTTACTGCTCTCCTGCAAAATGTTAAATTAACAGGATGGACACCAACTTTTAGGTTGGAGTCCACTTTACACAAGCAGAGTGGCATGCAGAGCTGGGACTGAAACTGAAAGGTCTTTGTGACAGTGATGGTCAGATTAAAACAATTATAAAAGTAGCACCCTGCAGAAAACTGCAGGTAATTGTGACAATCTGCCAGCAGGCCTAGCAGCTGGTGGTTATATCACTATCAGAGTAGCTTTGTGTAATCCACTGTTAAAAATAATCCCTATTTAACCAAAATGTGGTTGTTGTGAAGCCCGTCACTTAATCATTTGTTTGAAGCACGTCGTTATACCTTCTCCCGCTTTGCTTCGACAGCATTCAGAGTTCAGTATGGACTTAGACTGCTCTGAATATTCTGTTTAAAGCCTGATTCAGAGAAGCATGTTAATATTTTCTCTTTAACCTGTTTAGACGCCAGTGTGCTATGAGGCTCATTTGGTGGCATGGGTTCAGTACGCCCCAAGCTACTGCTCTCTCTCCTACTTTTCCTGCCCAGGTAAGAACTATATCTTGACTGATTTGAGAACCAGTTTAAAATAATTTCCAACCAGTCCGAGACCCATGTTTTGGATTATATTCTAATGAGGTATTTCTCTAATATCTCTAATGAGATATTGGAAATGGTGATTAGCTGCCCTAACACTGTGTTGTATCAGCATTAACATGTGGTTGAGTCTCTCCTAAATGCGTGTGGTCTGCAACAGTTTATCTGTCTCCTCCGGCCTGCTTTTTATTAACTGGCCCATTAAACTGTGATACATGACACTGGTTTGACTCCCCCCAACAGACAGACAGACACACACACACACACGCAGATGTATACACACATACACAGATGGACAATGTCGTCTCAAATTAAAACAAATTCCTAGGGGCCAATGTGGACACACATGAACCAAGACCTTAAGTGTGATCAGCTCAGCTCCAAACTTTAATTTTGGTGATTTCCCATAGCTCCTAAAGTTTATGTTTAGTCCATCAACAGCCAGGGAGGTAGTGGTAAAAGATGGAGAGACACTGTGATTGGAAACAGGTTAGAAATGGAAGTAAGAAAGCTCAGGTTGTACAGGAGCCATACTAGTGAACATGATGCTTTCAGGCTTTAGCTGAGGCAGCTGAGACTCGAGTAGGTTGAGTGGTGCTCATTGACATGCAGTGACAGATGAGCCATAATGTAGTATGTAGTGAATTTACTGTTTTCATTTTTATTTTGTAAAATCCCTGTTTTACTTCAGTAAAAATAAAATGTAAATAAAGTAATAATAATAATAATAAAGTAGTAAATAAAATGAATCCAGTTAAAAACGCCACTTGATTCAATTTAAAGATGACTTATTTCTACTCATTTTCTGCTCCATATTTTTTTATTCTTGCACGCTATCAGAGAAGCTTTGCATCAGTCCAAAATAATCTGTATTCATCTTATACTGGGTCATGATGTAACTCCACCAGTTCATCCTCTGAAACAAGTTGTTCCTCTCCTTTAAAGACACTTTCAACCTGACTAAGAGTGTCAGAAGACTCACAAAATAATTCTACAACTATTCCTAATCTCTCTGCCTAAACACTGACGTCAGAAATAAGCCCCACATACCGGGGCTGGTGTCTGTGGCATCCTGCATTTAAGTAATTATGTGCAAACTTGTTGGCTTTGAAAGTGACGGTGGAGCTGCTGTAATGTGTGGCGGTAGAGAAGAGCAGCCACACTCCTCACTGAAAAGATAAGCCTGACTGTCATTCACAAGTTAGTCTGCTGCAGAACACATTACAGAGCCAAAGCTTTTTCACATACTCATTAACTCTCAAATTTAACAATCTGATGCTGATTTCGGTTAATTTACATTTCCTCCTTTCCACTATGGATATTTGCACAAATGGGGCATTGTGTTACAGTTTGCAGGATAGCACCAAAGGTCTGTCATCAAAGCAAACTGTTTTCTTAAGAATCTGCTGTAGAGGAATATTTTTTTAAATGCACACCCTCCTTTACCCTGCTTGACTCTAATGGGGAGCATAATTTACAAAGTTAACTTCCTGTTGTTCACGAAGACTTAAAACTAGAGACTGAAACCAAAAGCTTTTAAGGTCTTAAATGATGGGAGTTAAAGGCTGTTTTCCCATTCATCTCTATACAGCTGGACTTTTGGAACCAGAGCCATCACCTGGTCGCCATTAAAAGCAGTGCAGGTTTAATTCACTTCCATAATAGCTTTACTTTTAGATCTGGAAGCTACGTGCTCTTAAACGCACATTATGCTTTGACAAATTGAAAAGTACTTCTCCATTGGTTAATTACATGGCAATACAAGTTAATGTTTAAAAAGCAAATCTATATATTCAAATAGTTATTAATTGAATCCCCTGAGCATTCATTCACTTGAGGAAATGGTTTAAAAACTGCCCATAAGTTAAAGATAAGCTAATGTACAGAGCAATGATTTTGATAGGGTGCAAGTGTTTAGGTGATAAATTGTCATGAAAAGATCAGAGGTGATAAAACTAGTCTTATCCTTTCATTCACAGTAAAAAAACCTGAATTCAAACAGGAAATGTTCTCATTTTCTGTGGCATCAGTTAGTGTCTGAGGGGAAAAAACAAGTGGAAATGCATTTTGTAACTTGGAACAGGATGTGTTTGACGCAGAAGAACTTTATACACGTAATCGGTTGTATGAAGACACCTCACATGGTTGTTTTCTGATGATTTCTTTCCTTCGCTGTTCTTTGCTTGAAATATAAATACAACAAGTCAGCTAAGAGTGATTTCTGTCTCTTAAGGTTTAGGCTAGCACTATATAAGCTACTTTCAGCACTTTCATTTGAATTAACTGCTGCGTCTTTCAGTATTTACTGATAGTTTCAGATCTTATTACCTGAACTTTCAGCATTTCAACCACGTTTCAGATTATACTTCATCTGACATTTCGACTCTCTTTGGCACTTAAACAGTGTGAGTGCCAGACAGTTATTCAGTGTTTAAACTTCAGCTCCCTTATATGTCTTATCTTAAGCTGTTACTGCCATTCGAACACATTTCATAACATAAGAATCTGTCATTTAAAGTTTTACTGTGCATCAGCAGGAAGGACCTTTTACTTCTTAGTTACAAACCACCAGTGTTGGTCAAGTTACTTGAAAAAAGTAATCAGTAACTAATTACTGATTACTTCCCCCAAAAAGTAATCCCGTTACTTTACTGATTACTTATTTTCAAAAGTAATTAATTACTTAGTTACTTAGTTACTTTTTAAAAACACGATTTACAACCTGAATAAACCGATAGATCTTTCAGCCCAATTCTACTTTTTCTACATAATCCATCATACAAAATGTAATCAAATGGAAAAGTCTCTTTTTAAAACTTGTTTTATCAGTTTTAATCTTTTAACTTTATGCATCAAGCAAAAATTTAATTATATGCAACATTCTCTGACTGTAAGAAATTTGTTTAACATTTAAGCCTATTTTCTGCACATTCCAGCACATTATTTATTTATTTATTTTTTTGTTACACTCACTCTTTGACATAGATGCAAGTAAAACACAGCAGAAAATAAATAAAGTCAAAGACTCAGCGGTCCTTTTGCTCTATCAGAATCAGAATCAGAATCAGAATACTTTATTGATCCCTGGGGGAAATTATTTTTTGTTACAGTGCTCCATTTTAAACCAACATTAAGACAAGACAGACAATACGCTAACTAAGAATAGTACAATATATACATATATATATATATACATACATACATACATACATAAGTCACTTATAAATAAATATTTGGAAAAGAAACATGTGTAGCTGTAGCAGCAAACAGTGTGTTAAGTGGATGCGTTGTACAGGGAGATGGCCACAGGCAGGAATGATTTCCTGTGTCGTTCAGTGGTGCTTTTCGGTAATCTCAGTCTCTCACTGAACGAGCTCCTGTGACTGACCAACATGTCATGGAGTGGGTGGGAGGTGTTATCCAACATTGTCTTTATCTTGGACAGCATCCGCCTCTCCGACACCACCTTGAGGGAGTCCAGCTCCATCCCCACAACATTGCTGGCCTTACGGATCAGTTTATTAAGTCTGTTGGCATCTGCGACCCTCAGCCTGCTCCCCCAGCATGCAACAGCATAGAGGATCGCACTGGCCACAACAGACTCATAGAAAATCCTCAGCATTTTCTGGCAGATGTTGAAGGACCTCAGTCGCCTCAAAAAATAGAGACGACTCTGGCCCTTCCTGTAAAGTGCTGTGGTGTTTTTAGCCCAGTCCAGTTTATTGTCAATGTGTACTCCAAGGTATTTATAGTCCTCCACAATGTCAACACTGACCCCCTGGATTGAAACAGGGGTCAAGTGTTTCCTGGTCTTCCTGAAGTCCACGATCAGTTCCTTGGTCTTTGCCACGTTGAGCTGCAGATGATTCTGCTCACACCACGTGACAAAGGAGTCGACCACAGCCCGGTACTCTGTCTCATCATCCCTGCTGATGCATCAAACCACCGCAGAGTCATCAGAAAACTTCTGAAGATGGCAGGTCTCTGTGCAGTGGCTGAAGTCTGTGGTGTAGAGGGTGAAGAGGAAGGGGGAGAGGACAGTCCCCTGTGGTGCCCCTGTGTTGCTAATCACCTTGTCAGACACACACTGTGGGAGACGTACATATTGTGGTCTTCCTGTCAGGTAATCAACAATCCAGGACACCAGAGAAGCATCCACCTGCATCGCTGCTAACTTATCACCCAGGAGGGTCGGCCTGATGGTGTTGAAAGCACTGGAAAAGTCAAAAAACATGACCCTCACAGTGCTCGCCGGCTGGTCCAGATGGGTGTAGACACGATTGAGCAAGTAGATGATGGCGTCCTCTGTTCCGAGACGAGGCTGATAAGCGAACTGAAGGGGATCCAGATGTGGTCTTACTATGGGTCGCAGCTGGTCCAGGATGAGCTTTTCCAGGGTCTTCATGATGTGGGAGGTCAGTGCCACGGGCCTGTAATCCTGGGGGCCACTGGGACGAGGCGTCTTTGGTACAGGGACGAGGCATGATGTCTTCCACATCACCGGGACCCTCTGCAGACTCAGACTCAGCATAAACAGTTTATGAAAGACTCCACACAGCTGGGGGGCACAGGCCTTGAGGACAAGGGGACTCACTCCGTCTGGTCCAGCAGACTTGCCTGAGTGAAGTCTCCTCATTTGCATCTCAACCTGGTATTGAGTGAAGGTGATGGGTGGGGGAGGGGTGTCAGGAATCTCACAGGAGGCAACATGTGAAGAGAGAGGCTGGCACAGTGGTGTGGCTCTGGATTCCAGGCTGACTGCAGGTGAGGTTGTGGGGGTGGGAGCAGACACTGTGGTGTCGAATCTATTGAAAAACAGATTCAACTCGTCGGCTCTATTCTCACCTCCCTCAGCTCCCCTGCTGTTGGTTGGCCTGAATCCAGTGATGGTCTTCATGCCCCTCCACACCTCTCTCATGCTGTTCTGCTGGAGTTTCCACTCCAGCTTCCTCCTGTAATTGTCCTTAGCCTCTCTGATCTTGTCCTTTAGTAACACCTGGATCTTCCTCACCTCCTCTTTGTTGCCCCCTCTGAAAGCCCTCTTCTTGTTGTTGAGGAGGGCTTTGATGTCCTTAGTCACCCACGGCTTGTTATTTGGGTAACAATGAACAGTCTGAGCTGGAACAATGGAGTCGGTGCAGAAAGTTATGTAGCCTGTGATACACTCAGTAAGCCCATTGATGTCCTCGGCGTGAGGCTCACAGAGTGTTTCCCAGTCGGTCACCTCGAAACAGCTCTGTAGTTCCGCTATTGCCTCCTCTGACCACCTCCTGACAGTCCTGGTGGTCACAGGTTCCCTCCTCACAATTGGCACATAGCGGGGGGTGAGGTGAATCAGGTTATGATCTGACCTACCAAGTGGGGGGAGGGAGGAGGAGCTGTATGCATCCTTGACGTTAGCATACAGTAAGTCTAAAGTTTTCTCTCCCCTGGTGGGACAGTCCATATTTTCACCTGTAAAGCAGGAGCAGGGTAGGCGGAGGTTTACCCTGGTGCAGGTGAGCCGAAGCGGTCAGTGGAAGAATCCGCGAGTTTCTCTGTGAATTTCCCATTACATCGTAGTGCACTCGGTGCTTGCTTGGAAGTTTAGGGGTTTTTTCGCTGTAAAAAGAAGTTTTCTTCCCACGCACAACGGACACTAATGTTTTTGTCACTTTTTATGGAATCAAACTCAAAGTAAGGTCAGTACTTCCACGCTTTAAACGCTGCACGCTCATACTCTCTCCCGCACTCGATATATGATCCATTGTTGATCTGCACACAGCTGTTGTCATGAATGTCACACTTGCTTACGTCACTGTCATGAGACATTCTCACAAAAAATCACGGTTTTAGTAACGCAGTAACGCAGCGTTCCTATGGGAAAGTAGCGGTAATCTAATTACCGTTTTTGCAATAGTAATCCCTTACTTTACTCGTTACTTGAAAAAAATCAGATTACAGTTATTTGTTACAAGTAACGCGTTACTGCCCATCTCTGCAAACCACAGTGATGTTCTTTAAGAAAAATGTTGCTTAAACTTTTCCAGATTGTTGAATGTAGTAAATGGTAGCATAACGCTGATTTCAGAGACATTTCAGCAATATACACAGGAACTGAAATTAACGGTGTTTAACTTAAGGATTGCACCACTTAAATGTACATCAATCACATAAAACCCAAAGCCATTTGTTATTGGGATGGACTTAAAATGACAGTAAAACTGATAAGTCTGCATGTAGCTAAGGCATTGAGCCTGCGTCATTATTTACCAGAAGCAGATTTATTTTCATATATTTCTGAACATTAAAAAAAAAAATCAAAATTTGAGTTGGCACAGTGGACTAAAGAAGTCAGAAATTAGTCAAGGACAACATTCAACTCTTAAAGCTCATTTTCTGTTCAGTAATTCATGTAAATAACTGTAATTTGGCATCTTAATCAGAAAATAATGGTCTTTACTATGTTTATGCTTTTTTGGGAAACTGGTAATTTGAACATTCGTGGATAACATAATGGTACAGTCCCAAACAAAAGTTTAAGACCACTTGAAAAATGGCAATGGGTGGATCTTAACAAGGTTCCAAGTAGATCTTCAACATGCAACAAGAAGAAATGGGAGTGAGATAAAAAAAAATTGAGCATGCAATTTATTGAAAACAACACTTAAACTGAATAAGGCTGATTTACTGCTGATGTCACACTGTCATGACATTCTGATGGCAAAGGCAAAAAAATGTCCCTTTTTGAACATGGTTGGGTTGTTGAACTGCATAAGCAGAGTCTCGCAGCACACCATCGCTTCTGAGGTGGGACACAGTAAGACAGTCACTTGGAATTTCTTAAATGATCCTGAGGGTTATGGAACGAAAAAGTCAAATGGAAGACCCAAAAATTTCACCATCACTGAGCCGGAGGATCCAATTGGCTGTCCGTCAAGACACTGGATGATCCTTGACCCAAATTAAGGCCGTTACTGGTGCCAACTGCAACCCCGTAACCATCAGACAGCATCTGAGACTGAAGGGCTTCAAAGGCCTTATCTCCTTGAATGCCAAAGAACTGACTGTTTGGACCAAGGAAGAAAGTTTTATTCTCTGATGAGAATTTTTTTTTACCTTGAAGGTCCTGATGGTTTCTTGCATGAAAAGCAGATCCCACCTGAGAAGTTTTCTACGTGTCACAGTGGAGGGGACACTATAATGGTCTGGGGTGCTTTTTCCTTCAGTGGAACAGTGGAGCTTCAGGAGGGCTATGTCCAGATGTTGCAGAGAGCATCTCTAATGACTTAGGCCCTCATCTGTGTGGTAACGACTGGGTTTTTCAACAGGACAGCGCTACAGTACACAATGCCTGCAGGACAAGGGACTTCTTCCAGGAGAATAACCATCCTGCATGTTCCCTTGATCTAAATCCAATTGAGAACCTTTGGGGATGGATGGCAAGGTAAGTTCACAAAAGTGCACAACAGTTCCAGACAGTGCATGCCCTTCGTACGGCAGTCTTCACCACTTGGAGAAATGTTCTCTCTCACACCTCATGGAATCACTTGCATCAAGCATGTGATCAACAATAATGGTGGAGCTACTCAATACTGAGTTCATATTTGGAACTTTGATTAATTTTTGGGCCGGTTTACAGGATTTTTTGGAGGTGTGCTCTTAAACTTTTGATCATAGCCTGTTTAAGCCTGTTTAAGCGTTGTCAGTTTAAGTGTTGTTTTCAATAAGTAGCATGCTTAAAAAATGTTCTGTCTCGCTCCCATTTCTTCTTGTTGCATGTTGAAGATCTACTTGTTAAGATCCAACCATGCAAAATATGATTTTTTGCTATATTTCTAGTGGTCTTAAACTTTTGACTGTATTTTAGCTACTGGTGAATTAGCCATTAAAGAAACATAAAATGGTTTTGATAATTAGCAGTACTGTTAATTGAGGCCCACTATAGCATAAACCTTCACATTGGATGGTGACCTAATAAATGCTTCCATTCCAGTCACTGTTATGACCTTTATACCTTCATGTTTTCTAGGTTTCAGACCATCATGTACATGGCGATGGGTTGAAATTTGGTGCTTTTTAACTCCTTCAAAGTTTCACAAGTATATGAGAGCGCTACAATCTGAATCTTTTACGGCAGAAAAAAATACATTTAAGCTCAGTTTGAAATTCTGCTTAAAACTGTAGTCAAATCAATTTTATACCCCTCTCAGTGTCACAATCTAAAGGGGGTCACAGTTTTGTTTTTCTATGACCAGTTTTGAGTACATATATCATGGGATACATCGGGATTTCAATAAGAAACTGCAGTGGTTTCATTTCTTTAACAGAGAGTAACAGAAACCAACATCGGTACCTTGGATGTTTTTTCTGTTTTCTGATAGTTTCACTGGAGAAAACTTTGTGAAGTGCATGTTGGATAAACTTTACAAGTTCATACCACAACGTGAGATGGGTTATTATTAGCCCCTCCCTTGTGCTTTACTCTCGCGCTGCTCCGTGTGGCAAATCGAGCGCACCTCTCTGCATTTCGAACACGCATCACAACAATTAAGAGGACCCGAGGGAAGCTCGGAAAGCTAAGCACAAGTTATTTGGAGAGGAGAGTGACTGCCGTTGGTTGAAAAGACAGGTAAAAAAAGAAAAATTCAGTGGTGTGGAAACATTATGGGTTCGTGGATCAAGTAGACACAGTGTGTAAACTTTGCTACGGTGTCATAGCTGCACCACAGAGCAACACTGCAAAGTTCACTAAACTTAGATGTTTACATTTTTCATTTATTTTTTATATTGCAAACATTTGCACTGTTATCAGTATTTGCACACTATTTTATATTATTTTTTAAAGTCATTATTCAATACATTGTTATTGTTAACCCTTTAAATCCCTGTAGAACCGGAACCGCGTAAGCTAGCGCAATAATTTGTTTTGCATATGAAACCGGAGGAGTTGTACTTACATCTGATGCCATCAGCTTGTCCTAGGTCACGGTTTCCTTCCACATAAAGCTTTGCAAATATTGCATAAAAAGCGCTTGCAGGAACAAAAACATAATATTCCAGAAACACGCTTTGCCGATCCGATCAGCTGTTCGTAACACTTCCCACATTGAAAAAGACGTCAACGCGAACTATCGCATGTCCGCCATTTCCTGTCCGAAACAGGAAGTGATGTCATTTTCGCAGAAAATGTAGTTTTTTACTTGTAGGCCTTAAAAGCCTATACTGGTGTTCTTATAAGTCATGTTTGACTCTATACTTTTCTGAATAGTTTCTGTGATGCTTAGAACTCGAATTGCACTGCTGGAAATAGTTTATTTTGATGCACATGCTGTTTTCTTTGCAAATTTGCATCATAGGATTGTTTTTTGTTTTTCCTGCAGTATATAAAAATTGCTGTATCTCCAAAATAAAACTATGAAGACACTCAAAATAAATTTCCTGTGGTGGGAAACTATTTTTTGCAACTTTTTTGTATTTAAAGTTTTGAGGGATAAACCTCTTAAATTTCCCCAAGTAGAAATATATGTAAAAAAAACAAAAACGATTTTCAATTTTTTTGTAGTTTATTGCACTTTCTTGCAATTAATGTAGTTACTATGGACTTAATGCATACATATTATTAAAATATGGGCTATAACAGTTGTGTTGATGTATAGCAACTTGAAATGCTCCCAAAAATGGCACTACAGCATGTAAAAAAAAAAAAAATATAAGCTCTGGCGGACTTGGTTCTATAGTAGGTCTTAAAGGGTTAAATAAATATTGTCAAATAATCGAGATCTCAATTTCACTGAAAATAATCGTGATTATCATTTTTGCCATAATCGAGCAGCCCTAGTTACCAGTCAAAACGAAGTTGCATCATATGAAAGGTCTCCTTCTTACCTACATTCTGACACTAGACTCATCTTGATTCCTTCTGTGTTAAAATAATTTTCTAATGTAGTTCTAACAACAGGAGGCACTGATTACTTAAAAAAATTGAATTAACCAGTAAAATTAGATATTGGTATTCTGTTGTATTGAACATATTATCTTATTTGCTGTAAAAAAAAATCCTTGCTGGGGGTTTTATTTTTAATCTAACTGTGCTTTTATCTTGTGAGTCAAAAAGTTAATTTCAGACTCAGCACGCACACAATCGAAGGGATCAGCCAGTAACAAACAGCACATTGTGCTGCAGAGGCTAAAGTGGACTTCACCCTTCCTGCCATCAGCCTCTGGTATGGGCCTAGTCTCACTGTACTGATTACCTGGTATGCGAAAGCTGTGTGTGTATGTGTGTGTTTAACCCTTTGGAATTAGCCTGCATGTTTGCATGCGTGTGTCTACGCAGTAAATGCATGCCTACGAGCGGGTACCAGTCAGAAATCCATAATCAATGGTGATGAGGGGCTGCAAGGCAAACAAACAAGGGTCTGATTGCATGCAGACACACACAAGAGAGACCCATTAAGCAAACAAATAGATTCTTATCATGCGAACACAAAGGGGATAGAGGGGAGGAGGTGAGCTTGTTTAAGGCTTTCTAGCATAGTTGACCCTTGACCCTGACGGAGCAGACAGGGAATGTAAGGAATCTCCCCACATGCATGTACACAGTGTGCTTTCCGTGGGGTCTGCAGGAGATATACGTCTCCAGGAAGTCCTTTGAAGCCCACAGAGGGCCTCATGTTATTAAGTATCAGCGGTTGTGTGCTTGGTTAAACTTTAACACCGTTCATGCTGGACACTCACCTCTTGCTGTTTGCTCTGCAAGCTTCATGTCTGGTCAGTATTGAGGGGATAGTGACATTGATACACTTTTAGCCAGACACCGCTAAGGTGAATTTACCCTCTGAAGAAAAAAAACAAAAGACTCTTTTATAAAAGGTGCAAATAGTCACAGTGACCACTGGTTCCTGTTTTTGAAGCCTGGATCTGAGTGCCATCTTAGACTTTGGATATCAAACATAAAAAGTGAGCGATACTGCATGCTCAAAAGGTATAGATTTGTCAATCACAAAATAGACCCAGTGTTTCTCAGTGTTTGGCACTCACCAAATAGGTTTTGTGCTCACACCAAAAGGAAATTTTAACCATTTGCTTCTGTGAGGTTTAATGTACGCAGGCATAAAGCACATTATTGTTGTTTATCAAATGGCTGGAAATAACAGGAAAACGGTGACTAAGTAAGGTAACGAAGACTCGTTATGCTAAGCAAATGTAGACCAATCAACTTAAGTACTTACCTTAAGTGAAAGTATTCACCTTCCAAAGACTTACTCTGAACCAGTAAAAAGCCTGATTTTACTCTAAATTGGACCATAATTTTCAAAATCAACATCATACCACGTTAAACAAGTCTTGAAGCTGTGACTGGGGACCGCAAAGTCACAAGGAAACTGTTTACTGAGGTCATAAATCATGTGAGAAGCACAATCATTTCCCCATAGACATCTATATAGTCAGACTTGATTGTGCAGCCACACTGGTTGCCCCCTATGGGTCATCAAGAAGAATGCAGATTTGAGGCTGAGTTTACCCTCTGAAAGATCATCTTTATATAAACTTCGTGGGTGTTTGGCTTGGTTCACCTGTTACTGGAATCAATGGATGATCATAATTTCTTTAAGCGTGCCTTGGTGGTCTGTTGCTGCGCAGAGCAAACAATCCAACAGTTTTACGTTTTGACTGCAGGTTAGTTAAGTTTTCCTCACGGTATCTGTAAGAAAAAGTTATGAAACCCTCATAAATATAGCTTTCTACATCTCTCTTATCCAACACTGTTTTCATTCAAACAACTGGGCGAAATTTTCTCCCCAAATCTAAATTGGTTTAAAATGAAAAAATGTCCACTCTGACCCACAAGCTGCATTGAACCTGAAACTTGAGTAATCAGTTGATAGATTAATCTGAAAAAACTTGTTGGAGGATAAATCAGTTTAGTTTTTTTTTTTTTTTTTTTTTGTAAAGAAAGGAAAATCCAGACATTTTCTGGCCTCAGCTTCTTAAAGGCAACCACTGTAATTTTAACATCTGCTTAACATCTGGTTTTTGGACTGTTTATGCAATTCAAAGAACCTATCAGAAGTTTTTCTGGCTTCTTTTGTGAATTCGGGATTTTCCAACATTTTATAATCTAATTGAAAAAGCAATTTTGGTATCATCATCATTAGCTTTAGTTTAAAAGTATTTCAGCTGTCATGTTATGTGGATTTTCAGTTGTGTATTTTAAGTATAAATGGTCTTTCATGCTTTCCTCTAGAAGTGCATGGTTGAGAGTTGACATGAAATGAACGATAAGGCAGTACATTAACGACATGCATGGTAAGTTCCCAGCTAGAGTCTAAACTGGGAATGCCGTGATGGGATTTTTATGTGGTTGTTGCTTTTTTTCCTTCTAACAACACTTGATTATAATTTAAGCTACTAGAAGCCTACTGGGAACAGTTAGGTTTGTTTCTTGTTCTGTTTTTTTAGTATATCCAAAACCCACTCTCCAAAAAGAATCATCATAAGTAAATTTTATTTATATAACATTAAAAATTAAAAACCAATGTGCTTTAAATGAAAAAAAACAAACAGTGTATGAAGATATGATTGCAATGCATTTGTTGTTGTTGTAACCCATTTATACATACTGTAGCAAATTGTAAATACTCGTATTAAAATGTAACTTAAAAATTACATTTTAAATTTATTAGGTACAACTTATTACAGCTTATCTAAGTGTGTGTCTGAGACAGCTGTACTCGGCTCTCTGCTTGTAGTTCTCCCAGAAGTTCTTTTAGCAATCACAGTTTAAGGTGAAACTAACATTGAATGAGTTTGTTCTTTTACAAAGGGGCAAAATTGCACCACTGCAATGGAAAAGGGTACAAACCACAAGACAAAACTAAACCTTCGAGATCATAATGCCCCCCCCCCCCCCCCCCCCCCCATTAATCCTGTTTCGTGAATCACTGGGAGCCAACATTGAGACAGAGGCTAGAATTTGACCAGTTTTTTTTCCTCCTGCCCGCTGCTCTGTCCTTTGAGCAACACTAGCGCACAAAGTTTGAATTGCAAAGGATAATATTTCTTATCAGTAGCACAGTGTTTTCTCTACTGTCCATCCATCACCACCACTCATTGTGTTTGTCTATAATTATTCTGCAGACCTCTCCATCCTCTACTACGTTCCCTTTCCTTCACCACATTTTGTTTTTCTCATCTCTCTGCCAAAGTGTAACCCCCCCCCCCCATGTCTCTCCAGCACTCTGCTGTCTTTACTCTTTCGATGTCTTTTTCATGCTCTGCAAACACACGTGTGCACGAACACACACACACACACACACACACACAAGGAGGAAGTACCTCTGAACACCCCCGTCAGACAATAACAGTGTGGAACTCTGGGTATTATTCTAGCAGCCGTGCGCTACTTTATCTGCCCTCCACAATACTTCCTCCCTCACTGACTCACACATCCTGAGAGGGAGCGAGAGAGGCAGGGAAAGAATGAGATGGGAGAGAGAGAGGCAAGGAGAGGGAGAGGGAGGGAAGTAAGGAGAGAAATGCAGAATACAGGAGGGAGTAATAGTCATGTTTTGTCTTCCAGCAAGAGGAGCAAGGGAGGAAGTAAAGAGGAAAAGGAGGGAGAGGGGAGATGAGGCTTGTCGGTTGGTTTTTCCCTCCTGGTCAGAACCTGCCACCTACTTTACCTCCTCAGATGGACAACAAGCTCTCTGGCTTGAACTCCACTTTCAAGTCACACATCGACTCTTATCAGACCTCAGCTGGCTTGAGGACGAATTTCTTTCCAAATTGTGACCATAAAAGCAAGAGAGTGTTGTGTATGGGACTTAAAGCAGCAGAGTGTCTTTGAACTTGAACTGTGGCTGTCAGGGAAGCTGTGAAGAGACCCGATCAGTTTGACAGTGGACGCTTCAGCTTGGGGAGTCTGGTAAGTTTGACAGCCTTTGTGCAACATTATTTTCAAACTTACGAGGAATAATCTGGACATTTGCATCCTCTGGCTCATTTTAAAATCACAGCTTCTTGTCGCTGTGAATCTTTAAAGAAACGGAATCCGTCCTGTCTCCAAAGCAAAGTGTCTTCAGTCAGTTTCAGTCCTTACTTGTTTGTCCAGCCGCCTTTCTGGCATTCGGTCTGTACTGTATTGAGACAGTGTGTGTGACTGAGATTATGCGCTGTGACCTTTGCGGTATCAGTCAGCTGTTGCCGTTGCTGACCATTAAGTGGGACATTCCAGCAGATCCTCTAATAGAGGCTCATTCAGAGTTGAGAATTTATAATTTCTCGGCCTTTGACTGCTGTCGCCAGCTTGTGTCTTCTTCTCGTCTCCTTGCCACTTCTCTCATTCCATCCAGCTCTTCTATTTAAGATCCTAAAAACCTGCATAACTCCCAGAGAATACATGTTGAAGTAGAAGCTCGCTACGTAGAGCCAACGTGATTGAATTTCCCAATTGGTTGCGGTCAAAACGGAACAATTATCATCTCTTATCTCATTAACTTTGACTCCACGTCAAGGACAAGCTGCTGTTCAGGGTGTGCCAGGGAATTATTTGAAAAATGTGCTTCATGTGATTCCTCTTTGCTTGTTGTTGCCAGTTGGGGGACAGGTAGCCAATTGGGTTACAGTGTCAGGAACAGGAAAGTGGGAGTTCTGTGGATTTATTATTAAGCCTGTTTCGTTGATCCAGATCTTTCAGTCACCGTGGTTAAAAGGACAGTAAGAGCCGGGTCCTTTGTGTGTTTCCTGTTTTTCATAAATAAAAGAGTCCCTGTGGATGTTACTATAATAATGTTACTATAATGTAGTACAGATCTTCAACAGTTTTGAGTAAAATAGGTTAAAGTTTTTGCCTCTTTTTTTTTTTTTTTTTTGCCAAAAAGTCCAAATAACAAAAAATTAAACAGTTTTAAGCAGGGAAACCGGTTCTTTCACTGGGACTTTTTGTTCACTTCCTGGGTAGCTGTTTTTCTTATGGTGAGTTTCTTGCTGTAGCATGTATATACAGTATATATATACCCTTAGATTTTCCCTGCTGTTTTTTTTGTGCATTCCCTTACATCCATTCCAATAGTTCAGAAACTAACCCTCCAGGAAATAGAGCAAGATTACCCATAATTCTGTGAAGCTGCAAGAAAGCATCTGAGAATGAACAGGGGAACTCAATGGATATGCAACTGGCCAATCATGGTCATTGTTGGCTGCATTGATGCGACATGTAGATTTCTATGGAGGTCCATGTCAGATTAGGATGTAGGGCTTCCTAAGAGTTTTCAGTTATAAGAGACCTACGGTGTACATTTAACACTAATGTTTTAGTCCTTTGTGAATTGTTTCATTTTTTCGTAACTGACATAAACACAGCTTTTAATTTAAACCCTATGTTTTAATAATTGGTTTAGGAAACTTGAACTAAACACAGTCTTCTTCATTTTAAATAATCTTTGACCAAAAATTTTCGTAACAGCTTTGACCCTTTTCTACCACTGTAACATTATCAGAAGAAGTACTTGTTATTGCCCTGTGATCGGGATTAGAGGGTAAAGGAGGCTGTGCTTTAACCTCCTAAGACCCGAACTCTTCCACGGCATGCATTTTTAATTTCTCTGTGATATTTGAACATATTGGAACCTGATGAATGTAAAAACAAAGAATTTGCAGATTTTTTTTTTAACCTGATTTTTGTTTCTAAGAAAAATAAGAGCCACATATGAGGATATTCATTTAAAATTTCGATAGAACAGTAGCGGTATAATGTGCTCGTAAGTGGATATCAGGCCGTTGTAGTCAAAATTGAGTATTTTGGTCTAAATAACCCAAAATGTGATGTTCACATGTGTGGACGCCAGGAGGTTAATGGCGGCTTTTCCAAAGCTGTAGAATAGCCTCACGGTCAGTTTCTATGCTGCATGGAGACTTACAGAAATTATTCAAACATATGTTTTCTGTGGTTTTTTTGTTTGTTTATTATTTTATTAGCTGAGATTTATTTTTTTAATAATACTTTATTAGTCATTCATCCAAGTTTTCGTACTGTGAAACTTTCTGTTTTGGTTTTGTTTTAAGCTGTACAGCACTTTAGTCAAGTTTGTAAGAACACTTATGTATTCCTATGTTGGAGGTGCAGCTCTTCATGCTGTAAATCCCCTAATTTGATCACTGCTGCCCTCTTGGCTGCTGCTCTCAGCCTTTTGGAAACGCACTGATTGGCTTTGTGGTTTTGGAGAGCTTTTCCCTTGTCCCCTGCATTGCTGCACAACAGCAGATCAGCGCTCTGTTTTCTTTTAAGCTACGAGTCGGCACATTTTTCCTTTCTTTTTTACCCTTTGTCGTGCACACCATCTCCATCTGACTTTGGCATTACTACATTTGATTTTTCACAGTAATCAATCTCTGGAAAGCTAAACTTGGAGAAACTGAGGAGGTGGCAGTGAGAAATGGGGGGGGGGGTCTGTCAATGTTTGTATTTTGTTCAATAATGGTATTTTGTCTGGTCAAGTTTAGATAGTTCCCACACATAGTGCAGCATACACGTAGGAGCGTAGACGCACATACGCAGGCTCTGCATAAACTTTCTCAGGGGATAATTTAAGGACATTGTCAGCAGAGTTGAACAATCAGCGGGTTCAGATAGAAATCCCTCTTAAGGAGCCAGAATCAGGAAACTGGAGTGTTTATTTTGGAAATGGGTCTCCTGCCCCTGCTTTATCATAAACAATAATATGCAAAAATGGTCCTTTCCTTTCCCTCTTGGTGCCAGGATCTGCATTCTTCTCCCAAAACTGTACTTCCCTATGTTTTTCCAAAATAGTCTAATTTTACATTTTTTGTACTTTGTGCTTGATGACCTTAATAGTCCTCTCATTGGAGTGTTGTTGGGAATTAAACTTTGGCCCTTTTTTGTCATAATTATCCACCATGTCATCCAGTTGGTATTTCGGGTGTTTTCAAACTCACTTTTAAACCTTTTGGGACAAGTCAAGCTCTCGGGTCAAAGGATTAAATGCCAGTCAAGGTTGAAGTGTATTTGAAATTGGAGCGAGCCAGTTTTGTGAAATTTTAGGTTAATTGAGTTGTTATTTGACTGATGATGGCATTTTTCAATGAGTAGGTAAAAGAAAATGTCAAGTCAAACAAGCCGAGTCAAAGTCAGTGGCAAAAAGTCAAAATGAAGTAAAATACAATAAAGAAAATCATTTCAAATTGAATTTTATGAGATTTTCTTTGATTTAAATATCCAAAAGCGTCCTTTTGGTTCCAAAAACTCTTCCTTTTTACTAAAGCTTATTAATTGTTATACTCTACATCTAAGATTTTTGCACCAGATACTTGAACCTTTTGTCTTTTTTAAAGTAAGTTTCTCACTGGGTGAAGTCTCTCAGCAAATTCCCAGCTTTTCTGACTTCAGTTTGATTCAAGCTCACACCTCTTAGTTCCTGTTCTCTATAGAGGAACTAGGAGTATGTTATTTCCATCCAGCAACAGTATTTCCAAGTCAGTGTTATTCTTAAAGATATGATTACCACCATAAAGGTCCATTCAAACTTGAGGAATGTAACATTTATAACTGCCTAGTCTTCTCACTCTTTTCTTCTGCTCAATCAGCCCATCTTGCAGTCTGTCTGCAGGGGGGCTGAGCTGAATCTGGCGAGCATATGTGATCGGAAGTCTGAACAAGGGACTTAGTGAATATCTTGGGATACACTGGAATGCCTGGCTTTAGATCAGACCAGAGGGCTTACTGTACACGTTAGATGAGTTTTTAATGGACATAGCGCTGAAGTCCAAACAGCTTGCGAGGAAGCCGTTTCCACAGGATTTAGGTTGGCACGGCGCTGCCGCTGTAGGCATACATTTTATGTGAGCTCTTACGATCCAAGACACTTAGGCTTGTGGTTGCAAACAAGCTTGTCATCTTATACATTTTGCCTATATTAATCATATTCAGACATCCTGCTTAGAAGTGGTGGGTAAAAAGATCCCATAGACATGAAGTAGGTAGGAAAAAGGAAAACCGGCCCTATTAAAAACAAGGAAATCACATTAGTTGCCAGGGGAAAAGCATGTTTCACATTTATACAGACACACTGGAAGCATCCGGGCGGGAAATACAACACCACAGCCGCTTCTTTATGTTTGACCAAAATCTCAGGAGTCCCCTAAATTCAACTGGCCTGCAAGTGGTGCTAAAGGATGTTTCTGGATGTGTTTTAGTAGAAGAACGCAGTGTTCCTGTAACACAGGGACACTGCAGTAGGTACCATTGAACTGCTGGTAAATTGGCTATCGGGGCCGTTACTTTCCTCTCTGATCAGCTGATTGATTGATTAAACACTTGATTCTCACCTGTGTGTTTTTGTTTTTGTCTCCACAGACGTAGTGTCCCTTTCATCAGGCCTCACTCCTGGCACCTGGCAAAGCTGTCGGAGCTGCCCTTCCCTCCCCCTCCCCCTCCCCCCCCGTCCCCTCCTCCAGCACCACCCTGCCTCCCCACTGCCGACTCCCCACCTCTCCCCCCTCCTCCACCCCCTCCACCTGCCATGCAGCTCCACCCCGGCCCTTACACACTACCCTGGCACACGACTGACAGCAGGTGAGCTAACGTGTGAACAAAGTTTTTATGTGTCTCGTAAGTAGGTGGTGCTGTTTATTTGCATTTTCCTGAGAGGTGGGTCCCTAATTTTTTCTGACAATTTTTCTAACCTTTAGGTTTCATTCAATAAAAGCCACCATAGAAAGGTGGGTTTTACTCAATGAAATCTTCCGAGCTCATGTAAAGTTCTGTTTGTGCTCTACAGGGGATTTTCTATGTTTGAATGCAGTTACATGATTATATCACTACAGGGAATTGCTTTCATAATTAAATTAATTATCGTAATGAATATATTAAATGTTGAAGCTTGCAGTTATGTAAAGCAGTAAAAGCCTTACTATTTTCAGTGATGTCTCACATATGTAGAATGTGAAAGTAGCAGGAGCTTTGTTTGTTTGCTTGAAAGATGATTTGAGCAATAAATCACTTGGTTTAATCAATATTTACATACTTTCGAAGTGTACTATATCGCTTAAGGTCGAGGTAGACATTCATCATACTGACTGATATTGTTGATAGTGACATTTGGCACTGGACTACATAAGTCTTTATAGCATGAAGCCTGTGAGCGTGATGTTTATGGGCCTCAGGGTTTCCAGTGGTGCACAAACCCAGTGGTCTGCTGGGTCCGAGCTGAGCCCCGTGAGGGAGTCAAGATGTTTTTTCAGATATAAGATACAACACAAGAGCGATTGTGTTCTAGCTCCATATTTTTAACATTGGATTTGGGTTTGGAATAGATCCTATAGTGAGCCTTAGTGCAGAGCCTCAGTTCATCATCTAGCTGAAATAAGCTGTTTTAGCACCTTTGTCTTGAAACTAACTTTCTTCTGATTGGCTCAAAGAAAGGGTTGAAAGCAAGTGGGAGGGGCTTTTGTATTTTAGATTAGATTAGATAGATTAGATAAAACTGTATTAATCCCTTGGGTGGATTCCTCCGGGAAATTCAGTTTCCTGAGCAGACAGACGTTGCATGTTACAGAGTTGGAATACCAAATAAAGGGTATTGCTCCATATTTTTTGACATCATATGGAGCCAAGAATAGAAAAACAAACTGTGCAGTGGCACAACATGCAACGCACACAAAAAATGGCAGGTGTAAAATGGGCCTAAGCGACTGAAGAGGTCGGAGATATTCACCTTGTTTCCCTAATGACTATTAATGATAATAGACCTTTTACCGATAAGGTTTATGCAAGATGTTTTGACGTAGTCTTGACGCAGTGTGTTTCAGATGATCTCCATGTAAAGCTGTTGTTTATATGGTGCGCTCAGTGATATCTCTGATTTTAAGGTTCTTTTGGGATTCGTTTTTCTCCTGGCTTTAATTTGTCGCTTCCTCACTGAGGGGAAGAGTAATTACAAGCTGGGGAATATAAGATGAGCATCTTCATCTGAATTACAGCAAATCAGGTTTTGCTGCTCCACCAAAAACATCATACTTTATATTAGTCATACAGTATGATCCCATTATTTGCAAGTCCCCACCTGGGATTTAAAAAAAAAAAAAATTGGTCCCTGTGACTCTGACTCTGACTCTGCCCCTAAAGCCAACAATTGCCAGGAAGCAGGTGACATCACTGTTTTAATGTCAACATGGCCCACACAGGAAGCAGGTCTATTTTTGGCTTCTATTTAAACATTCCAAAGCAATAACCAATCAGATCTCTCTGGTGACCAGCTCTTTGTTCGTCTGCTCGTGGGGGACAAGATGTTTTCTGCTGCGGTGGCAAATCCATTCAGAGCCCTCGGGGTTTTTAAAAGTGAAAGGGATGCAACAACAAATTCAGATGGATTTTGTTTTGTTATTTGGCCTTCTGCAGTTAATAGTTGCAGTTTAAATCAAGAAGTTTTAAGAAAGATGTAGAATAACACTAAAATGGGGTGGAGTGGAAATTGGTTTAAGTAATTCACCTTTCCAGTTGAGATGTTGATGAAAAGCAGAGTTTTTAAAAAGTGGTGGTGTACACTTGAGTTTTGGACACCAAACATTTGAATGCTTCATGAAAGAGTCACACTTTTTCCAGTGTGGTCTTTTTCACAGCGACTAATCCAAATCACACAGCAACGCATTAATGGCTAACCTTGTTTTGCTGATGGGTTTATCTCAGACGCCCTCTCGGCGGAAGTTTGGTGTGTTTTCAGTATCATATCTTCCTGCCATGTGGTGTAATTAATCTGTACCAATTACAGATCTTCAGACTCTAGCAATTGCTCATTGAGCCATGAGATAGTAGATACTTATGTCATTAAGCCCAGTTTTGCTAAACCTCTAAATTGTGGAAGTATTCAGGTTTCTTTTTTTTACTACTAAGTCATAAAAGTCCTGTATGACTCCATTCAAAATTACTTCTAAATTAAATCCCACTTTTCATGGATTTGATGTTGAACTTATCTGGCTAAATTAAAACATGAGAAACATGGTGCTGAATGACCTTAAACTCACTGAATTCAATATCTACAGCATCATTTTAAAACAGCCAGCCCCAAAAACATCCACAGATTCCCTTTTTCTTTTAAAAGAATCACAGTTTGCTGTCATTTTAGGTTAGCATAAAACATGTCTTATTATGGACTCCAGGATGACAATTTTGCAATCATTAAAACTGAATATTTGAAGTCAGAATAAATGCCATCGTCTATAAAAGAATATAGATAATAATGATTTTTTAAAATAGTGATTCTTTTAAGGAATGTCAGTACATTAAAAGACTTTTGAATGTTTCAAACTGGTTTAACTCTAAAATAAAACAAAAGACTAGGAAATTATTTACTATACCTGGCCACCCATTGACCACCCATTGGCCACCCGATGTTAAAACATGCAGCACAGACAGCTTTTTATCCATCATTTGGGATCTTGCAATGTTCAAACTCATGACAGAAAAGATTTGTTTGTGCACATAATTGGAATAATAAGTTAAACAGCAGTCCAGACTCATTAGTCATTCCCCTCCAAATTCATTAACATGAAGCTGCCTTTTGTTGAGTTTCTGGCCCTCTGACAGTGTTTTGCCCATGTGCCCATATAAAATATCAGGTGGGAGACCATTCTACATAAACTATATTCTTTGTAGTTTTGCAGACACGTGACAAGTCAATGTGATGTTTTCTGACATATAGATATCATGGTGCTCATGCTGACAATGTGGGATTAAGTGACTAAGGTCCCACTTACACAGGCCTAGAGACTAATCCATGACCATCAGGCAACCAAGAGAGAAAAACTAGTGTTCCCTGATCGGCTGTGAGTGGTTTCCAGAGGTTGATTGCAGTCGATGGGATTGCTCAAGTCCCAGCCACACAGATTTTCAGACCAGTCAGTGACCCCCTGGCAACCACCTGTCACTAGGGAAAAACATGTGTCACCCAACTGGTTGGCAGACCTTCTTGTGACTATTTGATTGCTAACATATTGCTGTGATCATAGTTTGAATTTTCACCCAGCAAGAGCCAGAAACCCCCAGGAACCACTGCCATCCAGTTGGGGACTACACATTTTTTCCCCATCAACTGCTGGGTGCAGCACATCCAATATGGTGGCCAGCTGTCAAGCAGCATGTGTAAATGACTAATTACTTAGTGAAAGTGCTACTTTTTATTGAAAATTTCCCAAATCAATGAGTATTACTTCCGCTCTGAGTCTAGCTATGAGATTTTTTTTTCTGCTACTGTAATACATCAGTGACAAATAATTGAATCGGATAGTCAGGTTGAATAAAACTCTTTGTATTAGAGTATGATCTCACCAAGCTACTCACAGTAAAAATAGCCTTTATGTCTTTGTCAGTTGTTCTCCTTTTGATAGCAATCAGTGATCTAACGTACCACTGTTTTAATAGTCCCACATGATGTGTGCGTGTGTGTGTTAGTGTGCGTGGGGGGTTCTTATTCCCACAGTTCTCCCGCCTGATCTCATCAGTCGGATGAGGAGGCAGCTCCCGGCATAACTCTGGACAATGTCGTGTGACTCCCAGAAAATGTGGACAAAGAGAGGAAGACGTTCAATAAACTGTGTTTGTGTGAAGGAGAGTACATTTTGTACAGTGTGTGTGTGTGTGTGTGTGTGTGTGTGTGTGTGTTTTATTTTTGCTCTAACCATGTGTAAGCAATAAGTAAAGTAGGGATAAAATATCTCCAGCTTTCACAGGAGTGTGTATGCCTTTTGTAACTCTCACATCGTGCGTTTGTGTATTTGTGCTGGTGCGTCTTCGTCAAACCTCACACTCACATGTTCCACATTGCGTCTGATTGGGCAGGAGTGACTGTCATTTCCTCTCCAGCTCCCGTCTCATTTCCTCTCTTCCTCTCTCTGTCACCCAGGTCAAACTTATAGAGAAGCCTCTCCTCTCCCATCCATTGCTCACTTCCCTCAAAGACTGTTTTCTCATGCAGATAATGAAGCGTACTTTCCACCCTGCCAGTCAGAGTATTGTATCTCACTGTTTTACACCCGTGATCTTATTGAGCGATTTATGTACTTATATTGCACCACTCCCAGGGCTCCCATTTATGTCATTCTAGTACTGAACGCTTGAGACTGACGAACATGCCTGAACATGTCTGGATGGACACTAGAGAAACTGCAATGTTGGCATTTCCATGTTTGCTTTATTTTGCAGAGCTGTTGTTTGCTGCTTCAGCTTAATGGTGGTTTCATAGCATTTTCACATAACACATGAAAGATCTTTGGTTTGAACCTGGGAGCTGGCACAGATCCCTGCATCAGAAATGGCTTCTGGTGTAAAAGTCTATCAAACCAAATATTCAGTTCAATTGAATTTTATTTATATGGCACAGTAGCACAGTTCCCTCAAGGCATTGTTTGGATCCGCATATCCAGATATGCAGCTCTAAACAACTTCTGTTATACAGCATATTAATGAGTTAAAGGTCACTAATTTTATTATTGACTTTAAAGTCTTGACTTTATTACCCCATGATCATTATATAAAGGACATAAATTCCTCTTCATGTTCCAAAAGCCAGTGAAGTTTTAAGAGTTGGCTCATATAATTCTTACATTATCCAGCCATACTGGAAAACGGTAGCTGTCAAACACAGAAACATTGCTTGTCTAATGTGAGAGACACCATGTACATAGAGCCTACTGGTAAGAGCATGGAAAGGAAAATGACCTATACGCGTACTACAAATCATCAAAACATTGGAATACATGAGCATAAAACTTGTATTTAGCGTAAAAGAGTAAGTTGAGGTTGAATAGTTTACAACTGACGTTTCTGAAGCAAAGAATTGTAAACCATAAATACCACAAGCAGCAGCCTGGAGATAGTCTGCTGGTTGTCTTGCCCATGTTGGTTTGAGATCAAAGTCCTTCAGAAATTTCTGTCTCCTGTAACCCCTCCTCTGTCTCCTTGACAACTTTCCCCATTGTTTGAATAAGACACCAAAGAAATAACAAAAGGGTGAGTGACCACTCTCTCCTCTTTACAGGAAAAAGAAATACCACAATAAAAATGCCTGCAGGTTTTTATTGGAGCCTTTATGGCACTGGATTTGAACCAAGCGCATGAACACTGGGTGCCCTCAAAGCCCGCTTGATAAGACAATATGTACGAAGTGTATTTTTCTATCTTTGCTGCCTAAGCTCTCCTTTTGCTCCCTGTTATTCTGTCTCGTGTGGTTTTCTCCACGAAGTTGAGATGGTTGGGAATTCTTTTGTTCTTTTTTCCTCATTTTTTGGCCTAATAAACAGTCGAAACTACAAGGGGGGCCAAAGAGCTTGAGAGGATGATGTGTAACATGGGTCACAGGTCAAATTCAAACCCAACATTGCGGTTGAGTGGCGGGTAGTTGAGTCCATTGAGCAACATTTGATATACAGTACATATGACATTTATTGCATGTCTGTCTGCCCTAGAAGGGATACCTCATCTGTTTCTCATCTGCCTTTTTTTTCTCTCTTGATTCAGCTGGGGGAGTATTTTTTTTCTTATCTAAATCAAATGTGCTAGGATAGATTATATTGTACAGACGCTTCTCTTTTTTGGCTATATATATAGTTATTAGAAAGTAAAATGTTTTTTAAAAGCTATATATATATATGTGGGGGGGGGGGGGTAAACATTGTGCATTTGATGTAAAGAAGTTGGGACAGGGTAGGACAAAAATTGGAAGAAAGGAATGAAGGAGGAAGATGAAAAAGGATAAGAGGAATCAAGGAATGACTTAGACATTTTGACTGTAGGCAGCGTGAGTTGATGAGGAGGAAATCCCTCTCTGCCTAAAGAGGCTTCCTCCGAGGGGCTTTAAAACGCATGGGGCTGCCGTGGATCTTCAGCTCACCACTGATAGAAAACAGATCCACCAGCTGTTCAGTGGAAATGTTGTATGGATGGGATGTGAAGGGCGGGGTAATCGAAACTTGCAGTATGAAAATTAAAGATGACTTAGTATATGTAGCTTTTAAAGGCATTAACTGTCTTGTCAGTCAAGAAGTAACATCATAGTGTTCTGGAAACCACATGAAGTTGCTTAGAGAACATTAAAATTTACTTTGATTTTGATACTGTATTGACCTTCCTCCGCCTTTCCCTGCAGTTGTTACAGTCCAGCTCCCCAGCAAAAACCTTTAAACTACTTTAAATGAAGCTGGTAGGGTCAACCCATCCAGGGTTAGAGTAAATGAGGTCATTTTTGTGTGTTGGAAAACCCAAAGGGTAAAGTTTTTAATCTAGTAAAAATTCCTAAAACAGGAGTGAATGTTAATCCCAACCTAATCTTTAGATGAGTCGCCAATTACGTGTTGGATGTGAATTGTTCGATAATTAATAATGGCAAGTAGCTTAACCCTAAATCCATAATGCTGTTTAACTATGCTAATCAAAGAATAGTTGAACAGTTCCCCAAAACTCAATAATACCAATAAAACTACCTCTGAAGTCTTTAGTGGTAATGACCCCAAGCCCTAGATTTAACCCCACCCCTAACCCTATGACCCCACCCACACATACACCAATATTTTGGCGCACGTGTTTTGTGTACATTTCTGCAGGCACTGCGGAAGAGGTGGCATGTATCTAATCAGCAGCAATGGCAACATCTGGGCCCATTGCATACACCACTGATCATATTGACTACACACGCAGGGTTAATTTTGCTTTTAAAACTAAAACAAAGCTGCATTTTAATTGGCCATTGAGTGCGTTTCTCTTTTTGTCTTTATCAGACTGTGTGCAGTGTTACTGCTTTATGGTTAGGGTTATATTTTTACTTGTTATTTTGCCATAATCTTGACAGCACCTTAAACTGGTGAATAGAGATATTTTTCAAAATGAACACAGAAAAGTCCTTGTTTTTAAAAAAAATACCTTCTGGAAGAAATCTGGATAGTTTTTGATGTGTTGTTCAAAGATCAAGTTGGCGTTTGTTTGCTTATTTAGTCTGCAAAATAACCCAAAGCACCACCCTTGTCTGTTTTTGAAATATTTCGTTTGACCTTCTGCATCTCCATCTCTCTGCAGTGATTTGTCCATACAGTGGAGTCAGCTGTCCAGACCTTACTCCTCCACTGACCGAAGCAGCTCCCTGGGCTCCATGGAGAGCTTGGACACACCTACACCCACCACGCAGCCATACTCCGACTCCCATAATTCACCAGTCGATCCCACCCTCTTCAACAATAAGAGAGACTCTGCCTACAGCTCCTTCTCCGCCAGCTCAAACACATCTGACTACGCGACAGTCCCTCTCAGACCCGGTGAAGCCAACTCAATGGATAACCTCTTGTCTTGTCAAGGCTACCCTGTTAGAGACACCTCAACCCTTTGCGAGTCACCTAGTGAGGGCAAAGATGAGGCACCGCTGATCACACAAAAGTCCAGATCACTGACTAGGCCGAGACCAAGGCCCATCGAGGTAAAAGAGAGACCCTCGTCCTGCTGCTATGAGCAGGAACGGAGGGGTGGAGGCTTTGAGATTCTAAGAAATGGAGAAACAGGAATGGAAAGAAAAAGGAACCCTCCTCAGCCTCCAACCAGAAAAGATAGTTTTAGGGCAACCCGGAGTCATCCCAATTCCACCAACCCACGTTGTGCTTCTGCTCCTATTGAAAGTTCTGGTGTTTCTTCTTATTATGAAGAAAACAAGCTCTCACTTAATCTTGAATCAGGAATGCATAATGGCTTCCCTGCACCAGGAGGAGGTCAAAGTGGGAATTTCGAGAAGGATACTTTGGATACGCACTGTATCCAGACGGAAAATATTAGATTTATAAAATGTGACACTAGTGCTCATAAAGACTACAACTCAGAGAGCACCTCAGAAAACCTCTCTGAACCACTGACAACTTCCTTAAATCCCAACCTCCACTCTGATTCTGACACCTTGCCTGCAGAAGCCTCCACTGAGGTTCAAGAGCAGTCCTGCATCTCCCACACTCAGACCAAGCACTGCTCTACTGTGCTACACAGGCACAGCGCTCCCGAGAAGCTCCTTGCTACACAACTTCAATTGCTGCAGTTTAACAGTGACAGCCCTTCTGTGGAACCATGCAGTCTATCAAACCCTTCTGAGCCCTCTTTGTCTCCCTGCAGCAGCCAGTGGTCCCCTTCATCACTTCAGCCAATGAGTGAACACCAAGAAGCTTCTCAAAACCACCTTCATGCCACGTCAAACAAATGGGGAGGTAGCCGATGCTCAACCCCAGGATCTGTGTTCTTCGAAGGAGATGGAGATGACAAAGATTCAAGAGAGAGGCTGAATGTGAATGGCGGTTCTCTCACACCGGATCAGCATCACGTGCCATGGGGTCGCTCTGTGAGTGTGCCAGGGGAGAGCACAGGATCATCAGCACAGGAAAGACTGAGCTCTGAGCAGATGCTTGAGCGGGACTTTGAGCCTCTTAGTGCTGCTGCAAGTATGGATACCTTACTGGATGAGCAAAGAGCAGTGGACAGAGGAAAAGGTGAAGAAAAAAAACAAGAAGTTGTAGAAGGTGAGGCAAGTGCAAAAAAGTCCAACTCTACCAGGAACCATCGAAGGAACCGCCGGCGAAGCGAGAGATTTGCCACCAACCTGCGCAATGAGATTCAGAGGAAAAAGGCCCAGCTTCAGCGCAGTCGAGGTCCAGGAGGGTTACTGTGTAGTAGAGAAACTGTCCAGGAGGAGGATCCAGATGTCAATGAGGAGGGAGATGCAGAACAGCCAGCCCAGGAAGACGGTGCCAAGGCTACATTTGCCACTCCTTCTCTTCCCCAAGATTCCCAGACCTCAGAACCAGTCATACCATCAAACACCTCAAGTGAATCAGACCGTGATGTCTTAAAGACTCAGTCTCCATCCCTAACCTACCCTCAGAACAATAGTTTATCCAGATCTGTCCAAATTCTGGACCCAGGCGCCCAGAGTTTTGGTGTTGGCATCCGAGTTGTGGAGGAACCAGCTCCCGCTGGCAAGGCCCGCCGTTGGCGTTGGACACCTGAGCACAAACTCCAACCAGAACCTGATCAAGACAGACAGTGCAGAGTTTCCAATGAGAGCGTTTTAGGAGTAACAGGGTCTCGTCATGGAGTTTGTGCTTTCACCTCATCATCTACATCAACATACGGCCGCTCGTCTTCAGGTTCTCGAACCGAGGATTCTGATATCCTTCCGTTTGCAGATAGAATGAAGTTTTTTGAGCAAACGAGCAAGGGCGTGTCTGTTTCAAATGCCCTGGGGTCTATCCGGAGCACCAGAGGGGGAGAGCCTCCAAACCAAAGGAGATATTCCTATCAGGGGGGACCACAGGAAAGCTCCCTGCTTTCAAACACTGTGGAGGCCAGGAGGCAGTCTGTGAGTAACAGCAGGGAGAGGCGGAAAGAAAAGGAGAGGGAACAAGCGAGGGAAAGGGAGGAGAGGTTGAGGGAGCGAGAGGAGAGGCTAAGAGAAAGGGAGAAGCAGCAGGAAAAGGAAAGACAAGAGAGGGAACTGGAAATGGAGAGGGCAAGGATGAGGGAGATGGAGCGGGAGAGAGAGCGAGAGGAGCGGGTCCGACAGTGGGAAAGGGAAAGGGAGCTCGAGCTGGAAAGGGAAAAAGAAATGGAGAGAGCGAGAGAACGAGAGCGACTCCAAAATCAAAGAGAGAAAGAGCTTGAGAGAGAAAGAGAGAAGGAAAGGGAAGAAGACTGTCAGCTCACCTCTCATCAGGAGTTTTATCGTAGCTGTGGCTTCACAGTAAAAACTCAAGACTTCCAACAACACAAGGAGAACTTCCACAACTTCCAGCCCAAACCTCAGATATTCTCCCACAGCCAAACCCAGAGTCACGTCCCACGATCAGCTTTTTATCCAGTCAGCACCCCTTCCCAGCGACCAGAGAACCGACAAGCTCTGCCCCCGGGATTCTCAGCACAGAGTTACACATCTGCAGAGGTAAGAGGGATGCTCCAAGGGTCTACTCCATTTTTTTTACCTTGCCCCAACTAAGTGAGCAGGAAACATGGTAATACCCCAGATACGACTATACAATAGCATCAGCAAAGTAGAATTCGTTTACTGTCCCCTTTTAAAAACGAAACAACCCTCATTGACTTGTTCACTTCATATTTTGCCTCTGCCTCACCTGCAGTAACCCTACTACTAATGGTTGCTTTATGTTGTAAGGTGAAGACTCCAAAATATTAGAAAGAAACCCCAATTAAATTACCTCCATGAGCAAGCACTTGGCTACAGCGGCAAGGAAAAACTCCCTTTTAACAGGAAGAAACCCCAGCAAAGTTTCTACCTCCATATTTTAATTCTTGGCCTCTGTTAAAGGATCTCTGTGGGATTACAGTTTAAAATATAATAATGTAATATAATAATAGTAATAATAAGGTATAAAACATCTAATTTTCCTATAGGAAAATCACAGGTGAAACATTTAAGAGCAGTTGGAAATAAAATAAAAAAAATAAAAAATAACAACAATAATAATAACAATAATATTCATGAATAGCCAGGAAGTTGTTTTTTTTATTATTTCTTTGCACAATAATAATATGTAATACTTTTTTGATTGCTCTACTAACTCTTTTGTGTTGGTTTTATATGTGTAAAAGTACTGGCAGCAGCCAGTGAAACTCCTTCAAAGATTTTTTTTAAAAACTTGACCTCGGACCTCAAGGTCAAGGTCACTGAAATTTAAACTCGTCTGAGATTTTTTATAATTACACCTATGTTATTATTTTCCGGATTCTAGGGTAATTTCCTTATGGGATTACCACATTCACATGATTTCAGAAAACTTGACCTCTGACCTTGACCTTGAGATTCCTGCCCGTCACATGACATGTGCACCTAACCGTGGCAAAAGGTTAGTCTACAGCGCTGATTTTGTTTGTAGGGCTTTTTAAGGCCTTAAAAAAGCACCTTAGTTAACGTTTGAACTAAGCAAAACTGTTATTTTATGCTTGAGTAAGTTAAACCTCGCTTTAAAATAATGGTTAAAAATACTTATCTCAGTCAGTCAGACTTTATGATTTTTCGTTGGGTTGAATGCCAATTTATTTTTCTTTTTTGTGTAAAACACCTTTTTATGCATTCACAAGTGGCGCTCAAGCTAAACCATTGTTCGCCATAATTACCAATGAACTCATTTCTGTGTTAACGTTGCGTTATCATATTGAGGCGATGATCCTGAGAGGCAGCCTGCCTAAGTTGAATCACAGCCAGTGTTCCAGCAGCATTGAAACTTAGTACCTCTTTAGAGAGTGAAAAGTAAACTTTTCTGCTGGACCAAGCTGAGATGACCACCGGAGACCGAAAACTATCTCGCTCCTTTCAACCAGCACCACAAAGGGATCGAGTGGCCTCGCTTGGATGTTGGAGCTAAGCGGCCGCTCAGTCCAAGTGCTCCGCGGTTGAACAGTGGGTTTGAAGCCGAGCCTCTTATCCTGCATGCGGTCACAGTCTGAAATTCTCATTCAGCGGATTGTTGCAGCAGAACTTAGAGAGCGAGAGAACGAGCAGCGGCGGGACACTTGTGTCAGCGATAATAGCGGCGTAGGGTTACATCTTTACCACAAATTGATCCGACTTAGGGGGGCACAGACCCTCGTCTGAACTTTTGCTTCTTCTGTGAACTCCTGCACATTCGTGCCCTCATCATTCGACACCAAGCAATCCACACTGACATTTGTTTTGGACTAAATGTACTTTGAGTTCAGCATATGTTTGGTTCAGGACACTTCTGTGAGGGTACGCCACACCAAGGCCTCCGGGGAGCCGTGAACCTCGGCCTCCTCCGTGTCGGCATTCTTCTCAAGTCAAAGGTTGCCGGTTAGATGCCACAGCGATAACCCCGTGTGTTTAACTCTGCTGCTGACAAGGTCCATTGTTTTTTAGTGGTAACAGATGTGCTGGATGGGTGATAAGGGGAAACCCTAATATCCAGGTGTCGGTGTGACGGTCAGCCTTAAAATTCACTCATTTCACACAGTTCCCTTTTGTATTGAGAAGTGAGGTTTATGCTGTCATTAAGGTGTGTGTGTGTGTGTGTCTGTGTGGTCATGTTTGTGTGTTTTGGATACAGGACGGAAACCAAAATCTTTGCAGCCGCTTTTATTATTTGTGGTCTGTCACTGAGTGAAAGGAGGCCGGCTGCGCCTTTAAATTCAATTGATGTTTTACAAAATCAGATTCCTTTTTTTTCCTTCTAATTTTACCTCCCACATCATTACAAAAACACACAATGTACTCTTTGAAGCAATATATCCTTCCCCAAAGGCCATCAGTTGTTATTTATACTCAAAATGAAACAAATTCATGTTAATCACTGAGCTGGCAGCGGATTACGATCAGTTGGAAGACTTGACTTGGTTACGAAATTATTTTTAGATGAAGCTGTCAATCCAGCCGTGTTTCCAGTAGAGATGGACCGATCCGATATTACGTATCGGTATCGGTCCGATACTGACCTAAATTACTGGATCGGATATCGGAGAAAAATAAAAAATGTAATCCGATCCATTAAATATCACGAAAGCACCTCACAAAACTTGCAACACGGCGTAACTCACCTCAGAACGTTAGCACGTCGGAGCAGTATGCATCACGTGATAGAGCGGCTGTGGCATGCGGGACCTGTCGGTGGTCTGGATAGCATTTGGAGCTTCGCTAGCAACCCGGCATTTCATCTCCGATAAAGTTATCCCGAGAGAAGTAAAGCAAGTGTGTAAGTCCATCTCTGAATGTTTGTAAAGCATTCCTGCGTTAAGCTTAACAAGCGACTGCCTCTCGCTCTCCTGCTGCTACTTCAATCATGAAACTGCTTAATGATCAGCTGATCGGCTTTTCTGTCGCGAGTCCGTCTCTCTGGTTTGTTTTTGGTCCACTTTGCACCAGAAAGAGGAAACCAGCGGCTGAACAACAGCAGCACGTTTAAGCTTGATAAGCTGTTGTTAGAATGTATTTAATATTACTTTCTACTCGAGGATCTTTTTCTACGTAGCTGACGCTGGTAACTGTGCAGGGGCGGATCTAGCAAAGTTTAGCCAGGGGGGCCGATAGGGCATTAACAGGGAAAAGGGGGCACAAATACATACTTTTCTTTCTTATTCTCATTTAAAATGTCTAGCTTTTAATAAATAATTATCTGACACCCAAAGTTTTAATTTGATGTAAAAGGAATAGAAGTCAATTACTGTATATAGTGACTATTAAGTCTAATATATATACCCTAGTAAGCTATAGTACTTTTTCCTTTGGGAAGGTACCATCTGTGCAGTCTGCAATTTTGTTGAAGAAAGATGTTGAATCTATTTAATATTTCTTGAAAAATAATTGATTTCTGTGCATTTTTTTTCACACTGCATCAAATTAAGGTTGATTACGTCGATTAAGCATCATGAGGTGGCGCGTGAGGGGTGGTTCCCTATTTTTTATTTATTTATTTTTGTTGTTGCTGGGAGTTGGAGCCCTATTAGTTAGGTTGCTTAATATTTACGCTAAGTACTCTTTAAAATACCAGAATAGGGAGGATGGTGTAGGTTTAAGTTTATTAGATTGATCAGTATTGCTGATTTTTTGCATACAGGTATAACAGAATAGCTTTAGTGTAGTTGTTGTTTTAAACTTGAGTATGAACTTATACAAAATGCACCAAGATATTTAAAAAAACAGTTTTGTTGATTAAAAAACACTATATCGGATTCATATCGGTATCGGCAGATATCCAAATTTATGATATCGGTATCGGACATAAAAAAGTGGTATCGTGCCATCTCTAGTTTCCAGCTTAATATTCTTCTATCAGTCTGTTTTTAGCTTTGGCATGATTTTATACACGAGGTGATGAGGAAATTGGACTAAGACCAGCCATAGCATCCACTGAGGGATGTCTGCGAGGTGGGAACAGGGCGAGGCTGAGGCAGCAGTAGAGTCGTGAGCTTCGAGAGATCTGCACGGTAGCCACGTAAAGAATGATAACGAACCGAACAGCATCACCAGGAAGCAGACTGGGTGGGAGTCGATGACAGATGGACAAAAACTTTTTTACATCCACCACAGTGGCAGAGCTACAGAATAACGAATGTAAACAACCTGGTTAAATGACAGCAGCCGTCAGTTGTTCTGTGTCCAGAGGGAGGGCATGGGGTCTACTCCACAACATTTATTTCACAGCTTAAGCATTATTCTGCAGTTTCAGACTTCCTGTATAAAAATGTTTCTCTTGTATAACAGTTATGGCCAAAACGTGTCATAAATAGTGCTAAGTCCCTTTTAATAATAAGTCAAAGAGCCATCCAAGTGCTTGTGAAATAGAGCTTGTTATTAGTTGTTATCTTTTGGTTTTATGCTCTGCTGACATCAAGTGACGGCCAAATATGTAAAATTCACTTCCAGCTGTGCCAACAGAAAAACCATCTGAATGTTCTGATTTGCATCACAGACAGTCAGAAAATATTCCTCCACAGCTCTGTGTGTGTGTGCGTGCGTGCGTGCGTGCGTGTGCGTGCGCATGCGTGCGTGTGTGTGATGAGAGTGCAATGAGTTCACTCACTGTTTCCCTTGTGTAGTCACAACAATTTTGGAAGCTTCTGGAAAATTGTGTAAAAGTCTTAAGCCACCCCTTCATATGTCTTCATATTATTCCATCTGACACTTGAGTTCACAGCCTGAACTGTCTTAGGCAGCTAACTTCTTTACGTAGTCTTCAGGAATAGTTCTTCAGGCTTCTTGAAGGACACTCAAAGCTCTTCTTTGGATGTTGGCTGCCTTGAGATGATCCTACACTGCTTCAAGTATATTGAGCTTTGGTCTCTGGGGAGGCCAATCCCTGACTGATAGTGTGTCACTTCTGGGTTTTTCTGTCCAGGTATGCTTTTACTACACTGACAGTGTGTTTGGGGTCATTATCATGGTAAAAAATAATGAAGTTGTTGCCAGTCCGACACTTTACAGATGATATTGCATAGTGAATCAAAATCTGATGGGACTTTCTGTCTTCATTATTCCATCAATTTTGACAAGATCTCCAACACCACCAGCTGAAATGCAGCTCCCAACCATGACAGAGCCTCTACCATGTTTTACAGATGGCCGTAGACCCATCTCCTGACTTCCTCCATACATATTGTCAGTGATTTGAACCAAAAATGTAAAAAAATGGATTCATCACTCCATCAGACCTGTTTCCACTGATTTTCAGTTTTCAGTTTCTCCCTGTTTTGTTTAAGAAGGTCCACTGAGACATTTCCGATGAGGCTTCAGTGAACAGTAGATGGATCAACTGAAGAAGGCCTGGAGAGTGATTGCTCAAGACCAATTTAAAAATAAGTCCAGCTCCTTGGAAGCAAAATATGTTTATTTTACTGACATGCAATAGTGGCTCTGACTGTAAAATAGACAACAGTGCAGGAGATGAAAGGAGCGATCCATCCTATCTAAATAAAATCTTAAGTGAACAAACAAATCTACAAAAGCTGCATGTACTACAAACAGAAACATCCTGCAATAAAGCGAAGATGAGGTTAGCAATCTCTTTAACTGCATCCCAGGAAACTGTTACGTGCAGGGAGAAAAGGACCCAAATGCAAAGCAAAAGCAAAAAAGAGCAGAACTCAAACACAGAACGACAACGAGGCACGCAATCCAAGCAGAGAGCAGGAACAGTCCATCAAAAATGCTGTCCACAAAGAAGACAGCCAGGGGGAGTGATCAAAGGATGATTCACAGCAAACTGACTTCAGGGTAAACCCTGTGTTTTCAGTGTTATGAAGGTCCCGCTGCCTTCCCTTCCATTACAAAACGCAGCCTTACTAAACAGTCCTCACTCGAGCACATGTGATATGATGAAGAAAGAAAAGTTATGAATAGGAAGACAACAAACAACTCGGAGTGGAAAATGTACAGATGAAGAGATTTACAATTAAATCACACAAAAATACACAACAAATGTTAATATAATTATTAAAAGTCAGACAAATGCGTTTTTAGAAGACAACTTAAATAAGGTAGAGATGGAGAATATATTAAAAACAAAAGTGCATTTGAAGCTATATAACAATAAAAAGTTGACTCATTGTAGTTCATCAAGTTTGGTTTTAGACTTAGAAATACTTCACACTCAGCACAAGTTACCTCCACCTCTCTAAACCCCGTCACCACTGCAGGGTGGAGTAACACACCAATTTCCCTTCAGCTGGGACGTGTGCTGAACATCACTCAGCTCCAAATTGAAGCCTTCCTTCATTCCTTTGGTGTTATTAACCGCCATTAAATCTCTCCACAGACTTATCCTGCCAGGCAGCAGGAAACAAGCAAGCTCAACAGGAAGTACAGCCTGACCGAGAGGTGAGCCGCTTCCTTCTTCTCCCGCACCTTTTTTTTTTTCCCTTCTTCTTTCTGACCTGGTTATCTTCACGTATTTGCTCACGGCCTTTCTTTTCACTCGCTCCATCCCCTGTGTGGTTCTCCGGAGGCGTTTAGGTGCGGTCGGGCCATTGTGCACTGGCGGGCGGAAATCCCACTCAGTCATGCCCGGCTGTGATTTGCCTGTAATGAGCTCTAAGTGTGTGGAGTAATCACGCGTGCTCCAAATGTGACCATAATGATATGTGGTTGGATGTATGTTAGCGGGAGGGGCATTTAGGACGCATAGTGCTCGTTAAAGGGCCTCTGCTCGGATTTGACCTGAGACCGAAACAGCTCAGTGAGCATGGTATGCACAAAGGAAACATTTACTGTAATTGAACCGCTTTCACTGTCTCTGTGTTTTTGTTCCTGATGTGCTTTTTTTCAGGAATACTCCCTCTGGAAATGTCCATCTTGTCTTTTGTTACTCGAACTTTGATTGTTTTTATTTAGCAGTTTATTTTAACAGGAAGACTCAATTTTGGGGGGCAAACAAACTGTTTCCAAAAGCATTTTCAAAACTTTAACAGTATACACACTTTACAAATAGAGCACAATGTCATCAGAAGAATTAGTGAAAAACGTGGCATTTGGAACCAATTCAAAACAAAATTTTCAACCCAACCTGCTCTAAACCACCTTTTCTGTTGCTATTACAGTGTTGGACAGCTTTCGCCTTTGCAGCTACTTTAATTGATCATAGTGTAGATTGAACTAGGTGCTGGAAACATTCCTCAGATATTTGGATCCATGTTGGTATGACAGCATCACACAGTTGCTGCAGATTTGTCAGCTCCACATCCATGAGAAGAATCTCCCGTTCCACCAGATCCCAAAGGTGCTGTGTTAGACTGAGATCTGGTGACTGTGGAGGCCACTTGAGTGTGGTGAACTCATTGTCATGGTCAAGAAACCAGCTGAGATGATGTGAGCTTTGAGACATGATTTGGTGTCCTGCTAGAAGCAGCCATCAGAAGATGGTACACTGTGGTCATTAAGGGATGGACACGGTCCGCAACAATACTCTGTGGGGTTTAAATGATGCTCAGTTGGTACTAAGGGGACCAGCGTGTATCCACACACTGTTACACCGACACCTGAACCAATGATACAAAGGAAAAACCTCAGCATGCCATCTAAATGTCGTGTGAATTGTAGCCCCAGTCTCCTGGGCTTAGCTGACAGCAGAGGCACTCTGTGTGGTCTACTGCTGCTGTAGCCCATGTTCTGCGTACCTTGGATGCAACGAGTGGTTACTTGAGTTGCTGTTACCTTCCTATCGGCTTGAAGCAATCTGGCCATTCTTCTTCACCCACCCACTGTTTTCCTCACTGGACATCTTCTCTTTTTAGACCATTCTCTGTACACCACAGAGATGGTTGTGTGGGAAAATCCCACACAAATCAGCTGTTCCCGAAATACTCAGACCAGCCCGTCTAGCAGCAACAATCATCCCAAACTCAAAGTCACTTAAATCTCCTTTCTTCATCATTCTGATGCTCAGTTCATGCAGTCTTTGGACATTGTCATAATAAATGTTTTTTGCAGTCATTTGGCGTTTGAACTGAACTGTTTTTGTTCAAATTTAGACAAAAAGAAACCGAAGAAGTTTTTAAATTGTAAATTTCAGGCTTTGTCAAAGTTAGAAATATAGAAATCACAGGCAAAGGCCAAAAATTCACGTGGCGTGAATGTGAGAAACAGCTAGGCTAGTGTTGACTAAGCCTTTCATCCTCAGCTGAGCTCTGTTACAAGGAATTTGTGTCACGATGTTTCTGAGCTCTTCCTTTATCTATAAGCTTGGCTCACTCTCTATTTATTTATAAAATAACCTTTCTCGTGTCACTCTACTTTCTCCACAACAAAAGGGACTACCCAAGCTGGAGGCGGGAGTCCAGACCTCCAGAGAACATCGGTCAGTACCAGCAGCACCTCCAGCAGCCTCGATGGGGCCTCAGACACACAGACAGCAGCACCGATGACCACAACGGCTACGCTTTTGCACCTCCACCAGCTCCTCTTTATCTCAGAGGTCGAGCCATGTCCGAAAACGACCTCCGCTTCGACAGCAGCCAGCGCTGGTCCCCTTCAATTTCCATGGCAACCAGCCAGACCCTGAGTGAGGTGGAGGAAGGCAACATGAGACGTGGAGATGCATCAAGTGTTTCCAGGCAAAACAGGAAGAAGACACCCCCTCCTCCAAGACCACCACCCCCAAAGTGGGAGCAGTTCCACCGCCGGCGAGCGTCTCACCACACCCTGTTCTCCTCCTCATCTGCTTCTGCTGCTCCTCACTCCATCCCTGCCTCCTTCAACTCTCCAGGGGCTCACTATTCAGCCCACTCGTCCACCTACGTCCCTCCACCTGACGCTTCCAGGCAGAGGTCCTTCAGTCTTCCTCCAGAGAGGCAGGAAGTGGTGGAGGGCGGGTGTCCAAGATGCAGCTGCAGTCAAACCCAGGAACGCACAATCGCCCCGTCCAATCAGAATCAGCCTCAGTTTCAGGAACGCCTCATTACCGTTGCTCCACCTAGCCCCATGTTCTCCAGGAGGGGATTCAGGCCGGTGGCTCCGCCCCATAGAGAAAGGGAGGCTGAATCACCTCTGCCGCCTCCACCGCCTCATCCTCCTTCAGTAGCAAAGGAGAACAGTGTGAGCAGGTGAGACTGGAGAAAATGCTGATGTTTATAAATAACTTTGTTTTTTTATTAAATGTTGAATTATTTGTTTTAGAAAAGTCAGAAAAACGAGAAGAAAAAACTTTTGCATAACAAAACAAGAAGATGATCGATTCCTGTTCTCAGGCATAGAAAACCAGTAAAGATCAATATTTGATGGGCTAATATCAGTCACTGTTAATATTTTAATCAGTGTTGGGCAAGTTACTTTGAAAAAGGAATTAATTATAGTTACTAGTTACTTCTTCAAAAAATTAACTGAGTTACAAGATTCGAAAAGTAACTATTGCGTTACTTTAAAGACATCTTTAACCCTCTGGGGTCCGGGGTATAATTGGTCATTTTTGACTACTTTTGATTTTCTCTCTACATTTTACCTTTAAAAACTATTTACTTTGCCTTGTTTGGTTTCATTCTTTTCAGCACAACCTCACGTGTGTGAAAGTACAGTTATGTTTTCATGTTGACATACTGCATTGACACCATTGATCTAAAATCAGACAAAAAAACATAAAATCCAAGTAGAAATTTACATTTTTTACTGTAAATGTGACGAAACTATTGAGGAAAAAACGCCGCGTATTTATTGTTTATCATGACTCTGGTTTTACGTGGCCTCTCAACACAATTTAAAAACTGGTATATGTCACCTTGTTGCTTTTGTCATCTTAAAGTGGTCATGTGATTGGCTTACCACGACTACTTTATTCTTCCTCAGTGAAACAGCAGCACTCATGCGCTTGTTTGTCCCCTGAGCTACAGGTGTTGTTCCAAAAAGTGATTGTCGAGCAGAAAGTGATAGCTGAACGCGGGAGCGCGCAGCTGCTTAAAGCTGTAGCACCCAGTTTACTTACGTAGACAGCTACTTCCGTGCAACTGTAACGCCGTTATTCCCATCACTGATTTTAATAGACTCCTAATTCCTGTGCTTGGTTTACTGATGTGTCAGATTATTTTAATTCTCTTGTTTCTCTGTAGTTCATCTGCGACGGACGTCAGCTGCAGCCCAGACCACAACAAAATTACAGTCAAACCTTACAAACAGCAGCCCAGCGTGAGACCTGGAGCAGAGTGGGAGAGAGCTTCAGCCCCCAGGGTTCACAGCGACACGGCGACCCCTCCTATTTTAGAAAACGGAGGTGTCATCGAGGCTTCCGGTAGATATGCCAGTCGAACCGACTGCGAGCAACTTCGTGTGGACAGAGGCTTCCAGATGGAAGATCAGCAGAAGATCCTTGAAACGGGAACCGAATCAGAGACGACCCTCAGCCCGAGCCCGGAGCACAGCCTGGAGGCTGACCTGGACGTCCCCCTAGAGACCGACATCGATGACTTCCAGGAGGAGGAGCTTCCGGGAGAGGACATTCCCATCACAAGCGAGCTCCCGTGCTTCGCCCTCCCTGTCACGGTCCTGGAGACGGACATCGACACGCTCCCGGATTCTGAGGCATCTCCGTCAGGCAGGACAAGGGTGGAGAGCAGCTCCCTGGAGGAGGAGCTGGAGGGTGGGGAGAGCAGCAGCAGAGAGGGGCTGAGCCTGGAGGAGCTCTTCCCCCAGAGCAGTGAGGGCGAGTCGGGCACAGAGAGCTGGAGAGAAGCACAACCCGTAGAGCACAGCACAGACAGCCTGGATAGGTATGAGAGAAGAGAGTGTGCGTGCGTGCGTGTGTGTGCGTGCGTGCGTGCGTGCGTGCGTGCGTGTGTGTGTGCGTGCGTGCGTGTGTGTGTGTTACACAGACCATTTGATTTGTACAAGACTTAACTGTTCTCATCACTAAGCTCATTCTGTTTCCCACAACCTTTCCAAAAGACTTGGTTCTTCTCTGTTAGGTTTACAGATGGTTCGTAGTCGCAGGCACAGGTGCATGGTGGGTAATTAGCACCACATAGAGTGCAGACGGGTTCATTTTTTTAAATCTTAAAACTGAAAAATCAACAAAGAAACATTTGTTTTTCATTTTTGTCTTCACTTTTTTTAATGAAGTGTCTTTATTGTCACTGTACAGCAATTTTGAATGCAATCTCACCAACAGTCCTAAAAAACATATAAAACTATATAAGATTTAAAAACAGATTTAAAAAGGGGGAAAGCATAAAAACATTTTTTTTAGTCTGTTTGCCCTTTTAATTGCTCTGCCCCACCTGATGGTCACAGATTAAACAGGAGGTGACCGGGCTGGGAGAGATCTGTGATGATCTGATTATGATATTAGGCTGTCTGAACTGTGTAGGTCCTCACAGTTTCCAATCATTTTAACCCTTGATAACACTGATAACCCTCTGGACCTTTTTCTGTGCCACCACACAACAAGGAAACCCCACGTGGAAGCAGTATGTTAAAATGCTATCTATAGAGTTGAAGTAGGAAACCAACAGTCTCAGAGGGATGTTCTTCCTCCTGAGGACACTCGGGAAGTAAAGTCTCTGCTGTGCTTTCTGGGATCAGATCCTCCTTGATGTAAACTCCCAGAAACCGGACGTTTGTGACTCGCCTCCACATACTTCCCACTGATAATTAAAGACAGCACCTTTTGTTACGAATGTGTTTAGGAGCAGGTTGTTATCTCTGTGAACGGACACAGTACCCTTCTTATCTTTAATTTCAACATCGTACGATCCTTTCCAAAGGCCTGGATTGGACCCTGACAAGTTCTTTGACTTAACACTGAAAACTTTTATTTTAGCTTACCTGTAGTCCAGACAAAGCCGTATAGGTGGAAGCGGGTCAAGTTACCAAAAAACGTAGTTAAAGTAATTGTGAAATTCTAAGTCATTGATTTATTTTTATATTTCAACCCATTATGTTGAAAAAGAACTCCCCTAAGCATTACACAGTGTTGAAAAAACAAAACAAACTTCACTGTCCTCTCATTTGGCTTCATGTTTCACAGTTTTGGAGCCGAGTTGTGCCGAGATGCCGCTCGTTAATGTCTTGCCTCATTAAACCCACGTAATTAATTGCACTTCTTTTACATGCACCTGTAATCTCCGTGTTTTTACAGCTTTGTCTGTTTTGCACCTCTTTTTGTCTTTTATCACTGTGGGAATAACATAAACTCCCCTGCCGGTGCCTTCTCCACAGGCGGTCAGGAGCTAGCTCCAGCTGTTCGTCCTATTACAGCACATCAACGGCCAAGGCTCAGATCCTGTCGCAGATGAAGGACTTCACAGATAACAGAGAGCGCGACAAGGATGACGAGCTGACCTACAAGGTAATTCATGCGACTGCTGTTTGAAGAACGGGTGTGGTGGAGATAAAGGGAGAGGACCGCTCCTGGTTATTGGGCTTTAAGTTCTTCCTCTGTTGTGTAGAAACAGCTGATGGAGAGCCTCCGGAAGAAGCTGGGAGTGCTGAGGGAGGCTCAGAGAGGACTGCAGGAGGACATCAGAGCCAATGCACAGCTGGGAGAGGAGGTAAGGACGAACTCATTCACCTGGTCATTATGTCAGCACAGAACAACACACTTATTAACATGTTGTATTTTTCTTGTTCAATCAGATTAAAAGAAAAGTACCTTTTTCTTTTTAAAGCAAAGCTGTTTATTGCTTTGTTTTAGATGGTTTTGTGTGGTTAAACACACAAGAGTGGTTAAACGCTCTTGTGTGGTTAAACACAAGAGATCTAATGTGCTAAGAAGAAGTGTGATGTGTAGCGCTGCAGTAACTGCACAGAGACGAAGCTGATGAAAGAGCTGTTGAAGCTTGGTTAAGAAGGGAGGTGCTCATCAGTGAGCGGCAGTTTGCCTTCACTGGCTTCAAGAGTACTACAGATGTGATGTTTGCTTTCTTGTGTTGATGGAGAAGTATATGATAGCGAGAGGAGCTGTGGTCCTGCATGAGGAAGTCAGGAGGGGCAGAGAAGTATGTGAGGGTGGTGCATGTATGAGGACAGCGAGGAGGTGTGCGATAGGAGTGACGGATGGGTTCAAGGTGGGGGTGGGATGATATGCACGATCTGATATCCTCATGTTGGTGTCGTTCCTGATAAAAAAACAAAACAAAAAAAAAAACTAATTCTGGTCCAGGTTCACCATTGCAAGTGACCAATCACATTGTAGTGATAGGGGTTAAGGTTAACCAAACTATATCCTTAACCACAACTGCATCCTAACCCCCGCCCTGAGCCTGACCCGGACAGCCTCTCCTCCTAAGTGTACGTCATCAGCATTTTTGTTTTCTGTGACATCATAACAGTGTGATTGGTCAGATGCAGTGTTGATCCTGGACACATATTATGATGATCCAGGAACAACACCAACACAACGATCACACAGACTGGGATTATAATAGTGATCGGCTCTGAGCCCCTTTTTCTATTGACTGATGAGGACAAGCAGGAGTCTCTGTGGACTGTGATGTTTGCAGACGACGCTGTGATCAGTAGTGAGAGTCGTGAACAGGTGGGAGAGATCCTGGAGTGGAGGAGGTATGCTTTGGAGAGGAGGGGAATAAAAGTCAGTGGAAGCAAGACAGAATCCATGTGTGTGAATGAGACGGAGGCAGGTGGATAGGTAAGCATGCAGGGAGTGGAGGTAGAGTTTAAATACTAAGAAAAGAGGAAGGCCACAGAGAATGTTTATGGATAGTGAAGGAGGACGTGCAGGTGGTTGGTGTGACAGAGGAGGATGGTAAGGATAGGGTTTGATGGAGGCAAATGAGCCACTGTGACAAACCCTAAAGGAGAAGACATTTAAGGAAGTGTTTAAGAAACACGAATGAACAGTGCAAATATGAGTGTAAGAGTGTGGGGACCTTTAAAGCTAATAGTGTTCAGCCTGCTAGGTTTTTTTCTTCACTTAAATTAGCACATTGTGTTGGATTTTCTAACCAATAGGAGGCTACAAAAACCAGACAGGTTTATTTGAAAAGTTCGTGGCAGTTATTTTTTTAATAGCATCTTATGGATGCAGAATGAAGAAGCGTGTTGATGCTGGGTAAGGTTTCACATCCACTGCATCAGCTCTGTGTTTCATCAGCTCTGTCCATCACGTCACTGACTTACAGTAAATCTGCTCTTCCTGTTTGCTCTCAGGTGGAGAGCATGGTGGTCTCCGTGTGCAAGCCCAACGAGGTGGACAAGTTCCGCATGTTCATCGGCGATCTGGACAAGGTGGTGAGCTTGCTGCTGTCGCTGTCCGGGAGGCTGCTAAGGGTGGAGACCACGCTGGACACACTGGACCCTGATACGGAGCACCACGAGAGGGTGAGGGTGATGAGGGTGGAGAGAAACGAGGACAAGAGCAGATGTAGACAGAGTGGACTTGTAGTGCATCGGGCTTTGTTTTTAAAATACCTCTATTCTCCCTCTCCCTCGCTCTCTGCACTGCAGCTCCCCCTGCTGGAGAAAAAGCGTCAGCTCATGAGGCAGCTGTCCGAGGCTCAGGACCTGAAGGACCACGTAGACCGCAGAGAGCAGGCTGTGAGCCGCGTGCTGGCCCGCTGCCTCTCTCCAGAGCAGCACAGAGACTACAGGTGGGATATATGCCCAGTGTGGCAACATAAACAAACCCACCGGTGGAGAGTTCTGGTGAGAGCTCACTTTTCTTTGTAAGAGTGTAGTCAGGAGCTCTGGAATGGGTTCATCTAGAGACTGGAAAGTGTCACAGATCCTGCAGCATCTGGTGAGTTCTCTCTGGACCTTTGAAAATCCAGTGGAGATGGTCTAAAGTATCACGCCAGACCGTATCCAGGTTGCCAAGGGAAGCCAGGAAGCCAGATATCTCTAAAAAGTCTGGGTCATGTGCATAATGTGTGTTATGACCTGGGTTTTCAGTGGGGTTGTCTCTGAGCATGCACCTGAGCTCGTGCAAACCATGGGAATCTGACTGCTTCACTAAATATAAGCTGAGCTCAATACATTTTCTTGTGTTGAAGGGCAGCATGTGACAGACACTAAAGCATGTTTACTCCATAAATCAAAGTATCAAAGCTCAACATTCTACCCCAAACATCTTAATAATATTCACTGTGGGTTTTTTGTGTTTTTCCCTTCGGCAGCCACTTTGTGAAGATGAAGGCCGCCTTGCTGGTGGAGCAGCGGCAGCTGGAGGACAAGATCCGACTGGGAGAAGAGCAGCTGAGGGGGCTGAGGGAGAGCCTGGGACTGGGGCTGGGGCTGGGAATGGGCATGTCGATGGGATATGGACAATATTAGGAACAACAAAGCTTGAAAGCGGAGAAGAAGGAAGGGTTTTTTTGTAGACTTTACTTGGATATGAAGAAAAGGAGATTTGGTGATTACGATTTCATCTGTCTGAGAAAAGGATGCCATCCTGATCAATTTTCATCGTGAACCTCCGCTCTTATTTTGAAGGAAAACTGCATCACTTGTTTTGAGACCAAGTATGAAACCATTGCTAGGAGCTGATTAACTTGGAAATAACTGGGCTGGCTCCATCTGCAGATAGCGAAATCGTCTCCTTGTCTAAAACTGACTGCCTCACAGATTTCTGAAGTCTTCATGTAGCTTCACATTTAGCACCTCGAACTACTTTTTTAAGGATTAGCAGACCTGTACGCAGAGAATTCAGGTCCAACACAAACAGCTGAATCAGCACCCTGCAAGGCTCTAAGTAGGTGAGAAGGAATGGAGGTCTCTCAACAACAGAGACCAGGAGAGAGGCACGAGTCCAAGGTGTCAAAATGAAAAAAGACGGGGGAAAAAAAGACTGTTATTATCATTAACTACAGACTGCAGTGGATGGATAAATCTAAAGATATACCAAAACATATCAACAATTAATCTCCAGGATATGCGATCTGAGAGCACAGAGCATGCTCAGTGTTGGAAATGGGGGGCGATCTGTGAGTGAAACAGCTGGTGAAGATTCATAGTGAGCGGCTTCTCGTGGACCGAACGAACACGTGAGAAAATGTTGTACCCTCTGCTTCACGTTATGAACCACGTACTGTAACATTTATTGTCCTCTAACCAGTATCGCGCCACGCTGCCAAAGACATTTTTGCTTGTTGAATGTGTCACTAAGACGCTGCTCACTTTGTTGTTGTTGTTTTTAATGTATTTAAATCTCCTGGTTCAGAGAATTAAAGGATTTTTTTGGTGCTTAACTTAACCACACTAAAGCCAATATTGTGAAATGCCATTTGCAGGATTATTAACAGCTAAACATGTCATTTCTACAGCCTTCAGCAACACATATACTGTTTTATCTAAGCATCATATTGTCATATCACTTTATATTCTTTTTACTGTAATGTCTGTGGCTGTAAACATGTGTTACTGTGTGGAGTTTGACACTTCACTGACTTGTTCTGCCACGGAGTGACCGTTATGTACAGAAGATGCGTGTTTATAATGTATATAGCGGTTTTGATATTTGAAATGACTGGAATAGGTTGTAAAAGATGAGAAAGAAGACCGGAAGGAGTTGAAGTTTACTGTATATTTTGGCAGTGGATGAATCCAGTGTTTGGTTTGTGTTAAACTAAACTTTGTGTATCCTTTTTCATTTTTTCTGTCCAATAAGCTTGTTCAAGCAACTGTAAAGTTTTAAAAATGTTTTTAAGTCCACCATTTTTGCCCTAAAATTTGTATTCGAGTCCCAAATGTTGTATAAATTTTGGCTATTTTTGATAAGAAGATTCAAACCCTGTCAAACCCTTTCAGTATATATAAGGTTACATCTAGCAGCCAGTTAGCTTAGTTTAGCATTGATGACAAGCCCGACTCTTTCTGCCAGCAAAATTAAATAATTAACACATTGTATTTTGTTTATTGATCCATAAACAAAGGATTGAAAGTGTGAAAACTGCAGTGTTTTAAAGCTCTACCTCTTGATGCTAATGGAGCTAGCATCTTGGTATTTAGGATTTAGCGGCTAATTGTTTTAAGTTGTTTATTTTAGCCTTGTTTTAAAGTTCAGCTCAAATTAAACAAAACCAATCTAATCACTGAGTCATAAAGTAAATGTTAAACACCAATTATTATAAAAACATAAGGTAAGTATCACAATTGATACTGGAACAAAAGTGTAAAGACCTAGCTACTTAACGTAATTGTTTTAGCTTGTTTTGGTTTTGTTATAACTTTTAGGTTAACCACAAAAAACACAAAATAAACCATAAATAACCAACCTAGATACAATGTGTTAAATATTGAGCTTTAAAGTGCAGTTTGTACACATTAAACAAACAAAATGCAGTGTTCCCTTGTTTCAAGTCTTTCTGCTAAGATAAGCTAAGCTAACACGCTCTTGGAAGTAGATTGATATATGTAGTATCAGTTTTCTCATCTACATTTTATCTAGAGAGCAGATACAGCCCGTTTTAAAACTGAATTTTGTGGTTTTTGTTGACAAAATGGAGAGAATTCAGCTTTCCTGAAAGAGAGAAGAACTTCTAGTTAATTGTTTATTGTTACAACCCTCCATTAAACTTTAAAATAACTTCTGTCTTGTAATTTGGGATTTGTTGCCAAAATCCAATTCCAAGCTTTTTCCGCTGGCCTAAACCTCAGAAAGGAGTCCAGACCTGCCTGTCTGAATAAATACAAATTCAAAACTAGAAGAGCAAACCCCATTCCAAAGATTTCTAAGGAAAGTGATGCTGAAGGGAAATGAAACGGCTCTGAAACGCTTTGGTCCAATCTGTTTGATCATTTAATTATTGATCAACTGAAACAAAGAACAAACCTACATTTTATTCCATTATCATTTCATTTTCTTAAGATGTCCAGTTAAACTTAAAACTGTGTTACTCCCATGTTTTGTACATATTAAATGTATTCCTGCTCTATAAATTGACTGGAAATGTACTGATTTGAAAGGAGAGGGACAGAAAGTTGCTTATTGGACCTGAGAAAGAGAATAATTCTTCTGTTCATGTTTCCATCTGTCATTTTGATTTAATACAAACCATTTTTTGTCTCTTTTTGTAACATGCATTACTGAAAAGGCCTGTTTTATAACTGCAAAAACACTCATCTGAGGAAAAAGTACCATAAATAATAATAATGATATTTTAAACCAGCTTTGGGTCTCCTGCTGTGATTTATGCCCTCATGGGTAAAAGCTCTCTTTATATCAACTTGTCCGGTGCTGAAATGCGTTTTCCTCTCGGGGTGGGGCCATTCTTCAAATGTGGTTGGACGAAATACGGCTCGGGGTAAATGGAGGTTGACTGATGACGAGGGGGAGTCATTCAGCAGCTCTGCGGGATCTGGGGAGTTCTCCTGAAGGGAAATGATCTCTGTGTCATTAATACTGATGCTCTGTCTAAATTGCTGAATGGAGCAGAGGCCAGGAAATACAATATTAACGTACAGTGTCGTGAGTTGTATGTTTAAGGAGCAAAACCGCCCCAGTTTAATGTTTTGGTAACTCCCAAAATTATTTTTTATATTGGTTTAATGGTTAATCCACCAGATACACAAGCTATTTAACTAAAATGATGTTCTTAATGTTAAAATATAATTATTGTTATTAATGAATTCCGAAAATGACCATTTATAAAAAAGACCAAACAAACTAAAGTACATTATTATTATTATTATTATTATTATTATTATTGTTATTATTTTGTCCAATTGCAGTTAATTACTTGCATTCCTGAACAGAAAAAAATTGCATTTGTATTCAGCGTTTTCATAAAAGTCTAATTTTTATGCATTTGCTACTACTAAGGTCATGTGGTTTAAGGTCTTTTGTCCTATTCACTGGAAAGTGAGTGAAAATAAAAATGGGTGTCATTTTACAGATTCTGCACTCAGGTCCGTATCAGTGAAATGCATCTAGATTCTGCTCTTTTTCTGATTCTGCCCATTTCTTCACTTTCCCGATGAACTTGCATTTAAATCCAGCCCTCTGTACTACTGCAGTCTCTCTGTGCCTGAGTCCTTTTCACAAAACATGAAATCACTGTTTTGTACATTTTAACACAATTTAATCCCCACATTTGTGAAAGTCTGTAACAAAACCATCAAATCTGATCAAGGTTATTTAAATGCTGCAAAAGAAGAATGGATTGGAATAAAAAAAAAATACATATCCTAACCTTAATTACTGCGGGAGAATAATGGATGATGCTCATAGTGAATAAAAAGTAAACTGACTGCATTTTTTGGACAGAGATTCACTTTTAATGTGTATTTTATAATATAATACAGATACATAAAAAAATACACTCCAAAATAGAAGAGTCCATGAAATGTACAAATGTGCAAAATATTAATAAAAAATTATAAAAATTGAGGCAACTTTGCCTATAGTACAATGTATAGAATGTATGAAAAGATCTTTACTGCAGATACTAATTTTACTAATTTAATAATACTAATTTTGTGTTGTAAGATTATAAGTTTAAAACATTTTTAGAATATAAACTGCTTCTCTTTACAGCTCCTCACTCCACCAGGGCACTTTCTGATAGTGTGCAAATGTGGTGCACGTACTGCGGCTATCATACAGACAACTAGGAGGTCCAAAGGTTGGCCTACCTATTATTGGCTGAGGTTTTAGTAGAGTTGTGGCTGAAACACATAAAAATATATTATTAATTTTAATCTCCCCAATCAATTTTTGAAAAGTAACTAAGTAACTAATTACTTTTGAAAATAAGTAATCAGTAAATTAATTGGATTACTTTTTTGAAGATGTAATCAGTTACTAATTACTTTTTTCAAGTAACTTGACCAACACTGGTGATGATGTGCCCATCAAAATGAAGTCCTACCTCACCTGCTAGTCGCTACATACATACATACATACATACATACATACAGCCGTAGGCTGGATCTCTTAAGATCTCACTGTTCTTTCAAATCTTCTCTATCAATACCCATCCCTACCAAGTACAGAGAAATGCAGGGCTTCAAACTAAAAGTTTCCATTTTGTCGGTGACTAGAAAAGTGTGGTTCGCTTTTACATCACAAAATGTTAGAAATATGAGCCATTCATAACAGCCTGAAAGGTTGGGAGTTTAAAATGCAAACCAATGGAAGCAGAAGTAGAAGTCTATAATGTCACAGAGCACACGGTGTCTCTTACTGTGTAGCATTGTACACAAGAACTTTAAAAATCTATAGTGTGTGAGGCTTTGTAAGTTAAGGGTGGCTCGCCCTTGTCGCCTGTGTGTAACAAACCATCTGTTAGGGGTCACGGATTTGACACCTTAGCGTTATGAAAGTGGGGAAACATACTCCTGGCTGAGATTAATGCTTACAACTTAGAATCTCAGTTCTAAATGAAATTCAAAATGTTTTTTGTAAGTATGGCTAATGTATAATATGACTTCTAAGGTGTGCACACACACACACACACACACACACACACACACACACACACACACACACACACACACAACACAGAGAAGAAGAAGAGGACGGTGTCGTTTACCACGCATCATAAAAACCCAATCATTAATCTTCCAACTGTCTCTTTCTGTTCTGACTTTAGAGTCTTTGTTTGTTTATTGAGCCGTACTTTGGGAGTCATCTGTTGTGATACTGGTGAAAAAAGGGTAAAAATCTAAAGAGCGCGTGAGACTGTTAGCTTTGTTGTCTGGCAGTAAACTTTTCTACAATGTGTTAGTAAAGAGTGACTTGTACTTCTGGCCCGTTAAGCAATGGTTTAAGAAATTTCACTGCAAACTATAAAAGGAATCTGGGTTTAAATAGAACACAGCAGTGTTGGATTAAGTGTAGGAAACACTAGTGTAAGGTGTCTATGGAACAAATCTCCTTCAACGTTCACATTGACCAAAGTTGATGACTACAGGCATTTGTCTCAGTCACCTGATTGTGTTTAGGGAAAAAAAGCTGCTAAATACAGAGATTGCTCCACATTGTTAGTTAGTTAGCTCTGGATGTCTGAGGGTTCTGTCAAATTTGGGGTGAACAAAAAACATGTTCTCTCGTTAGCAGATGTCTGCGCTGTCACTTGTCATGAAAATGTCCAGAGTTAGGGTTCAAGCTTCCTCTTCAATCACCATTGATCATTAATTGTGACCACAATAGATTTGTCACATGATCCCCATAAACAACCTGCTTTTATAGAAATCATTGTGACACAAATATTTAGTTTCTTGTTTCACAATGTGCATGAACTGAAAATCTTTAGTTTCGTGTTTATAAAGTATCGAAAAGAATACATTTATTCCAATGTATGAACTACACTTCTTGTAAAAAAAAAAAAAAAGAAGCTGATTGGAAATGCATTCAAAAAAAGCTCCTGCCATGATCTTCCTTCTGTGAGCGCGCACACACACACACACACACCATTAATACAAAGGATTGCTGCAGCTTTTGGATTTTCACTCTTTGTTGGAATTAATATGTACAGTTGCATAAAAGTCATTCCAGTTTTTTGCCTTTAAATCTACGATACCTTTCTTGTTCAAATGGTTTACTGACATAGTAAAGAAGTAGCCGGGGAACAAAGTAAGTATGAGCAAGAATAGTTTACGGGCACTTTATCAAATAAAGAGGATTTCACCGTCTGCAGTTTGTGGGAAAAAAAGGTGCCACATTAAAACAAATCAGTAGATCCACAAATTATGGATACAGACTGGTTTCAGCTATAGTGGTAGAGGTACACTTCATGCACTTAAAAACATACAGTTCAAAGGCATGCATTAGAGTGCATTGGTGCACACTTGGGCATCTTTTATTTAACATGGTTATGCCATTGTGATTTTTTTTGCTATATAAATATGCTCAAAACTCTATCATATATTTGAGATATATTTGACCTATATGCTTGATATCCAGCTAAAAACTTGAAAATATATATTTTTAAATCAGTAACTTTGCAAATTTAGAGGAAATGTTTTTGGAAAACAAATGAATCACGTTTTAAACACGGTTTGAATATTAACGCTGGCAGACAGACATTTATGAAGCGCAGACATGCTTACCGTGTGAAAGAACCGCGGATGTCTTGGAGCAGAGAAACACGCTGTATTGTTGCTTTTCTCTTTTGCATAAGCAACGCCCGACTGTCAAAAACGCTCTGTGCGGGTAGCAACTTTGCTACCCAAAGTCGCACGTCCAGACATCAACCGGTCTTCCCACCGGCCGGCTGGACCCTCAGCTGGGATCTGCAGCACAACCTCGCACTGGCCACTGGGGCACGGCAAAACTTGTAAGTCCTAGTTTTGGTCTTCACTGCTCCCAGAGAATTAACAATTAAAGAGAGGGATCCAACACAAAACTCAAATCAAACGATGCAGTCGGAATTGTCCACAACCACGCTCAGTTTCACAAATAAAAAACTTGCACCAACCGTACTGTTCATAGACACAGGAGGGAAAACTGAAAACATCCCAGAAACTGAAATTGTAATCAATTAATCACGCGAAAGCCGCCTCTACGTCATTTTGCAAAGTTCCAGAGCCTTTATACACAGCATATGCCAAGCAGACTCATAAATCATATGTAGCCTTAGAATTAAACATCTACAGTTTAAAGAAACACACAGGTCAGTGCCTCACTATTGTCTCTAAACATTAAGATCCATAAAAAATCAGCTTTATCAGCAGAGCATATAAGACCAGCATTCACAACAGACCTCTGCCAGATCTTCTGCTAACTCACGACCCACCTGGCAGTCGCACTTCCTGAGCTAAACTACTCACATCTCCGCCTGGACGCTGGTTCTGTCATCTGGTTGCTTCCTTTCCATCATCGGACTACACCTGCCTGCCTCCCTGCCAAGTCCCTCACTCAAAGTATATTCTGGATCCTCTCTGGACACTCCTCACCCGGAACCCCTTGGACACCCCCTCCTTGCATGACACTGTAACCTGCAATGTGTAAGCCCTAACCTCCATAGTCTAATCCTGCAGCTGTGATTCACTAGACTGCCACTGACTACTTGTCTCCTCTCATTATAGTGACTGCGTACCTCCATCCAAGCCGCTGCCCCTTTTTCCATTCCCAGGATCCATCCATGAAATCTTGTACCTAGTCATAGCACTCAGAGTTTCATGTTCACAGTTTGGCCTCATAGTTCTCAGTTCATAGCTTCCACAGTTCATAGCATTCATAGTTTCCTGCTTTGTACGTTAACTAGGCACTGTAAATAAAGCACTGTGTTCACGCCCGTTTTGCCTCCCCCGGTGTCTGCATGAGTCCACACCCACAGCCTGGCCCTCTCAGCCGTAACAGGAGCACGCTCTCATTTCACAAGTTGGCCTACATTTTCCAGAAAGACAGAAAGTCAGCGCAGTTAAAACCTGTAAAAATACTGAATCAAGAAAAAGGTTTCACACCATGTTTCATCAAGTTAAAAACAAATCCAGCAAAGCTGCTTTTAACACAAACATTTATCTTTCAGATCAGTGTCTAAAAAGCATCATTAAAAAATATGATCCTGCATTTACAAAAATATCTCCTGTTTGTATAAATTCACACTGAAAACCAAAATACACAGCGGTTGACAAACAAAATTAAATAATGTATTGCACGTCTATGTTTTAAATATGGTATCGAAAGTCAATGCGTATATTGTCTAAACAATTTGAAATTTAGACGGTCAAATACACAAACTAACGAACGTGGTCGCAGGTGTCAGGCTTAACCCCAAGGAAAGAGTTTGTTGGCTCTTATCAGCCTTTATGCCTGTTCCCACCCATCCTCAAAGACTCCATCTCCCCCATTTCTCGAGATACACGGCGTCATAGGCACAAACCTTGGGGTATGTTTTGGGAAGCCGCAAGTTCAGCTTAACTAACCCATGAAAATCTGCTTGTAAAACACGCAATTTGCATTTCAGGGCGCCTGTCTAGAAACAAAGTCTTTCTATAAGGCTTATCCATGTTGTTAGGATAAAACAAAAAGATGAATTCACACTGAATTATCACTTAAAACAATCCGCAGGGCCAGCTCTGTTCTAGGATGCCCTCTGGACCCTGTGGAGGTGGTGAGTGAGAGGAGAATGGTGACTAAGCTGTCATCCCTGTTGGACAACATCTCCCACCCCATGGAGGAGACTGACAGCACTGAGCAGCTCCTTCAGTGGCAGGCTGCGGAGCCCACGGTGTGGGACGGAGAGACTCCGCAGGTCTTTCCTCCCCACTGCTGTCAGACTCCACAACAAAGACTTTTGCAGCTGATCAAACACACACATGTGCAATAAGACTAAGTGCAATACTGTTTTCTGACAAAGTTGTATTTTTACTCAGTTGTATATAGCATTTTTATTCTATATTTTATCATGTTGTATATTTTATTCCATTCTGTGCAGTTGTGTACAGTATATTATTCTCATTGTATTCCAGTGTTCTCTAATTTTTGCTGTATAACTTTGCACTGTCCACTTTCTGCTGTGACAAAACAAATTTCCCACGTGTGGGACTAATAAAGGTTATCTTATCTTATCTTATACTGTATAACCAAATAACCCATCATAACCAAATAAGGACATGCTTACTGTGTATATTTTCCAATTACTGTGCAGCCGAGAGAAGGAAATAAGTCAAAAACACAGAACCTGAATAGTAAAAATGTCTTTGGCTGCTTACCGGGCTGCTCTGAACGACAACCTGAAAAGAAAAACCGAGACAAACACGTGCATTTGTGAGAAAGCGAATAGATGAAATTATTTATTCAAACAATCTCACAAAATGATCTCACTACACTGCAACTTCTAAAATAATTCTGAGCTCACAATTTTTCTCACTGACTAATTAATACTGTTATACTTTAGTTTAATGTTTGTTATCACAGTACATGCACAATTTATCATATCAATACTGATAACAGACAAATAAGAAAACAGAGAAGATGGTTAAAGTAAACTCATTGGTGCCGTTTCTTTGTAATACAGGTTTGAGGGATGATCAGATGTGACATATGCAGTTACTCTTGCTGAACTGCGAAAAAAAATAACTGTCATGACAAAGAAAACTAACAAAGATAGAACATGAAATATCTGCACTTTATAAAATAGAGAAACTGACTGAACAGAGCACAAAATGTTCATATCAAATAAGTGTGAAAAGGAAACAGTCCAGTGGCTGATTTTGTTTGATTACATTTTAATAATAGACATGACTCTGAATGCCTTTAATGCTAAATGGACTCTTTCCTTGTATCCAGGTGAAACATTTCATTTAGAATAGTCACATTTGTACCTCTAATTAATCTCACACTTCGTCCACCCCTGATATAACCTGAGCAATGAGAAAATATCTGAAAAAAATAAAACATTTTTCTTACGTTTGCATAAGGAAATGATCACCACAGTGAAAGCGCACGCAAACTGTTGGAGAGCCATCGTTATCTAAATAATATGATCAGCTCCGCCCACTTCTACAAGTTATCAGGGCCTCATCAAACAATCCAGTCAGACTTGTTGCTCTTTGTGGTTTTTGTTGAGAACAGAGATACATGTATTTACTAAAATCTTGTGTAATGTTTAAACCAAATTCTCCACCCAACTCCTTAACAGACTGTAACTGACCTCATCAGTTTTTCTTTTCTCCTCTAAGGACGTTATGTGTTTAGTAGCATTCTGTCTGTGTTCGTTATGCACACTTTAAGAGAAAGAAGACACCTTTTAACACTGCTTTGTTCTATAATTTGGGTTCATTTTGTTTTTCAAAGGACTCAAAGCAGACACACATGAACAGTTTTAATGAAAACTGGCACAACAAACAAAAGTATTAATATCGCAAACTTCACTTAGTCACAAAGTCCAAACTACTCTGCTCTTTATGGTTTGGAGATAAGCTCTTGCAGACTTACCTCACAGTCACAAGTATTTTTATTCCTTTTTTATGCCTAAAGATGAATAAAAATACTTCAAATTGAGGTTGTCATAATGCATGCATGACAGGGTTAATCATTGATCATTTAATCATTTTCAAATTTTGTGTGACGGTAAATACCAATAACATCTCGAGCTGATTTAAATCGGATTAAGGTCAAAGTGAACGTCACACTGAATGTGAAAAGCATTAAAAACTTTATTGCTCTAGTTGAAACTTCCAAATGCTTAGCCAAAACTAGGTACGCAGCCAAACTAGGTAGTCACCGCCTAGCTCTTGACCTTGATCTTCACTGTTACCACCCAAGGTCAAAGTTGACGTTGGAAAAAACATTTCAAGAAACCGTATTGATCGTGCCCGGAGAGAGCTGTACAACACAAGCCATGACTACAGCCCTTTGCCATTTGGGGGTAGTTGCACGTCCCAAGTGCTCTCGTTACCAATGCTTTCCAGGTCTCGTGAACTTTCTTTCTTATTGAATGCATACAATGGTTACTAATTGTTACTAATACTTTTGTATGATCACTCACGTGGGGTTTTGTAAAAATGAGTAAAGTGCAAAACTGAAAACTGCTGCCAACACATTTCTGGCATAGACTGCTCTGGGAGCTTTCAAACTGCTTCCATTTGAATGTTTTAAGATTATAACACTTTATAGTCATCACACAATATTAAGAATTAGGAAGGTATTATTAAATCCACAAGCCATATTCTATAAAGCCTTACTCCTCCCTAGTGTGCGATTTATAAACCCCACTATAGATGTTTATTCTTGGCTTAATTTATGAAGTCAAACAAAGTGATTAACAAAGTATTTTCATGCACACACACACTTTAATGGGAAAACAGTTTTTAGCTGAGCTTTTATACATCAGGTTCAAGAGGTTTGCAGGGCAGGTGATGAAAGAGGGACTCAAGGAAGCAGAGATGGGGAGAGAGAGAGCAGGCGACAGAGGAGGTGCAGAAATTTAAAAAGGAGAGACAGAAGAAGGCGACAGAGGAGGTGTAGTACTTGGTCAAGAGAAAGGAGGAGGTGACAGTGGGTCAGATGACCAAAGAAAGGGAGAGCACGGAGAAAGGCTGCACAGGAGGCATGGATGACCAGGTAACAGACATAAAAAACGGCAAAATAATTGTGCACGCAAGCACACACTGTCAGAACACTGGACTGATCTGTATTTGGTTCGTGTGGTTTCCTCACAGAGGGTCATACGGTGAGGGCAACACTCAGGCAAATGGACATGTGAGAATGCAAGGATATATTAATAGATTTCTTTTTAATTTAACAATGTCAATAATGTTGTTAATGTGTGCAATACAATCATTTAAGATATAGTTATTTGAGAGAGTGACAAGTTTTCTTGTCATGTTTACCACGGGGACTTGAGCCCCATGTCAGGAACCAGTCAAATACAGATGACAGAGACAGAGAAGGATTTGATGTTTCAGACATCATCGTCTGCACAAAGCCTGCGCATCCTGATCCTAAGTTTATAGTAGTGCAGAAGCGAGCTAAAAGTGTGTTGTCTTTTAAACAAAAGTGGTTCACAACTTTTCCTTGGTTGCATTACAGTGCCACTTTAGGGGTGCTGTGTTTTCACTGTGCTCTCTTCAGGTTCTCAGGACATGCAGAAAGTCAGGTACATTTCCATGCCATGAACATCTTTGCTCAAAAAGGGAACACTGTAGCTTCAAAACTTTCTTCAGCTGCTGCCAGACAACAGGAGGAACCAAGGTATGGATTATCAAAGATTGCAGCCTCCATCAAATACTTAGCTCAGCAAGGTTTAGCTCTACCAGGTCATGTAGGTATAGTTTATTGGTGTCAATACAGTAATGCAAATGATTGAATATATAAATAAATAAGCAGAGTCACCATGTGGTATTTTTGCCATCTGGCAATAATTTCCTTAGGGATAAATAAAGTTGAGCACAAAGTTATGCCTATGCTCAATTTTGAGATTTTGTCATAAGAAGTGGTGGCCATAACAACTCATCTCAAAAAAATTGGAGACATGGTCTTTGTACTACTGTGTCAGTTATAACAAGCATTTCTGAGTTTGGGATTTTTCTTTTTTTTCTTTATTTGAATATTTTGTTCTGGTTTCTGTTTAATTTTTTATATTTGTTTGCTTTAGAGTGTAATTCCTCCCTCAGTCTTCCTTCCTCTTGTATCAAGTCTTGTTGTATTACGTTTATTCATGTGTCTATGGGTTTTTCCCATTTACCTTTTGCACTTCCTAGTTCCCTTTGTGAGGTATTCATTTATTTTTGTAGAGGCTAAGGCTAGGCTTGAAGCCACTGAGGTGTTCGTTGGTGGGAGTGATGCAATGTCACTGGTATGAATTAACTTATTAGACTTGATACAGTCCAATAACTCCAGCCTTACTCATCTTGTCCTTTAGATTCTTTATTTCCATGATTTAACATAGCAGCGCAGCAAACTGTTTGCCTCCTTACGATCAATAACACACCTGCAGCTAATTGTGTGTGTCCACCTTAAATAACTTACCATAAACATAACATACAGAGAAACTCAAAAGGTGACCTCTAGTGGCATACATAAGGCATCCCTGAGATCACCTCACATAAGTTCAGTTGGCCTAGACTCTAGTGCAACGTGTGCTGTAAAGTGGTGAAAAATGCTACATTACAAAGGCTCCAGTAGTTTCTTCAGCAGACCACAAGGTGGGGCTCTCTGTCCATTTTAAAAACATTACATAGAAATGGTGAGTTTTATATTCTGGGTTCAAATATAGTCAAACAAACTGGGGGAAAAATAATTAATGCACTTTATCAGCACACATCTAAGGTCCTGACTGATAGTGAGGATGATGGCATTTATGAGGAGGTCAAACTGATCACTTTCCTGTGTGGAGAGAAAAGAAATAAACCTTTTTGGGGAAACAAGAGCAAAAGTTGTCTGTCTCATGGCTTCAGCTGGACCAGGATTCCAGAGGTTTTGAACCTGAGTTTTATTTATTTAACTACTTAACTATTAACTGCTATTAACTTGGTACCAGGTGAGTTAAAGAGACACTTGGAACCCAAACAGCTCGTCTGAATAGAAACTTTCTGTACAAATCCCAAAAGTTGATTCTGTTCACGTGGACGTAGCGTTTTCAGTACGAGAAACGTTTCATTACTCATCCAAGTGACTTCTTCGGTCTCAGCTGACTGCAGGTTTCCACAACCTTACAAACAGTACTTTTGCACAATGACTGAAACCAGCACCACTGACGAACAATGAGCTGTGAGGTTAGTTTTCTGATTAATATGCAAATTCTCATGACCATTGATCAACAACCACTGATCAAAGCCAATTGATCAAATACTATTGATCATTGATCAATGACCATTAATCATTGGCTATAAGTACCATTCACAGAGAGTTGGGGAATGGCTGCAATCACAGCATTGTATGATGGCGAAAGATGGACCCTTAGGCCCCCTCTTCGATTCAGAGATGGTCTTTCCCTTTTCACGTAAATGGCCTCCTTGACTCCGCGCTGTCCAGGATGTGTACATCCTCATCCTTGAAAGATTGTCCACTGGCCTGTAGGTGTAAACAGACTGCAGAGTCCTGGCCTGACGAGTTAGCTCTTCTGTGTTGTGCCATCAGCTTCGCTAGAGGTTGTTTGGTTTCCCCGATGTATAAATCATGACAATCCTTGTGGTACTTAACAGCGTACACTATGTTACTCTGTTTGTGGACCCGATCCTTTGCGTAGACTAGCTTTTGGCGCAGCATGTTTTGGAGTTTGAAAGCTACAGAGAAGCAGTGTTTAGAAAAAATGCGTCTCAACTGTTCTGATACTCCTGGCACATACAGGATCACTAAGGGATACTCCTTATATGTCAGTATTGGAACAGCTGAGACATATTTTGTCTAACACAGAATCCACTTTTTGGGATTTCCTTACCTGGATGATTGAGCATGCATCAAGAGATTTATTGTACAAAGCTCATGGTCTGAACCATAGACAACAATAGTGCATGTTTTACTGCGTGAACGTGTCTGATAGGTTGATAATAAATTATATGCTTGCTGAGGCCATATTGCAAATAGGGGTCATACCCAAAAGTGCCTCTATCGTTTTTCATTTCATTTCATTTCTGTTCTTTTTTTTCTGCAGTAAGACTGAAGAATTTGTTTTATATATGTAATGAGACCTGCTATGGTTCGGAGATGGTGGCACTAACAAAAAACTAGGAGATCGAGCTGGAAGTGGCAGAGCTGATAAGTTGCTGATATTTTTATGATGCGTGTGCTTTGGGGACAAAAGTTTGGAAACCGTCTTTTTTTCTCTTCCCTTTGTGTTTGCCCCCCAACCATTTGCGACAGATGGCTGCCTCTTCCTGAGCTGTTTCTACCAGTGATTTCTTCCCAACTGCCTTTCACTCAGGCCCATTCAGATAAAAAGCTAATTTGGATGAAATGGTAGCTTTTGTGTATCAGTTACTGTTACACCTCCTCACTACAGTAGATTGTGTATTGACTCAGTGATCTAATGAGTTGATAAAACAATGTGGCTCTTTTAACACTTGACACTCTTTCCTTCCTTGCACGTTTTAAAAAACAACTTTTCTACAACATTTCTCCATGTACATTTGTAAGTTTCTTCCCGATATTATATAACATAAAAAAGAAACACAAAAAACTCTGTAATTGTATCTATTAGAAGTTTTCCCCCAAGACAATTTACCAGAATCTGAATATTTTATTAATCCCAGAGGAAATTAATTGGTCACAGTTGCTCAAAGGCAGTAAGAACAGTACGGATAAGTTACAGTAATTCATTAAATACACTGGAAAATAGTCCTAGTAGTAAATATAACTTATTATAGAAATATCCAGATATAATACAGCACAAACTGTTTATGTTTCAACATGTGATGCTCAGTGTGGGGGATAATTTTGCTGACTGTCGGATGATTTTTAATATAAAACTCACGCTTTGCATATAAGTTATTATTATTGTTATTTTGATGACCGAGTTGTCGAACTTATTGGCGAACCAAATTTTGGTAAACGACAGTTCTTCACTCGACTGCTCTTCCTGGCACCGACGGTGCCAGCCTTAAAGCGGCTGCGCTCTTAAACCGGAAACTACCTCCTTTGGGTTTCAAAATAAAAACCATGGGCTTCGACGTCGCGTAAAAATAAAAGCTTTAACGCCATATAAAAACAATAAAAAATGTAAAATGTATGCATTTAATATTCGAGTATAATCTTAAAACGTGTCGGACTGTAAAAGCGCCAATTAATTTATACGACGTTTTTTTTTATTAAAAGACTTAAAGGTGGACGTAGCTAATTTTCGCTTACTTGACGACGGCTTACCGTTTGCGCTTTAAGTGCCAAAACGACAAATGCAAACAGTTGTTATCGCTACGTTTCACCAGCGTGAGTGTCCAAGCAGGGGACACTTTGCCGAGACCTTCTTAAATGTACATATTGCGTCACAAAACCTCAGTGTTGGGGTGTCGGTGGATGACGCAGGGTTTTCTCAGTTAAGTTTACACAGGATAGTGTTGACATAAGCAGCTCCCGCAGAAGAAGACGACGGTGGGGCAAATAATCCGAGTCACAAGACTTCTTCTCCTTCTTCAGTGAGCCGCACGACTGCTTTCTTCCCTCCCAGGTAAAGTACGGATTCATTCGGCTTTTTCTTTCATTATTGATGAAGCAAGGCGCAAAGCACATTTCGGTTAAAAGCAGCAGCGCTGATGAAAGTTAGCCGTACGGTTACACCGTGTCGGCTTGTTTGACAGCTCGGTCCTCGTCACGAGGAAAGAGGCTAATCCGCTGTTCCTGGGACCGCGCTGTGTTTTTCGCTGCTCTTGTGGCTTTTAGCCCCGAAGCCGCAGGCATGTAGCAGAAAGAGAAGTGCAAAAAAAGCGGAAATGGTTGCGAAAACTTCACCGTAAACACAGATGTGCTGTCATTAACTCTGCAGCCGCTGTTTGGTATGAAGCGGGTGAGGAGGACAGAGAGCAGCTGTTGTCGGTGCCCGTGTCTCAACAGTAAAACAGTTAGCAGGGGGGGTCTTTGACCTCTTACCTGTGCGCTACTATGTCTAACTTTTGGACGAGTTTACGTGGTAAACATGCAGCCGACAGAGAGAGAGGTAACTAAAGCGGAAAAGCGGATACCTACCGTGGGGCTAGTAGAAGTTAACCCTCCCTCTCTTCTTTGTTTCCCCCTACTTTCCCCCATGAAAAGGCTCTGAAGGGATGGAAAACCCCGGGTACTGCTCCGGGAGCTTTGACGGCCTTCATCATCCCAGCGATGACGATGATGACGAGATGGTGGACATCGCAGGAGCCACGCTGGACTTCTCGACCACGGACGACGTCCCTCCGCTCAGCTCAGGTGGGGCTCCTGCTGCTGGTCTTTCCAACGCCTGGTTTCAGTGCTAAGCTTTTTAAAGTTCATAAACCATTTCAACTAAACTCTTATCAGGGAGTTGTGAGGCAGCTTCAAAGCACAAGTCATGTAACTTGCTTCAGCTAACTCTGGCATTAAAAGTCCCCCTCAAAGTAAATAAATACAAAAAAAGAGTTTAAATTCAAGAATCACTTTCAGCCTGTTTCCTGCACGACTTCTTTCTTCTGACAAATGGGGGGCGGGTGTGCATGGTGATTTTAGATTGATATTTTATTAAATACATTCAAGTACTCTGGAATTATTATGGGACAAGAGGGCTCATTTTGCCTGATTGGAGGCAACGTTTTCTGCAAGCAGTTGCAGTCTGACTTGGACTGACTGCAGTCACTCAGAGAGATTGTTGGCGGTTTGCGAAGAATTGCTGTATAACCTCTAAACGCCACAGAGTCTTTGTCAATGAGCGCAACTCGGGGAGACTACACTCACCTCGCTTTGTTCTGGTTATATTCCTAAAGAACAGGAGAGGTTGCTGAGGGCATTTCTGTCTGTGTAGACGGCAACAGATATGTGATTTTGGAGGATTTGTCACAGTTGATTGTTGCACTATCAGAAACAGACTGCATGTAATTGCCAGCTTGAACCCATACAATCACAGACTGATAGCAGACTGATTCCGTCTCACTTTAATGACAGGGTTAGTCAACCATCTCATTTTGCAGCAAAAACATAACTGAAGTGACACAAAGGCAGGAAGTGTGTGGCAAAATGTTAAAAACTGCAGTAATATCGCATCGTGAGTGAAAGATTGTGTATTGTGGGGTATCTCGGTGATTTCCACCTTTACTATCAACGTAACATGTATATAATAATTATGAAGTGTGGGGCATGCAGTTAAACACAGCAGTGTAAACCGGTTGCTGCTGTTTCACAGCTAAGGTGACTCTGGGATTGAGTCACCTTAGCTGTAAGCTTGTCTGAAAACGCTACGTGCTATACATGCTCCCAGTGACTTGTTTTACTAATTAATATTAGACTACACGGCTAGTTTAAAAGTAAAACAACAATCAAAGTGTGATGGACAAGGTTAAAAACTGATGTATTTTTGTCCCCTGCTGGAGATAAAAGGAATAGACCTGAAGCTAGCAAATGTCTATCACAGATCACACATAGTTTACATCTTTTTGACAGTCTTTTCTTATACAGCTAATAACAGGAAGGAGAATGTTTGCCAAGAAAGAGGTCTTAGTCAGAATTAGAAGAAGGTCACGAGTTTTGTAATCAAATTATTTCACTGAGTTGTATTAATCATAACCGTCATGGTCAGAACTAACAGGAAAATATGCAGACTTCTGTCACATAATGTAAGACTGACTTTTACTGTATGTAGACAGTTTGTGCATAGGTGTGTAATTACTTGTAGTTTCAGGCCCATTTCAAATTCTGAAACCGTCATTTGCTTGTATATTATAAACAGTCATTTGCTTTTTGATTGCACATGATATCATTACATTTCCTGTGTCTACACAGGACTCTACATACTCTAGTACGTGAGGAATTGGGCTGTCACTCAGTAGCAGCCTGGCTGTTTGAATGTAGTAGGATTAAATGACACTTCCTTTTGCAACTTGATAGTTTAGAGAGCCTGGCAACTGATTTTATTTTCTACCCCCGAAAAAAGTTGCACTGCAGATGCTAATGTGGCTAAACTGCTGTCTGGAAGTGTTTGCGTACTCTGTGATTAGTGTCTGTTAGTGCTCTCAAACACTGATAAGGTATCAGTAGTTTGTGTGTGTGTGTGTCTGCGCATGGCACATGCTTTGTGAGTCACCTGAATAAACAGTTACCTGGAAATGTACAGATTTATTGTGTTTATATATATGTGTGTGTGTGTGTGTGTGTGTGTGTGTGTGTGTGTGTGTGTGTGTGTGGTTTCTGATTTTTAAGAATTGCTGCCAATTTAAGAGGATGAGTTGGAGGGTGAAGCAGGTCAGAATAAAAGAGCTGTGCTTCCACTCAGTTCAATTCAATTGTATAGCATGGCTGTGCGATATGACCAAGATCTTATATCCTGATATAAGACGTCTATCGTCGAAATGCGATATAAATCATAAACATTTAACATTTTCTGTAAATTCTGTGACTCTCGGGCAGCTCGCCTCGTGTGAAGTGTTTCCAGCCGCGCATCGTGTACCTGGAGTCGAGTGTTTTAACCGATGCATGAAGCTATACATTTTTAGACATAAGTTGTAACGGCCGGCATTTTCTTTGTGAGTATTTATTACACAGTGGGGAAAAGCCTGTTCTAACGTTCGAGTCTAAGGTTTATTTTTTAGCACCTAATGACTCTTTGTTTCTTCTCATCTGTAAGCACTGCATACTCTTTCACTTGATTCAGTTTATTTTGAAAAGTCTCAACAGGATCTTGAGATTTATTGTGAAAGGTTTATGTGGAGCCACACGATGGTTTTACCGTCGTTGTTGCTAATGACAACACACAAAAACAATCGCCTGTCCGTCAGTAGTGTGGTTATATTAAACATAAGAGAAAGAGAGAACTTTAAGAAATTAATATAGCCACTACAGTGACCATCAAAACAATGAAAAAATATTGCCGTAAACAGTTTATTTTGCAACAACACGAAACAAACGATAGCGTAAAATGAAACGTTTTTGTATCGTCATCCGATATATATCGTTACATCGAACAGCCCTACATGGAATCACAACAGCAAGTAAGGTAAAGACCACAGAATAATACAGAGAAAGCCCTAACCACATAAACACCCCTCTATGAGCAAGCCCTTCCAACAGTGGGGAGGAAAAGCTCCCTTTTAAGAGGAAGAAAACTCCAGCACAACCAGGCTCGGAGAGGGGCAGCCATCAGCCATGACTGGTTGCAGGTGAAGGGAGGAGGATTTAATTTGGAGACGGGACCTCTTTGACCTCACTATTTATTCTTTTTATTTCAGTAAATTTTATTTTATTTTATGTTTGAACAAAAAAGTAAATGAACACGAACGCTGACCTATGATACTGAAGCCTCCGACATGGTGGCCTGTTAATAGCTAAAACTTTATGCCGTTCTCAGTTGTACAATAGTTTTTAAAAACACACCTCAAATATTCACACAAATCAAAGTCTAACTGAAATAATGGTCACATGAAGTTAAACAATAACAGTCCCATTACTCTTTGTCCTAAGAAAAAAATCACATACAAAATATTAAATCAAACAACTAAACATAAGCAAAAGTAGACATGCATGGAAGGACATTTTTAAAGAGAGTATAAGACCTCAGTGCAAAATGCACAAATAAAATGGACTAAAGAGGATGTTTGCAAATTCCTTTAATCAGAAACAAGACTGCCTGGTTACTAATGATGTCATGCTTTCAGCATGCAGTGGACACATTTTTCTTTTTTAAATTCTTGCTTTGTCACCATCAGACCTTATCACCCCACTCCCTGCATGCTTATTTGGCCAATTAGAGCTGAGATCCAACAGAGGAATTGAGTGAATGGAGTCATTTATTACACAGCTTTGTTAGTTTTTTTTTTTTATTGCTTTTTGTTTGTTTTGTTTGTTTGTTTTTTTTGCCACTTGCAATGTTATAACATAGTTGCTGTTATTAATTGACAATCCTGTGAAACTCCTGCTAGTGTATTACGGTTAATTTGTCCTATTGAGAAGTTTGAATCTTCCTCAAGGGATTTGTGTTCTTCCAGAACTTACTGACCTGTAAGGAGCCTTCCTTTCTTCATCTAAAGAGAAGAGCATTGTATCTTACCCACAGACACTCTCTTAGTAGTTTTCATGCTGCCACCCTGAGAGCCTGAGCGTGTTTATCCTTAGCACTTCCTTTTCCTCATCACTGACTCTACCTGCAGGTTAAGCAGCAAACATTTTTCCAGCTCGCTTCCGTACAGCAGAGTCGGATATAGCTCAGATCGTTCTGTTGTCAACTTGACATACCCTAAAATAAAATTTCAGACAAATTGGCCGAGTGTACCTGTTGCCAGGGCAAATAAAGGCGAAGGCAGTGTCAGCAGTGTGCGTTATTAATCTTCCTGGTTACTACTGATGTCACAGTGACATCACCAGTTTAAGCAGAACAATAAAACGGTGCCAACAATAGGTCTGCAGATGAGATAAAGATTTGCTGTCAGTGGATATACTGCCTGCTGCTCCTGCTGTTGAGCTGTGTGTTTCACTGTCAGCTCTTTGAAGCCAGAGAAATATTTTTCTTTTTTGTTTTTAGCTTTTTTTTTTTTTATTACACAATGGTTTATGAAAGAAGATCATTGCTCATAAAAGAGAGAGTAGAATAAAGGAGAACCAGAAGTTGAGTTTCATGCAGGTTTCAGACTAATTATATAATTATGTGCCTGGCTCCAGGGAACTCAGGAAACATCAGCTAAAACTCTTGGGTTAATATCATCCAAGTGGAAAACTCGCGTAAAGAAAGCTAATTTAAACTGAGTTACTGTGGTAAGTGTGAACCTAATAAAATAACAATGTATGCTTTGACCAGCGTTATTATCGGTCAAGGAAAATTGTGTATAAGCCATGTGTCTCGTACACAGTGGCATCCACCATGAGTTAGGTAACAACTGGGTTACCCTTAAGAGTGAGTGATCCAACTCTGAACTTAAACTGTCCCACTCTCAGACCCTGATAAATGACAACTCGTCTTTCTTTATGTTTCCTGCCATTTTAATGTTTCAGCTCAAACTTCCTTCTTTTTGTTACTTTCCGTGGTGAAGCTTGGCAGTAGAAAGTGTTTGTGTCATTCCTAACCGGTCGTTAGCGAGCACTTGAACCTGTTACCAAGCAGGCTCGTTTATATCCTTGTGTAACCTGTTTCCCATGGACTCATTAGCCTGCGGTGTTTGAAGAGGAAAGTTTGGGTTGGGGAGGCACTGCTAGTCCAAATACTGACATCAAAGTGTTCTGAACCTTCTGTCAAACACTTCTGTGCAGTGAAGGTTGTCCTTTATGTCCTGTATAGGTAGGGAACTCCAGGCCTTAAGGGCCGGTTTCCTGCAGGTTTTAGATGTGTCCTTGATCCAAAACAGCGGATTTAAATCACAACCTCCTCAACATGCCTTGAAGTTCTGTAGAGGCCTGTAATCATTTGACTCAGGGTGATATCTAAAACACGCAGGACACGGCCCTCGAGGCCTGGAGTTCTCCACCCCTGCGGTATATGGCTCTTCTTAGTCCTCGTGGCAGTGTAGACTGTGTTCATCAAAAGAAACAACACTTTCCCCTTGAAATCCTTTAATCCCCCAATGGAAGTGAACATGTTGCTGCTTCTCCCAGCTCTTTGCTTTCCTCCATGTCTCCTGAGTACAGTAACAAGGGAATTTATCAAATTGCGTGATTTGCTTAGACCGTGCAGGCACACACAGAAAAAAAAAATGTAAATGTATAAGAGAAAAAAAATTCTGTGAGAATATAAATTAATACATTTTAGAGATGTCTGGCACAACTTCACCTACTTCCAAGTTGAGTGGAGAAAGATAAAATAAACTGGTGAGATGGAAACTCCAGAAACACCAGGGAACAACTTCATTAAGACGCCGACATGTTTCAGCTTGTGGCCTTCACCGAGGTCATTGCACCAAACAGTTTGTGTTTCTTCTATGGTCACATTTCTCTGAAGGAGAAAACTTTTTTTACTTAATGAACATCCGTTTAAGAGCTTTTTTGTATATATTACAAAAAATCTGTCTTGAACATCCACCTGGCAGACCTACTGTGTCTGGAATTGGAAATGCAACTGAGAGAATATCAGGTTTTGTAGAGTTTCATATTAACAACTTGAACTAGGTCCTATTTTCTGCTTCAAAGAACTCCCACCTATTAACCCTCATAATTATGTGTACCTTAGATATTGAATCTTTGTATACAAACACTGATCATGAACCAGGCCTAGAGTCACTGGAACATTTTCTTCACACTAGGTCTACAAAATCACCGTCTAATATGATGAATTTTTACTTTGAAAGGGATCCGTTACCAATTTACTGGAGTTTGTAGAATTTTTTTAAACGGACACTGTGTAGGTTTGTTATACTCTTGATCATAGTACTAAAAAAATAACTTTCTTGACTTAAGAGTAACCAAAAAAATGACAAATATCTGTCCACCTCTCTTTATTCCAAACCTACTGATCGGAATACATTATTTCATGCTGGAATACAATTAAAAAATAATTTAAAGACTCTACAAATGGCAAGATTATTGATGTAAAAGTCCTTATTACCTGCAAAAATAACATTTTGGTCCACATGATAGAGCCTCCATGCAACAAAATATATCAAGGAGAAACCTCCCGTCCTCTGAAAGAACAAATGAACAAACACGGATGTTCTATTAAGAGGAATGATTTAACCAGCCCTGGTACAAGCCATTGTAATAAAAAAAACATTGTAGCTCGCCTTTATTCTTTGTAGGCATTGGAAGCTATTGAGGCATTCCGGATATTCCATTTAAAGAGTGTATTAACGGGTATTAATAAGGATCTGTTAATGAGTTTCTGTGGTTCACTAGATTTTTGTTTTTATATGTCTAGAAAAAAATGGTAATGTAAAGAAATTCATTTTTACATTTCCTGTGATTGTCGTCTAATTTGAACTAGTTTGTGGTTTTTTGCACATCTGGGAATGAACCACTTTAAGATGTATAAGGTGACATCCCTTTTAAATCTGTAATGGTTCAGTCAAGAGCTTAGTTGAACTTTGGTTCAAGCATTCAAGCATCATCAGCTTGAATGCTTGGTCAGCCTATTTGCGTGTTAATGGGTGATTAGTTGGTTTCATTTTTTTCTCTGGAGTATACTTTTTTTTTTTTTTTTTAAGTTAAACACAAACTGTTTGGTGTTTTGTAATGACCACGATCAAGGACACAAGCTCAACAGCGTTGGTCTGTTGATAAAGTTGTTCCCTGGTGTTATAAGTGTTGCTGGACCTTTCATCTCACATAATTTCAGAATATTGAAATTTTGTCTTTCATTTAAATATACTTACAGTTGAAATCTAGGAATTTAATTTGTTTTCTTTTTTACCAAAGTTTTTCATGTCCTTATAATGGCTTTGATATTAGTCCTCCATCATTTATTTACCATTTCCTTTCCTTTTTCTTCATTTATTTATTTATTTATTCTAAAATTGTGTGAATTGATATCGATTATCCACAATAACCTTCTCCACTGTAATTATAATCCCACGTGTTTCTGAAAATATCTTGGGTGTGCCAGCTGCCCACTGTTGACACCGCCTTGACCCTTATCTTTGCTGTATTAGAATAGAATTCAACTTTATTGTCATTGCACATGCACAGGTACAGGGCAACAAAATGCAGTTTACATCCATCCAGAAGTGCTTTTAGCCATGATATAGATATATTACAATATATATTAGCAATAATATAGATATGTGAGTATATTACAGAAATGGGTCTATTACGGTATGTAATATGTACACGGTATGAAGTATGTTATGAATATGCTATAACTATAAGTATGTACAGGCTATGAACAGGATATAAATATAAAAAAAACCCAACTATACAGAGTATGAAATAAAGAACTATACAGAAATGGGAGCTATGCAAGTTGTAAACAGTTATAGAATTAAAATGATCGTATGATTATTTACACAGAACTATACAGTAGTGCAGTTAAGAGGCTATATAAAGTGCTAGTGGTTGTGAGTGGTGGTTCAGTCCATGTTATTATTGTGTGTTTGAGGGTACAGTTGTCCATTTTGTGTGTGTGTGTGTGTGTGTGTGTGTATGTTCAGTCCATGTGTTAACGTGGGTCAGATGTCAGGAGGCAGAGTTCAGGAGTCTGACAGCTGTGGGGAAGAAGCTGTTCCGGTACCTGGTGGTCTTAGTCCGGAGGCTCCTCTAGCGCCTCCCAGAGGGCAGGAGGGTGAAGAGTCCATGTGATGGGTGACTGGGGTCTCTGATGATTTTCCCAGCCCTTTTCAGACACCGCTTCCTGTAGTATTAGCAAAACTGGAACAAAAGGAGAGACGATTGAAGAACTACAGCCTTGAAATGATGCATCTAGTTGCTTCAGCTCCTTTTATTATGTAGACATGTAGTTAATAAATGTGCATCTGAACTCTAACAGTTTGAAAGGATTTCCAAAGATATGATGGAAAAGTGAAAAGCACTATTTTTGCTCAGAGAGACAGCTAAAGTTTTTAAAAGTGTTTCAAATGACTCTTTGTGGTCCTGTGGGAAAAAAAAAAAGTACTACTGGTGTAGTTAGTTTGTACCTTTAGCAGCAATATGTCAAAGTAATCCATTTCTCTGTGTTAGCCCTTTCTTCTTTACAGTGTTTCTTCAGTTCATTGGGGTTTGTGTTCCTTTGCTTTATCACTTGTGCTGCTGTTGTTATCTAAAGTGCTTTCATTGCAGCTCAAATTGACTGCCAGTCCTGCTGCATCAGGCACTGAACTGTCTTATCACACCATAACTATGAAAACAGGTTATAATGATTGACAGGGACTTGGTTGCCTGTCACATGTTACAGTGATAACTATGAAGTACTAAAATGGACCAAATGAAACGCAAATGAATAAATGGTTTATTAAATAAATTAATATACCATTATACAATACAACAAGTACTTTAAAATACTTTTTGCATGAATTAGCACACTAGTTTGCCTGCCAAATTAAGTTTTTCTGTTTTTATTATTAGTGTTCTTTTTAAAATGTTTATTTATGTATGTAGGTATTAATCTATTTATGTTGATGAATTTTTTAAAATTCACGTTAGTTTCACCAAAGTAATTTCTGTTTTTTCTTTTGGATTTACTTTATAAGTGAACTAAGCGTGGAGTGGGATTACCTTTTGTAAGTAAATGTGTAAATAAGACTTATGCAAATGAAAGCGCTTATTTTCATAATGAAGCAGAAATGCATTCAAGAAAGTTACAAAACCTGATGAGGTTTTCTATAGTGGGTCAAGTAAAGGTCATCTGGGGATACTTAAATGTTAAAACAGCTGCCACTTTGTTACAGCTTTACCTCTATAATAGTAAAAAGTCCTCTTCAAACCACGAACAGAGCCAGAGATTTGCTGAGCTTACTCATTCTTCCCTTTACTTCCTTTTACTGCAGTAACCGCTTGCACATTCATATACGTTCAGGTCCACCCCCATACAGTTTGAAGCATATAATAAAGAACATTGCCTTTAATAAAATCTGAATTAAAATGTCTTCTGTTTTTAAAAAAACAACAACAACAACCTAGAATCGTGTCAATTAGTAACTGCCTAGATTTACCACTTCAAAGTTTTCAGTTACGTTTTGCTGACTTGTTGATGTTAGTTCCTCCTTTTCTGTAATGTCTGGGTCTGGGCCACTTTTCTGCAAAGCTGCCTGTCAGTAATTTTCCAGCAGGACTATTGCATCACATCCTCATATTTAAAGGTTCTTTCAAAATATGATCTTCTACATATAAGGAAAAAAATCAAATCAGCCACAGACACATATTCCTAATTGATTTATTTTTCCCCAGACCTGGTAAATATGACTTTTAGATCTCTAGCTTCGTAAAGTAATGACAGCCCACTATGTTAGTGTGTTGCAGAGTTTGTTTGTCAGTCATCAAAACGTCACAGGGGTCACATGAGACGCCATTTCCCATAGAGACAAGACCTGAAGAGTTCAAGGTTCAGAGCCTTACCAGAGCCCTTTTTCTTTCTCTCTCTGTGTGTGTGTGTGTGTGCGCGCGCTGTGATGATCAGTCTGGTTGGTTCCCTCAGGACGCACACTCGAACACACAGCGAGTGCTGAACTCAGCATGACGTCCCTTGCTGGAAACCAGCAGTGTTGCTCTGGTGGAGTCTTCGTGTTGTTAACCCAGTTTCTGGGAAGCATTGGATGTTTTCTTTGGCTTTTGGTATGGATGTGTAGCCGGGATGCTAGTGTGTTTCTTTGCTCTTCGATGGAACATGTTTGGCTCAGTGCTTTGAAGGTTGTCTTTGTAACGTGTGCATTTGTTTTTGTTTTTTTGTTTTTTTTAGAGTGGCTGAGTGGTCAGCATACCTTTTTAGAGATATCCATTTCCATTTGGTTGTGAACCATATATCCATTTTCACCAGGGATGCACCAGTTAGAAACCTGGGTGTTTGTTTTGCTGAAGCTTTTTCTTTGGAGGGACATTGGAGCGTTTTTCACTTGAGGAACATTTCAAAACATAGATCCATCGGGTCAACAAGTGAACTCGAGATGATAATACATGCTTTTGTCTCTACAAGACTTGACTACTGTAACAGCCTGTTTACCTATCTAAACAAAAAAAGGTCTAGCTCGACTTTGTCTGTACATACATACATCTGGACATTCAACAGTGGCAACAGGTGTGATGAAGTCCAAATTTAAGTTTTGGCTCAAATATTGTTTTCAGCTAATAGCTTTTTTTTTTGCCTGTCAAGCTACTTTTTCATAGAGTCAGCTAAAGATGTTATTTAAAATATATAATTTTTGCCTAGTCTGTTATAGGGTTATAGGGTTGGGCGATTGGAGGAATATATCGACTATCAACGATATCATCGATAGTTTTTATTTATTTATTTGCCCATGAGTAAGTTTGCTAATAATGATAGAGCTAATAGAAGCTGTCAACAGGGGGAAAAAAATGCTTTTTTAATAGCACCCTCTTTCATCTGCGAGTAAATGCACCCTCGTCAGAGTGCGCCCAAATGCTTGTTGATGGAGCTGCAGAAGCTGGTGATAGCCTAGCACAGCGGTCCCCAACCTTTTATGCGCCACGGACCGGTTTATGCACGACAATATTTTCACGGACCGGCCTTTAAGGTGTCACGGACGCTGAAAACCGATAAAAACCCTGAAAACCATACATTTCACACCTGACCCTCAACTCTCGCGGCCCGGTACCAAACGACTCACGTACCGGTCCGAGGCCCGGGGGTTGGGGACCGCTGGCCTAGCATACTCAGCCAGATGGTGGACGCGTATATGCCCATGTAAGTTAGTCGTGTTTGAGTACTTTTCTCGCACTATACATCTGCACAAGCGGCACACCGCTTTGATTACATCCTTAGGTTTACCTCTTTCATCTGGTTTAAAGCCAAAGAAATCCCAACTTGGCAACTTTACATGTTTTTAGTGCTGTCAGCGTTAACGCGACATCATCACGACAATGCGATTACCAATTAACGCATCTGGAGCGTAGACTGAGTCAAAATCCCTGAAACATCTTTGTCAATGCATTTCGGGCAGTTTATCCAAAGTTCCAGATGGGTTGAGCGCTTTAAAAATTTTAATCGTGATGACCGCGTTTAAGCCCCGTTAACGCTGACAGGGGTTTTTTGGGGGGGGATTTGTTCGGCCGTGTTTGAACTTCTTCTGTGTGGTAAACGTGCAAATCAGTCCGTGCATGATTACATTGTTCCGCCCATCAAAAAGTCTGTCTCGACTGTCGGACTGATGATGGCCAGCTGGAAAATTTTTACATATCGCCCAACCCTAGTGTGTTATGTGTATACACAACAATGGTCTGGACTGGACTGCAAATGAGTAAAAAAAGCAAACAAATGTCCAAAGAAAAAATCGGAAAGACCTTTAGAAAGCCTGAATTTTCAGTGTGGTTGAACCATATCTACTGTAAATACTGTGTATCTCATAGAAATGTGATGGCTGTGTGTAGCAGTGAGATAACTGAATTCTCCTGAGTTCACAGCATTGTTGGCATCACTCGCTTTTAGTTCAGCGTCTCTTAATAGGGTTAAAGTGCAGTTAAAGTCCACGGTTAAGGCTATAAAAGTGTTAACTGGTAGTAATTCATTCGTTCGTTTAGTCGACTTTTATCCCCCCTTTTTAAAAGCACCCCGTCTGAGGTAGAAAAGAGCTTTTTAAATTTCAAATTTCTTTCACGGCTTTTGTTTTGCCTGTAGGTCAGCGGTGCTTATCAGAGCACGAGCTGTTCGGCAATTGATATTCAAGAGGACTGCGTTCACAGAATGAATGGAGAGTAAATGTAACTCACAGCCTGACCCTGTTTCACAGCACTGTGTACCACACAACCTTTCTTCCTGTCAGCTATCAGGGTCCCGCAGCATTCAGGAGGTGAAAGATCTTGTAAACACACGTGATCTCATTTTTACGCAGTAATCTGCCTTCGTCAAGCAGCTACAGCTCACAAACCTTTAAAAACAGCTCAGCAAGTCATTAAAGACTTCCCAGGCAGATTAGCCAGTCATTCACTTCCTTCAACAGCCTTCGGGGCGCTCTGTTGGAGTCCAAAGGAGGGACTGTGGGCAGTTTTCAGTCTGAGTCGTAGCACCGATTGTGGATTTTAAGTTTTGGGAGTTTGAGGGGGGGCTGAGGAGAGATGCACTGGGAGTTCTGGACTAAGAAGCTGGATGAGGAGGATTTGATTGAGAATGGTGAGTTTGTGTCACTGAGAGTGTTTTCCTTTCAGCTCAGATTTTCTTTTTCTTTTCACTGCCAGTGTACTCTGCTCTCACGCTGTCATAAACAAGAAGTGTGCTTTAACAGAGCCGAGAGTTAAATAGTTTCAGCACAATCACTGCAACTACTCGGCAGTCATGTTCAGTGTTTTATCTACTGTCTTCTTTTATACACCAACTGTTTAAATTTGCACTAAATCTTAAAACCTCGACTTTGCTTTGCTTTGTTTTTCTGCTGACATCTTGAACTTTATGGCACCAGAGTTTAATTATTAAGACCATTTACGACCCATCATGCAGTGAGTCATGTGGTTGGCGTGCTGGTGTGTATGTCACTGTAATTGATACAAGACGCAGTCCAAACAATGGTCATGTCTCGGTGTGTGACTGTTTAAGGTCTTTTACACTCAGTCTGAATAAGTGTGTTTGTATTATTGGGTGTCTCTGTCACTTTCATGCCTTCTTTTGGTCTGTTTGAATATCGCGTGTTTCGTCAGTTTTTGGTAATCAGGATCAAGATAGGATTGGATAAATTAGGACGTTTCTGTTTTACAGCATCCAAAACGTACAAAAGTACAACATGTACAATAATGGCTTAAACGAAGCAGAGTAAATGTGTAGTGCAATAAAATAACACAAACTACAAAATGACAAAAATGTCAATAAAATAAAAACTACACAGCACAAAGGCACTCGATTAAATACAAAAAATAAGGTAACTAAAATGTAAATAAAATGCAATAAAACACTTTATCATTACAGAAATTGATATGAAAATCTATAAAAATGTAAATAAAATGTTAAATAATAAAAATGCATTTTAGATGGATGAAAATTTGAATATAAAACAGCATGACTGTCAAATCTAAATAAAATGGATATGGATCTCAAGGAAAAATAAATAAAAATATAAATAAAATATTAAGTAAAGATAAAAAAATATATAAAATTGTTGAAGTCTAAATAAAATACAGTAAATGCAGTAAATAATTAAATATGATAGCTATTGTATGTTGAATAACTTATCTAAAAAGCTAAATGTAATACAACACAGGCGTATTGCAAAGCAAATAGAAATAAGGTGTAAATGCAGTAAGAGTGTGTTTAATGGGGCTTCTGCTGCTTTTTCTTCTTCAGGACTTTGAGCAGGAAGAAGTGTTTGTTTTACAATCTGAATAAAACTGTTGGTGCTGTCAGTGCACATGGAGAAAGGAACAAAACCAAAATGTCTTCACACAGAAACAAATTGTTAACATTTCAGCCTGGGAGAGATCTGAGGATTAGGGCGAGGCCCTGGTTTGCACCACAGTTTGTGTCCAAGGCTGAACACAAGCAGAACAAAGCATAACACACTTCATGATTTTGAAAGTGTGAACTGTCAACAAAGTTGTTTTCTTTATTCTGAGATTTTTTTTTTTTTTTCACCCAATCACAGTGCCAGGAAAGGAAAACAATTTAACACAGATGTTGCATTTCCACATCGTGTGAAGGACTCCGAGATGGACTTGGAAGCAGGGCGTTGAGCACAATATGACCAAGAACATTATTTATGTTTTGTTTTCACATTAGCAGACCATCACTATCAGGGTCATGGAGGCCTGCGGCCTGTTCCTGCACACAGTGTGCAGTATGGCTAATAAATGGCACGAGGGTGGGTACGATAAACCTTGAACTTGTTGTTGTTGTTGTTGTTGTTGTTTTTTTAAAGATGAGTGATTATTACCACAGGTATGTCACAGGCTTCATTACCCTCAGCTGCCCTCTAACGTTGCAGAAAGGGATGTTTTGCATAACTTGAGACAGTGATGTCTATATCAGCGTTGTCAAACATAAGCCTCGGGGACCAGAATCGGCTTGTAAAGACTCTAATCCGGCCCACCGGACAGCTTTGGATAATGTAACAGAGGGCCTTCATTTTGGACTTTTAAGTGGATTTTCATAGCTTTTAGTGTTTCCTACTGATAAAGACCTCCATTGCCAGTCATACTACAGTAGTGCTGTAAATGTGCCAGTGAACAAGGCATTTTGACACCTGCAAGAAGGATTCTTGTCAGGAGTTTATATAAGTTTACAAACGGGGTCTCAAACCAGGCTTCTGGTGATTGGGCAAAACAATCCAGGTTAATACTTAACGACGTAGCTGTGGCTACAACTTTGCCTCTGCATGACAAACTGTGCCTTCTTTTTCCCCTTTATTAATTCACTCACCCATACTGGTGTTCCTCTAAACCATGCTGATACAAATATCAACAGATCAGTTCTGTTAATTCACCCTGTAAAACCAGTCTAACCTGTCAGCTCGGGTGTGTAGAATGTCCCTTTTGTGTTGTCGCATAATAACATTCTGCTGCTGTAGTGTTACAAAACGCAGAAATGTGAAGTAATCCTAAATCAGACCAGCCGTGGCTTCCTGATCACACATCAGAATCACAAGCTGGAATTTCACCACACTGCACTTCATGATCACCTGAGGAGAGCCATCTTCCTAACACTAATGTAAGTTCATGCGTACTGTGGGTTTTCCCCCCCTTAGTTCTCAGGGGTAGTTCTCTCCTCTGCTTTCCCAGTCATTACAATTATATTGCGCTCCGCATTAATACTCAAGTGAAAACACTTTTAATTTCAGCTCAGGCCATTGTTTTGGGCTCATAATAACACAGTTCCTCACTGCGTAAATCTGAAGGTCTCCCTGCGTTGTTTCCTGTTTCCGTTTGGATCTGTTTTTGATTGGTTGCTGTGTCTGGATATGATTGCCTGTAGCGCCGACGCTGCCACGTACTCAGGCTCTTTTGTTCTGGAGCTGCTTGAGAGAATAAAGCAGAACTCTATCTCAGAGCCTTGTGTGTCTTTCCCTCAGACTTTCATCAATACAGCATTGTATAGGATTGGTGTTATCAAAATCATAGAAGCAGGCTACAATGCACTTTGCCCACAAAAGAGCAACAGGAAATGTTTTTTTCTTTTTACCCTTTTTCTTTGCTTTGTAATAAGACTCAGCCGTGGGGTTACCACTCTTAGCATTTAGGCCTATGTGTGTCTGTGTGTTATTTTATACAGCAGTCAGATTTTGCTTGAGAGAAGGAGGAACTCATTTTGCTGCTGTTGACGCATTCATCTTTGAGAAACAAGTGTTATTTCTGTAAGAAAGACATTTCTGTCACTCTCAAGCTTAAATGCTGTGAAGACTTTAATATATGTGAAATACTTAAGATTTTTTGTGGTACTTTTCAAATTTGTGTTTTTTAAATGTAATATTTTTACTGTCTCCCAGGGTTTTAGCTGTCTTTGATCCAACACAGCTGATTTAAATTGCTACATTGCTACATTTAGGCCTGAATTATGCTTTAGCAGGAAATCTTACATTGTAACTTATGACGTAACCAGAAAGTCCTTTTAACCTTATGCCGTAACTTGACATGCTCCTTACAAGAAATGTAACTATACTACGACTTGAATGATCCAGAAGGTTGCAATGTAGGATTAAATCAGGTTTCAGGGTCACACAGGCATAGAGACCAGCTGACAACCTCCCAGCAGCCGCATGTCACTGAGGAAAATGTGTGATCCCTGGTTGGTTGACAAGTGGTAGCTGGAGGTTGCTTGATGTCGATAAGTGAATCAGTTGCAAAGAGGTTTGCAGTGCTGCACTGAAAAAACTCCTTGAAGTTGCTTTGATCACAAAGCAGGTTGCCAGCGGTCGCCTGTAATTTGCCTAGAAGATGCTGACTTGTCTGCAAACACTCACTAACTGCTCACCAAGCTTTAGTGAAACAGTGGAAAGTGTGAAAAACAAGCTTATTTCTGACAGTGTAAGACAAACAAGGATTGTTTTGAACAGTTATTCATGCAAAGCTGCTCTGTTGGACTACGTGAATAAACATGTAGAGTCAGAATGAATGCAGAAGGTCCCCGGGAAAAGAATTGAGCGATAGTTTGTGTCTGTGTATTTCAAGTTACACCAACTCGGCACAATGGTGATGGTACATGTTTCTGAACAGCTTTTCTCTGCTTGTATATCAGAAACCTGAATTTCTACTCTTAGATTTACTGCAATTTGTGCTCCTAATGAGATAAACCTGTGGTCTTTCCTCTTCCTCCATCCTCAGGGCAGACCTATACTGATGTGCATTTAAATTGAGTTTCTCTGCTCAGTAAATGAAGCTAACACTGGTTATTCTAGACGAGTAAAGCTTTCTAATAAATCTTCAAATGTCTTGAATCTTGCAGTCCTGCTGATGTTGTGACAGCTAAAGCGGAAAGGTTATATTCTGTAAACATCAGTCTGTGGTCCCATCATTGCCTCATTGCAGGAAGTGCTGAAGCGACAGGTGTTTGAATGTGACTTCATTGCTCTGTCTCAAATGTACCTTCTGTTCCTTGCTTTCAGGAGTTTACGAGGAGAGTAACGGCACCAGCAGAACAGCCGGTATGAACGGTAACGGCCCCAGCAGGCTTGTTGACCCCCTGGAGGATCCGCTGCCTGGAGTGGGCACCTATGAAGACTTCAACACCATCGACTGGGTCAGAGAGAAGAGCAAAGACCGGGACAGGCACAGGGAGGTAAGGAGGAAGGATGTTTTTGGGGGGAGTTAGATGAATTTCACTATCATACCTATAACAAGATGAGGAATGTACTCCCTGGGTGCCAAAGCAAGCGTCAGTTCAAGGTCAATTTTCTTTTGGTAGATCTGGGTCCGTCAAATGGTGTCCAAATCAAAAATACAAATGATTACTGCTTCGTTTCCTCGTGTTTGGTGCGTCACTGTTCGTTGCCTCAGTGAGTCATCTTCAGATCACTTATAAGTGGTCCACAAAGCTCCCGAACAACTACTTACTCAGTCCTCTAAGTGATGCTATTGGGGATCTATTTTGTCATCTTTGCACTCTCCCCATGAAGTTGTTTGACAGATATGTTCATATGCCTGCTTACATTAGCAAACTCCTGCATCCATGGGTTTGGTGTTGGTTCATCGAGGTGCTCTGATCAAAGCTCTTATTGGTTCCTGGTCCTAGACTGAAAACTAAAGAAGGCTTTGTGTTTGAGTTTGCGGCTTCTAAACTTACATTAAATGCACTACAATGTCATTTGATACCTGTGGACTGGATTTATTTATTTTTTAAATTTGTTTATGATTGTGAATCACTTTGATCTCGATCTGTTGCTTGTTTTATTTAGCATTATGTGGGTTGTTTATGTATCGCCACACTTTTTAGAGTAGAAACAGGGACGATGGAGGTTATGTGCAGATGTAGCTTGGACTTGACGCCTTATTACATGAGCCGTCAATACAGCAGCACATGAGATAAATGTACTTAAATATAACTCGTCACTTTTTGTCTTGACCAGCTGTATATTTTCAGAGGTCTCAGCGTCATTCAAATGACTTTAATGTCATGTTTTAGGATACGGAAGAAATTTTTCACTTTCTCATTTCTTTCATTTCTCCGTTCATCCAGATCACCAATAAGAGCAGACAGTCCACTGTGGCCCTGCTGCACAGCATCAGTGATGCCTTCTCAGGGTGGCTGCTCATGCTGCTGGTGGGACTCATGTCAGGTACTCCACACACTCATCCCCACACATACATTTATTAATGCTTTATTACCACAGTTGTCTTCAATAACAGGTAGACACAATCATAAGGAAGGAAAAGCAAACTAACTCCAGATGCTGTGAATTGAAAAACACACTGCAGCATAAAGTATGCAAATTCTTTATACGCTGCCGTTTTGAATTGGGTGTCTCGCACATAAATTGTCCCTCTTAAGTGCAGCAGCTCAAATTCTGAGTGGTTATTGAAATGTTATCATATCTTTGCTGAATTTGGGACCTCAGGTCCTGAGCAGTAGGGAGACAAAGTTAAAGAGGCAAGGCTGAGATGCTTTGGGCTTGTCCAGATGAAGGATAGTGGATATACTGGACAAAGGATATTAAAGATGGGGATCAGTAATTAGAAGTGAAGGAGGACATGCAGATGGTTTGTGTTACACAGAAGGATGGCGGGGATTGGGTGAGATGGAGGTAGATTATCTGCTGTGGCAACAGACTTTAGGGCACTGCTCTTAAAAACACAGTTATTTAACTGATCTTCCCAGGCTTTCAGGCTTCTGAAGCACTTTGATGGAAAGCGTTTGTACTTGCTCAGACTTTTTCTCTTGTTTCATTGCTGCCTGCATCAGCTGAACATTATATCCCATGGGTTGACAGAAAACGGGTTTAGAGCCGCGACGTAGCACGAGCACAGCACTGAACATATGCGGGGCGGCACCTATCTAAAGGAAATGAATGTTAGCAATGTTGGTTAAAAATCTTTTTGTTGACCCTTTGGGTTGTAAACTTGTTCAGATTACACTGATCCACTTCTCTGACATTTGGTCGCACTCAGATATGCATAATAAAAATAATAAACGTTATCTATATAGCACCTATAAAAACAGAACTCGGAGTTATGCAGAGTACTCGGAGGCTAAATTCAAACAACCATAAAAGTCGAGATTGTTAAAACAATAAAGGGAAAATGTAAGGCGCAAACCAGGCAATCACAATAAATTGTGTGATTCCATGGAAAAGCACAGCGTTCTTCAGGCCCTGTGCAATAACGTGAGCGTATCTAATAAAACAAAACTGTGCAAAGTTTGACTAATGTCTATGACATGGGGACCTGGATATTTTATGTTTTCTCATGATTCACTGGAGGAAACTTCAATAACCTGCATTTTGTGTAAATTGTACCATCATGTGGGTGAGACGTATCAGTCAAAATAAAATTCTCCTCACTTACATTTTAATACCAGGCTTATCTTCTAGCCCAGATTTGTTCTGTCTCAAAAACTCGTTTTAAAACTCATCATTGTAGCTTATCTCAGTGAAAATGGAGAGCACTGTTACTTCTGTTCCCTTGCTACTGCTAAGACCTCAAGCAAGGGAACAGAAATAATAACGTAGACAAGTTAAGGCGGTAACCGGACAATAAAAGGCTGTAAAAGACAGCATTACTTGTATTGAGAGGACAGAATACAAGTCTATATAAAGTGAGTTTAAGATGAACTTTAAAGGAGGTCAAGGATTTGGCCTCATCTCCTCAGGCCGTTTGTTCCGAAGAAGAGGAGCACGATCTGTTTTAGACTTGAAACAAATGGAGAGTCTGCTGAAGCCAGTGTTTCCACAGTGTGTCTTTCTCGTGTCCTCCCCTAACCCTCCAACTGGCCACAGCAGATGGCTGCTCCTCCCTGAGCCTGGTTCTGCCAGAGGTTTGTTCCTGTCAAAAGGGAGTTTTTCCTTCCCACTGTCACCGAGTGCTTACTCATAGGGGGAGCTGTCTGATTGTTGGGGGTTCTCTCTATTATTTTAGGGTCTTTATCTTACAGATTTTTCTTTCTTGTTGTCTTTCTTCTCAACTTTTTCAGGTGCTCTAGCCGGCGGCATCGACATCTCAGCCCACTGGATGACGGACGTGAAGGGAGGGTTGTGTCTCCGAGGCTTCTGGTTCAACCACGAGCACTGCTGCTGGTTGTCTAACGAGACCACGTTCCAGGAGAGGGACCGGTGTCCACAGTGGCAGAGCTGGGCTCAGCTCATAACAGGAAAGTCAGAGGTAGGAGAAGATTTTAAAACTTTCTGCTGATTTTGATGCGTGCAATTTCTAGTTGGTAGCAGTTGTTATTCTCAGAATTGTTTTTGAGGGATTTTCTTGGCTCCAAATGTGTGAATGAAGTGTAATCCCAAGCCTTGAGTTTGAGATTTGTTGACTGTTCCTCAGGCTTCAGTGCTGCTATGGCTCCATCTACTGGTTGAAAACTGTCATGGTGCAAAATCTAAACCACTGTGACTTCAGGATTTCCACAAAACGAATCCCTGCTTAGTTATTTATGTTATGTTTATTTATGTTGTGTTTATTTATTCATTTTTCAGAAATCATTTGTCACTTCGTGTGTGTGTGTGTGTGTGTGTGTGTGTGTGTGTGTGTGCGTGCTATTTGTGCCTCTGCAGGGTCCCTTTGCCTACATCATGAACTACCTGATGTACATATTTTGGGCTCTGATGTTCTCCTTCTTGGCTGTCATACTGGTCAGAGCCTTTGCTCCGTACGCATGCGGATCAGGAATACCAGAGGTAAGGCTGCACTCTAAACAATAATGGTAAACCATCACAGTTTTTAACTGACTCGTTATATTAATGGTTTAAATCACTTTTTTCCCACTTTATGTTGTTGCTTTTATTTCATCTCTTATTTAGTTCATAGGCCACTTACAGCCTGTTTTGACATCAGGAATAGTTGGACCACTAAGACTGTTAGATAATTAACTATAGAGGCAAAAAACACCTTCAGGAGATTCTCTTCTCTTTCACTATAAAGAAAATTCTAAAAATTTAAAAATGTAACCTAAAAATGTCATATTTAATAAATCTTTAACATATAAATGTAAAGAAAAGCAAGCCATATAACAGCTCTGTTTTTCCACACTGCTGTAATAAACCAGTGAAATCCGTCACCCACAGCTCCTTAATCTGACACAGATTTGTAAAATTACAGAAAGGTAGAGGGAGCTTGTTACCCAAACTTTGAACTGACTGTTTCAATGACATTTAAAAAGAAGAAAATGTTTTGGACCCAGTGTTTTTTCTTTTTCTTTTTTTCTTAAACAAAGAACAAACACAGTTTCTTTGGTTCATTGACGGCAGCAATCCCTTAGGTATTGTCCCCAGCCCTCTTGTGGGCCTTTTAGGTACTGCAGTCAATTCAATATCATTAAAATAATTTGGGATTGGTTCCAAAATCAGGTTTTTCTATTGAAATGTTCTTTTAAAATCCCAGAAGATTTTTTTTAAATGTAGATTTTGTAATAAATGTAAAAATGAAGACCGTTCAAACCTTTGGCTCAGAATTGTGAGGATTTGATATCCATGATCAGGGGTCGGCAACCTTTCTGATGACGAGTGCCATTTAAAATTTCCTCAGAGGTCAGTGTGCCATATGATTGCATTAGCAATAAATTTAATAACGCTCTATATGAACAGTTACACACTATATAGAACCACTTCATACAATTATATTTGTTCGCAGATGTTGGCAGCTATCAGCGAATAGTTATCAGCTATTTTGAAACAAAAAAAAAAGACTTTTTATCCATAACAGCAAATGGACTGTACAACAGAAAATACAAATGCTATTTATGGTCTCCTCACAACAATGATAAGAAAAATAAACTGGGCCAGTATGGCATGTTTGATAATACAGAGACACACATGTTAATCTGATCTCTGGTCTCCCACTCAGAGACACAGGTCTCCGAGTGTCCAGCATTCAGACGGCTACCTGAGGAGAAAATCTGCTCACACAGATATGTGGAGTCAAATACTGTCAATAAGGCCTCTGCAATGTTCTGAAGACAGTTAAACTTGTCAGGTAGTGATGTCCAACAGGTGAAAATGCAGCTCCATGAACACGCACAGCTGTGGATTCCAGCTGCTTCCATGTTGCGTTAACTGGCATTAACTCAGCCAGTTAATGTGAGACAAACCCAGCTGCTCATTAAAGATTTCTGGTTTGATCAGAAAATAAAACATTGGTCCAAACACCTGAAAATCCCAAAAACGCATTGTGTCTCGAGTCTACGGATGTATCCGTGTGTTTCCGTGGTGCTGATGCTGTGCTGAGCGGACAGCTCCTGAAGCTTTTGAAGTGTCAGAATGTGGAAAGCTAACAACGACCCTCTCACCGGTAGGCGAAGTTATTTTTAGCCAATTACAAGTTGAATCTGGTAGTTGGGGTTGTTAGCTAAGATACCGTCATTAAGAAGCGGCACAACTAATGTGTCTATGTGAGCTGATTTGCGATGTGCACCGCTGGCCTGGCCATTTATTTTTTGATGCACCCTCTCAGATTAATTCACTGCGTGTCGTGCCCAGGAATGGACTGGGACAAAAAAACAGCCTCTGGCATTTTGACTACAGACCGGCCCACCAGGTATTAAAGCCATAAAGCCTTTGAATGAAAGCAAACACTGTTGTGACAGTGATGTACAGTCTTGTTGGTATATTAATGATTTCTATACATTTTACATCAGATAAAAACTTTGGTTGTAAGCTTCAGATAATTATTTAATAACAGCTAGACATTTTAAATGAGAATAAGAAAGAAAAGTATTTCTTTGTGCCCCCTTTTCCCTGTTAATGCCCTACCTGCCCCCTGGCAACACTTTGCTAGACCCGCCCCTGCACAGTTACCAGCTGTCAGCTACATAAAAAAGGATCCTGGTGTTATTTGTCTCTCAGAAACAGTTCATAACTTCAGCTCATTCATGTTAACTAAAAGGTAAACCTGTTTCTCCATCACCTGTTCAGCTCTGATGATTCAGTAAGGACATCTCCTGGTTTCATCTTCATGTTTGCCTCTCACCAGATATACAAACCGATATCATGACCAGCAGCTTTTACAGCTGTGGCTCCAGCAAACATCAGCTGATACTAGAAATTAATATTAAATAAATTCTAACAACAGCTGATCAAGCTTAAACGTGCTGCTGTTGTTTAGCGCGACATCCGCTGGTTTCCTCTTTCTGGCGCAAAGTGGGCGATAAACAAACAAGAGAGAAAAGCCGATCAGCTGATCATTGATCAGTTTCATGATTGAAGTAGCAACAGGAGAGGGAGGGGGAGAGGATGAGAGAAGAGGAGGCAGCTGCAGCGTAAAGACGCAGAATAAATCCAGCTGTGTGTCTTTTTCATTGTAGCTGAAGTCCGGGACAAACTGTTCCTTTTCAGCTCAACACGAAACGCGTAATAATTTCTCTGAATGCAGGACGATTCTGTCTTTTTACGGGACGGTTGGAAACTCTGCTAACTAAAGTTCAACATCAGTAACATCATAGCACCCACCCAGCTGTATAGAAACTCTGTCATGCTAGCTAGTACGCAGTACGAGTTATTGTAACTGACTGTAAAAAGTCAGCACAACGAAAATAAACTCCACCTAAACTTTGTTTGTATCATCTGACCCAGACAGACTGCAGGTCATAACTTCTTACCTGAAGTTCAGTTCACCTGACACTCGGACCGGCAGCTGCCTCAGGTCTCTCCTCCTCCTGCCTCCCCTTTCTCTCATCCACCTGCTGGCCTCCACCACTTGCTAATGTTACTGAATCTGAGGAAGCTCCACCACAGCCACCACCAAACAACTAAGTTATTTTTACACACCGGCCAGCATCTGACCAATCCACCACCTTTCATTGTTTATACCGTTACAAAAAAATAAAATAAAAAATCATCAGGCCACCGAGCAAATGCCCGATGACCAGTCCAGCTATGGTCGTGCCATCAGTTAACCCTTCGCGTGCCCAGGGTTGCCGACCCCTAATCTACCACGATGGCTAAAAGTTTTGGCAGCGGCACTGGTTTTGGGTTTCATAACTTTACAGTTTCATGTTTCAGAATTTAGTTTTTCACGTTTCTGTTCTAGTGAAGAACAAGTACGAGTATTTCATAAGCTTCAAAGTGGTTTATAGTCAAATAAGTCAAACTTATGCAGGGAGTTGGTGTTTCCAGTGTTGACCCATCTTGATGACAGTCCACTGCAGCCTTAGAAGCCTCACTGGGCTCCTGCTTGCCCACCTGCTTTTTAAAAAGAGGCCATGCTGAAGACTTGAGGCACTGATTAAGCAGACATCACTCAGGATTTGGCCCAGAAGAGAAGCGAACTACAGAAGAAGGGTCAAAACTGTTAACACTGACTCTTTGCATAAATTTGATTTATTTGCCACTAAAAGTCTTTGAAACCTATGAAATGCTTTTCAGTGGTTAAAGTGGGAGCTGTCATGTTGGGGTGGTGCAGCATGAGAACAAGAATTACTTAGACACTTCATTCATAAACACATCAACAACAACAACAACAAAGAAGAGTTGCTCGTTAATGCTGCTCCTGTTCAGTTGTAGGAAACTTAGTATATTCACGTACTTAGAGTGTTTTTCTTTTTAATTTTAATAAACACCAGGTCAACTAGTTCTGCTTCTCCTGTTCCCTGTTCTTCCCGTCCATCTGCCTTTGTTTACTCTCCTGTTCGCTCAGTTTCTTTCATTCTTCATTTCTGAGGAGGTGAAAAGCCAAAGATTTGCTTACACTCTGGAAAGCCAAACATTTTCTCACTGGATTCGTCCATTCTAGAAAAAAACGAAAACAAAAATACACCAGCTTCCTCCAAATCCAAATATTATCCTGCTCACTACTCCTCTCAGTTGAAGAACTGTTTAATTTTGTGGAACTTGAATCGTTTTCTCCCAACACTCTCGTTTCTCAAAGGTCAGCAGGGCCACGCACGAGAGATTAACCACTTATTTGAAAGAAAAATATCAAAACGCAAACCTCATTTCTCTCCTTGGGCCCTCCTTCTGTGTTTACACTCGCTTTCTTGTGGTTATACACTCAGACAGGCGTATCTAAACTGAACCCTCCCTAACATAAACATATCCTCATCTTCTCCTTGCACATGCAAACAAACCCACCCACTCTCACCTCCGTCTTCCTCAGATTAAAACCATCCTCAGTGGCTTCATCATCCGGGGCTACCTGGGGAAGTGGACCCTGATCATCAAGACCATCACCCTGGTCTTAGCCGTCTCCTCCGGGCTCAGTTTAGGGAAGGAAGGCCCTCTGGTCCACGTCGCCTGCTGCTGTGCTAATATACTCTGTCACCTGTTCACCAAGTACCGCAAGAATGAGGCCAAGAGGCGAGAGGTAAGCAGGGGTGACGCCGGTGTTGTTGGAGGAGTTATTGCGGGTTTTTGGGGAAACTTGACAGGAAAGACGGTCATCAAGAAAAAAAACCGTACAAGCAAAATATTGCAATAGCTAAAGACCAATAGTACAAGGCTGTTGACCTTTTACATTTATGCAGATAAATTGATCTGTTACATGAAAGTCCAACTTGGAAATGATATTTTAAACCACACTGGTTAATCATGCAAGTCTTAAATTGGAAGCAGACCTCAAAACAGGAGCTTTTTATATAACCTGGAAACTCACACCTGATAATTTTGGATGGGTAAATGGAATTAAGGAGATCTCTCAATGAGAGAAAAATAATGTGACTGTCCAGAATATCTACTCTCTTTGCAGAAATATATTTTTCACATATTCTCTAGTTTAGATTAAATTGATGGAAAAGACAAAGTTTCTGATTGAAGCTTTAAATTTTTCACATAAATGGGAACAGCAGTGCTTTTCCTGTACTGCCGTTATCCCTTTAATCTGCACGTGATCAAGTTTGACGGGCTTGATCACTTGATTGTTTTGTTGGGCAAGACAGTTGGTACAGTCTCTCCCTTTTTTTCTTGTCTCTACATGTAGGTGTTATCAGCGGCAGCAGCAGTGGGCGTGTCAGTGGCTTTTGGAGCTCCTATTGGAGGAGTCCTGTTCAGTCTGGAGGAGGTGGGTAGAGCTTATGATGCGTTTTCCACTGTTTTCTATCATTTGTCTGCAGATTCTCTGTATCTGTATTTCTGTGTCAGAACAACACCTGCAGTGCCGGCTGTTTTATTACTCCACAAATACCTGATTTGAATTGGGTTTTTAATTGCTTTCCACTTCCTGTGTAATTTTTTCGTACTGGAACGAGCACAGCGCTGGCACCAAGCTGGGACATAATAAATATGAGAAATTATTTGCAGTCTTACTTTGGGAAGCGAATGCATTTTTGGCAGCTGTCAAATCCATCTTGGGTAGAAACATGCTGAAGAGTTTCTGGAATAAGGAAACTGGCACTTTGATCACCTCATGGGGTTTCCCCAAAACAGGGAACATGACCAGTGTCTTTATAGAGCCGGCCTGGCCGTGCACTGAACTGATGAACCACGGTTAGTTTATAATATGAGATAATGTAATGAAAACTATTAGGTCAGTGTTGGTCTCACAAAATAGAGGAAAGGCCAATACTTGAGCATTTTGTTAATTAAAAAAATACTTGGAGTTTAATTGCCCATGCTGTTTTTTTATTGGCTCTTTCTATCGCCCCACTCAGAGATCCCATCTCAAATAAAGAGTTGCTTAAGTCTGCTATGCTTATTAGACTTTCCAAGAGTTTTTAATTTCATTTAGTTTAAAATTGTTATTTTTGATTCAGTTGTGTCTAATTTGGTTTCCAGAGCTTGCTTTGTTTTTATTGTTTAAAGATGTTTAAAGATGACTGAGATATTTGAGTCTCGCATAAACAGAAGCAGTAAAAGTTTTCTTGGGATGGTTGTTTTGACAATCTGAGCAAAATTGGAAAAAGACAACACTTTAAAAACGAGGAGAATAATGTCTTATTTTGTTTTAGTTTGTTTTGTAAATACAATTTTTGGTTAAGCCTAGTTTTTATATCTTTGTGTTTTCCATTCAGTCCAGTTGTAGTTATTTTGTTTAGGTTTGGGGTGAGGTGTAGTGAGGTGTAGTGAGCTCCGGCTTTGCCTCTCTCTCATCAATAAATGTCTCTGTCCGCCTCTCTCTCCTCCAGGTGAGCTACTACTTCCCCCTGAAGACTCTGTGGCGTTCGTTCTTCGCCGCTCTGGTGGCGGCCTTCACCCTGCGCTCCATCAACCCGTTTGGGAACAGCCGCCTGGTGCTCTTCTATGTGGAGTTTCACACGCCGTGGCACCTGGTGGAGCTGGCCCCTTTCATCCTGCTGGGGATCTTTGGAGGCCTTTGGGGGGCGCTGTTCATCAAGGCTAACATTGCCTGGTGCAGGCTTCGTGAGTAGCGGTGACATATCTGTGACGTATTTTTCTTTCCTTTGTGTCTCCAACCCATAAATTAACTTCTCCACACACCTCACAGGTAAAACCACTTGTCTGGGTCACTACCCCGTCATCGAGGTGCTGGTGGTCGCCGCGCTGACCGCCTTGCTCGCCTACCCCAACAGTTACACCAGGATGAGCGGATCCGAGCTCATCTCGGAGCTCTTCAACGACTGCTCCCTGCTCGACTCGTCTCAGCTGTGCGGCTACAAACAGGTCAGCCGATAAATCGCTGCATCAGGATACTGCAGTTTTTCACGTGATTATTTAACCTTGCTGAGCTATCTAATATATCTTTATATATATTTCTTGTTCTTCTCTCTCGCTGCTTCCTTTCCCCCTCTTTCTGTCTCCATGCGTATCTTTCTTCTCCTCACTCGTGCTCGCAGCCAGCCAACACGTCAGACACAGGTGTAGATAACAGCCTCGCTGACCGGCCAGCGGGACCAGGCCTTTACACGGCGCTGTGGCAGCTGGCCCTGGCCTTGGTCTTCAAGATGATGATCACTGTTATTACATTTGGCATGAAGGTTTGTGAAGAGACACTCAGCGGTCCGCTTTGAACTCCTCATCAATGAGACATTTATTGTTATTCTCCCCGTGGTGTAACATTGCATGTAAAAAGCCTACAAAGGCAGCTGCCTTTAATATATCTGAAGCCACATTTGATCAAGTTTCCAGCGTTCATTCACTCGTGTTACCCATTTGGGAATTTCGATGGATGAAGTAAGTGATTCTGTAAATGGTTTTCTGCGATTCATATGCGATGTGAATCCCCGTCATGTGGCTCGCTGAGGAAAGAAATGAATATTGTTTTCTAGAAAACGCAAAAGTCCCTTTGGTAACGAAGCTAAAATGAATTGGCTGAAAATGCCTGTGGAAATGTTTTAATTAGAGACAATCTTGTCTGAGATGGTGATGTGCATCATGAGGTTCTCTGATGGGGAAAAGTTGGGAACATAACCAGCATCTGGGAGGGAAGGCCCTCTTTTTGACTTATTGGATTAAAAGCTAACGCAAACTGAACTGTTAGATGCACAGAGGTCTGGATGGATATTTTTAACTGGTTCTGTCCGTGCAGGTTCCCTCTGGTCTCTTCATTCCCAGCATGGCAGTTGGAGCCATAGCTGGCAGGCTGCTCGGCGTTGGCATGGAACAGCTGGCCTACTACAACCACGACTCGGTTATCTTTAAAGGGTGGTGCTCTCAGGGGGCAGACTGCATCACGCCGGGGCTTTACGCCATGGTTGGAGCTGCCGCTTGTTTAGGTGAGACATGGATGTCTGTTTCCTGAGTGTTTGCTTGATTTAAACCACTGTGTGGTTGGGTGGAGGGTGAGAAGGGTGTCGTCGGGAGGATTGAGAAGTGACAGAAGATACTGGACAGAAAAGCGTAAAGCAAGAGTGGCGGTGAAGTCTCAGAGGCTGTTTGGGTTTAGATTTAGGCTGTTTCGTAGTAATATTCTAAACATGCTCTTCTACCAACATCCTGAGTCTGACATGGAAATGTTTTAGGATATATAGAAAGCAGCTGGATGTGAGAAGGCTGAAGGACTCCTTGGTCCACACCAGAGGAAGCCATTCCATGAATCTTTGTGTATGACTTTATCTATCCAGTTTATTATGGTCTGTAAATGATTCGAGGTGCCTGACATTGCAAACAGTCACTTAAAGGAGCTTTACATTTTTAATTTAAATCCACCCTTCAGTCTATCCATCCATTGTCCTTCCACTTGTCTCCTGAAGTCGGGTCACAGCGGCAGCAAGCTAAAATTTCCAGTTCCTCCTGAGGGATCCCAAGTTGTTCCCAGACCAGACAAGATATGGGTTTACCCCCCGATCTCGTCTCAGTTACGCATGCGCTGAAAACATCCAAAGGAGACATCCTTACCAGAGCCTCAATCCGCTTCATCCAGCTCCTTTCAACAAGTAGTAGTAGTGGTTCTCCTCTGAGATCCCTCTGGATGTCTGAACTCCTCACCCTGCCTCTAAAGTTGGCCCCAGCCACAGCAAGGAAGAAACTAATTTCAGCCACTTGTATTCACAAGTTTTCTCTTTTGCTCATTATCCGTAATTCATGACCATAGGTGATGGTTGGGGCATAGATGAAAGCTTCACGAAAGACTCGGCTCACTCTTCATCGCGACAAACAAGTTCATTGCACCAGTCCGCCCGTCCAACTGACACTCCTCCGTCACATTACTCGTGAATAAGATCCCAAGATACTTGAAGTCCTTTGCATAAAACAATCAGACAATCCACTATAAGCAGGCACCAGGTAATGGCAGGAAAGAAGGAAGGCCATTTTTTCTAAACAGGAAGAAATCTCAGGCTCTGTGACTGGAATCCATCTGCTGTGATGGGGAAAAACAGACAAAACACAACTCTGTGGAAGAGAGAATATAACAGTTAATAATTAAGAATGTATGAATGGATAGACGGAGCAGACGGGTGTCTGTTGATCAAAAACCAAAGGGAATGTGTGCAGTGTTTTCTTATATTAGTCCCCAGTGGAAGCATGAAAAACACGTCTCTTCACAGAGAGGTGTCTAGTCTAAAAACAGATGTTTAATTCTTCGCACAAGAAGAAAGTTTGAGGGTAGCGAGCCGCGTGTTTTATAGATCTGGGACAGAGTTTAAAGAGAGGTTTCTTGTTTCTGAAATATGTCTCTGTAATATATGCACACACTACACTTTATGATAGTTCTCATGAAATAAAATATCTGGCAGTGAAAGAGATCTCATCTGATTTAAGAAAGCCAGAGATTTCATTCCCTTTACTACACTGTGGTTTGTCTCTTTGCATTTTCCTCAAAGTCTCTTTCACAACACAGGGCAACAGCATTTACACACAGGAGTCTCCACTCTTGACCGCCTCAGACTCTCATGTGCTGCTGTTATTCTTGTTCACAAGTCACCATTATGGGATTGTGCCATCGTAGCTGCTCCGTGGAGCTGTTTGAGCTGCAAACATTCAAACCCAGCATACGCCAGTACTTGGATCTCTATACGTTTACTTATTTTGCTGGCAAAATACATGCTGGCACTAAATACATTCCTGATGATCTGGTACAGCAATGCAAATAGAGATTGCTCGTAGAGCCAAAACTAAAACAAGGGTAGCTACTTTCAGTTATTACACAGTAATAACACACTGCCAAATACTCTGAACCAGCTGAGTGTCTAGATAGAAAATGCTCCTCGAGTTTTCTTCCTGTTAACTTTTTCCCTCAAACAATATTTGATGACTTTCCCTGTACCCTCAATGACGATGTTTGACACCTCATAAATAAAGACGTGGTTTGGCGACTTTTACAGATTTTTCCCGGGGGGGGGGGGGTTGCATAATCACAAACCACCTTTACTAATATCTGATGCAAATCCAGTCATTTATTCTTTAGTCAGGCCTGAAATATGGCAGAAACCTTTAACCTCCTAGGACCTGGAGTCCACATATGTGGACGTCGCAATTTGGGCTGTCTAGACCAAAATACTAAATTTCGCTCTACAAGGGCCTGATATCCACTTAGAAGGACATTATACCGCCACTGTTCTATTGAAATTTAAAATGAATGTCCTCTCATGTGGATCTTACTTTTCTCAGAAACAAAAAGCAGGTTAAAAAAAAATAAAAAATAAAAATCTGGTAATTCTTTGTTTTTACATTCATCAGGTCCCAATCAGCCCAAATAGCAAAGAGAAATTAAAAATGCATGCCATGAAAGAGTTTGGGTCTTAGGAGGGTTCAGAGGAGAGCTTCTAGGGTCTTTCCTAGTAGGCTTTCAAAACATAAAGAGTGAAAAGGGAGTTCTTCCTTCTCACCATTCCCAAGTACTGCTCTGAAAATTTGGATTCTCTATTGTTCTGTGTTTTGGTTCTATGGTTACTACTTGTGTGTTATATAGTTTCTACATATACAGCATGAGTGGCTGGAAAGAAACAGAATTTCTACACGTGTGAGACTCATTCTGTTGTTGAAACAGCTGGATGTTATGTACATTTCACATGAGGAGAATCAGGTCAGGACGCGTGCTGCAGTAATCCTTTCTCACGTTTAGCACAAACAGCAGGAGGTAGTCCCACTTCAGACGCGTTCACGCCACTGGAAGGTGAGGCAGCCATCTGGATTAGCTAACAGTGCGCGCGCCACCCTGACTGCAGCTCGATTACTAATCTTACTTGTTTTTTGGAAAAACCTCTTGAAGTGATGAAATTAATCTTGTTAGATTTTTGTGGTACATAATCACAAAAAAATCATCAGTTAATAATTTAAATGTGTAGAAAAAAACAGGAAGAAAAGTTTTTAATCCTCTGAAAGGGGAAAAAAAGGATATACAACACTCGTAATAAAGTCTTTGACATGCAGCTGTTTTGTGGCAGTTGTTTTGAAGAAAAGCACAGAGTTGAAAACGTAGCCTTGGTTTTCTGGCCACATCTGAGGTCGAAGATGATGATAATTGGATTCAGACTTTACCAGCTGATGTTAGTGGCAACAGTGTCATACAGAGAGGAGATGAATGGTCTGAGCTCTCGGGTAGAGAAATAGATGTGCCACTAAATGCCTCTGTAAACTCGATGAACAGCAGCGCGGTCTCTGTTATATGCTCACCTTATGTGCCCTCTGTTCTCTAATTGCTCTTTTTCTTTTTGCCTGCAGATGAAGATAAAATGAGTCAGACGGGAATTAAATCGCCTATTAATCTTGCTCGCCTGTGGTCTAACCTTTTCCATTCTCATATCTGCCTCCAGGTGGAGTGACTCGAATGACAGTATCTCTGGTAGTCATCATGTTTGAGCTGACTGGCGGTCTGGAGTACATTGTTCCCCTCATGGCTGCAACCATGACCAGCAAATGGGTGGCAGATGCTTTCGGAAGAGAGGGAATTTACGAGGTGACGTGTCTGCAAACGTTAATGAAAAGTGTCTGTCCCCTCCAACCCTTTGCTGTACAATAAGAGCGAGTTTGCGCTCTTTTTGTCTTTATTAGGATTCATGTGTTTTATTGTTTAGGTTTTTTTTCCCCCCTCCTTTTAAAAATGGAGACGTAAAACCTGCATGTTCTTGATGTTTCGCAGGCTCACATCAGGCTGAATGGATACCCGTTCCTGGAGCCAAAAGAAGAGTTTGAACACAGCAGCCTGGCGGTGGACGTGATGAGGCCGAGGAGGATGGACCCCGCGCTGGCTGTGCTCACGCAGGAGGGCATGACTGTGGGGGAGGTGGAGGTACGACTGCACATATTACACCTATGTTTCTTGGGAAGAGATTTGGAATCCTAATAGAGATAATAGAAATAACATTCGTTTCTTGGTTTATGCGCAGTCATTGGTGGAGAGCACGCACTTTAGTGGCTTCCCTGTGGTTGTCTCTTCGGAGTCCCAAAGGCTTGTGGGATTTGTACTCAGGAGAGATCTGCTCATATCAATAGGTATGAATTATGCTCGTGTGTAAACAAAGATCTAGTCACAGGGTTGTTGTTTTTTTGTTTTTTTTTGTATGCAAAGCAATTTGGTTTCCACAAATCCCACTTTGCTCCTTTCAGACAATGCCCGCAAACGTCAGGATGGCATCGTCAGTGCCTCCCAAGTGGTCTTCACTGAGCACACACCGTTGCTTCCTCCCGACGCACCGCCTCCCCTCCGGCTGAGGTGCATCATGGACCTGAGCCCCTTTACAGTTACTGATCACACCCCTATGGACATCACTGTGGATATTTTCAGAAAACTGGGGCTACGCCAGTGTCTGGTCACACATAATGGGTAAGAAGAAACACACACACACATGCATATACTTGATTTTGTAATTAATGTTTTTATATCAAGTATTTAGTGTCCAAAGGGCAAACCTGCGCTGGATTTAGTCTCCAAAATGACTTATTGTATGAGCAGAGCCCTCTAGTTTCAAGCAATATTAACAAAGATACACAAAATGACCACACTCCCACTCCCGTAGACATTAAACTGAGATATGTTGAGGAAATTGCGCTTGTGGAGGAATGAAAGGAGTGACAGATGAATGTGTAGGAGAGCTCGGGGTCATTCCTCTGTCAGGTCATGCATCAAGGTGAGCGCAGGAGTCAGGGAGGGGGAGACAGAAGGTTAATGGAGTGTGTGGCAGTGAGGAACAACAGTGGAAATTCTCAAGGTGTTTTTCTGCCTTAAACTCTGAACTGTCACTGACTCCATACCATGAACTTCAGTGAGGACTTTGTGTTTTGTACATCTGCTGATATAATGGCTTTTGGGGCTTTGGTATGCACGTCTCCGTAATGGAAAACATGTCATGGATAGAGCTACAAAGCCTACGTGGTATTTGATATTTGCAAAAGCAACACACAGGGAAGCGGAGGAATTATGATGATGGCACGCTATCAATTTGGACGCATTGAAGATTTTCTTTTGTAGCTCGTGACACTTTTTAAAATCTGCGTCTTCAAAGTAGTCCCGCAGTGATCAAGGCTTTTGTAGTATGATTGGGAAACTTAGCAGATGATGTGTATATATATTTTTTAACTTTCTAACATGTTTCCTCTTTCACCAATAAACCTTTCATGCACAGAGTATGCAGTAAGAACCAACACAGGGGAAACCGTAACCACCGTTCTGCCATTTAAAAAAAAAAAATAAAAAAATGTTTATACGAAAAATAACAAAAACTAAAACCATCGACAAAATGTGAAGAAATAAGTGACTTCATGTCCAAGACAACTGAGTATCGTACCAAAGAGATATCAGCTGCACTAGGGCTAGGCTGTACTTTCACGTAGTACCAAATAGCTAGGTTTCATTTGACGTAGACGTAAAGCGCGAAATTTGACTGGCGGTCGGAAGTGAAAAAGATAAGCGCAAAATCACAGACAGACAGTACGCAAAATGCCTATGTCCTGTTGTGTTTACGGATGCTCCAGTAGGTCGACCAGAGAAACTGATAAACGGTATTTTAGGGTACCAAAAATAGCCCAACGAAGAGGAGAAAAATGGAAAATTCTAACCGAAAAACGTAGGAAAAAATGGATTTTAAATTTACGTTTACAGTCGGGAGGAGCAGAGTTTGCCAATGCCCGTGTCTGCAGCGACCACTTCGTCAGAGGTAATGTTATGTTTGCAAACGAACTTATTAGCATTAGGTTGTCGTTAAATTCTCGTTTACTTAGTGCTTTTAAGTTAGTAGTCTAATATTGACTTGATTGGGACTATAGGCTGCCCAAGTGCTTTGGATGACGAAGAGTCGGAGGACTGGGCTCCGACGGTCAATCTCGGCTACGAACGAAAACCCAGATCGGAATCAGTTCTCAAACGAGAGAAAAGAATGAAGCTTAAGGCAGAACAGCATGGATGTGCAGAGGCGATTTTGGATATGCAACAGACGGCTGAGAATGGTTTACCTTGAAACAAACAACTGTCACTATAACGAAGTCCTAAGGATGTGGCATGTTTGTTGACGTTAAAGCCGCTACCGCTAACTGTTAGCGTGTTTAAGATAAAGCAATATAAGAACAAACACTCACCCTTGCAAACACCAAACTGTATCCATCACGGAGACGTTTTGTTCCAAGGTTGTGGACCCACCCGCTGACAAAAAAATTGTACGCCTCCAGACTCTTGAAAGCTTTCATTTGCTGCCTAGTGTAGTAAGAAGTCTGGAGGACCAAGTAGTTGGTGATATCCACAGCCTCGATAGTAGGCAAATCCTTTACTTCTGTGGTGTATTCGAACATTTTCAAAGAATACGGATCACGTCCGATATATTTTTTAACTATCTGTTTATATCTCTCCCGAGAAACGGGGTCTAAAGTTGCACAATAGCTGCTCTCCTGACTCTCCACAGTGTCCTCCATGTTTACTTCCGCCCTCCACTCAAAAATCGCGCTGCCTCCGCACGTCATCAGAACCACGTGACCGCAACCCAACTATTGTACTACAACAAGGTGCATCAGTTCAAGATAACCTTTATTTAACTACGTAAGTCGTTACGAACATGTTCTTAAAAGTAAATCCCAGAGAACAACATGCATCCAAAAAATTCCTACAAAATCTGTTTGTGCACATGCTGCATCGTGGTGGTAAAAGCCAGTGACTTGGTCACCAGAGTGAAAATGGGACGGCGACGTCTTCGTGACTAAGAAAAAACGGAGCCGCAGCTGGAATAACTCTGATAAATTGGCCAAGTTTTGCATGTTAACAGAGGGATTTATAAATGCAGAGAGATTGGTTGCAACACTTGGTCTACACTGATGAGCGCAATTTGTCTGCAAGTTGACTCAACTGGTTGCCAGCTGGTTGTATGCTGGTCATGTAAGAGAAGGTTGCTGAGTTGTCTGTCATTTCGGAGTAAATCACCGTCCTCCAACAACTTCGTCTATGTTTAGGATGAATTGCTGTTTCAGGTCTGTGAGGTTTTGGCTGGATTTATGCAAGTACTTAGTATGATTTTCTGGGTATCTAGACAGCAACAGATTTGGGATTTTCACCGATTTGTCACAGTTAAGAGCCGCATTATCACAAACAGATTATAGCTTGAATCCATTTAAGTGCAAACTGATAAGAAACTCGCAGCAGACTGACTCGGTCTTATTGGGATTGCATCGTCTTATTGTCACTTTGAAGATGGCAACTTACTGTGAGCGGCCCCGGACTTGGTTCCTGTCTTTGAAGCGACCATTTCATCGCAAGTTCATTGCACATGGTTGCAATATATTCAACCACTGTTTTCCCTACTGTGACTGCAGAATTAGAGATGCGATGAAGGATTTTATTAACTGCCCTCTGAACTCTCCCAGACTTTGCAATTACTCACAGGCAGTTGCAATTCCAACACGACCGCATCAGCAGCTTGGATTAGCTCCGTGCATTTCAGATCTGCATTCGCTTTAATATTTGATGAGCGCTATAATCTAACCACAAACAAAACAACCAGCGCCTGTAATCCTGAGTAAGTGATGTCTTTTTCTTCTCTTTTAGTTAGTTTTGTTCAGATGCATCATTAAAATGTTTTAAAGAGCTTAAATCAAACTTGGCCTCAGCTGTAGAAAACCTGGCATCAGTTCGGCCGCTACGAAGTCGACGCAGAAATTGGACTAAAGCTGCTGTTTGGTCATTCATTTGAAATGTGAGCTCTCAGGGATATTTAGCAAAAACTTTACTCTGTTCTAAAATCATCACTATCAACCACACCTCCTCCAGCCCCACTGAGGCCAACTTAGCTGAACAACACACTGTTCTTTTGTCTGTCGGGCCTTACATCTGTCTTCATAATGGAAAACTATAGTGTTGGTCTGCAGAATTACATTCAGCAACAGAAGAACAATAAACTTAATCAGAGTTGGGTTCATTTTTCTTCTTTCGGTCCGTCTCTCGTGCGCGCACGGTTGTTTAGATCGAGGTCTGACATGTTCAAACATGGGATTTTAGGAGTGGGACTGTGTATATTATGAATTTACAGTACATGCGGTGTATATAACAAAGGCGGTTAAACAAACACACGTAATCATGCAGCTTGTGGTTTCTCACTTTGTCCTCTTGGCACACTGTATCAAGTTTTCTACAGTAACGCTCCTTTTGTGGAAGACCGAGTGTTTAGCCTTGGCCTGAGCTGCCATCAAGGCACAGAGCCACCTAATGTTGCAAAGAGCGAATCAAAAAGCGGCGTAGAAAAAGAATGAAGATATGAAATGTGAGAGGGAAGGAAAATAAATGTAAGAATATGAAAGAAATGTGGGTTTGCCAGGGGAAGAATTATGCCAAGTTTATCAGTTTGGATCACTGAAGCAGAGAAGGCTGGCTCAGCCCAACTAATTCAGGCAACGTATTCACTGTATTTGCTCAAATTAAATTCTGAGGGTGAGGATCTCATGCAGCTCAGAGGTTAAGATGCAGCGAGCTACAATGTTCCTGTTATTTCTCTCTCTTTTTTTTTAAATATAAAGGCTTAAAATGATCCAAAGTGTTACCTATAAATCAGTAAAAACATGGAGACAAGCGTAAATTCTTTCCCTTAAAATCATCAGCAAAGTGACCTTTGAGCTACTTTAAAAAAAATGTTTTTTTCGCTACCTGGGGGACAATAAAATTTGATGTTACAACTTAGCACGAGCTGAAATACAGTCGAGTTGGCAAATGAGGTTAAAGAGGACTTCTCAGAATTTGTCATTGCAACCCCCGTGAGTTAGCTGATGTGCAAGAGGCTGTTTGAAGCAAGTCTTTTTAGACCTCGTGATCTAGTATTTATTGTAAATAAGCGCTCAAGGTACTTTTTACTTTAGTGTGGATCAAGTCACATCTGTAATGACTTTAAAAAACAAGAACTGGGTGCTCAAATTTGAATGTATTTTGTATTTTCTCTAATCCACACGGGGTCAAAAGTATATATAGTTGATGCCCTTTAGCAAGTTGCACCTCCACCAGGTGCTTTTGTTATCTGTCAACAAGCTTCCACAATAATTCTGACTGGATATGTGACCAATCTTCTTGGTAGAGTTGGTATAATGTTCATTTAAATTGGTTTCCTGCCACGGTCTCAGCTATTAAATGCACTTTCAATATCGATGTGGACAGGGATTAGGAAAGGCCATTCCAGAAGTATAATGTTCACCTGTTTTGATATGTGTTTGGGATCATTTACTGTTAGAACAACCATGTCCAACATCTAGCTGTTGCTTTGAGGTGAAGTTGAAGAATTTGGCAGTATTCCTCCCCCATTATTATTCCAGCCACTTCGTGCTATTGCTGCTGCCATTAAACAGCCCAGAACATGATGCTACCACCACCATGCTTGACAGGTGGTGCACTGTTTTTAGGTTTGAAAGCCTCACCTTTACTCCTCCAAACATACCTCTCGTCTTTGTGGCAAAATACCTCAATCTTTGTCTCTAATTTCATGTCAAATTTCCAGTACATGGCAGGCTGGAGCTTTGGTGGTTCCTGGGTTGTTTCAAAATATTTAACCTATTTTCTGTCATCTGAGGGTAAGGTAACAGTTTGACGGGGTCTGGAACAAGACCCAACGTTTTTTAAAGTCATTAAAGGTGTATGCTGTACATTCAGTCCGCCCTGGAAAAATAAAAGTTCAAAGAAATAATTCAAAGCCCCAAATTACCACGGCATTCATGCCCATGATGAATAGGTTTAAATTTGGTGACATCTTACTTACCTTGTACCCTAGATTGTCAAACAGCTGAAAATGTCTCAAAAGATGGGTCATTTCTAAGATGGATAATGTCACTGTAACTTCACCCACTGGTTTGTGGCACCTGAAGCTGAACTGTTTTGGGGGGGTCAACAGCACCGACAGCATCTAAACCTTTGTATAGTGGGTCTGTGTTACTCTGCAAGTTCACCAGCATGCAGTAGATGGCAGTGCATTTGTAAATACATACTTTCTTGGAATTGGAGTTGTGTTTACATTTAAATGAAGTTACACACTAGGTTATGGTGTGTGCTTTCAAGGGATTTTAAGCAGCATGGGAGGAAAAATAAACCTCAGGTTTCACAACACAGCCCGAGACACAATTTCTTTTGCACTATTTTTGGATGCTTATTCACCTCTTACTCACATAGCATCCATTTGATTCTTCGCATGTACTTTCTGTATAACTAACCACACAAAAACTTTGTTTTGGGTTTGATCCGAACACATCGTTATACTTGTAGTGTCACTCTTTGTCAGTGTGTATAACCAATTTATCCTTCCTGTGTAAAACCCCCTTCTTTACTGTTTCTTCCTGCTGCCACTTGAGTCTGACGTGTGGAGCAATAATTCAAACCAAGTTTGAGAGCAGAAGAGATGAAAATCAGCAACTGTCAACAAAAACCCCTCAGGCATGTAGCTGCTGCTCTTCACAACAGCTTATTATAAAAGATCGGTTTAAGATTGACTCGCCGCCTGTGGGTAACTTTGTCAAGCATAGACTCCTGAAGGACACATTGGCCTCAGATGGGCCCAAAGTAGAATTTCTTTCTTTTCTGGGTTGGGCTAAACAGGGACTTAGAGGAACATGAGGGAACTAGAGGTACATAAAAGGGGTGAGAAGGAGAAAGGACTGAAACTGGTTAAAGAAAGCTGTAGTCTGCTCTGCTTGGTTGGGCAGGATGAGGTTTTAAATGAAATGAATCACTCATTGTCTGGGAACAAAAAAGGTTTGCACACAGAAAACAGACCTTGAGGCTGTATGAAGTGCAAACTCTGGTGTCTGCGGTCCTACGAGATGTTAATTTTATCGCTCTCACCTGCAACAAAGGGATTTTCCCAGGCTATGTTTAGTTCAAGGTTGCCTAGTTAGGTGGAAGTCATTTTTGGTTGACTCTGTATTTGTTGTGTTGAAATTTAAAAAAACAAAAAACAAAACCTCGATCTGCTTTTGTTTTTCATGTGTCAGCTTAAGTTTATTTTGCAAAACAAGCCAAAACAACAACATCCTCACTGCCACAATGTTTTCGTTAGACTTGGTTTTGCCATGTTTTCATTTTTTTTTTTTTTTTTTTGTGCTCAGATTTCTTTGATCTTGTTCTCATTTGTCAAATTCACATCTTCACGCGAGCATTTATGAATGAAAGACAGTCCTGTCACATGTGTTTCTCTGAACAGATGATTAAAGAAGCAGCGCTGGGATGTTTGTGTGGGTGGAAGAAAGATGTAAAAGCTGCTTGTGTTGGGCTTTTTTGTTTTGGTCAGAGGATGAAGTTGTTTACATTAAAGTGGACCTGTTAAGCTTTTCAATATTATCTGTTTGTTAAATATTTATATTTCATCTAAAAAATATAATATGATATAATTCACATACAGCTGCAGTTGTGAATGTTAATGATGAGGTCAGTGTATTTAGAAATAATCCCTGGGAGCTAGAAGATCAGGCTTCAAGCCCCTTTAAACACAACGTCTCCATCAAATGTTTTTCTATTTTTACCTCTGCATGATGTTGGTATAGTGATCTCACAGAAGCCCCACCCACCTGCTCTGGAATACTTCTGTTTGCTAGGGACAGCCAATCAGACGAAAGGTGGCTTAAAGGGCGAAGAGCTAAAACAGCCTCTTTCAGTAAGGGTAAGCTGAGGTTGTGCACCAAAGCTTAGGCTTTATTTGAACTGAGAATCTTACAATGCTGCTGTAGTAGGGACTCAGGATAAAAATCTGAATGTAATGATGAATATTGTTATGCTTTAGTCCAAAAAACAGTAATTCAGGGTTCTTGTAGACGTCTGAATTTTGAGACTGCACGGACTACAACTAAACTAAACAACTACTTGGCTGTCAGATCTCCAGCTCTGCATGTCTTTTCCATAACACAGTAAAATGTAGGCTTAAAGCATCAAGGATATTACAGATAAACAAAAAAATATAATATATTGTAAACAGTGATTTCGGTGCTTATTGGGGTGTGGGTCATAGGGGCGCCAGTTAAAGCAGAGATTTCCAGATTGTCCTGGAGGGGTGCATAAGCTATCCCTTAGTCAGTTGAGGGATCTTCTCCAGCATGTCCAGGCCCTGCTGAGGTGTAGGACGCATCCCAGTCAGATGCCCAAACCACCTCATCTGCATCCCTCTACCAGCTGTACTCGAATTCCTGCCAAATGACTGAGCTTCTCACCGCAGACACCTTCCCAAGGACGATGATTTCTGCCGCTTGTATCCACAACCTCATTAAGAATACTGGGAGGTTGTCAGATGTTGTCTTTATGGGGGAAAGAGTTTAAGCTTCAGGGCTCCATACAGACCACTAACATGTGTCAAAATAGCGACTCTTTAATCTGATTTTCATGCTGGGGGAGGCGACGAAGCCACAGCTAAGGAGTCGGGCGAGCTGTGAGTGGAGATTCTCATAGTGTGGCCCCAAGAAATCTAGTTTTCATCGAGCCATTTGCAGCCAGTTCAGCCCATTTCTCTGACTCCTCAGGGCGTTGCTGCCTCACGTCATCACAGATCACAGCGTGCATACAAAAACAGCAATTTCCTGCAACGGTTTTAATTGAGCGAGCGTCGTGAGCTGATGGTGGTTCGCTCCTTTCAGATGCAGATGGTGACTGGCATGTGAGGACATCTCAACGTTTAATTTGTAAGAAGAGGAATGGCTTATGCCATCTGTTGAAAATCATCTGTCGCTAATATGCAGCAGATTAAATGTCCTCGGAGCGTTGCGCAATTAATCGCCGGATGTCGTGGACGGCTTCCATTTCTCTGAACCCACCACCAGCACCACTGGAAATTAGATTTGTGTTAGCAGAGTCGTGTTGTTGATCAGTCACTTGTTTGCTCTGTGTTTTCATGTTGCTGTGCTCTGCCAGTTGCCCTGGCTCCGTTTAATAAAACTGAATCAACTGTGCCGAGATAGAGGGCCAGGCCTAAGCGAAGGTTTCTGCTTTCTGTCACTCTCTCTGGTTTTCCATGACGAGGTGATCAAAGAATGACTTGAAGTCATCCACTTTTGTTCTGCTTTTCTGTCTCTGTTTTCAGGAGGCTGCTGGGAATCATCACCAAAAAGGACATACTTAAACACATGGCGCAGATGGCCAACAGGGACCCGGACTCCATCCTCTTCAACTGATCTTCTCCGTCCTTCCTCTTCATCCTCGCCCACCAAATCGCCCCTCTGTAGAGTGGGGTGAAGGGGGGGGGTACACCAGCTTGTAGACTTACATGAAATGCACCTTTACCTCTTTGGCGAGAGAGAGCCAAGGAAGCTTGAGCTTCATTTGCACAGCTGACCAGAGAACAATGGAATTTATTTTCTGTGTAACTTGAAGGCAACTTTGGCTCTTCGAATGACGACACACACCACTGAAAAAATTTCAAGAAAACAACAAGCTGTCAGAAACAGTGACTCGTCCTTTTACTGACAGTGCTGGACCCGATATCATGAGGGAAGTAGGACAGAAGTAAGTCGATGGAATATTTCACATCTGCACCTTCCAACATTTTCTGTTCTCATTTCCTTCCTCATTTTCAAACCAGTGAGGAAACCTTCAGAGAACCCCAAAGGCCACTTCTCTCTCCTCTGTTTGCCATCTCGATTCTCACACCTGGGAGGAAGGGGGGGGGAGGCAGGAACAGCTAATCCTCTGTTATAGGTGCTGACAAGAGGAGACTGGGTGGAGGAGGAGAAAATGAAGACATTGGGGAAGATGAAGAGCTGTTTTGGGAGCTCCGTGCCTGCCTCCGGGCCATCACAGCGAGCCCAGACAGAGCACTTTGAGCTGGGCTGATGGATGTGCAGACACCTCCCTCCCTCTGTGAGGTTTCCTGTAGCCGTGAGGGTGAAGGATCCAGGAGTGTGAGAACAGGATTGACTACACACACACACACACAAACACACACACACACACACACACACACACACACACACACACACACACACACACACACACACACACACACAAGCAAGCGTACACTCCACAAAGACTTTCACGTCAGCCTGGGAACCCACTAGAAACATCTTTTCTTTTTCTTTTCTTTTTCGTCGTATGTTTGAGTTTTGTGATACAGCTCCAGCCTGGGAACTATGCAGCGCTGTCCTGCCATGCAGACAGTTTTGTTATGTTAACAGCGTATATAGTCATCGGAAACCATGTCATTCCTTATAGAAGGTGAGGAGCATTTCCAGGCTGTTGTGGAAGGGTTAAAAGAAAATCATGATGTGAATTAATTTATGTAAATGTAAAATTGTTCACTCTACTAAATTATTCCCCTGATTAAAGTTGTGTTTTGTCTTCTTTGTTTTAGCTCCTCATCACTTCGACTGATGTCTTGTTTGCATTTCGTACTCACCTGATCTTTATTTCATTTATTTATATATTTTTTTAAGCTCCGATTCGAGCAAATCTCTCACTGAAACGTGTTTTTGTTTTCGTCGGTGATCAGAACACGAATTTTAGTTCTCTGAATTTACTTTTTTTTTTCTCAGTTTTGGCTTTTTAGGAAAACTGAAACTGATCCAGTGGAAAATGTCAGCTGCAGCTAATCAAAGAATCTTGATCAAAAATGAGAAACAGCTGCTGCTCTGGTCCTCTGAAATATAAGATTTTTTTTTTCTTCTGTCAGGTAATAGTGAGGTGAATCTTTGTTCTATTCAAAGACGTCATGTAGGCACAATTCTTCCGATGACTAACCACGCAAACAATTTTCAAATGAACGGAAAATGATAATTGTTCAAATTTTAGTTTAATCAGGTTTGAAGCTGAATTTAGGCATTAACGGTGATGTCAAAGTATATTACTCCGTAAATGAATCTGTATGCCATTAAACCCACCTCAACATTTTAAAATAATTGTGTTAATTTATAAAATGTTCTCACAGGACTAAATGCATCCCATGGCCCTCTCTTCTTTATTTTAGGGTTTTGTTTTGGGTTTGTTTATCAGCATTTTAACCAGGTCTGGACTTGGACATGACCATTGCAGCACCTTGATCCTTTCCTTTTTCAGCCATTCTGTTGTAGATTTGCTGCTGTGACTGGGATCATCGTCCTGTCGGATGACCTGATTTCAACCAAGCTTCAGCTGTCAGACAGGCGGTCTCACATTTGACAGGTTCTGCGAAATGAGGCCAAATCACCAGCCCTCCACCAGCGTGCCTGGCGGCTGATGTGCTGTGTTTCGTTTTTGCCAAACCTGTTGCCGTTCATTACGGTTAAACGTCTCCACTCCACAAACGTCTCATCTGGCCAAATCACATTGTTCCAGAAGTGTTGTGGTTTATTCAGATTTATTATTTCTCCTGCCAACCTTTCCAAACAAGTCATATTTGTTCAGGCATTTTCTAATTTGACAATCATGAACTAACTGAGGCCTGTGGAGTCTGGCTCTTTGTTCTTTTACATTTTCTCAGAGCATTTCACAGTGAAGGATCTCAGGAGTGAGTTTGCTGAATGTTCACTCCTAAGAAGATCGCTGCTTTGTGTTAACACATGGCTGAATGCTCCTTATTGCTGATCAGTTAATCGAGTATATTTGATTAGCAGGCTGGCTGCTACGTACCAGTCATAGTACGGATTTCCCCCAACCCAGTTTATTTCTCCAAACTTATTCTTTTTTATTTTGCTTAGCACAAAATTATAGAAAGGAAACAATGGCTAACAGAAACCATTTTATGAGCTAACTGGTGTTTATTTCAAGTGTCTCATGGCATATTACATTAATTACAGGTTCATTCATTTCTTTCTTTGTTTTGAATTTTTGGCAGCTTTGGTCCTCCATACGAGTCTGAATGGAGAGGGGGAAGCAGCTCATATTATCTCAGACGTTATATCACCATCCAGAGAATAATATTATTCTGGGCTATTTTTAACTCTTCAGAAATTCAGCAGGTCAGTTTGAACTTCATGTGCTACCCTGTAAATGTTGGCGGCCCGGGACTCGTAAAGTTTCACCTCCTCTCTGAGCGCTTTGTTTAGATGGTGAATTGATTTTCTTTTTTCTCACAGGCTGCTCTCTGCAGCCAGTAAAAACATAAAGTAATGGTGAAAGTTTAGAGAAACCATCATGTGTCCTGGGAACAAGCACCTGCTAGAAATCCTGTACGTTATGTTGACTTAATGGGACTTTAAAATGGAACGAACCCTGTGAGCTAGCGATGTTTATTGAGCCTTCAGAAATACAAAGACAGAGATGCATAAAAATGTAATGTTAAAAAAAAAAAACACACTGGGTGAACATCTTAGAATTCATTTGGGATTTTTTCCAGTCCACACAGGATCGTACAAATGTACATGCATATAGATACAGGTTCTAAAGTGTGTGTTTAACTATGACAATGCCTATTAAAATTCAGTTGTATTTATATAGAGCCAAATCTTAGCAATGGTCACTTCAATGAACTTAACATACAACTGACAGTTCTTTGTCAGCATGAAAGGGATTTGTTTGACAGCAGTCACTGACCAACATTCAGAACAGTGGAAAAGTCCAAGGAACTCGGGACGATCTAAGCTGGAGAAAGGTAGATTTACATAAAATAGGAAGATCTCCGGAGACACCCTCAAGGCTGGAACGCCAGCATCGCTGTCCACAGAGAATCGGCACCTTCCAGCTTGACTGAAATTTGCAGCTGCCCACATGGAGAAGCCAAATGCTTTCTGGAGAAACGTTTTCTCAGTCGAGACAAAGATGCAGTCTTTTGATGCTGTGTGGATCATAGAAAATCCAAAAAAACTTCAAGCTTTTGCACCCAATTCTTGTTTGTTAAAGGCAATGAAAAAGAACAGTTCAAATCAATCTTTAAATGCCCAAAATTACCATGATTTTCATGCCTGTGATGAATGTACAGCTGTAACCTACAGAATGCTTCTCCTGCTCTCACCTGCATCCACCAGAAGGATCTGGGAGGATGATTTACTCATCACTGTCCAGTTTTATGAGCAGCATAACTGCAGGGAGTGGTGAGCTCTGAGATCCCTTTATCACTCCGTGTATATCAGAGTCTGCAGCTCATCGAATTGCTCTCAGCACATTTATATAAGTGTTTAAAACTAGTTAAATGAATGCTTTTGTTATATACAGGGATGAGATGAGTGTCTCATTACCACTGTATTTTGGTTGGCCCACTGCTGCAGCAGCTTTATTGATTGTGATTGACCATTTCCTTTTAAACATCATTACCCTAAACAAGATCATCGCCATGATGATGATGATGATGGTGATTTAAACTCTAAAATCAGCCTGATTGAAACATAAAAGCACCAGCGTTCATCTACGTCACGTCCCACCTGACTCTGGCGTGTATTTGCCAGTATTTGGACGGATCTGTATCGATGCATCTGTTTCCAATTGAGCTGTAAGAGAAACTTGCTGCTTGCTTGCTTTTTGATTTCTTTTTATGAGCTGGTGCCAGAGAGACGGCAGGTTCGAAGCTCCTACCATTTCAGTTAATTTAACATGCTGGTCACTGATAATGAGCTTCGATTTGCCTGCAAAATAGTGCAGAATAGACACATACAGGGGATCACACCAGAGAAACGGGCATTTAATGACCAGAAAATGAACTGTAGACTTTAATTCTAAGCACGGAGACCTCGTTACTGATTATTTCATGGCTTAGATGCAAAAAGTGACTCATTTTGGACAATACACGAGTCCCTTAGAGTAATTATGCATTACCTTTCTAAAGGATTTTGGCTAATACATGGTTGTAGCTTGGTTTACCTCTGCATATATAAGCTGGTGTGGATGATTGATGTTGGAGGCATATATAGTGTTGGATGGTAACTGAGTAGGAAAGCCGCATTAATTTAAATCAATATTTATTCATTTGAGCCACATTTCACATCACGTGGAAGCACTTTCAACTTCTCCTGTCTTATAAATGATGTGAAGTGGGTAGGGAGAGGTCTATGGTGTCGGCACAAGACCCAAAATATGATAACTTCAGGAGACTGGCTGGTTATTGATCGGCGGACAGAAAAGCTTGTGCAACAGGCTAGACAATGGTTTAAGATAAATTGATCGTTTTTACTGTACTATTAACAAAGTGCCTGACTTTTTTTAAGAATACTCCATCCTGGCTGTGCTTTCTTTGGTCACAAATAGAAACTGACTGACATACATCTCACTCAGTCATAACTGTGGAGGACCAAAACTGCCAACGATTTGATGAGGTCCCAGTAGGCAAAAGAGCGAATTACTGCGGCCGTGTGCAATGAACATGCGATCATGTTTTCTTTGACATCACAAGCGCTGAAGCTTGAGACCAGGTCTGCAACACCTTCATTCGTATTGTCTTCAAAGTGACTTTGGTGCTAAAATGACAATAAGATGGATTCAGTCTGCCATCAATTTAGAACTAAATCAAGTTTTGATACTATGGTGATAAACAGCAATAAATCACTGAAAATACCACATCTGTTGAAACGCTATTGACATGCACATTTTAAACATCTAAGCATTTTTACTTTAAATGGAAATGTGCATTAACTATTTACAATCAGTCCAGACACAACCTCATAGATTTGAAAGAGAAATGTAGAAATTTCTCCTGAAAATACTCACATAGGTCCTGGAGAACAGTGATTTAAAATTGCATGGGTGCGGTGCCACTTTGGTTTCACTGCTGGCAATTGATTGAAAAATGCAAATATAACTAATGCAATCAGTAATTATAAATCAAGCAGTAATTGATTAAAAAATATGATGGAAGATAAAATATAGTACTGTGCAAAAGTTTTAGGGAGGTGAGAAAAAAATGCTGTAAACAAAGAAAAACAAAGAATGCTTTCAGAAATATAAAAGATTGTTTATTGGCCCCAAATGTATTCTGCAGCAGGATAATGACCCCAAACATACAGACAAAGTCATTAAGAACTATTGTCAGTGTAAAGAAGAACAAGAAGTACTGGAAGTGACGGTATGGCCCCCACAGAGCCCTGATCTCAGCATCATGGAGTGTGTCTGGGATTACATGAAGAGACAGAAGATCTGTGGTTAGTTCTCCAAGATGTTTGGGACAACCTACCAGCCAAGTTCCTTCAAAAACTCTGTGCAAGTGTACCTGGAAGGATTGATGCTGCTTTAAAGGCAAAGGCTGGTCACACCAAATACTGAATTGATTCAGATTTCACTTTTGTTCTTTCACTGCATTTTGTTGAATGACGAGAATAAATGATTATCACTTCCATTTTTCAAAGGATTCTTTGTTTACAGCATCTTTTTTTCCTCACCTGCCAAAAACTTTTGCACAGTACTGTAAATACTTTTTTAAAAACCAAGTTCTGTGTTTATTTGGTGATTTCAGTCCTTCATAATATGTACTGAGGCATTTAACCTTTATTTTTATGACAGGTCAGTAGAGTGCGCAGGAAAAGAGGGCGAGGATATGACCCCTGCAGGAGCTACAGCAACGCCACCTTCTTTTTAATGGTCAGCAGGGGGCGATGTCTGTAATTTTAAAAACACTTGTGTTTCTTACAGAAGCCTACGGGAAAACTGGCTTCTGGCTTGATTGCTAAGTACATAAAGTAATAATTAAAGTGTTCTTAGTCACTTGTCTTATTTGATATCTAAAAACTAAGTAAATTTTGTTCATTTTGGTCATTGATAGAGTGTGAAAGTAAGACTGGTGTTTCATCAGAAAGGGCATAATACTTGGCCAAATCTGAAACTCTGTGACAAGAGAGCAGCACTGATAAGGTAAAAAAAAAGGCCTTATCCAGCAAATCTGTCAACCACAGGTTGTTATCCAGTGAGATTACATCCATCTCACTTAGATCCTCGTCACATCCATTTTTAAAAAATGGTCAACCTGAGGACTCGTTACGAGACTTCGCCAATGGTTCGGTCATACTAGAGTAAGAAATGCACACCATCCTCCTTGTTACAAGGAAAAATTAGGAGTTGCCTCGTGACGCCCTCAACCTCTGGACCGCCACTTTTGATCGCAAGACAATTTTATAGGTCACCTGGTGGGAGTATGTCTGTGAAGGTTCTCAGTCATCCAGGTCATCGTAGTCTAAGGAGCTTGGTAAGAAAAGCGTCTGGACTTCTTTGAGTTGCTTGAAGATGTTTCACCTCTCATCCGAGAAGCTTCTTCAGTTCTAAGGGTGGGAGGCAACCTGTCTCCAGGCAATCACAATTAAAATGCCTGCGATCACTGTTTTTCCACCAGTGGGTGAGGTCACAGTGACTACATCCATCTTTTATACGAGTGATGTTGATCTCATTTTACTTCGAGGGTCATACTCGGGCAACTTTGCTATGAAATGGGCTGGATGAGTAAAGATCATCTTTCTGTTAGCGTAACGTTGTTTAACTACACATTTAATCCCTGAGATTAAGTCTTAATGTCAGATTTTAAGAACTGCCGTTTCAACAGATTTGTCAGGCCATTTCTCGTTCCTGAGCCTTATGTTTGACACCCCTGTTTTAAACTGTCGTAAGACTGAGAGCTAATAATCTTGGTCACTTTCTTACTCTGTCTAATATTTATATTTAGAGTTCTTTTACATGTTTTTCCTTACACACTGGAAAAGTGCATGCCAAAGCTTAAGCGAGCAAACACTTTAACTGCTAGGCAACAGTTTGTATTTAAACAAAATAACGCCGTCGTGGGTACTTAAGCAAATAACTCCACCTTTGACTCGAAAAGGTATAATTACCTGCAGGCGTGACTTTACTGACATTGTTATGTATGATGCCTCTGCCCCCAGAGGTCACCGTCCACTTTAGGCGCCACTTGCTTAGATGACCTCGTTGGCCCTCGGGTGTCAAAGGTGTCATGTGGTCACTCTTGACTCAGCGTCTTCGAAGTTGAGTCGGAGCTCGTTTGTGGCCACATAATCTCTGTGAGAAGGAAGTCAGAGGCATGAAGATGGAGGGGAAGCATTTGTTTATGCGTGCGTAGGCGTCTGCATATGGATTCACTTTTTGCACATGAGTGTTTAGCATCTGTGTGTGTGTGTGTGTGTGTGTGTGTTGGGGAATGTGAGTGTATTGTAGCCAGCTAGAAATGACTCAGTGTATTCTTGAGTTCAGTTCCTGCGGCTGAGCCTTCACATGGGGCTCGGGTTACCTGCCTGCTCATGACTTCTACACTCTCACACCTGAAAAACGCTCACGTACACATTCGCACACACAGGTTATACTTTATACTTTTATATTGTCTTTCCTTCCTACTTTTTTTCCGTAATAACTCTGACTTTTTCTTTCCTGTGTTCTGTTACTTTCCTCTAAGATAAGCTTCCTTGCCTCATTTACTGCTCTTTGTGTCATATCAGTCATCCAGTTCCCAGGCTCACCATTGTGTCTGTGCACATTACAAAGCAGCAAAAACATCTTGATGTGGTAATAGGCCAAACTGAGTTGTCATCCTACACCCTAAAGTGTCAGATCTCTCTCTCTCTGTTTTTATGCCTTACCTGTCTGGGTCTGTGTTCATCAGTGCAGAAGGAACAAAGGAAGCATGCAAAGATGACTTGTTTGTTTTCCTGAGGGCTGTACAAAGTAAGCAAATATTTATGATCAATCACTGCCTTTGTGATTTAAGTGTCTATGTGTATGCAATCCAATCTGCACCACAGTGCTGCCCTGCAAGGCACACCTGAGGTTATCAGGTGGAGTTTCCCACAGTTGCCTGCTAAAAGATGTGTAACTCACAAACTGACCTCTCATGAGAAACAAGCTAAGGCCAAGATATTTTAGCAATGGATACCACTGTGTGTAGTCTTTGAGGATGGGGGTCGAACAAGAAGCATGTACTGTAAATTCATAGCTAAAGTGACCTCCTGCCTAGCTTAGGTTGCTCTCCTACCCTTTGAAAAAGTCAGCACATGAGTCCTACCTTTAAGAAAGTAATAATTATACAACGTTAAGATGTTTAGAGGTGCTGTCCGGAGGATTTTGCTTTCTTTAGCGGAGCGGTTCTCAAACTTTTCACAGTGAGTACCATCTCACAAAATATTTGGCTCTTGAAGTACCGCCCTAACACTCACAGTAGTATATTTACCACCACATACAGTTTACATGAGACAATTGTATTTCTTATATGAATGTTATTTATTTTAACTGTCATAAACAGGATGTGACAAGTGTAATAATAACAACTGTAGTGCATTAAAACATTCACAGCAGGTAGGATATCCAATCTTTAAGTGATGACTTGATGAAACCTGCTTCCGGGTCCAAACTACTCTGCGTTTATTAAGACTGTTGTGTTTTTAACATGTTTTAATGCTTTATATTTTGTTCTGTCTGTAAAAACAGTCAGTGATCACTGTCGGCCGCTCTCGGTTTTTATTACCGCTAATCATTTTAAAGCTCAGTTGTTAAAACCTTATCGTGTAACTACAGCCCAGCCCATGCAGCAGTATATTAATGACTAACCTCACATTGTGGATGGATTATCTCAGTTGTTCTCCGGTCCGTTTACAGCATCGTGCCATGCGATCAGGGAACCTCACATTAACTTTTATTGAGTGGAAAAAAGTTAGCGTTCATCCTCTAGCGTCACTGTGTTTATATTATGCTAACCATAGCTGTGTAGTTAGCCACCACGCTAGCACATCATTAGCTAGTCCAACTTCAGTAACCCTACAAACGCCACTGCTGTTTAGTTTTCTGTCTTCACTTTTGTCAGAAGTGACAGCAGAGCTGTATGTTTTGACTTTTGCTTTAGAGAGTCATTGTAAATATATTGGTAGTTGTTGCACGCTTCTAGCTTAGACTGCCAGCCAGCGGGTTAACATAAAATGAAGGCCACTATATGGCTGCGAAATGTGGCACGCAGGTTGAATGTCCTTAAAGAAGCCTGGACAACTATCCCTAAAGACTGCTTAAAAAACATTACAAGAAGGCTAAAAGTTTAAAGGAGTTCAGGCTATGTTAAGGAATAAAGGTGGTCATACCAATTATTGCTAGAAATGTACAAAGGAAAATATAAACTATTTTTGCCTCATATACTATATTTCCATGTACGTTTGCACATATTTCAATTAATTAATGTACCCATTTCCTATTTTCCAAACAAAATATAAAGAAATTATGGTTGGCTCAAGACTTTTCCACAGTACTATATAGCAGAATTAATATATCTATTTTAACTTATGTAAATCTACCAATATTTTCGATTTACTTTCTTTTTTTAAACCGAAAAATTAATACATAGGTTATATATAGTTTAAAAATATATATATTTTTATCTTTGTTCATACACTAATTAATGTCTATCTATAGTTTTCCTTTTTTTTTCTTTGGTTTTTGTTTCCATTTTGTATCCTTATAGTATTTTATGTATATATATATATATATATATATATATATATATATATATATATATATATATATATATATATATATAATTATAATTTCGGCAGCTTTAGTCCTCCACAGCCAGATGCTTGTTTAAGAGGTTTCTCTTTATAATGTTATAAGGTCAATATTATAAGGTCTTGGTCTTACTCTATGATCTAAGTCAAAACAAACAAAATTTTTTTTTATAGATATGACTACATGGGACTGCTGTTAAAAAGCCACGTAGCCACTACTCATCCATCAAATATCACGAGACTTCAGGTTACTAAAACACATCTGCAGAGTGTTTTGGAAAGGCTAAATAACATCCAGACCGGGAGCAGGCGAAGTGTGTGGGGAGCATGTAGAGTTTCTGTACAATGGTGTATGGTATGAAAATAAACTTGACTTGGGGTTACTGCAATGTAAATCTGGCTCACATTATTGAAAAGACTGGAAAAAACATCAAGAAAAAATATCCAATGCAAAACAAAGAAAAAAGTATTGCATAGATTTTAAGCCACATTGCAAAAAGTATGATTATTACAGCATGAAAAATGTTTGTAAAGAGAAATAGCTAAGGGCAGCGCGGTGCCACGGTCGAGTGGATTGGTCACAGTGGCATTGTTCATTAACTGAGTGGCAGGCGTGATGGATTGTGGCACAAATAAAGCTCATTGGTTGTTTGTGGAACTGAAATCTGGGAAAACTTCAGAACAGTCTGAAATAATTTTCGAACAGATGCTACAGCAGTGAGTAATAAGCAGAGAGGAGCAATGAGATGACAAATATATTTAATAAATTACAATATTTCCTGCACTAAATAAACTGAAGATGCTTATGGTGGAAAACCTCAATGGGCTCATAATCTTGATCAAATCTATTCTGCAACATTTCCGCTTCACATCAAAAAAATAAAGTAAGAAACAAATACTGCGCCAGTGAGACCTGTTTTAGTAAAATACAGCACTTCTCACATATGAGGCCTACTAAGAGTTTAGCAGGCACACCCTCCGTAGAGAAAAAGTGCAAACAGATGTATTTTAAACACGATTTCCATCCAGTTTTCATGTTGATACACGGTGCTGCTTGTTTCAACCAGGCAAAATCAATGTGAAGGCATGGAAAGCACAGGCTGCACTATAATTTAATACAACCATCGCCATAAAGCTAAATCAACGTCTCTCTAACGGTATAATATTTATTACGGTGTTGGCCTGGATTGCGTTACAGTGTGCAGATGCTTGTATTTTTCTGGTCACAGTATTTAAAATGTTACAGCCAACATGTCATCCTGATCCCCGGCCAAACATTCAGCTAAACCTGCAGATTTTTAAGCTGTGCCATATTTCTGTCTTGTAACTGTTTATAAAAACAAGCACCGAAAGCACATTTTTAGACATGAGGAACTCTTGGCAGGACTGGTCACTCATCAGCATTTGGCAGATTGATTTAAACCTCATTTAGTCCATTTGTGTCGAGCTAAAGTCATCAGTCTGCTCATTTTACAGTAATAAAGCAAGCAGTGCATGTGCTGTCTTCCTAAAACGTAAGGTATTACGTTGTGCTTTGCACAGATGTAGTAATTCTGAAATTCCCTTTCTAATCATCTTCAAAATAAAGTTTTTCCTGATGAGAATTCTGTCACAGTAGATGATTGACATGTTTCAGGTTATTTTAATGTCTGCTAGGCCTGTTTGAATGAACAGAGCAAGAAAATGTAACCAGTGGTTGAAGTGGGATTTGGCAAGTGGTGGAACCCTAACACTGGATGTAGTGGTGAGGGAGGAGGAAACTAATTACTCTGAAATAATAGAAATGTGTGAGTCTATGATCAGCTGACCTGTGCTCCAGCTCTTTGGGGATTTACTCTACTGAATTTGACAATATATAAGCCCATAGGCAGATGTTTCACAAGTTGTAAGGCTGATTCTCTAGTCCCTGGACGCTATACTAGCAAGCATATTTGAGTAAATCCAACATTTCTGACTTAAATGCATGTCTACATTAATGTCTGCTATCCTTGATGTAACATCGCCACCAGTTGTTATCAGTCCAACATATGGATCTCTATAAACTTCACCATCATGTAAAGCTTCAGTATCTGATTTAACAAACTGAATGATGATAGTTATATTTCAATTTCTAGTCTGGCACCTGTCACTTGCATAGTTCTTTTGAAAACAATCTTTCAAATTCATTTAGCTAGCTAGATACTTAAAGTTACTGCGAAAGTAACTTAGCATCTGCACCATGAACGCATCACAGAAACGGGCTTTAACCCGTGGACATAGCCACCATAAATTCACATTGTGAAGCCCAAGTTTCACCGTTATGGTTGTTGCCATGTTGTTTTGTTGGAGCCAGATGTTATATTTGAACTAGAGTGAAGACTCTAATAATTTGTGCACAGCAACATAATGAAATAATAGATTTTTTTCTCACTTTAGCTGAACTTCAACAAGAAACTTCTTGGAAGGTCTGCAGGACTGGTGAGTGACTCACATTAGCAAAGGTGAGGCTTGGCAGACTCTGTCAAGATACCTGTCAGTAAAATCAGCCATGCTTCTAACTGTAAGCCCTTCCAATGCGCACACGGATGGATCTTAAATATTTTGCCTGCTGCACAGAAGTTATGCAGGGTGAGACTAACCACAGAGGCTTAAACGTTTTCTTCCTCCATGCTGTAAAAATGTTTTTTGATGCTGTAAACTTGGGCATTTAAACATGACAGTCTATGGGGGCTAAATTGCTTTGGTGCCAGCCTCAAGTGAGGAATTTTAGCCATTTCCCTGTTGGTTTTGTTTTTCAATTTTTTTGAAAAGCACAGATTTCGACAACAGATGTTTTCCATTTAAACTCTTCCATGTCACAGCACTGGTAACGACAAACATTTAGATAACATGGAGCCATTGTTAAAGTTTCAGTAACGCTTGTTCTTAAAAGCTTAAAAAGCTGAACAGAACAACAAGTAATTTAAATGAACTCTACCAATTCTGCCAAGAAGACTAGTCAAATATCCAGGCAAAATTATGCCAGAATGGCCCTCGAGGCCTGGAGTTGCCCACCCCTGGTGTAAATGTTAGTCCTGCGACAGACTGGCGACCTGTCCAGGGTGTACCCCGCCTCTCCAGCCCCCCACAACCCTGATAAGGATAAGCAGAAGAGAATAAATAGATGGATGGAAATATTGAATTATAAATAAATGAGACTGAAAGAGTTTGCTACATCTTCAAAGAATGCACTCGAAGTTGACATGACATGAGTTTTCATGCTTTGATAATGGTAACATCAGTCTTTAAGTTGGTAGAACAAAAAGTAATACTGACACTCTGGGATTCAGAATAAAATACAGAAGAAGAATAGCTGTAGTTGAGTATGTTAAAAGTCTGGCGTGAGTTTCATGAAGTTACACAAAGGGCTAGATTTTTGCACAAAATGGAAAATATTTTAGCCTGGGGACAAAAATTGGCTCTGTTGCTTTCAGTGACCTCAATTTAGCTTCCAGTGTCCAGAGAGGAAAATTACGACACACTGTTTAACACTGGAACAACATGCTGGATAAAAACCAACATGATTGCAACCACAGGTCTATGTTCTGGCTTTGTCACGGATGTCATCACACGATGGCGTGACCCAAGCCCCTCAGTGATCAGGATTCCTGTACGTTATGTGTGTAGGGTTCAGTAAAACTACCTGAGAGAACAGAAACTCGTTCCACCAGTACATTTAGATCACTTCCAGAGTACGTGTTGGCCGTATAGGATTTCTTTTCCATTTCCCACTTCTCTGGATTCAATCAAGCTTTTTTTCACCTCTTTAACCTGTGTTTTTGATCAGAAGTCTGCTCCCCGCGAGCTCTTAAAACAAAGAGGTGCCGGCTCGTGCCACCTCAACCCAGCTGTTCCATTAGATAAACTATGAGCAGAAGCCTAGAGGCTACAAAATATCTGATCCGTGCATTGCTGCAAGAGACTAATTCAGCACATAAATATCAGTAAAATAACACACTTTTATGGTAGCACTTGCACAAGCTGCCAGCACAACCCGGGGTTAAAGGTGTAAGGCATGCTTTTGTGTTGAAAATATTATCATACAGGCTCATAATTCTGAGGTGCTCCCTGTCCTCCTCAAAAGCTTCTTTAAAAAAATCAGCTTCATGGAGCATAAATAGTTTGACACCTACCTATTGACAACTTCCTTATCAGGAAGTAAATGTTACAGAGCATTTTAATGTCTCTAAGTTGGTTCCCAAGAAGCGGAATCTGTTCATTTGGATGTTCTCAGTGGGAGAAATGTTTCATCACTCATTCAGGTGACTTCTACAGTCTCATCAACTTTTTAGGATTTCCTTACCCGGATGATTGAGCACACATCAAGACACTAAGCTGGTTGTTTTTGGTTGAGCTCAAGCTTTCTTGTTTCAGTTGCCCTTAACACTCTCATCAATGCAAAGTTTGCACAGCCAAGATAGCATGGTTGTTCGTGCCAAACCTGTTGGTCTGAATATTTCACAAACTGGCGATCTGCTGGGATTTTCCCACTCAGCCATCTCAAACGTTTACAGAGAATGATCTGAAACAGAGAAAATATCCAGTGAGTGGAAGTTCTCTGGGTGAAAATGTTGATTGTTGATTTTAGAGGTCAGATGAGACTAGCGAGACTACTTTGAGCCCCCAGGGCACTTTATATTCTAAGGTAGAGACCCTGCAATAATACAGAGAAAAACCCAACAATCAAACAACCCCTATGAGCAAGCATTTGGCAACAGTGGGAAGGAAAAAAATCATTTTAACAGGAAGAAACCTCCAGTAGGACCAGGCTGAGGGAGGGGTGGCCGTGTGCCGCAGCTGGTTGGGCGTGACACAAAGGCTCATCAAAATTTGGAAAATGGAAAATTGGAAAAATGTTGCCTTGTCTGTTCCTGCTGCAACGTTTGGATGGTGGGGTGGGAATTTGGTGTAAACAACATGAACATTTGGATCCATCCTGCCTTGGATTAAAGTTTCAAGATGATACTGTGTGGGCGATATTATCTTGGCACACTTTGGGCCTGTTAGTATGAACTGAGCATCATTTAAGCTTAGCTGAGTAATGTAGATGACCATGTCCATCCCTTTATGACCACAGCGTGACATCTTATGGTGGCTGCTTCCAGCAGGATAACACACCATGTCACAAAGATCAAATCATCTCAAACTGCTTTCTTAAACTGTAATCAGATGGCCTCCGCAGTCACCAGATCTCCGTCCAATAGAGCAACTTTGGGATGTGGAGAAACAGGGGATTCACCTCGTGGATGTGGAGCCGACAAATCTGCAGCAACTGTGATGCTGTCATACCAACATGGAAAAAAATCTCAGAGGAATGTTTCCTGAAATAAGCCACGACTAATGAAAGCACCTCTGAAGGCAAAAGGCGGTGCAACCTGATACCAATAAGGTGTAACTAATGAAGTGTCCTGTGAGATTATATAGTTTGTTCTCATAGTTATAAAAATATCAAACACATAATCTCTGTGTGAAAAAGCACTTTCTCTGATGCACACACCTTTTTATTTTCTCATTCTCTGTGGGTAGTTTCCTGCAGCTTCCTGTGACAAACCCTTTGTGTGCCAAGGAGGGCTGCTTTAAAGGCCTTATCAAAGGCCTAATAATGTTTGTTGCTCCGCTGCAGGAATAACTGCATTGTTTAGGTGCCCTGTAAGGTATTCTGATAGCACCACTCCCACTGATTCTGAAATTCCCATTTCCAATGGCCGGTAGTCAGGGCAGCGGGGTTGAAGCAGTAGTATTGTTCTTCCAAAAAAAGTGTGTGTGTGTGTCAGGTTGAACGCTTGTCTGGCCCCACTTAGTCTCTTCAGGATGTTTGGGATTTTCTGTGTGTGTCTGTGTGCATGTATAAGTTTGTGCATGTCTGCTTTCCAGCTTTATAAAACTCATTTCCTGGCTGGCTCTTAGGAAAACAGAGTGTATGTTGGGCAATAATACAGGCGACATGGAGAGAACGGCAGCGCTGCTGATATGCTGCAGTGTTATGATGGGTGTGTGTGTGTGTGTGTGTGTGTGTGTGTGTGTGTGTGTGTGTGTGTGTGTGTGTGTGTGTGTGTGTGAGAGAGAGAGAAGATGGAGGGAAAGCGGGTCCAGTATGAGGAGAATGCTGATATGAAGATAACAGTAAGTAGGTGACTGCACAGTGCTTGTGTGTGTGTCAGGAAGGGTGGTACTCTATGGATGGGGGCAGGTTAGAAAAACCAATAGGTCTTTTGTTAACACTCCTATGCAAACACAGCAGGTCAGAGAAAAAGTCATTTAAGTGTTTAATATGACCAATGTCTCCATTAATCAAAACGTCTGTCTGGTCTGTGGAGCTGCTTGTATGCCTGTTACTGTACTGGCAAAAGCAGTTTGTTGGTTAAAATTGGCACAAAAAGAAAGTGTTTCTACAATTTCTACATTCCTGGTACAACTTAGGTATTACTATTGGTTCAATTATACTCAGTTTTGGACACAGACAGGTGGAGACCCGACAGACATGTAGTTGCTTCTGTTATACTTCTTTGAAGTCTGCTTCTAATGTAAATTCTCCACAGATGAGTCTGTTTAAAAAAAAGGGCAGGGTCAGGGTTAAGCAGGTAGGCCTAAAGCTGCACGGATCCTCTGTTCACCATCTGATAATGAAATTTACATGGCATGGCTCTATGCAGACTCTAGTGGACTCATGGATACAGAAAGTATAACACTCGTCAGACAGGTAGCCAGGAACTGCTTGGTAATCAAGGATCATTAAGTCCCAATTATTATTATAAAATGAAAACCACCTCCACCTGCTTCAGTTCGGTTGTAGCCTCACCAGGTGAAATCTCATGCTCAATCTTGAAACTCTACACCAACAATGCAATAATTTATGTCTATGTTTGACTTTGAAATGCATTCTTCTGGTCAAACACGTGCTTTCCTTAGTTTCAGATTAGGTCTTTATTAGTCTTGGAGCCAGTTATCACTGATGGATCTACATGCTGTCCAAGCATGCTGAAATTACACACATTCTTAGCCCTTCTGCAGGGTAATGAAACTGAGCTTTCCTTTCATTTACCAGGATGCACACACTGTCCCTTTGTCCACACAGTCTCAGGGGGAATTTACACTACTCGTTATGCGTCTTTATGAACCAGCCGTCTTTGTTATTTAACCGGTTTCTTTTGTCTGGTAAGTTTTCTACTGTGCCCACTAAAACACACATAAAGCAAACCTCTTGAGTTAGGAGTGACTGATTTCATGTCGGTTTCCTCAGATTCAGGAAAAGAAAAATGTCTAAAGTCGGCTTGAGTTGAATGGTTCTGGTTTATGCTAATAGTCTTTCAAACATCAGCAGGACGTTAAGCAAAGCCAGAGACAATGTAAACTGAACATGATGTTAATGCGGTTTCCCTCAAGTGTTTTGTGTCACCGTGGCTGTCCTTGCTTCACCCTGGTGGTCTGTACAGAACCATCCTGGTTACCTTACTCATGTGGCATGCAGAGAAGATGAGGGGCATCAACAGGGAACAGCTTCATTATCCGCCTGTCAGCAGTTTGCCTAAAATGTCCATCAGCCGTTTGAACCCATGTATAGGCAGCAGATGTTACCAACTTTAAGAGCTTCCAAAGAGCTTTGAGCATCACAAAAGTGTTCATGTGTTTGTGCTTCAGATGAAAAATGCCACTAAGAAAAGAGAACAGCTCTTTCTGCTTCTCATGTTCAAAAGAACTCACTGGTTACTTCGTTAACTGAAACTGGCTTGTGGTCCAAGCAAGAACCACATCTTTGGTAACTTTAAATTTACGCGGCAATGTTGGTGTTGTCTTTTTTTCCTTAAAGGTGGGGCAGTCAGAAATTAGATACCCTAAAGCCATCCCCAGAGGATAAGATGGGCATGCACAGCATAACTTCTCATCAACTAAGTAATTTTAATAAATAAATAAATATTCTGCTTAAGAACGAGCCGCCTTCTGTGATGTGCTGACATGGTACTTGTGGCCCATACAGTCCTAAAGCAGCACACACAAATACACACACACACTGATCTTATTTGGATTGGTGGATGTGTGTTTGGTTCATTGGTTCAGAGAAACAATGCTGCTGGTTATTATCTCTCTATGACATAACACAGAAATGAACCCAAAGAAAGTCCTATCGAGTTTGACAGGAAGATATCCGTGCAATTCTGGCCTGCTCCACATCTCTGCTGCTTCCTGCTGTTCTTCTTTTTCAAGCCGCTTCACTGGCTCAGTGATGGTTGGTTTAGAAAACGGCAACGAAAATTACTCCATAATGTCAAAGAAAAATGCATTACATAAGATTCAATTCAAACCAGCACAGCACAAAACTTGGGTATTGAAGTGGCTTATGTTATATAAGGTTAGATTCTAAGGTTACAATTTTAAAAGTCTCTTTTCTCATAAAACAAACAAACATGCCAAATACATTTTGGTATCAGTCACATAGTATGTGATATCTAACATGCCTAACAGGTACATAAAAAAGAAGGTAAGAAACAGATAAATAAAAACAATAAAAAAGCAGTTATATTAAATATTTGTATGGAGCTTTTGGGCATAATTTCCCCACCAGTGTATTTCATTGTACAACATTGTACAAAAGTCTTGAGCCATCTCTTGTCCCTAATTCTTTATATCTTACTTCCAAGCAGCCAGACTTTCTTCTAACTTCTAACTCTGTTAAATTTCATAAATTCTGTTTTCATGGATGCCTGGATGTTAAACTTGATTGTTACACCTGGGAGGCTCCTGACTACAGTATCCGTAATACTCCAACAGTCCATCAAGTGGTGCAGCTTCGTAGCTTACCAAAGTCGTACTAAAACATTTTTTGACAAATTTCTGATCTTGGTGTACCATGTAAAATCAGTTCAAGGTCAGTAAGCACAATCAGAATTCATACATGAGGCGCACGGTCGATTTTTGAGAAAATTGAAGTATTTTAAGTGCAGCTTTTTGTCCAAAAAATAGGGTCATTTTCAGTCTGGAGGAATGTTTTTTCAGATTTTTCTTTTGGTTAACACTGAACTATTAATCATTTACACATAACAGAAAACCATTTCTTGAGCTGAGAGGCATCTGGCCCTCCAGTAGACCCATCTGCTGTTTGCTGAACTCTCATCAGAAATGGTCTCACTGGAAGGGTGGCTGTAAAAAAGCCGGAAGGGAAACAGGGAGAAAAGGCTGAGGTATGACGAATTACACAAGAACTGGAATGAAAATCGGTGCAATACCATCTGGAAAACATCTGATTGGCAACATCTTCATTTTTGTAGCATGACAATGATCTCAAAAACACTGTTAATGGAGTAAAAGCATACCTGAATAGAAAAATACACAATGGAATGCTATCAGTCTTGGTTTGGCCTCCCAAGAGCTCAGACTTCGACATTACTTAAGGGCTGTGGGATCATCTTGACGAAGAACAGAACAAAAGGCAGCCAACATCCAAAGAGTTTTGAATGTCCTTGAAGAAGCCTGGAGTACTATTCATGAAGACTGCTTCAAGAAATTACAACAATGATTGCCTAAGAGTTCAGGCTGAGCTAAAGAATAAAGGTGGTCATACCAAATATCAACTTTCACACACATTTTCCTAGTAAAATATAAGAAATAGGGGGTCGCCCAAGACGTTTGCACAATACTGTAAGATGCCATGTTCAGATACAGAAGTTTTAGTTGAAGATTTCTTTGTAAAGTAAAACCAAAATTTCCTTTGGTCATTAATTTCACCTCTGTGGCTGTATTCCACTTGATGAAAATGGAAGTATCCTGCCAAAATCCAAATTACAGCTGCAATTACAAAGTGCTCAGTTTGCACAGGATCAGTATTATCAAGAGACCATCGTAAGGAAATTATGGTGGGCAATTTGTGTTGGAATTTGTACTTGACAAACTGGAGACATTTTGAATTCACAGAGGGTTAAAATTACTGATAGAGTCAGCAATTATTACAAATTACTGGATATCCTCAATAAAATTCCTGTGTTGAGACGTAGAACAAAGGTGAGCCTTGGTTCTGGATTAACCTTTTAACCAGTTGGACAGAGGGAGCAGTTGTAGGAAAAGGGGCAAACATAAGCTGAACACAGTAAACATGTGTTGTAATTACACTAAAATCTTGTAATTACAGTGCCAAAGAGTTTACGTCTGCAGCCGATCATAGTGGCAGGCAAGATAGCTTTGAGAAACTGGGTCTGTTGTTTCAAGACAAACCGAACAATCAACTGTAAGAGTTTTAGATCCTAAATGAACAATTGGTATAGGTTGCTGGTGTTCCCATTATAACACCAGCAACCTATACCATCCATACAAGACAGGATGATTCATGCTTTTGTATTTTCTTACACCAAATTCTTACCCTACCATCTAAATGTGGCAGCAGAAATCGACCCCCATGAGACAAGGCAACGTTTTCTGTTGTCCAAATTTTGGTGAGCCTGTGTGAATTGAAGCATCAGTTTGCTGCTATTATCTTATCAGGCAGGAGTGGCACCTGCTGTGGCTTTCTGCTGCTGTAGCATGGCTGCTTCAAGTTTTTTGTGCATTCAAAGATGTTCGTCTGCATAACTTGGCCATAACGAATGCTTTTTGTTACCTTCCTGTCGAGTTTGGCCATTGTCCCAGCACGTTCTCACTCCTGAGCGTACATGTGTAGATTCATTCCAAACCGTTCTCACGTTTTCATTTTTTCTGATCTCGTAATGTAGAATATATCGTAATATATCGACGGTTTGTCACCTAGCGTAAAATGTTACGCTTTGGGAGTGAGAGCGTGTTGATTCTCCTCACCTCTGAAATCAAGAAGGCATTTTACAGACCATTCTCTGTAAATCCTAGAGATGGTTATGTGGAAACATCCCAGCAGATCAGCCCATGTGACAGCAACAACCATGCCACATTCACTTACACAGTCACTTACATCTCTATTTAAAGCAAACAACTTGGCACTAATATTCCTGTTTGACAGTAGGCACTTTATTTGAGCACAAAACGACACAGAAGAGCATTATTTTTAAAAGGCACAAGGCAATCAGCAGAACTTTACATGTACATTCTTCAGTTGGTATCAAATGTGATTTTAAGAAAAGCAAAAGGATATGTGTTGAACAGTATCTACATTCATAAACCGCTTTAATGGAGAACTGTTTGTTTCAGTGATCCCTGTGATGAGAATCAGTTTGTAGTGTATTAACATGTCATTTTTTATAAACTAGAAGACATATATGAGCAGAAACAATCATGAACGAAAATCTCCGCCTCGTGACTGTAGTGTAGTCATCAATGTAGCTGATTTGTCAGAGTGGGGAATTGGAAACAAGCTTTATCTAACACTAACAACACACTAGAAGCTGTTTCATAATGAAGTCTAAGATTTATGTTGTCTGTGTGCACGTGATTCATTTCAGCTCAGTGTAAGTCTGCTGCTGTTTAGTTGCTCTCTGTTTCACCGAGTGTGTCCTCTGCTAGACTGTGTTTGTGACGCAGAGTGGAGAAGAGGAGTGAAAACCACAGCAGCCGACTTCAGGAAAATACAATACACTACTGTGACTGTAATAAAAAGTTTCCAACTAGTGCTAATCCACCTAAATTCTTTGCTTGTGATGATAGTTTGCTACAGGAACTGTAAACATTTTCATGCGCTCAGGGAGTTTTTTCTCTACTCTGACTGGCAGGAACAGAATACTATCTCTGTTATGGGTCTGTCTGATTCACAAATTCAGCCCTGCATTTTCTTCACACAGTGGGGTCTAATGCTGTTCTTGTTTGTGTTCAAAGAAATCTTGTGAGTGAGTAAATGAGTGTAGCTTCCATGAGCCAAAGGGTGAGGTTGGGGCTAATTTACATATCTATTGAGCCATGACTAGTAAAAGTGATGTTTACATCATTTTAGGCCATGGAGCGATTACTTTCTTGGGAGAAATTCTAAATGTGTAATTTGGTGGTAGAGTGGGTCACCGGAATTCAAAGCACATTCACTCTTGTACTCTTAGTCAAGCTAGCATTGGAAAGGACATGTGTTCATTTTTGGAAAGAACAGAATTATATGTGAGGTTTTGGACCAAAGCTTAGACAGCCAGCTGATTATGAGATTGCTTGTTTCACATCCTTGGAAAACACAGGCATGCAGGCAAAGCATAAACAGCACTTGTTCTGCTTTTGTGCAAAACATTTAATGTTTAATTATGCAAGCGGTGCTGCTTAGTGACAACTGATACAAATCTGCATAGTGGTGCACATCAAAGTCAGAAATAGAAGCAGCAATTTAAAAAAAGCACTCTGCTGTTTTCAGATGCTTGTTTGGCATATGTTCGACTTATTGCGTAACAGTGATTGTCTTTTATTTGTAAGATATTCAAATATGTACACAGTTCCAATCCTCTGCAGTGGGGGAAATTTGCCTGTCCTCAGCTCCTCGAGGGCTGTTTCGGTGCTTGCAATAGAATATAAATGTTTGACTTCTGACAAGTACGCCTGTGGAGATATAAAGACATTTGGGGGATCTGGTTGTGTTTGTCCTCTTCAGTTCAATAAATTTGCCAAATAATACAAAACAGTATTTATCATTGTGTCAGTTCCCTGCAAAAACTGGCAAAAGGAAAACTAATCTGGTCCTGATGAGTTGATAGAGTTAGTTGTTTCATGTCGGTGCCAACAGAGCACTGCGGCATATTTGCTGTGTATGTGGTACTCCGCCAACATTTGGGGGTGTATTTCAAAATCTGCCAGTCACTCGAGCTGTTAAATAGACTTAAATTCGATTATTTCTTTAAGTGTCCTGCAACATGCAGCTATTTAATAAGCAACAGATGTTTCTTAGAGCTGGTGTTGAAACCAAATATAATGGCTGGGTTGCACCTGGGGAACAACTTGAATCATAGAAAATTAGCTAACTGGCAGGAACTGTGGTCAAATTATAACATATAATGGTCTCACTTGTGGTTCTGTGCAAAATCATTATGGCAACATGTTAAGATATGTAAGGTAGATGGTTGCTATGAATTTAAAATGTATGCTTCAAGTTCTTCCAAAATTTGGCTCTCAGTGTGTGTTTTATGAGAAAAGATGCATTCAGCTTGTTTATTAGTGTCCAAATGGTTTATTGTGTCGGGGAATCACGACCTCAGACTCTTAAATACAGCTACATCCTCACCGGGATCAAAACAGGAGCTTGAAGGTGGTGTTTTTCCCACCCCGTGTAAAGCCAAGACTGGAGAAGCTATTGTGTTTGGACACCCAGTTTGTCAAAGTGAAACTGGACTTGTGAAGCCCTCCCCTTCAAAATATATATCTATGTTCCACAAGCCACGCTGCTTGCAAAATATAAACACAGCATGAATCTTGGATGGGAGCTCAAAAAAGAGCATAACTGGAAAAGATCTCAACGCTGACTTACATGAGGTCTAGATTTTAGAGTGCCCCACGGTGATGGCTTAGTTTCTCTTTCCAGGTCTCGTAGAGAGCAAGAGATGGACATGTCTGACTTGCGGTCTGGCAGTTTCAAGCGCAATGCTTTCAACTGTTGTCCAAAACCACTTTTGTGCATAACCACACACACACACACACACACACACACACACACACACACACACACACACACACACACACACACACACACATACACGCACAGGAAAACAGACAAGATCTGATTTCAAACTAAAAGCAATATTTTACCAAAACACATCAAAAACAGGCCTTGCTCAATAATAAGAACTGAACTACAAAGGTAAACATCGCTGGGTGGTGATGTTTTATCATTCACAATCCAACAGATTTAACCAAACACGTGTTGGGTTCACAGCAGACCACACATATATTTGTACTCTTCCTATCTCACAATACGACCCTTCTAATGATCATCTGCTGGATGAGCAGCATTTACATATGATAAACTTTGGTTTTACTTTAAGTCGCCTCATCAATTTAACTTTATGCTCTCGCTTTCTCATGCACTATACTTTCAATCTTGCCAATATAATAGCAACGATTTTGTATTTAGTAAGGCTTAAAAGTAGGAATTGAGACCATAAACACATCAGCAATGTGTTTAGAGTGGCTGCAGATAAGTTAAAAAGTTAGACTTTTTGCTCATTGGCCTCCATAAAATCTGACTTCTTTTTGCGACCACAAGAGTCGCCCCCTGCTGGGTATTAGTAAGACTGTAGGTTTAAGGCACATGAATGTTATGTCCATCTTATGTCCAACACATAAAAGAACACCCACAACCACAAGACTAGACAGTGGCAATACCTAATCTTTGATTCATTTCAAGTTGCAACATTTTTGTCACTGTTTTACATTACTATCGTGTTAGTTAATATTTCTGTGATAACCTTGAGTAGTTTGGGGAAAGCTTTTTTTATTGACCCAGTAATGTACTCTGAGTTTAGGACCGACTATTGTTGCTCATCAGCCTAGTAAAATCCAATGACTTGGATTTATTTCACCCCCACCAAACACCATCTGATGTTTTGAGTTACTTGGATGATTTGTTGTGACATTACCCCACAGTGTGCTGACAAGCTCATGTTTTATGTTTTTAAATGATAAACTAAAGCAGCGTGTGTCCTTATTTATACATTATCTAACAGAAAGTGAAATGCTGAGAGATGAACACACTCACTCTGCAGGGTACTCCACATGAAAAACATTTTAGCTTCAGAAATTTAATTAACCAACCAGCAGGAGTAACGAGTGTGTACACAGAAATGTAATGAAATGATCTGTAAATCAAATCATAACAGAACAACTGTCCAATTACTTGCAACATATGGATCTCTGAAAATCTTTGGCTTCAGCGTAATGAATACATCTCAGAGGACAATCATTTATGGATGGAAAAGTGACTTTACGTGACATAAACTTCTCAGTTATTATCTTGTGACTCTGTGACACATTGTGAAACATTTTAAATCACTAAATCACTATGCACAGAGACCCCAACACAGCTAAATGCTGAAATATGTTATTTTATAATCCTTTCTGTTAAATCTGGAGCAAATTTGTAACATTGTTTTTGCCTGCAAATTGTAAAACCTAAGTTAGCCTAGCATAGCACAAAAAAATAAACATGGAAGCCATTACCACGACTTTTCCCAATGCTCACTAATTGCTCACAAATAGCCTGTCTTCTATACTGTGAATTTAATAAAGCTGCTACTAGTAAACATTTGAAAAGTTTCAATGCAACTTCTTATCAATTCTACTGTTTCTGATACCTATGCTAATCTAAGCTAATTATCTATTAGCTATTGCCAGCTACACCCCAGTCATACAGGCCTAGAGAATGACCGCTGTGGCAGCAACAAGTAAAAGTGTGAAGTCTCCAGTATGTTATTGAGTGATTAATGGAGGTTACTGGTAGTCACTATGTGAAACTGGCTACCAAGAGGATGTTGCACCAAAAACCTTGTTAGCAGATTGCTGCTGTTGCATGAGAAACACTGACTTGTCTGCAAACCCTCACCAATTAGTCACCAAAAGGCAATGAAATTAAGGAAAGTACAACATGAAGACAGTTCTCCATTAAAGTAAAAGGTGCATCTTTTGAAACACATTGGTTATAGCAGCAAAGCACAACATTTACTTAGTTAACTTTCTAGATTTCTGGTTTGAATTGTATATTTTTAAGTTTTACTAAGGCTTGGCCAGTAAATGGAACATCTTTGCAGATAATTCTACAACTTTCCTGCAAATTATCGGCAACTTCAGTAATTTGCTAGCAACCAAAGCAATCACACTTTTTTGTGTCTGGCTAACAGTTTAGTTGGCAGAAAGTACAATTTTAGATTTACCACAAATACCTTTCCACAAAAGGTATTTGTGGTAAAGGTGTTTGTCTGTTTGTTTGTTTTTTCACTCAAAAGAATAACCATTTAAACTGCAAAAGGTAGGAAAACTTTGTATGCGTGGTATAGAGATTTACAGTTATAATATTATTTAACATGTTGCATAATTGTTGAAGTTACCATATATTATTTTAACTGGAATATAACTTGACTTCACACAGGGAGCGTTAGAGCAACAGAAACATGTGCAGGTGCGTGCCACCCAGCAAAAATTGAGCTTAAAACAGTAATTTAATGCAATATGAGATTTGCCTTTCATTTTGTGATTTGAGTAGAAAATAAACCAGCTCTGTTGCTGTGTTTTCATAGCATGCCTGACAAAACTACACCATAAAATAACCTTCTTCACGGTATGCATACAAAGATATCCTGTGCTGTATGGGAAGGAGGGGCTTAGTCTGGAAGTTACCCTATCAAATGTGTGCTTAAGTGTACAAAGTGTACAAAGCAAACTGGAGCTCACATTTGCAAATAAACACATGTGAAAAACATTTTTTTACCGCATTTTCTGAATCATCTATGTGAACCAAGCCCTTTGAATTCTTGTGTGCGCACCCTCGCTGTATGCCAGATCACTGACAATTACCAGATGGCACAGGGAGGCTAGACAGCCCAGATTAATCAGGGCATATGTTTCTCGCTGGATGTGACATTGGATGATGTGTGTGTCTACATAGCACAGGCTAGCCTGGATGTAGTGTGAGGCGATGTGTGTACTTTTTTATGTGCACACAGAAAAAAAAGCATGTAGGGGTTGTGTCTGTGCTAGGCGGTGGATGGTTTATGTCTGCAAATATCCTCTCTCACTCGTTCCAAATCTTGGGCTGTGTTCGCTTGACTTGGTGTGGGATCCTGTGTTTCAGATTTGTAGCATCCGAGTGTGTTTGAGAATACAGTTTCTGAACTGCTCATAATGTTTGCAATTGTTATGTGTATGCACCAGTGTTACTAAGTGACTGTCAGCCAATTTTAGTCAGCTGTTTGTGTTTCTGAACAAACAATTTCAGCACCGATGCATTAAATTAGCTTCCATACCCTATTTCTTTCACTGTCACTGACGTCTACAATAATAACATAGCTGAGGTTACATAATGAAAGTATTGTTTATCTTCCCTTAACCTGGGCACAGGCTGCTTAAAAACCAGCCTTTTTGCCAAGTCAAGTGCTTTACATTTGTAGTCGTTCTCATAACCAGCAGGGGGCAAATCTCTTGTTGCAGAAACAGGTCCGATCATGTCGAAGTCTGACCTCAGTAAACAATCTCCTGATGAGTAAATGTTTGCAGACGCAAGCTGAAGATACCGACCACCACAATGCTAAACTCAAAGCTCGAGAATGTCCACAAACCAGTGGGTGACTGTGTATTCAAACTATCAAAATGTTCCTTTGAGTTTTTCTGCTAAACCCATGTTCTTGCTTAAGGTGTGGATTTTTTGCATTCTGAGTGTCCAGATGGTGGTTAAAATGTTTAGCACCAATCATTTTTCAGCAAATAGAAGGACAATATGTTCCACTCTAGCTAGCACAGAGAAAGCTTTTATTGGCTGTTCCCTTATTTAAAACGAGTCGCCACAGCGGATGCATCCACATATTTGATTTGGCACAGATTTTTAGGCTGGATGCCCTTCCTGATGCAACCCTCCCAGGGATCTCCACCTTCTCTGTGTTAGCTACTATACTAGAGGATTTTTCTTTTTTTTTTAACTGAAGCATTGACATTGCTAGAGGCTTGACAGGTTTTAAACTTTCCCCAAATGCAGAAGCTAGACCAACAATTACAGTGAAAGAAAGCATAGAAAAAAGTGCTCATGTGAATGGGTGAATGAGGCAAGCTGTATGAACTGCTTTGAGTCCACTATATAAGAACCAGTCCTTTTACTAAATGCTGCAGTTGTTTTAGGTAAGTGCACATTTTGCCATGTTCAAGTTGAGCTACTACCCTGGAAAGATAATGCAATACACCAATAACACCAATGTTAACTCCATGTATCCAAAATGAGATTTTTATGTTATGGAACCAGTGATCATTGCAGTGAAAACAACAACTCCATGTAACCCAACCTAAATGTCACTTTAATCCATGCTCTCTGTGATTGTGAAACTAGACTATTTGCATGTGTTTCTGTCATCTTCTTCTCACATTGTTGCTTTGTGGTTGGTTGCATAACTGCTCCATGAACTCAAATATAATGCAGCTTCACAGGTTCGACAAGATAGATAAAATAGTTAACATGAAAAGATAAGAGAAGGAATCAAGGGAAAGAGAAAGAAAAGACATCAACCACGCAGAGTGGTCAGGCTGCATACTACCCACAGCATCGCTCTCTGTCCTTTAATCTTTCAGTGCCGGGCTAATTCTTATTGGCGTTATCAAGATTTCTCCCTCCTTGTTTTCACTTCTTCTTGGCTTGCAGACTCCTCTTCAAAAAGCTCTTGGCTCTTTCTACAGTTTGTCACAGAGGCAATCCCCTTCCTCCACTAAAGGTCTTTACATAAAATCCACAGTTTTAGTGTTTCGCAAGTAGGAAGTCTTTAGATTCCCCAAGTGGTTTTAAGTCCAGTCAAAGGTAAAATAAAAATGAATTACTTTTAAAATCACCACAGTCCATTGTGTAAATCTCATTCTCAGCCATACATATGTACAGAACTCCCATCGCACACTTAAAAAAGAAGTTTTTGCTTTGGTTTGATTGTTTCATTTTCTTCTGCAGCCGTTGATGTGGAGAGTAAAGTTTTTATTTTGTGTAAATTCTTCAAATCCAAACCAAGGGTTTAATTTTTTCCCATAAAAAGGTCACTGACATATTCACACATGTAGGGTCATGTTATATTGAGATCTAGATAGCATGGTGGACTAATTTCTGAACTTCACCTAGAAGGTTGTGATTTTATTTTTTTCCTGTGGCAAATTCCCCTTTAAGAATCAACTGTAAATCAAAGTCCTCACATTTATTTCTTTTTCACAATTGCACATGTCTTTTATCTTGAAGTCTTGCTTTCTCTTAATCGAGAGAGCAGGAAAGGCAAATCCACTATCCTCTTGCAGTATTCTTCACCCATGTAGATCTTTCAAACCCCAGTTCTTCCATCCTTCAGTGCATCTGCCCAAGCAAACACTGACGATCCAGACCTCCATTTCCTCTTCTGTCTATAGGACCATTTTTTCCCCCCCAATCAGTGGATATTCAAAAGGCCCCAAGCTCTCAAGCCCATCTGTTTATCCATCCATTGTCCCATCGCTTCTTTTTTTTTTTCTCCAATCCTTTCCTCTCAGAGGTCCAGACGGAAGGCGCCAAAGTAGCTAGCAGATTCTTCTGCATTTACCATGGTGGGGGAAGAGACAGAGACGAAGATCTCGTCACCGGCCCTCAGTTCAAAAAGTCCTCCCTGGTAAACGGAGTGTAGGGCATACTCAGCGTCTGGAGCCCAGCACTTGGTTCCCACACCTTTCAGGAGCTGGAAAAAAATTACAAAGTAGAGAAAATCATTCCAGTGCTAATGACAGTGCTGAAAGGTACAAATACTTCAGGGTGATCTTTGATTGTTTTAGGAAAACAGAGATGCTGTACCTGTATGGGGCTTGGGTAGGACGTTTTCTTGTAGACGCACTGCACCAGTTGGTGGCTGACGCTGCGCTGGTCCCCCTCATTTGCAGATGGGGATGGATAACGGAAATACACCTGGACAAAGGTGGAAATAAGTTAATGCAGTGACTTGTTTTATGTTTTTTCCTCTTTGACGTGCCCTTGTTTTTGACAGAAAAGCAGGTTTCCTGCAGTCTACCTTACAGGTAGACCCTACTTGTAAGGTAGACCCTACGATAATGAATCCAATCATGTTGTAAACAACAATTAATGGTTAATAAAATTGAATATACAACAGTCACAGACACCTTTATTCAGCAAGGTTAATTAATGACAAACTTGTCATGTTAAAACACACAAAAATATGGCAAAGTGCCTGGAGCATCTCCTCCATCTGCATAGCTTTCTCACCTGTGAGTACAGATAGTACCTCCCATCTTGGGGCACTCGGAGCTTCCCATTAGACAGGGTCATGTTGTGCAGGTGAGCTCCTAGGCTCTGATTGGCCCATGAGCGGACCAAATGGCGGCAGGACTGATGAAGACCAGGCATGATGCTCAGGGAGGAAGAAAACCCTGTTGGCAAAGATTAAAAAAGTGTCAAGAGACAAATTCTAAACAGAAGAGGGAAGAAAAACTGTCACATGGGGATGGAAAATAAAAGGAGTGGGGAAAACAAACCAGCTAAAGCCTAGAAATCATAGATTGGATGTAATAAAAAAAAAAATCAATACCAGGTTTAAAAACTAAGCAAAGACACATATCAGTGAGTGTTTGCCCAAAGCTCAAAAGCGGCAGCAGCTGGCAAAATGAACCTTGAATAAATACAGTTTGTGACTCCAGAGTAGTGCGCTTCTTTCTTACAGCCGCCAAAGTTGAGCAATAGTTTGCCTTTTCCCCTAAAGCCCTTAAAATATTGAGAAACATCTGAAATACTGAGTTAAAAAAGATAAAATCCTGTGATTAAAAAAAGCACTTTTAATTACAGTATTATTTAAAATTTTGGTGAACGATGTTTACATTACACAGTTGAGCCACCATGTCTATTGGACAATGTAGGCGATGTGGATTTTCCTTCTGAGTACTCTGTAACAGGGCACTCTGAAGTGCACATTCAAACTTGTACAATGGCCACTTAAAGCAGAAGTGGTGATTTAATCTTTGGTTAAGCCTGTTTCACCGGTAAGAGGCACCAACTTGAAGCCAAAGTCCTGTAAGATGCAGGAAATACTGAATACTGCTGACTAGAACCATGTGTAGCAGTTTTCCTCATGGCAGAAATTAAACATTTAACACAAGTGATTTCTCGTGCATGCTGGCTTTATTTCCTCTGCCACGTGTACTTGTGTGACTAGTGTGCAAATCTGAAACACTGCCATCAACAATAGAAGCGTAAGTCTATAACACTACAATGTAAATGCTGTGATTTATTAGCACATAACCATCACAGAGACCTTAACTGAATAAACTCTTCCATCTGATCCAACGCTGAAAAATGATTTTCAATCCAGAAGTGCGAGAAACTGCAGTTCCTTTAGTGGCCACTTGAGGCTCCAAAAACAAGTCACTTTCCAAAGGCTTGCATTAAAAAACATGTTTACAGCCTGATACCAAAAACTGCATTAGCTTTTCTCTTCATAAGAACTCCATGCTGGGTGATTTTTTATTTTAGAACACATCCACCTGGATACTGAAGGGATGGGGGGGTACATTCACTTTAAATGAAAAGTTTTCCCAAAAGAGCTTCACCTCTGCTAGTCAATGAAGTGGACTGCACCATTGTGTACGTGCTGTTTTAGCAGGTACTATCCAAAAAATAATATGACTTACTGTATGGAACAAACCATCCAAGACGTGTGTTACTGACCTGTTGTCTGTGTGACAGTCGTGACAACTTGGTCTTCAAGATGCACTGAAACTGGAAAACGGTAAACGGAGATGGTGTGCCTTTAAGTACAAGTTGCATTTTTTGAAACTTGTTGGCTGCACCTCTGCAGTGCAACTTTTACTTTGAATGTAAAAGTAAATTTATTGTACAGTTTTTCAAGTTGCACTGCTGCTCAGCTAATAGTTAGCAAGCATTCGCAGACAAACATGAAAAACAGGAAACTGAGGCAGTTTGTTACCAAACAAATCGATTGCTTGGAGGTTTTTGGTGCAGCAACTTCTGTGCAACCAATTTCCAGCCAGGAACTATCAGAAACCCTAACAACCGGTCAGGAAAGACGCAGTTGCAACTAGCAAATGGTGATGTCCAACATGGCGATAATTCATGGCATAACTCTTAATGTCTGCAAAATGTGTGCAAGCTTATCTTCATTAACTAATACGTAAGCATGCTGTGCTTTTGCTGTGCTTTTGCTGTCCACATAAGGTACCTTAGGGCTCCAAACAAACCAACGTGGCAACAGCCAAAAGGCAAACTCTGAAGCTTCAAAACGGACAGTCGAAACCCAGATGGCAAAGTCATGGTGACGACTTCAATTCTTTACACTCTCAGTTGTAATTAGTCGGGTCATAGCTTGTGTGTGCCAGCGTGAAACAGTTTTCTTCATGTGTAGGATAACTTCTCTTTCTAAGAAACACCCATCGCGGATCAAAGTTCCTCCAGTACTTCCTTATGAGAAATCCAGGCTTAATGTGTGAACCTCACCCTCTTACACACACACAGTCTTTCTAGCTCTTGCACACACACACACACACACACACAGCACATTTCTTACCCTTTGTCAACTCAGTGGAAATAACATAAGGAAGGCTTTGCCAGATTGTCAACACCCTTCAGCTTGCACGACCGATTCAGATGAAACAATACCAAAGTCATGAAAAACACATTCCAACTTTAAATTCCATGTTTTATAACGTGTGTGATTCTGATCTGTGAACTATATAAATATCTACTTTACTGCCACATACAGCATACTGGTAGACCTCACAGACTCAGCTTAAAACTTCAGTGTTTCTTAGTAAATGCCTCGGGCACACAGGAAGTGGTACGAAAAAGAGCAGCAGAGTAGACTTTAATGTGCTTCTAAACATGCTACACAGGAAAATGGGGAAGAAAATGTGATTTGGAACTTTAACAGATGGAATAACTTAATAATCCACCCATTCATCTTTTTTAATTGGTTATACAGATAGGACCAGTGGAAGGGCTGGAGCCAATCTCTGCTATCATTGGGCAAAAAGTGGGGTACAGGCTGGACAGGTTGACTTCCATCACAGTTCACTAATTTTGATTAAATAAATAATCAAACATACATGTTTTTGGTTTCTGGGAAACCAGAGGCCCCAGTGTGCACCAAAGAACTCGATAATAATACATTTTATTTCTTTGTGAATAATTTTAATAAACAAAGCTTCCTAAACAGGACTGTAGTGTGTGTAAATCTGAAAATAGCCACTGGGTGTGCGTGACACTCACGGACTGTAGCGCTACATTTCTGTGATCTAAGGAGCTTGGAAAGAAAAGCTCTAGACTTCTTTAAGTTTCTTGAAGATTTTTTATCTTTCATCCGAGAAGCTTCTTCAGATTTTTTTCTTTAGATATTTTTTAAACTTCATGAGCAGCTGCTCCCAATGCTCGTCAGTGTTCCTTAGTCTAATTCAGTCCAGATGTCTGCACCATGTAGGAACCAAAACTGTTTATGTGCTTATCGTTGATTTTAACCAATCAACCCACAGTTTTGTGCATGCTCGGCACATGCAAAACATACGGCTCAGCGGCAAAACTTTCATTTTCCTCTCCGACTTCCCGAAATCTTTCGCCTAGATTAATGATGACCGCTTAAACACAGATGCCTCACCTTGAGAACTGGCGTCTCTGAGGGTCAAGTGGGCAGATGGCCTCTGGGTCACGGGGCTCATAAACTTTGACCCTGAGTTGTTGAAATTGTGAGGCATGGTTCTCGCCTCTAAGGGAGAAAGGGGATCAAAGAACATTAAAAAAGTTAGTGAGAAGGTGTGTGTCTGTCTGTGTTTGTGTGTGTGTCTGTAGACAAAGGGATGCTCACCAGTGAAGATGCGCTTTGAGATGATGCTATCTGCCACCTAAAAGAAAATATAGAAAAACATACAAGTCAACAAAAATGTGAGAATAAGAAAAAAAAGGAATTGTTCACTTTATGCTGTTAAATTTAACATCTTAGCGTGACCTAAAAAAAAGAATGTGCAAACTCACTGCTGGATAAAAAGGAGGTTAATGTAACATGGTGAGCTAGACTAGCTTGTTTCATCTGAGTAACGCAAATAACAAAGGATTATTCACACAGGGCTGGATAGGATACAGCTGATTCATCTAATGCCATCCACCACAATTACCGGACATGTAAAACGATATAAAATTGTAATATTTGTGTAAAAATCTAACATTCAAACTTTTGTTGATAAGTAAACTAAATCAGCAAAAATAAAGTAATTTTTAAAGTTTATTTAATTTATTTTTGTATATTTTGTATACTTTTTGTTTTTTGTCTAAAATTAAATCTCTATATACTATTTACATGTTTTAAATACATTTATTTATTTAAATTATTACATTTCTATTTTTTCCAATGCTTTTTGAAGCATAATAAAACATTAGCAATAAGCAAATAAAATATAATGGTTAACTTAATTCTCTAATGCCTGACAGGAGGTCAACTTAGGTCTGATGACTGTTGTAAATACACGAGCATAAATCAAAGTTACATGAACTTTCCATAATGTTCCAGAGAGAGGGGAAACTGCTCTTTAAGTTAACTACAGTACATACAGTACATATTAAATAACTGAGAAAATTGTAAATAGCTTGATTGAATTATTTCAGGAAATCAGAGGATCTCCAGTCACAGTCACATTGCATAGCCACAGGAGCACAACATCCTTAAACTATGCACGGAATCAGTCTTTAATTAATCATTAAAGCAATTAAACAGCACCACAATAAGGTTTTGAACTTGTGAATTATTGGTCCCATAAATCACTCCCCCACAAATGTTGTCTGTAATTGGATAAAGTACAAAACACTAAGTGTATGAAAGTCAATTTAAAGATAAAGGCACTGTGTTGTACTGTAAGTGTTGTCTGTCAGTCCATTTTTACAGCTTTGTAACTGTTAATAAAGATGAGCTTGTCCAGCTAGAGTGAGAGTCGAAGGTGTTATTTAACTCTGACTGTAAAGTGAATCATTAACCTGCAGTTGTTTCTTTGGGCTCCTCAGACAGCCAGAGCCAGTTTTATGGGTGTGAAGTGGCTGCAGTGGACACAGTTGTTTTGTTTGTGTCGACTGTTCTGTAATGAATTTATTGATTCTATAGTTAAGTAATATTTGTACAGCCCTAAAGTAGCAATGTGTCATGGTTGAGCTTCGTGATGTTTACGACACCGTCCCAGCTTTGATTCACATAGGGAAAAGAAAGTTTGCTAAGAGAGGAAACCTTAAGGCAACAAACATGTTCTAGGGACAAGACAAAAGCAGAAGTATTGAAATTACAACACGAATCATTGTGAATATATCAGATAAAGATAAAGATGTAATATTTGGTTTTTTAAGTTTAGCTGCTAAAGGTAAAAGATATTTTCTTTTTTCACAGAAAAATCTTCAGTTGACCCAAAATGCTGCACTGAGAGCACTAACTGGGACTAGAAAGAGAGAGCATATTTCTCCCATTTTGGCTTAGTTTTGGCTCCCTGTTTAATCCAGAATCAAGTTTAAAATATAAAGTCTTTAATAATCAGGCCCCATCTTATCTTAAAGAGCCTTCAGCTTTCAGGCCCCTCATCTGTGGAAACAGCTCCAATTAAGGTTTGTTAGACAGACTCTTTCAAGATGAAGTTTTCCGTATAGTTATGCTGGACCAGGTGACCCTGAACCATCCCTTAGTTACGCTCCTAAAGACTGAGATTGCTGGAGGATTTCCCATGATGCCATTACTCCTCCAATCCCTTCTTTCTTCCTTTGTACACCACTATTGCATGTCATTAACTTTTGTCCCAGACTGCCTTTTGTCCTGTTTATTGCCTATGGTCTATTACCCCCTCACTCCCAAACCAGTTGCAGCAGATGGCTGCCCCTCCCTGAGCCTGGCTCTGCTTCTTCCTCCCCGCCATCGTAAAGTGCTAGTGGAGCTCTTCCTCTAAGACCTTGCAGGTCTTCACGTCACAACAAAGTGCCTAGAGATGAGTGTTGCTGTGAACTGGTATAATTAATCTGAATTATTTTAGCATAGCTCAACTAACTTTGGTACACTTCTCTCAGTGAGAATGAGGGAGAGGGACCTGATCCTGATGAATAATGACTACAGGAGAAAGAACATTCAGGACATTTTCATCAGCAGAGAATGTGTGGAGAAGTTTCAGACTTAGCTTAGTTTTAAAATTGGACAATACACTACATGCTCTTTTTTTCTTTCATTTTACACTCTCCTGTCTTTTTTGCCTTCTTTCATCATCTCAACTCTTAAATATAAACTTTCCTTTTCTTCCCTCAACAGCACACACTTCCCCGTCGTCCAGTCTCTGGTTTATTTCTCCTGCTCCTCTCTATCATTTATGTTCCCAGGGAGTGGCTTTTGTTTCATCCCAGGTGTAGACACAGCCAGGACCAAAATACAAACAACTGACAAATTCAAAGAATAAAGAACAAACAGCCAAAAAAACAAGCCGACCCTCAACAGCACAAAGTATGTTCTAGTAAAGTGTTTGGGCAGCTCGTGCTGCCAGAACAGCTTCGGTGTGCCTTGGCATTGATTCCTCAAGTCTCTGGAACATCAATCTAACAAATGATATTCCTTTATTTAGTGTTTTGATGATGTGGTGGAGAGTGCTGTCCAAAGCATGGGCCCAAAGATCTCCCACTGGTGTTAAACCGAACTGAAAGCTGGTGACTTAAAGCGAAAGCATATGATTCTCATCAAACCACTCGGTGGCATTGTCATCCTGGAGTCTGCCATGAGAATACAAGTGTTTTAAACTGATCTTTTCCTCTAAGGAATCAAGAAAGCCAACCCCTAACAGAGCCACCAGACCCCATAACGGCAAGGGTCAAGGGTCAAAGTTCTTCCTTTAATTTGTCACGCGTGCACACACACACACAGATGCGTTTTGTCTCTCACACACACTCAGTAAATCTTCTTCTCCTACACACTGCTTTCTCTACTGACACGTGTTCCTTTTTTTGTCTCTCCCACTTTGTAAATCAAGCTTCAGTTGCCTTTTGTGCATAAAATAGATTTCCCTCAGCTTTAACTTACTTAGCGAGCTTTTAATTTATAATTCCTTTTACTTCTCTCCCCCCTTTTGCCTGTTCTCTCTCCCTTTCCCCCCTTTCTACTACATGTCTGCCCACTCTGCCCACCTGTTGGGCTCATGTGGTCAATCTGAAGTGCCCCGAAGCTGGGCACTGAGCTCCTATTGAAATAAATCTCTGCGATTAATTTGCAGAAATACCACAATATCCTGAATATGATTAATTCCATTTTTAATGGTCACCCAGCTGCCCATGTGATGTTATTCTTGGCAGTGGGATTGTTTCTCCTGCACTGAACACTCAGCTCAACCTGCAAATTGAGCATGATTGCTCTGGGGTTCAGTATGTGTGTGTGTGTGTGTGTGTGTGTGTGTCAGCGTGACACCACGGCTTGTGTATATCCTATGTACTCTAAGGGGGGAACACAATATAGAAAAGTGCAACACAGAGTGTCGGCTGGTCTCGCTCGGCGTAGCGTGCCTGTCTCTGCCTAACGTTCCTTGGGTCCTGAAACCAGAAAATTACCCCCACACACACTTAAAGAGAGAAAATTGCCAACAGACTTTCTGCCCTGCATGTGGCTGCAGTTGAAGAAAGAAAGGGGAAAAAAAACAACCCAGAAAAACACAGTGTTTCAGAAGCTTTCAAGCTCTTTCAGGGCAACTCTGGAGCAACATGTTTTCATTATGTCTGCTGGCTCTGATGCTTAAGCTCTCGCTTGGGAAACTATGGGATGGCTACAGCGTGACATCAGCTACATGCATAATGCTGCACACAGGATTGGAAGGTTTCAGTGGCATCCTGAAAGATTCTGGACCAGCAGCACTTTTAAATGTGAAACCAGTGTCACTTGGAGTTATAGTGCTTTGTTTCCTTTACTGCCATTTGCCATCTGGTTTTTATTTACAACCTTCTGTATGCAGTAACATATGCTCGCTGGCCACTTCATTAGGTACAAGGTGTCAACCGCTCACTAATGCAATCAGCCAATCACATGGTGGCAACTGCATGCATTTAGGTATATAGGCATGGTCAATACGACCTTCAAATACCAAATAGGAAATAAAGCTGAGGAAGGAAGTAATAATAATCGCTTATTACAACCAAGGTATTCAGAAGAGTGTCTCTAAACAGACTGCAGCTCAATCCTTGAAGCAGATGGGCTACAGCAGCAGAAGACCACACTGGGTGCCATTGCTGTCAGCTAAGAACAGGAAACTGAGGCTACAGTTCACACAGACTTAATCATATTGGACAATATATTGGACTATATTGCACATATACATATAAAGCACATTCTCACTTTTAGTCTTATTTTAGAATGTGTACTTGAGTGGGTGTTGTGTGTTTTGTGTACAAGGCGTCAAACTTGCTTGAAATAAATGGCAGGCCCCGATGTGAAAAGATAAAGCACATTTTAGATAAAAATGATTCCTGCGGGATTTTCCATAAAGACATAAGATAAGATAAGATAAGATAAGATAGAACTTTATTAATCCCTCGGGTGGGTTCCTCTGGGAAATTCGACTTCCAAAAAGCACAGCAACGACCGAAGTTACAGAATTGTTATATATATATATATATATACACACACACACACACACACACACACACACACACACACACACACACACATATAAATACAGAGACAAATATAAATAAAATATACAAAGGGGATAAATAGAATAAATAGGAATAAAAAATATAAAACACACAACTGGCCGCAGTGAAAGTAAATCATGTTCTGAGCGAGGATGATTTTTCTTGCACTGTCCAAGTCCATTGCTATGAGAGTTAAGAAACACTTGCTGAAAAATGGAGTGTGAGGGAAGGAAAATGAGTTCTGACATCTTAAACATATAACGTAAAAACACATCTAAGTGTTGTTCTGCATAAGTAAACACAATATTTCCTTCAGGTGAGCCGATCGCATGAATTATACCTCAGTGGAAACTTGCATGGCTTGTTTTCAGTATGATGAATTGGTAATAAAGGGAACTTTTTTCTTTCTTTCTTTCTTTCTTTCTTTCTTTCTTCCTTTCTTTTTTTTTGATTTTCCAACTTTCCCCTCTGGTTGCAGCTTGAAGTCATTACTCTGCCCTTTTAATGAAAGGTTAATTATGGCTAGGATCAAGAGATAATTCTAGGTAATAGGGGTTTGTTGTAGGAGTAAAACAATTTCAATTATTTAATTACACTTTTAAAAACAAATAACTCGATTAAATTAAAAGCTGGAAGCTGCATTTGGATTACTCTGGGACATACTTTAATTGAATAAAAAACATGGAAAAGTTTTGCACAGAAAGCCATCCTGGTCTTGAATCCACGGGATATGAAAACTTCAGCATGAACACCTGTTCTTTAGCTGAGTTAAGGGCTGTTATGGCCTTAAATACAAGTAAATAAAAATAATTCTTTACATTCTCAAATAGGTTTGATTGTTGCTAAAGGGCACATGCTTGATCACAGTTAGTTTGAACTGATGCTGTAATGACTGACATTGTGAAATATTTCCAGCATGCTAACATGCTAAGTGTGACACTGACATGGAAGTCATTCCTGGTATGAAACTATGGAAACTATTTGAATTTGATCTGTTTTCCTAATTTGGCAGCAGACCTCCAGTGAGGGGACTTTTCCATTTCAGGCTTCACTGTTGGAACGAGAAATAAAAAGAGACTTGGACCCATCAGTATAGAAGAAGACGTATCAAGATTGTGATATGTTTTCAAAGTTAGAACCTCTTGTAATCGTGCAAAGTAGCTGAAAGAAGATACTGATGCCACACACCACACTGGAGGTCTCCAGCCAGCTCATTCATGGCCTGCTGCCATCTTGTAGACTTTGTTGCTCAGCCAGTTTTTGCCAATAACAATTCACAAATGGCCTTTAAAGTGTGTTTTCATGCCCATGTCCACAAACAAAGAAAAATGAATATGCATGAATACTCATCAGTTTTGCATGGAGACTGTTGTGAGTGGGTACAAACATACCAGGCATGACAATGCTGGTGCTTTAAAGGTTGAGGTAAAATATTTTTATGGACATTTCATTAAAAAACAAAAATGTCAACCTGTTTGCGGCACTAGAGAAGCACTAAGTCGATTGCCTGTTTATCTTCTGAGCAATCTAAGAATCCACCTTATCTTAGCCATTTATCTGAGGATTGCTTCAGCCAATATTTTGGACCTGCGAGACCAAGACTTCCTGTTCCATCCACTGATCGCTGTTTACAAATGTAAATAAATTTACAAAAGCAACTAAACAGCAAAATGATGGTCATAGAAAATCAGACAGCTTCTAGTCTAATTTACATTTCAGCAAATAGGTTCCTTCTCATGTTTTATATCTGCATGCAACCAAAGCCTGGTCAAACATGAGTGATATTACTGGGACTACAAACTGCAACCAGAAAGGTATAAATAGTTATTCATCCATGGGATCACAATTTTAAGTGGTGGTCATTCATTAAAAATGTCAGTTACACCAAATCATCAGCTCTGCATCTATCTGTTATTTATTTTTGCTTCATGTATGTCTGACACAGTATTGTTGGAGAGCAGAGAGTCATAAAGTCAGTACCGTAAATGAGGATAACACATTGGACTTCTTGCCTGGAAGTAAAATATAAAAGTCTTCACTGATGCACATCAGTTTCCTGTGAGTTACACTCCAGCCACTGAACCCCACTGGACTTTGCATTCCATGGAGCCCATCTAAAATCTGAAGCCTGGAAAGAGTTACTGCGTGTCGGAGGTCGAGACAGTTATTTGAGTCATTCGCCACTTAAATGGCTCCCCGCAAATGACTAAAGGCTGCGTTGACAACGCATTGGAGCTGCTGCATTTCAGGTGAGGTTGTTTATTTTCAGGGGTTTTATCTTCTTTACTTTTGATGTTTCACTTGGTATTTGAGAACTGTTTGCATTGATTCATTTATGGTGTATCCTGACAGTTTTTTAAATTTAGGACTCTTCACTTCTTCTAAATGATTTTTTCTTCTCATGTCAGCTGCCTGCTCGTCTAATAAGACGGAAAAGGCTTTTTTTTTAAGCTGTCTTTTCTAAACTGTTCATTCATGTCCTTGGAAATCAATCACACACAATCCTTCTAAGTGCCTCCTTCACACACATGCACACACTATCCTCCACACTCACACTAATGTTTTGTTTTACAGCTTCATATGTCAAGATTAAAAATGAGAACATCAAGAAAGGCTCAAAGATAAGGCGCCAATGCTGAGAAAGGAATTCTTTACCTTTTCACCCTACTGAACTTTTTTGTGCCATTCAGGAAGAAGAATGACAGGAAAGAAAGGAACAATCAGCCAGAGATACTTAGTAGCAGTTATATAAAATTGTTCTGACCAATAGTTCTCTAGGCTTTCTAAAGGTCTGTCACTCATTTTCCCTTATTGTACCTGACCATCTCTAGAGATTTTGTTTTCTTCAAGCCACTTAACATTGACCTATGAAAGGATGAATCAATGTAGTATCACAACAGACAACTTCGCGAAGAACCAATTTTAAATTGTATCTTTAGGCACAGCAGCTTTAGCAGCAGCTTTTCACAAAAGCACATCATTTCTTCCCATTTCTATAGTTGAAGCTAATGAAAAATACCACCAACAACACAGTTTGACAAAAGTACAACATAACTCACCATGGTGTCCTCAAGAAATTGGTGGAAACTGGACAAATGGAGGACAAAAGAGTAAGTGTCAGGCCTAAGAAACTAGCACCTGAAAGTCATGTGCTTAAGAAACAGAAAAACCTCCAGCGAAAACCTCTATCTAACCCTTCATTCGTTCACTGAAGCCTCACCAGAAATGGTCTCAGTGGAAGGATGGGTGTTAAGAAGCCATTCCTAAAGAACGGAAATGGAGAAAGGGCTGAAGCATGGCAAATTACCAAAGAACCGGACTGAAAAGCAGTGGCAGCAGAGTGATAGATCCTAATTTGAAATGTTTGGTCCACGTTGTTGTCAATATGTACGGAAGATGTCAGGAGAGAGATAAAACCATGAGTGTCTACAGCCACCTTTGAAACATGATGGTCCACCATTGATCCACTATGCAATTTGCCTGATTGCTGATGGATTCATTTTTTAGCTTGACAATGATCCCAAACACACTCCCAATGCAGTAAAAGCATACCTGGATGGAAGAACATACGCAGTGGAACACCATCAGTCATGGATTGACCTCCCCAGAGGCCGGACCTCAACATTTTTGAAGCAGTGCAGGGCCATTAAAAAAACAACTATTCCTGAAAAATACTTAAAGAAGTTACAAGAAAGCTGCTTCAGACAGTTCAGACTGTGCTGAGGAATAAAAACTGTCAGAGGAGGATTAAAACTGTTTCTTTCAGATAGAAGAGAAACCGAGGGGCCGCATCAAGACCCAGTATAAGCTACATATGGAGCTGGAGCTGATAATAAGCACAATCGCTGCTCTTCAGAAGGATCATTTGCAGTCAAATGTTGTTTGCTCATTGCAAATTACAGTCTTTATGTCAGTGAAAATTAAAGAATGCCTATCAATGCATGAAACCCAGATGAAACACTAAATAATTGCCATAACTCTAACAATAATTCATCTAACCTTACCAAAGGGCTCAATAAAACCTTTCTCACCATGAAGTGAATGCTTTTGGGCTTATTTTCTGCAACAAGGAAGTAAGTTTTATGTGTTTGTGGCTTTACCCTTAATGAGGATTTTATCAGCCACTGTGTGCTGGTGGTTTATGGTGAAAGACTGCACTCCTGCCCTCGTTAAGGAAACTGCTTTTGTTTCCAGTAAATCACTATGGAGGCTCTGATGTGACAAGCCTCAAAGTTCAAGTTCACTGCCAACGTGACCTTATGCGAGTGCATGTTGATTACACCGACCTGAGGGCATTTGCTGTGGTGCGTCTGCGAACGTGTGCGCATTTGTGCAAATATGCATGAGCTTTAGGGAAGCCTGAAACAGCTCAAGTCCAAAAGAACCCCGTCCAGCTGCAATAACAACAACAAATAAGCCCTGAACTTTCCTCTTTCACCCTGTTTGGAACAACAGACAGAGATAAAAATAACTGGATTTCTTCACGTCATGCTATGTCTGGCCAAAAGCTTAAAAAAGAAAGAAATGGAGAAATCGAGGGAAAAAATTTAAGGTTACTGTACAAGGAGAGAGACAGAGAAAGAGACAAGATAGCGAGTAAATCCTTAAAAATGTCTTCTTGGAAGCTCTGCTTTCTGTCAGCACTGCCGATATGGGGGGAACACTGGTCAAGAGGGAGTCCAGAAGGGTGTTCTAACTTTTAAATAATCTGCTGGATTAATTTGTCAGAATGCATATTATCTTATGCCTATGGATTAAAAAATCTACTTAATATGTCCTAATATTTCTTAATAAACTGGCAATTTTACTGGTTCAATCGATGAGCTTACATTAAAGTCTCCATTCAATAATGGGAGTTAAAGTACAGAAGTAGCTGCATGTATTAAGAGTGATACAGAGGAAACACGCAGCCTGGACATGGCAGCAGTGAAACCAGAAGCTGGCTTACTAACACCAGAGGCAGACAGCTGGAATCACTGAAAATGCCACTTTAACTGAAAAGCACCCTTGCTGTTCTTTCTGGGATAAAAACTGAATCTAATGGGGAGGAGACCAAAAACTGGAGTAACTAATGGCCACTTGAGGCTTGCTCCATTAGTGAGTCAATCCCAATGTTAGACTCCCTCCGTTATACCATAAATAAACAGGTTTTTTAACCAGTTTTTCTTCCCCTTATTCCCACCGAAAGGCCCCAGCAAGCCTGTGGATTTAAACCCAGGACACTCTTGCTGTGACCCCCCCTACCAATGGTAACCACAATTTGGGTCTTTATGACTAAATTTCCTCATTTTGGAAATCTGTAAAGAGGAATATTACCACAACTTACATATATTAAGGCTTAAAGGGGGCGATCGTGGTTCAGGGGGTTGGGAAGCTCATCTTGTAACCAAAAGGTTGCCGGTTCAATCCCCAGCTCTGTCTGTCCTGGTCATTGTGTCCTTGGGCAAAACACTTCACCTACTGGCATTGGCCACAGGGCACCTGTGGCTGCAACTGTAGCTTGCCTCCACCAGAGAGTGAATGAGTAGTGGAATTGTCTTCATTAACCAAAAATTTTCTTATGCAACAACACACACCACTTAGCAGGTCCACACGGGATGCACCTGCCGATCAAGTTAGCTAGCAAGTACTGGCCCTTCCCCAGATCCATCCTGGTGTACAAATATGGCCACATCCAGTCTGAAAAAGACAAGACTGTATCTTTCAAAACGAACAACAAATAGGATGAAATACGACAAAAATCAGATGCTGTTAGGGCGAAACACCAGTGCCAAAAATCAGAAACTGGTGGGAAAAGAGGGAAACGGATCGACAATTATGGGAAATGAGAGAAGAAGAGGAATGATGGTAAAAAAAAAAGAAGGAGAAGTTGGGAAAACACAGAGGAGAGTCACAGTGGACAAGTATGGAAAAAAAAGAACAGAAGGGGAACTGAAAGGGGGGATTGAGGGGGAAAAGAGGAGAGTGAAAGAGGGACAAGTATGCACATGAAGGAGCGTTTCTTCTGCAGATTAGCAGTAGCTGCAACCCAATACTTTAATATGCTGCTCGACCCCGACAGGCCTGGACTGGCAGTATGTGTGTGCGTGTGTGGTTCACTGTGTATTTCTGGAAGCTACAAACTCTTATCAGCCCTAATCTGGTCTAGGAAGCAAGTCATACCACACTGTCTGAGTGCAATAAAAAAATGACATTAACCAAAGACAGAGGTGAACTACCACGTTTATGTACCCAAGGGCTGCCTCCTTAAAAGTGGGTAAAAGATTAATCTGTAACTCAAATGTCATTTAAGGCCAGGTCGAAGGTGACTCTGTGACTTTGGTCTTCTTGGTAAAGCCATACTGTTCAAGACTAGCGCCAGTTCCAGAGCGATAAGAGCACAAATGAACATTTTATGGTTGAATGCTTTGAAGGTGTTTCTTTTTCACATTTGCCTTAATGTAAACCAAACACCTCAGTGTCAGGAGTCGGTATGCATCAACAATGTTTTGTTTTTCTTTGACAGTCTTTCCTTTCTTAAATCTCCCTCGAGCCAAACCACAAATTTATGCTTGACAGGGTAATCTCCATGGAAAGAAATCCGACCACATTACGGGCCATGCACAAATTTGAACAGATGAAGATATTTTTCACATTTGATGGCAGGATTTATACTTTTGGTTTTTCATCAGTAAATAGAGTAACTGCCAGTTTACTTGAGTTTTGGCCTTTGGATTCATTGCCTGACCTTTTGATGTTCTGTATCTGCTGAAAAACTGGTAAATATTTTTTTTATTTGCTTTTGGTTTTTTTGCTTAAAAATTAAAAAATCATTTAAAAATGAATTTATCAATAGAGATGTGGCTTTAGCGCTACAGTCGTACAGGTGTTTCCAAATCAGCAATGTTGATACAGAGTTACAACTTGAAAGCAGCTTAAACATCCCCACACACTTCTTCCTTTCGACAGTGGAGTCAAACATGGTACAATAAAGGAATAATGGGCCATAACATTAGAAATGAATCAAGGCTCAGAACAGTGTTATTCTAATCCACATGAGCTCCATTTATGGTTTATTTAATGTATGGACTGTTTGGTCTGGAGTGGTGTCAGGACGGGTACTTCCAGCATCGCCACAGGAACGTTTCCAGCCAGTTGAGTCCAAGTGTAGGGAAAAAGAAAAAAAAAAGAAAGATCATTCACTGCTTTTGTTGTAGAGAAGTCAGTGGAGCCTGAACTTGCAGACCCAACATTTTAGTGGTTCCTTTGCATAATCAGATGAGAGTAGAGGAGGCAGGAAGGTTTCCATGTGTCGTATTCCACAAAACTTTCCTCTCTGTGCTTAAACTATCTCCAGCGAATACTAGAGTAGCTCTGCATTATTCGCAATCTTAAAAAAAATCTGCTTTAGGCCTCTAGTCAGCAACCTCTACTCCCTGTAAATCCCGGTAATCCCTGACTGGTTGGCAAGTGATTGCTTGAGGCTGCTGCTAGTTTCTGGGTAAAGAGAGAGCTGCACCAAAAACCTTGTGACTGCACTAGCAGATTGCCACCATATGAAAAACATTCACATATCTGTAAACACTTCTTGACAAACTACCGAGCATATGATGCAAACCAGAACCTGACGCTGTCTGACTTCAAAGTAAATGTTGGGCGTAACTGCTGAAACCTGTTTCAAGAGGTGCAACTTTTACTCTGAAGTGATATGGGAAACTGTCTCTGTGTCCAGTTTGTGTTTTTTTTCTTGTAGTTTTGCTGCTGCTTGGTGGGTAGCTGTGCTGTGCTGTGCTAACATCCAAACAAAGCACACAGATGTTTTCAGTGAAGCAGCGTATACGTTCTTGTGAACTTAGCAACAGCAAGTCAAGGAATACACATTTTTCCTGGTGAATGGTGGTTACCAGGGAGGTCACTGACTGGTTTCCAGGCTTGTGTGGCTGGGGCATTGGCAATCGATTTCACGTTGACTGCCAGCAACCACCCACATCTGGTCAGGGAATATATATTTTTCCCTAGTGATCGGTGGTTGCAAGGCCATCTCCAACTGGTCTCTAACCCCATGTGACTGAGGTCTTAGCTCTGCTCCCTTTAAGCTAGCTTTCTTCTGACTGGCTGCCTCTTCTCACAGCCAGAGCCATGTGCCTGAGATCATTACATATGGAAACTGGTCTTATTGACCTCATAAAATCCAGTTGGAAACAGAGTGTTTACATCAGTCTGAAGCCTGAGCTTTTGGCTCACAGCCCTACCTGCACATAAGTTGGCCTCATTATTTTAAGTTTGGTCACATTTAATAAGAGCAACCACCAATGTAACAGTACATACACAACAGCAGAGAAACCATAAGAGGTCTTCTTTAATGCATTCCTTCCTAATTAATGTTCTTTATTGGCTTTAGAATTGGATGATTGACAAGATTTTCTTGGCGCAAGGAACTCTTACTGGGAATTTTTCCAAAACCTTCCAGCCACGTGATAGCAACAATTCATTTGATTAACGCCGTGAGATGAGGCTGAACGCTGTCTTAAATTTGTGTTGTTATTCAAGCATTTAAAATCCCCTTTGTTTGCCTCACTGACATTAAAACAAGAGTATGCTATAAATACCTTTTTTATATTTCTATTTAACTTGGAGCGGTAGTCTAAGGTCTCTGCATACAGTTGTCCGTCTGTGATTTACTCCCAGTGCAACTAAACAGGAGTCGTTCATTAGGTTTATCTCTGAAAAGCAGCAAGGAAAGGTTTCATGACAGGTAACACACCAGCGACCAGCTCGATGCCAGGAACTGATTACTGACCTCTTTTGCATGGTAGGTTCCTGCCAGATAAAATGCTGTGTACAGTTGAGGAAGCCATTGACTGTACACGCTTAAGAAGAAAAAACAAACAAAAAAAACCCCCGGGAGATTGGTATCACCCTTTATTGCTTTTGGAGTTTAGTTTCAGTCACATCAAGAGGACTCTGAGTTATTAGCCCTGCTGTTCTCAATAACTTTCACAATATAGTTTCACAACCAAGAACGCAAACAGGATAAAACTGTTTATACGCTAGAAATAGTGCATTATCGCTTCTTTCTTATGTGTATTTACCTTCCTATAAGTGTTTGTGTGTTTTTCTTTCTGTATTGTTCTCTCTGGCTTTGCTGCAAAAGAGCTAATCAACTGTAGGGCTGCATTCAAGGAAGCAGTTTACTCTCTTTCCTCCCTCCCTGCATCTCTTTATCTTTCTGTCAGTCACCCCGTAATCTCTTTTAAAACTTGGTTATCGCCCCTAAAGAAGCAAACAACATTAACACAGGCCAGAGGCAGAGTTGTCTTACAGCCTCGGTCTTCTGTTTCTCTGACTCAGTATTGTAGGTTTCATTTCATTGCAAATAGTAATTATAAGGTATGTCATAATGAAGACAGCAGTGTCTGGGAGATCTCTGTTCTTTAATAAAGGACAAAAAGAATTTGCATGCGACACGTGTTTCTGAAAAAAGCATTTTCTTTTTGTGTTCCCAATAAACATCCCATAACATCAAATTGAGGGAATAAAACAATAAAAAAATCTCAGCAGAACTGCAGCACGCACACAGCTGGAGTCATCAGTGCTGCTTTGTGTCATTTCCCAGCAAGAATTATAAAAAGCATTTCTGACTATGACATGATAAAGCACTAAAACTAATACCACTGGCTCAGCAGTGACTTGTGCATGATAATTGACCTGCACGATATCCTCATATCTCCCATTGCAACCACTTTTCTTGTTTCAGGAAGCACTTTGGGCTCCTCAGTTGGCACCAACCCATAAGGACAGTTGGTCATCACGGGGATGAGAGAAAGGAGATAAAAACATTTAAAAAAAACATTTTACAGGCCAACAAAACTAAAAACAAAGTTGCTGCAGGTGACCGAGTATGGATGCCTGAATTTGCATCACAGGTTGAATATACAGCTTTAGGCACCATATCAACATTTGTGAATTCACCGTTAAATGTTTAGCTTATTTTCCTTCTGATTCTATCTTCTTTGCAACTCTGGACTGTTTTAATGTGGCTGCTATTTTTAAATTGCTGTTCTGAACTTGTGGAGACATCAACTTTTACATCAAACCAACCCTCTGTGCAGAAACTGTAACTGATGTACCACCCAGCAGTCACTGGCAGTTTTTGGGTGAAGAGTCCACAGTTTCTAACGACCAAGGAGCCAATGCGCCAAGTAAGGAGCGTAAACAGGACTGTGCTTGGCCTTTTCTTTTGTTGATATTCACAGTGTTGCACACCAAGAATTCATTGCCCATGGTAATACAATGTGCAGTTCTACTGCAATGTCCTGATTAGATTTTAGAGAGAAAATTCAGCAGAAAGACTCAAAATAATTTTTTTTCCTGTTTGTCTGCAAACTCCTCTACATAACCAGAAGTTGAGCAACCAAACTTAGGGCTCGGGTACATCTTTATCTGCGTACCATTTTACATTTAAAGTTTTTTTTGTATAAATTAGATGTTATTGTTGTGAAATTAAAGTGATATTATAAAGTTATGATACATGTGTATAAAAATGTACTTTGGGTATGATATAGTATGATGTCATTTGTTACCTCTCAATCGCCACTAAAATCCCAGATCAAGCAACACTGTAGCATATAGTAGTCTTACTATAATTCACTAAATCTCCTGCCCGTCTCTCTGTTTGTCCTTCCTTGAGTCTTCCTACACAATCAAGAGTTAAGCAGCCAGTTGGCTAGGTACATCTTAACCTCTGAAAGTTTATATATACTACAGTAGAGCAGGGGCATTACAGGCAAAAATTGCCTAGCACTCAGTCCCATATTTCACTTTTTTTATTTTCTATGAAGCATCTATCACCCTTAATTTTTCCTTTTTCTCAATGTGATTACTTAGTACATCAGTTTGCCAACAGCACAAACAGACCAAACAATACTGTTACATGGGCATGCACCAGAATCTGTGCTTATCACCTGCCCTACTTTCCATAGTAGTTTAGGTAAAAACTACAGGGTAACTATTGGGTAGCACTTGTAATAAATGGTCTGTATTTGTATAGCGCTTTACTTGGTCCTAAGTACCCCAAAGCACTTTACACTATACACAATCATCCACCCATTCACACACTGGTGATGGCATGCTACATTGTAGCCACAGCCGCCCTGGGGCGCACTGACAGAGGCGAGGCTGCCGGACACTGGTGCCACCGAGCCCTCTGACCACCACCAGTAGGCAACGGGTGAAGTGTCTTGGCCAAGGACACAACGACCGAGACTGTCGGAGCCGGGGCTCAAACCAGCAACCTTCCGATTACAAGACGAACGCCCAACTCTTGAGCCACGATCGCCCCAAACTACTGAAGGGAAGTCAGTAATGGACTGGACTGAGATGTGACATTTGGATAAAAACATTTGACATTTTTTCCAAAGTTGAAAAGTCTCGACCAGATTGTTATTGATTTCCTTCCTCAGCTGCTGCTTCAGTGATTAGTATGAATTAGAACGATTGTGTGTCTTCTTTGTTGCACCTTGACTATGGCAAATATCCAAAATAAGAGCACACCATAAACACACTGACTCATCAGATGAATATCTCTCTCTAACTTGGCTCACCTCTGTGTGTTGTCCAGTGACCCCACCCATTTGCTACATCTGGCAGGTTAAAACAAAGCTCTCAGGTTAACATGACAGCTTTTTTCTTTTAATACCGTGAAAAAAAACCCAAGCCCTTAAGCAAAATATCTCATATGAAAAAAACAAATCTGTTGGGTCTTTCCAGACTTGGAAGGTGGTGAAACTCTAACTCATTCTGTTTATCCTGCCAAAAAGGACACATTTATCAAAAGTGGCTTTAGACTTTCTTACCATGCTGTGACTATTTCATCTCCAATTTGCATTTACGCCAGTTTTTCCATTTTTAATTTTTATGCCGATAGCAGAAAAGGCAGAGTGTGCTCCAAGAGGTCAAAAAACATCTAAAGAAATGCTGTAAATTTAAAAAAAAGATAAAAGTAAGGGCTGCAGATAATATATGATAAAACCATAGTACACAGCAGAGAAGCCACAGAGAAGCTCTTCCTGTGACTGTTATTTCCCCTGAAGGAAACTCAATAAACAATAAACCCTCAACAAGAGCATCCTTGATTGTGAGTATGAAACCATGACTTCATCAGACCCGACTCAAATGTCACATTTTTAAGGATGCAACAAAGCAGACAGTATGTTTTAAAACAGATACTGTTTATCCCAAAAGACAAACTGTAAAATTTTTAACCAAGGCTAGAAGCCAAAGAGAGGAAACCAACCAGTTTTGATGTTCTAACAATGTTTCGTCTGTGAACGCTCCATCAACAAATATGTGTGTGTGTGTGTGTGTGTGTGTGTGTGTGTGTGTGTGTGTGTGTGGAGGGGCTGTTTCCCAGAGGCTTTAGATCCTTATACGGGTTTATTAGAGCAACTTGCCTGTTTTACCCTCAAAGATATGTTTAAATCAGATTCTGTGAAAAAAAGCAAGATAATAAGACCACAAAAGGCACTAGAACCTAAACATTTGTAAAAAAAAGTGTTGTAAAAAAGACGATTTTCGTTAACATTTAAACTAATGAAATGGTAGATCAGACAGAGAGAGGGGGGGAAGAGATGCGGCAAAGGGACGGACTAAAACCCGGTCCGGCCGCTCTCGGCCGTATGTGGTGGTTGCCCGCTCAACGCACTCAGCGAAACGGGCGCCCAATGAGTTTGTAAATAAAATCAGCAGAAGAGTTTTCTCATTGACTTTCACCAGGCTTTCTGAAACCACAGGAATCTTCACCTGCTACCACACTAGAAAACCTCTAACTAAAGCTAGCAAGCTCGGAGCATAATAGCTCACTCGAGTTGGTCGGAATTGCTCTTGCAGCCTCTTTCTGTTTAGTCTGAATTTTTCCATTTACTGAAGTCTGACATTTAGTTCCCTTGAAAGTCACTGTTGACAGTTTGTTTTTTTGGCAGTATGCCAGTGAATCCACTCATTGCAGTGATTTTCCAATAAAGCTCTTCCAATCAACCTTCACTGGATATGAAGTGTAATACCAAGATTTATGTGTGTTTTTGATCCCCAGGTGTGAGCTGAGTGTGTTGCAATCGGGTGACGTTTGTTTTACTCGTTCCAAGTTTCATTTTTAACCCTTCTGACTTCTATTTGCTAATTACTGATTCTACTTATTGGTTCTTGTAGAAAAAAATATGCCTGCACTGGTTTTCTGCAGCCATCCAATTGTTTCAGTATCTCTCACAATGGAGAAACAGTGGAAAAGTTTGCATATACAAAAACTCTGCTGTTATGAGTTTGACATCATTGTTTTTTCAAGGTGCAGCTGTCAGAAAATGATGCCAGGAACCGATAAACTCAGACATTTTGAAACATGTTATTAACTAGAAGGGGTTAGAGATCCCCGCAGCAGTTATCGATATTCTGCACTAAATCAGATTCTCTCTCTCTCGTTGTTTTTCTAGAAAACCTTTGAAAAAGACTAACACAACAACTTTAAAGGATATTCAGACTGGGTATATAAACAGGATTCACTGAGCCTAAACTGACTCACAGCTGTGCCATGGTCTCACCAACAAACCCACGTCTGTTGGTTTCTGGTGAAAACCCTGCAGAGATCCACAAAATATTTTGCATTTTCATAACGCTGGCCAGAGAGCATACAGTGTAAGCCAATACAAGAGCCCGAGAGAAAGTAATACATCTGTTATGGGTTATTGGAAAGAGTGAAAAATTGATTGGAGCACCTGTACATCTTGTAAGCTTTGCTTTTTGTTAGCACCAAGTGTACAAGGTCACTGTAGGCTATTTTTTTGGTTGTTTTTTAAGTTAAGGCATTGAAAGTTAATGTAAAATTTGTATGAAATCTATTACATGAAGTTGAAATACTTTAGGGATGTGCTATACATAAATGATGGATGCATTGGTCATGTGAGGAAAAACTTCTGCTTTGGGGAAAAAAATAACGTGAGTCTGGAATTGAGCATTTAATGGATATTTCGTGACAATATGAAAGCTTTTCTGATGCTTAAGAAACTCAGCAAATGTGAAAGCTACAGTGAGGTATTTAGGATGTGAAGATGGAGGTAAGGGGGATTTTCAGGGGTTTGCTGGACAGGAACACGTCCCAAGGAATGAATGGAGAGAGAGAGGGAGGGTGGTCGACGCCAGACACAGAGGTCTTTTGTGTTTGTCTATCAGCTGGAAATCACTAACAACACAGCAGCCCACCACTCCACCCTGTGTGTGTGCTAGTGCATAAACAGTATGTCAGTGACTGACATTTGCTTTTCAATAGCCAACTGTAGAGCAGAATAAGATAAGGGAGTTTTGCTCAAAAGCCAACTTGTTCCCTTGGCATGAAACAAATCCTCAGACAAATCCAAGAGTCTGTCACTCCAGTTACATCATGCTGCCTTCAATCTCTTCATCACAGATGAAGGTCAAACAAGTGCCTTCTAATTTTTGTTTTTAAAAAAATATATATTTACATTTCAGTGAAATATGAATTAATGAAATTATGTTCTCCATGTTTCTCACAGTCAAAAAGTCCAAAGATCAAACCCAACAATGACCTCATCTTATTTCATGGAGACTAACGCTCATTCAAAAAATTATTTAGCAACAGCAGTGAGCGAGATGTTCTTGCAAGATACTGAACACTGTGAGTATTTTGCAAGCCACTTTGTAACCCAGCATCAAAATCGAATCTGTTTTCATGAACAACTGCACAGCTTTCCATATTTTCCAGTGGAAGGACCGAGGAGTCCCAGAGCAGGACCATGCTACCAGATGCAAATTAGTGTTCTTTTGAATACAGAAAACGTTATTTCTTTGGATGCAATAACCTTTTCACTAACTTATTAGAAAGTATTACTGTTTCTAGCTTGACAAAGTTGAAACAACTTACTATGTTAGTTTCAAGTTCATATTTTTTACTGAAATATAACCGTTCTTGCATTATTCATCAGCCCAGGCTGCGCTGTCCTGAGTTGACCACATTGAGTATATTCACACACATTGACTTCATACACATCTACAAGGAGGAGAAACTCAAAGCAAGATTTTAGAGTAAACTGAAGGAAGAATTAAAATAGGTCCATTTGTGGGGTTTTCCCTGGTTGAAAAAAGCAAATAAAAATCCACAAATCATTACTGGGAGTTGTTTATTAAAGACAACGATGTCCCTAAAGGACACCACATGTTTGTCTCCATGGAATAACGTGACAGTTGATCTATTTCATTTGACAGCCAAAGAAACAGTTAAGGTACTGTAAGAGCAAATGTGTTTTTGCGAGGTCTGTCATGTGGAATATAGACCAGTTGTGTATTGTGACACTTTTCATGAGAAACAAGACACTACTGTTTTTTGTCAACAGTGGTACTTGGTGTTTTTTATGCCCACTGTTATAACAATGAAGCTCTTGATAAAATATAAAGTGTGATTTCTGCCTCTTTTTTCCTCAGGAACTTAAAAGGAAATACCTATTACAATTACACAAAGTATCATTGGTGCACACACTTGCTATTCTTTCCTGCTAGTGCACTAGCAGGAAAGAATATTTTTAAAAAAGGCTACGAAATGCATTACAAGCACCTGTGTACTTGTGACAGTCAAAAAGTTGGAACACTAACCATTATCAGCCATCATTTTACATATAAAATCGAAGGTGAAGGCCCACCAACCAGTTTTCAGCCAGAAGAACGAGGACACATTGTTGATGCTGTGAGTTAGCATTAGCTAGTTAGTCTTAGTAAAGTAATGTTATCAAGCTAGCAGGATTTTTTTGTGTGACATTATATGTATTTAACGTTATTTGGAATTTATTCATGCTGAATTTGTCAGAACCACGATAAGGTATTTATTCTCAGCTAGCATGTGGCTAGCAACCAAATGCTAGCAGGCAAATTGCCCATTTCGAATCCTGTTGACCAACTTCCATTACATTATTTTATAAGAGTTTTCTGACTGATGCTAATTCTTAGAAGATAAAATAAAAGTCAGGGTTCTCCTCCAGCAAAATGCAGCCAAATCAGGTGCTTCAGCTTGAGGACAACAAAGGGACCGGAGGACATTAACAAATACGTCCTTTAACGGTAAACACCAACGTTTTAACACTACACTGTCTTCATCAGAGTCCTAAAGTGAACTGGGACCATTGACTTTAATATTGGCAAAACTTATTTTAAGGACCTTTTCATCATCAAAGCCTTGCCTTGAGAACTCACAATGGTGATGAAATGTTCATGCTTAATAAATTGTGAGTCATGGGTCCGACTCTTTGACGTCTATCAGGGCTTTGTGAATTCATAACATACTGTTTGTTGTTAAGTTTGACTCCACTTACTTTCCTTTATGTGTAGAGTATTATTTGAGTGCAATAAAAGAGTTATTTCAGCAAAGATTTTAAACCGTGCATTTATAAACCACAAACATCTTTCAGACACAGGGTTCGCTCAGACTTCAAGTGTCGAAAGAAGACGAGAGCGGCAGAGAATCAAAGACACACTTTTTTCTGTTATTGGTTAATATAATTAAAGACGTTTTGGTGTGGCATAATAAAGCTGTTGAACAAGACCACATTCTTGTCTTAATAGCAGAAGTCACAGTGAATAATTAAGCTTCAAAGAGTAATTTAATACTACATTGCATGGTGCATGAAGGTTAAACCTTTGAAGCCTGCAGCTCGTCTATTCACACCCTAAACACTGATGTCAAAGCAGCTGTTCTGCATCAGCAGCCAAAAGCTAAATATTTGCTGTGACATCACCGCTTTGAGATGGGGGCAGATTTAGAGATATAACATAACAATGCTTTCACAAAGAGAGACCAACGGAGCTTTGTTTCCTAAGGAAACTGAGCTACGATTGCAAATAATACACTGGAGCGTAACGTGTCTACAGGCACAAACTTTCATATTTGTCATCTGAAACAGTTCTGAAATTATTATTAGTATTATTATTATTATTATTATTATATAACTATTGAGTAAAAAAAGAATTAAAGAGGCGAGAAATTACTTTTTTTTAAACTTTTTTAAATTTTACTTACATAGTTTTTTTTTTTATTTCTTTTATACCAAAACAGGTTCAATGTTCGTCTTAAACTGTACACATTTCATATGGTTAGGTGTGGTTTCACTTTGATGTCATGTGTGCACACTAAACCTTATTTGAAATATCTAAGGTTGGTGTAGTGGTAGTAGTTTACTTACACCCACCCAAAAAGAACAGTTCAAAGAAATCATTAAAACCCTCAAATTATCTCAACATTCATGTCCATGAGGCGTGTGTGGAAAATTCTCACCACAACTTCCTCTTTTTCTTGTTTTCACCACGTATCCAGTATCCATATGCTTCCACCTACTTGACAGTGATGGGTTCCCAGATGGGCGTTCATCTGACCTCAGCATGCTGTAAGCTCAGCAGGTAGCCTACTATTGCCAATTGGGTGAATCAAATAAAGTGAATGAACAACATCCTTTTCTTAACGCCTCACATGCTGTTGATGCTTTATGTGGCATAACCATTCCATTCTCTCCCTCATCCTTTGAGAAATTCTTGTCTATTTTCTAACACATTGAACCGTTTTTCACATTAGGCTCTGCCTGCTCCTTTAACTGGGTGTTCCTGGCACCCATTTATATGCTATAACCTCTAAAACCTGGCTAAACTTTGTGTAAGCGCTGATATCTGCAGGTGAACATGCTGGCAAAAGATAAGATTTTTAGTTAGAGGAGTACTGGCCAGTGCTTGGCTTATGGTTGTGTGTTGATATACTCCGTGTGGAAAGCAAAAATATGAAACTTTTTTTTTAAGTGCAAGAACACTGGCCATTGTCCAATCAGGATTCAGTTCTTTATTGGCTTTTTAAAATTTATGTGCAAAACCTTAAATAACGTCCAGCAGAGGAAGTCTTAAACTGGGATCCCCTCACCACACTGGAATCCCTGATATATTAGCTGTTGACCTCAGACATGTAATCAGCATACTAACTGATCGGTTCCCATTTTCCTGGATTACTGTAGGTCTCAATGTCTTAAACATGAAGAAAATGCTGGAACATTAAACTAAACCTTGGTTAGAATTTATCCAGACCAAGACAACTTTTTTTCATGTCAGACGACCTTTTGGCTATTTGTCCCAAACTGTGCTCCAGGGAAGGTTTCAGCATCTGTCATTTTGGTCTGGAGAAAATCTATGTTTCTTGATACTCAAGCCTAGTTATATTTTGTGAACTTTGGTAACCATCAGATATTTGGTAACATTTCATTAAAGCGAAGCTGTTCAACGGTCACAAAGGTGGATCTGAGGAACATAAGTAAATGGGATTTCTAATGTAGTCTCCTCTTTTTGTTAACTTTTCACACATTGCTTGCATACAATGGCCAAGATGCAAAGCTAATAACAGAAGAATCTGAAGGTCATTAAATGTCTCTATGGGCGCTTTCCATCATCCCAGTTGTAAAGTTAGGGGTTTCAGATTTTCACTTTTTCTGAGACTCCCTCCATGTTGGCCAAAGATAAAGCAGCAGGTTTAGATAATAAGGTTAATGCTCCTTTATGTGGACTTTGAGATGACAGAAAGGAAATGTAAAAACGTCTTCCTTTCCATGACAATAAGCAGCCCTGTCTCCTGATAACACCACATGAAAGCTCATGTTAAATAGAAGCTGAGGTCATATGAGGATAGCTATGATAATGTTTCGCTACAGGTCAGAAAAGTCTTAGTAAATCTGCAGCTCTACAGCTGGGTGTGGATTGACTCACTCGCCCTAAATTGAAAGGTAAATCCTTTTCCTTTGCTCTGAACAGTCAAGACGAGTTGGTTTTGACCCTTTGACCTATAGCAGAGCGAGCAACAAAAATTCCCCCTCAAACAAAATGAACTTCTCCTCAATCCCTGTATTCATCTTTCCAGTTTCATTCACTCAGTTTTCAGAAGTTAGCAAAATAAGACAAGAAGCCAGTCTGCAAGTCAATGAAGATAAAGATAGAGTAGCGCTGAGACCATGCAGAGGTCTAATATAGTTTCCTGCTGTGTTTTGAGTTCAAACCAACCCAGTCCCTGAGCGTCATCAATCACTGCAAACTCTGAGCTGTGAACTGATGCGCGGATATCGGCAAGGTTGTTTTATGCCATGAACCATCTGGTCTCTTATTTAGATGCATACACCGGTAAGCACAGTGCAATAAAAGTGTTAGACAGATATACTAGAGTCAACTAAATAATTTTATCTAGAGTGAAGTTTAACTTGGTCCCCTTTCCTCGCCTCCACACAATGTGTATGTTATTAAAACCGTGCTGTGAGACGTTTTATTGATTCTGGGTCAGCTTCTCTCTCTCCTCTTTCATCTGCAGAGCCCCTACGTGTTTCCTGTTTGCATCTACATCTCTTCTCCCTCTCTTCTCTCTTTACTTTTTACTGCAGCTGAAGTACACATGAGGCTTCAACTGTATGAAATAGGAAAATCCATCTTCAAAAGTATTTTTGTGCAAATGTTTTTTTTCCTCCTACGGTACATTGAAAAAATAAAATCAAGCAGACCTGACACATTTAAATGTGGTATTAATAACAGAAAGAAACATGTTTGTTGCTACACATGAAGATGTCTCATTTAGCAGTTATCACTATTTGTTTTCATGGAATCCAACTGCTTCAGTTTTCGCTGTTTCAACGTAATTACGAAATAATTTTATTTTTTACAATCTACACTCATGGATGAATACACAACACGTTTATCTGCAGTTGGAGATAGATAGACAGTTTTAAAATTAGCTTCATGTACAATAACTCTTCTCCATAACGATAAGAAGTAATCAGTGTGATTTTTTAAAATAATTGTGATATACGCTACTGCCAAAAAGTAAACGGTATACAGACTGGTACTTATATAGAACCTTTCTACGCTACCTGAGCACTCAAAGTACTTTCTACAACATGACACATTCGCCCAAGCACTTCATCTACACTTACGCGCTTTTTTAACAACTTGGGGTATGCAGACTAGCATAGCCAAAGATTTAACCACCGACCTTCCAATTAGTAGATTGGAAGATTGTTCTCTATGGCTACACCTGTCCTTCATAAAGTATATAATACTGCAACGTGTACTCACGGTCTAAGTGTTGATATACATTATACAAAGCTATGGCGGTGTCACTGTTTGCAAGCAACACAACCAGTGCGGCAACCGCAATGGACCCATGAGATTGTAATCAATGAAATGTCTTTTTGAAGAGTTGTGGTAGACAAGTGATTACAGCAACCAGTAAAGTAAATATCCTTCACATTTAGTGCATATGATGAGCCGTGCTCAAATTTACTTATGTTTCTCTTATGTTTCGTTGGTAGAGTTACATTTTTTATGGTGTTGTCTGAAATTAGTTTGCTTTTTAGTTTCCATTTATTCCATGTTCATCGCTTCCACTTCCATTCCAATTTGAAAGTGCCAAGAAGAGTGTTGACTAAGATGGATTAGGAACACCGCAGGCAGGTTTTAAGTGTCTGCAAGTTGAAATGAACCAAGAGAAGAGGTCTAAATGGTCATGAGATTTAATGGCAGTCAGAAGCGAAAAATGTCTGATCTCATGGTGTGCTTTTTATTTCTTTTCTCTCCTGCCTGTTTTCCGTTCTTCTTCAGCCTCTCATCTATATTTTTCCCCTTCTCCATTTGTTTCTGCCTGGTTGGGTTTGTTGATGGCTTCTCGTTTTTCTTACCGGTTTCTATTTGTTACATCATCACCGCATCACTCATGCACAGTTTGTAGGAATGTGCATTTGGTCCATGCGCTCCATGGATGAGGAATCTCCATGTGAAACCAACGCATTTTATAAGATAAACGACGAGCCAGATCTGCTTTAATGCTACTTTTTTTTTTTATCGTCGCCTCTTTATTAGTTTTACATTCTTTCCTCTCAAGCTCATTCTTAATACTTTGTCCTTCTCACACTCTACTCATCAGTCTGTTTTTTCTTTTCTAACCAAAACGTCACGGCCAAGCCCAAGCCTATCCAACACACATAGTTCATCAGTGAATCCCATCCAAGCATCTGTTTTGGACTTGTTGGATTGTCGGTTTCGTGCCAAATCTAAGAGGCACAGAGCCATTGCGTGTGCTTGAGAGAGAGTTTGTGAAGAAAGAAGTGAATTCTCAAAATTATTAGTGAAAGGTTAGATAGCTTTTTTGCTTTCATGTGGATAACTAGAGATCTTTTTTTTTTTTTTTTACCTTGGACTTGTCAAATATCTCTTTAATAATCTTTATCCAAGATTAACCATGTCCTCTTGCCATGTGCGTTTGTTTGTTAAATTATGCACTTAAATGGACATCACCCACTAACGCATTTTCACGCAAGCACAGTAATAAAAGTCAACAAAATGTCAACATGTCGCAAAAGAGTGCAGCACCAAATGGTTTTAAGTGGCTGCAGTGAGGATCCGCGATAAGCTCCTCGCTTCCAGCACCTGTTAGCTGCAAACAGCTGGTGTGCCTTACAGACACCAACAACATGCCTTATAAGTGGCTGTGGTCAGACGTGACCTATTTTTGTCATATAGAATTGTGCTTGTTGTTTGGCAGTGACTTTTTGCTTTATTCCACTTACACAAAGACCTGCTGTGGTCATCAGTTGAAGGAGGAGAAGGAGGAATAAACGTCTCAATGTTAGTCAGTTCAGTGAAGCAGACTGTGTGAATCGCAAAGGCTTAGCAAATCACTAGTTTAGCATGGGAAACTGACTCTGAGACTAACGGAAGAGCTCTCAGCCTCTTAATGTACTGACAGTCAGGTGATAAGTGGGTATATTTTGCCCTGTGCTACACAGATCACGACGTTCCCATCAGAGCTCTTGGCTTAACCCTGCTTTCATCTTAAACTGTCTGGCATGATGGGGTGGACGCTTGTTTTTCTGAGTCAACTGTGTTGTGATTCCTGTGAAAGCTACTGATTAGCTTTAGTTTGTCTCAAGGACACAGTCTGATTGTTATATGACATTCTCGCTGTTGTAAAGCTGTCATAATTGAGAATGTATAACTGCTTTCCAGCTTCTCCATTCATCTGTTAAAAAAATGGCAACAAAACTTTGGAGTTTCATCTCTGGTTCTCCGGTCACTTCACTGGAACATTTTATAAGAAAAGGGATGGCGCCTCCTTGGTCTGCCAGCTTGATTTAACCACCATCTTGGCTTTTTCGCGTACCAGTTCCACTCTTTAAAAAGTCAATCTAGTGACGCGAGCTGAAGAAGAACAGAACGTGTTGAGTTTCAAAACCAGCTCGAAGGAATCAGTAAAAGTGGACAGGCTTCCAATGGCTTACAAATGAACCGAAGGAAAATTCCGGGGGGGTTTCAATTAGCACGATAGTACGTGTGTCTGCATGTGTGAGCATTTGTAGGGAAGTAATGAGATGTAAACATGTTTAAGTGTTTGTCACCAGCGATTGCCCGCCTGCATTTTCTCTGTTATCCACTTATGCATTGGAGAAAAACTAGACATTCCTGTTCCCGTCCACTGAGGACCACAGGGGCATGGAGCAGCACTCTCTGATTGTTTCATACAAGTAGAGCAGAGAGAGAGGAGGGGGTGAAGAGGTTAAAAAAAAAAAGGTAGAATGTAAGCCAGACACAAAAAGAGATTTTGAGTGGGGGCAACAGGAACTAAGGGGGCTGAAGATATACTGCTGTGAGCGTCCAGACATTCAGACTGAGGGGAAAAGTCCTGTTGGCAATGTCTGCAAGAGGAGGACTTATATCAGTGGAGTGGGTTAGTGGGTTTATGAATGACTGTGTGTGTGTGTGTGTGTGTGTGTGTGAGAGCAGTGGTGGGATTCTCGAAGGGCTCTCTGGAGTCACTGGTATGTTGAAGCTGATTCAACATATGCACTGAGACGAGTGTGACGTTAATGTGTGTCAGCTGCAATTTGTTTACCTACAGCAGGGATGTTGTGTGGGTAATTGTATTGCGGGCTTACATTGGTGGTCTACATTGCTTATGCGGTGGCCAAGTTTGGACCTCTGAGCCCCAAGGAAACCACATGCCAGTCGATGTGGTCGACTGGCATGTGGGAAAACTACTGGACAAATACTGTGCAGCCCCCCCCTCTTGTGTCAAAAAAACAGATCATATTCATTGGGGTATAAACATATGACATTCCGGTGTGTCCTGGGGCATCCAATGCCAGAAGGTTAACAGCAGCTACTTTGGGCCCTGTGGTTTGAGGGTTTCGATCTTTGGCTTGTTTTGGCACAACTCAGGATGGGGTCTGGGTAGTTTGTAGCAGGGTCAGTGCATCAGATCGCAGCAGGATGCATTGTACTGTGGCTTGAGACCAGTGCCATCGGGGAGTTCACTTGAAATGTCACAGTGTACTAGGTCTCCACCAATATTTAGGTGGGTGGTGTATGTCAAAGTAACATCTACATAGCTGTCAGTATGCAAGGTTTCCCATCTGGTCAATGTTTTTCATTTCACCCTTCAGTAGTTTTAATGCTTTAGTGTAGAAAAAAAAGCATGATTCATGACACGTGTGAGGTTTTTCACAAACTAGCACATGTGAGTGCAGCAGTATTTTCTGGCATGTCACGTTAGTCTGTCGTTAGGTCGTTGTTAGGCAAAACAATGACGTCATATCATATTAAGCATAATTCAATATTTTGTAAATAGAATTCATATGTTGTGAATATAAATGACAAGTTACTGCCATGAAACGAAATGATACTAAGCTTTTCCATGGTCTTTTAGGTCCATAAGCAAAGAAATTGTTAACTTTAGCCTGTTGGTTGCTAGGAAACATGATGCTGTCTTAATATCTGATAAAAATAAGAACCCTTAGGGGCCTAAAATGAACTTGTGTGCCAGCTTTGGTTGCTCAACTCTTGATCATGTAGGAGAAGCTTGCAGGCAAACAAACTGAGAGTTTTTTTCATCGTTAAAATATAAAACTACAATTGTATAATCACTTCTAATAAGTCAATGTCAAGGAAGACCACATTTTAAAATCTGAATATGGTTGAAAGAGCTGAAGACTTCCCACAAAGTTTTATCAGTTCTATAAACAAACCCTCTAGTGCCTGAGCTGTGGGTCCAGGAAAAGAAAAAAAACAACACACCTTTCTTCAATCTGCAAACAAAAGAACATCATTTTACAACTTCGAAATGATGACCAGAGAATGCAAGCTTTGCACAAAATCCATCAGGCATTGCACAAAATCCACAATTTTTTCAGTAACACAAGAATTTGTAACAACCCTGCATGAAGAATCTTGCCTGCAAGTCACTGCCCACATTTGTTTGACTGGCCCAAGTGCTTTAAGAGAGCAGTTTTACAGATTACAATGATAAAGGCCAAACAGGTTTAAACCAAACATTTGGCAGGCAAACACATGCAAAAAAAAAACACATTTGCAAATCAAGCTTTTCAAATCAAGCTTGTGTTGACAAGTACAGAATTGCGTAAGATAGAGGTTACATATGGTAACGTCTAGCAAAACAGCGGTGTTAGATTATAAATGGATTAAGGCTCCAGTGGCACACCTGATGCAGTCAATTATTGACTGGTGTTGTGATGACTGCATGACTCTATAAACACCTGACAGTCTGTTGGGTCAAAGGTTCATCTCTACTAATACTATCAATAAACTTGCCACAGAATCAAAGAAAATAAGCCAAACTATAAAAAAAAACATGCAGGGATTCTGACTGTTGAGCACAAACTTAGAAAAATTAGGTGTTTTACTTACAGCGCTCTCATTTCTAGTACTAATAATGATTCCCTTTCACTTAATCCATCATAAACATCTGGGTTTCCAAGACATTTATATGACTGATATGGTATTCTTTCTTTCTTTTTTTGTTGAAAGGGTACACTTGACCACAAAGCCAAGACCATGAAGTAAAATTGAAAGAATGGCAAAACATCCTGCCATTTTCAGTAATAGAGAGTACAATGAACAACCAATGAGTTCCAATTAAACCATGAAAAAAGTTTAGAGTCGGAAAGCTTTCACAAGAGCCACACATACGATTGGTTTATTTAAATAATCTGTTCTGGATACAGCTATTAGGCCATTGAAACTTGTCACTCAGTAAAAGCCATTTACCCATTTATTACACATACTGTATATTAGTGGACTGCTGTCAGATGCTGTGGGACATTGTGTATATTTCAGACAAAAACCTTGGATGGTATCTTTAGAAACTGTCCATTCCTCTTAATTCAACTCACATGTCCTATACACATATATAGTTATCTGATGATTGAGTGATTCTCCCTTGGAGCTGAAGTTTTTTTTCTATTATAATGACAAATACACCCAATTACTTCCAGCCAGAGTTCCAGTTCTGCATCAGTCACTGCAGATGTTTCTAAATTCACTGTAACTGTGCAGATTCCTTCATGCTGAAACCAGGCTCCATCTGGTCTTTAACCCAGGGTCAGCGGAGTTGTCTGGGCTCACATCATTAGTGGCAACATTAAAAACTTTTAGTTGAGGGCTTTAAAAATTCAAATCTGGATTTCATCAGTTAACTTAATGGGATATAAAGATAATCATTCAGAAAAGTACTGTATGAGTATTAGCTGGTAAAGATGCATTTAATGTACCATCCAGTCTACAAAAAGTATATTTGCAATATTTTTTCTTGAATGAGCAATACTACATTCTAACTTTTGTTCGTTGTTGGGTTTTTTTATACAAAGTACCAGACATACACAATAGCCATTGACTAAATTAGCATTCTTGAAATCAATTTTATAACATGTTAAGTGTATCTCAAACCTTCTACTTCTGTACTTGCCCTTCTTAAGCACATGAGTGCATATTCAAAAAGATATCTAGTCTTATATTAAGCACATTAAGAGTGTGCACGTCATGTTGGTGATGTCATCACAATGATGTTTGCTAGTTAGCTAAGTTAATGCTAACTGGCTAGCATTCAAGAGTATATATATTTTTTAAATATGAACTTTTAACATATTGTGGCATTACTTGGGTTCATGCAGTTTTCATTGCAGTCTTTACCGTCTGTACTCTGTACCACAATAACAGCTGTTGACAACAGAAAGGTTTCTGCAACAGTTTGTTTATTGCTTCTGGTCTTAGCTAGTGTTTGCTAACACCAGTGACTGGAACTTTATTTGAAGTGGATCTAACACTGTCAGACTTGGGCAATTAGCCAATTAACTCTCATTTGATATTAGAATTTAATCAAACTCTTTATTAAAGAAAAACTCAGATGATGTACATACAAAGGCACAAATCTTACGTGGTCAGATATGGTTTGAAAAAGCTATTTGTGATAGCTTCCAGTAGTTTTTGTTATATATATATTTAGGTGTTTGAAGTGACAATCAGATTTCCAGTTTCTTTCAGAATTCTTGGGAATCTGGAATTTTCTATTAGAAGTTTATTGGGTTGCAGAGGGTTAATGTAAAAGAACTAGTGTTGTGTTTGTTCAGGTGTTTGACAAATTGCAATTGTGAGATACACGCAGTAGTTAGGTTGAGTCACTGTCAAACATTGCACTTATCATTCAATCTTTTTTGATTTAAGACAACACTACTCTGCCAAAATACATGCTACATATTGCACACAGTGCACTTTTTGGATTTGTATTAATGGAAGAATGCAAACTGAGGCAGTTTTACGTCAGTGTGTGTGAAGCTATTATTTCAAGATAATATCGGCACTGGAAAACTAATAGACCTCCAATGTTGAAGGCTGTATTAAAACTAAAAACAATGCCCTAATACGAGAGGCAATTAAATCTTTTAAATCAATTTATTAAACATGTTTTGCTTAATAATATTGTTATTCATTTGGTTGATGCATGGTAAATGTAATGTTCCTTTCCTTCCATCTCTTACCTTGGAGATGTAAGCTTTGATGCCTTCGGCCAGTTTGATGCAGGGTTCGCCAAAGAGCTGGGCTAGCTGATCTGGGATGTCCTGGTCCTTATCCAGAGCATTTAGTAAACTCAGGCATTTTAACTCCTCTGTCACTCCCTGGCTACGGACCTATAGGACAAACATGAGACAAAAACAGAGAAAGTTAAACGACTGTTAAATGACAGTAATTCTTGATGCAAATTGATCCTCATGAGATGCGGAACCCAAAGATCCAGCGTATCATATAATATTTGTCAGTAGCTAGAAGACAATCGTTATCACAACTGTTTCCACAATAACTATCCCAAAATCAAGTCTTATTAATCATTTCTGATCGCTTACATGGGTCCATAAACATCCTTAAATTGATTTATTCTTTCCCTTTACTCTTGATATTTATGCACGTCAGTTAGTCATACTCTTGTGTATCATCACTCTGTCAGCATTTTCAGAGCATCAGCTCATGTGCTGTCAGTTTCCTTGAGCACGTGTTTCTAATTTCTGCTATTTTTTTCTGCAACATTATCTTGAGGCACCAAACCTTTCTGCAGGTTTTCAAGGATGGAAATAACTGATATAAGCAGGTTTAAGTAAATAAAAGTCAATCAGAAGCAATAACAACTAGGATAAAATAATAATTTGAGGATTATTTTAGAATTTGTGCATTTTTTTTAAGTGTTTGGGGGGGAAATGGCATTCGTCTCGGATTTATTTGTAGGCTGAGACCAAACGTAACGAGAATATTTTGGCACAGGTGCACCACTGAAATGCAGGTACTTATGCAACAACACTTAGTAAAGGGTTTTTCCTAGTGTGAACATTTCTTATCATGTGTGCAGACATACACACATATGGAGTCTAATAAGAGACAATTGAATCAACAATTCCTCAGTGGGCAGAGGGGAAATTGTTTGTTTTGCTACGCCTCCTGTTTGGCAGCGACTTCCATCCCAAATAAGAAATGTTTTCATGTAATTTTAGGCAGCATGGGTCAAATAAAACATCTTTGGGAACCAGATTGTCTACGGTGCTCTAGCTTTGGAGTTATGCACACAGATGTGTAAGTGTGTGTATCCGTGTGTGGATATCTTTCAGGGAGGTTGTCGGCATCACGATCTGAAAGCCCTGTTAATGACTCTGTAACAAGCACTGATGAGGAGAGAGATTACAGTCCTGCCCTCCTTCAACCCTCCTCTGTATTTTTATTAATTTCTTTCTGCTTGACCTCCATTTTCTAATGAAACCCCTTTTCTTCCTCTGTGTTCTTTTCCATCCCCTGCCTTTTCTTTTCCCACACCAGCTCATGCTGATGCAAACGTCTGTCTCCCTTTCCTGCGACTGTGTGGGCAATTTAATTCAAACCAAGTGAGAAGGACAGAACCCTTACGGGAAAGACCACCGGGGCCACATCTCAACATTGCTGCCCAGCCCTGACAAAAGATGACTCACGTCTCTAATGACTTCACTTCTATTCAAGGACAAATCCCAATGAGTCTAATTAGACACACATGTTGGTACACATTCCAGTTACAAGTCTATGTCTAGTTTGAGGTCAACTTTGAGAGGCTCTTATTATCCATTACAGTCAAATTTACAAAATGTGCAAAGCTGACAAAAAGGTTTTCTTGACCTATCTGACCTTTGCATGACCCAAAAACCTGTGTTTCATATAAGACGGTGTCAGTAGCAACACAAGCATGAACCCGACAGCTTTTTGGGAGAAGGACAAGAAGACAAAATATCTAATGGAAAGTTGAGTCTTCACTGGATACATTACTGTTAGGGAGAGCATTTGCAACTTGACTGTTTCTCCTGTAAAAAACAAGTCGACATCTGAAGTTATCACATAGATCTACAAGGTTTTTATTTAAGTTGTAGCTCTACAGAACAAACTCTTTCAAAGTAGCCACATTTTGTCTAATTCAGCATTTTAAGATTATCTGTACAGCTTTTTATTTATATATTATACTATATGAAACTGAGCAGCCTCAAGTAGGTGCTTGTGGCTCGCAGGAATTAATTTTATATGCTGGCCCTGTTATTTGAGAGCTGTACTAGTATATATATGAGGCAGAAAATAAGGAAATGCATAAAAGGTCTTCTTAAAATAGCTACCAAAAAAGTCCCACGTATTCCTTGTTTAAACCTGCAGAGGGTAAAAATGTGCAAATCCTTTAACTTAATGGCATTTAATGGTATTCTCTGCATGTGATGAGGTTAAACTTAATCGCACACAAAATTACATACCGCTGAGTTAATTAGAGTACACGCTCATTTTAAGCGTTTTGTGAAACTTTAAGGGTCATTTGTGACTGTTGGCGTCACTCTTGAAGACTTGGCTCAAAAACGTCTTTCTTTGAGAAGTGACTTAAACTCACTCATCTATCTACTCTCTATTGTTTTTCACCATTGCGATGAGAGAAAAGGAAGCACAGCAGGTCATTTTAGATCATCCGAATACAAGCAGGATACATCCCAACAAAAACTGCTGACAGTGGAGTATGGGCAGAGACACCCCGTGCATTGCGAGGAGTGATGACAGCAGAAGTGATAGGGAGTTTCACACATGCATGAGTGGATCTGAGCTCACTCAGCACACGAAACAGAATGAAAGTGAGTTGCGTTTCTTTCTGGCGCCTTTGCCAAAACACACTCCCTGCTTTGGTGGATCTGGTTGAAGGATTTAATTGCTATTAAGGAGTTCCTTTGTATATAAAAATAAAAGATTTTACAGACCATGCTTTGCAAGTGTGTTTGCACGCAAGCATGTGTGTCCATTAAGTTTTGACAGGGCCGGTAGGGAGTGTTTGATCTATTATGGGAAACAGTCTTGTCCATGTTAGTGAAGAGATAAAGCCCATGCACATCAGTGCACAGAGCTAAAAACAGGATTAGAAGTAATCTTTCTGCTCCATTAGTGGATGGAAACGAGGCCAGAGGCCAAACTGAGCTTCCACAGAAACATTATCACAAAGTTAATGCACTTATTTGTTTCTGAATTTAAACTAATAGTAAGTTAAGTGTGAAAAAAACATCCTACGTCCTCTCAGTGGAGAAATGATGACATCATCACTAATTAGGACTAAACCTTTGAATACTTAAAAAGAAACAAATTGTAATTTGCAGTAAACTAACTGAATGTGAAATAACCTAAAGGTATTTAAATTGCACTTACAACTTACCATCAATTTACCACTGTGAATATATTTACGTACCTCCAATTATGATTGTATATGCTTTTCTTAATTTGTGATCATTTTCTTCTGATTCTGTGTCAATTGGCATTGGGTAATTGACCCAGAATTGGGAAACTGGAAAAAGATGGATTGATGGATGGTTTTCGGTTGTACACATACAATGAAATTGCAGGACAATATGAACCATCCACTGAAGCTTTGACTACCTCAGCTGGAATTCTGTTATGTATAAATAATAAATACCTCTCCACAGACAAATCTCTGCAGTCAGAAAAAAAAGAAAATTGTTAACAAAATTTTAGCCACTTAGATCTAAGGGACCTTACAGAAGTCATGGAAATGCAAGCTATGATACTTTGTTTAGGGTACTTTAATTTCCCCAGTGTACAGGAAAAAACAACCTGTCCGACCTGACTGATACCTACACGTTCAGTAGGTGATGCAGATGTGTGGAATAAAACCTTTGAAACATTGGCTAATGTTGGCTGTCTCTACAAAATTGTTCAGACACATTAGTGAAGACCAACCTGACCAATAGTGGATTGACCAGCTAGCAAACCAACATTGCTGATTTTTGCCCAATGCTGTGCAATCTGACTAAAAGATCATTGTTTGAACAAACAACCCAATGACTTCCAGTCCCAACTGAGAGATGGGTTGGAGGAACAAATTTTGTCACATTTATTTAGAGTCTTCGTGCTGTAGCTCTCATGATTACAATGCAAAAGCTGGCTGGTGTCTGGCTTCAGCTGGGAGCCAGCACCACCACAGAGCCAAGCACAGCCTTTCTTGCTTTCCATGTTTGGTTCCCCTGGATGATCTTTCCATAAATACTTAATCTAATTGTCTGATCTGTCCGTGTAAACCAAATTCTTCCGATCTGTTGGTTGGCAGTTTGTCTTTGATTTACTCATTTTGAAACCATAATATTAAAACGAACTCTTCATTTAAGCGATTGCATCGGTCATTTCCAGAACTCAAAATCCTTTTAAAGCTGTTGGAAAAGCAAAGAAAATGTGAGTGTGTTTTTTTTCCTGTAGGCCAGTGTGGACATGCAAGCCTCTAGAGATGGAGGAATCAGCCCCTACATCATTACCATGCCCTGAGAACATCCATCTGGAACGGCTCCACAGGTTTTTAAGCATGAGCATTATGAAGAGGTCCCTCCCCTCATCCATCCTGACTTCTCCACTGACAGCAGTTTGTCAGCCAGTTCCTGAATCCTCTTTGCCAAAACCCCTAAATTGCAAAACTGCCTTTATTAGCTATCATTTCAGGAATAAGTTACACCCCTGTGATTCGACAAGAACAAATCAATAAGCTGGTGAGAGGACAGAATTACTTCTTTACAATTTGCAGAAATATCTTCTGACAAAGACTTAATTACTTTTAATTCTTAAACAATGGTCTAAAGAGGGTTTCTAATCTTATTGATAGCATGTAATCTGCTTTGCAGTTTTGCTGTTATTATTTTATGAACGCACACTTTAATTTTCTCTGAAGCCATATGATATATTTTACACAAACAGTCTTAAATTCTGGTCTTGCTGCACTTATCCCCTGAGCAAAGTATTTTCTCAGTGTATTGACATCAATCATTTATCCTTCCCTTGGCTCCTAAGCAATGAGTCCATCGGGCCCCCTCCGCAGCCCAATCCAAACCAACAAAAGCTAAAAGCATTTGCAACATGCAAAAATCTTTTGTAACCCTCAACTGTGTTGTTAAACTTGCTCAAATATAACTGTATAATGTTGGCTAGCTTGTCAAAAGAAAAGAAAAATAGATATGAGAGTCTGTAGATGTTGTTTTCCTTGGAAAGACCCCTGACAGTTGTTGCATCGCGACATATCCATTTTTTTTCTCCGCAAAACATTTGAAAACTGCGATGAAGATTAATTTTAATATATTTGGATCATAAAAACTATATTTTGTTAATCCAGGTTACATGGTGATGTAATGCACCCTCAGGCAGCCTTGCTAAGAGGACTAAGAGATGAAACATCTGGCTAAACTCTTTGGCAGAAGTTTGTAGAAAAACAGAAAAATGGGTTCATTATCATTGTCTTTCCAAAACGTACTTGCAGTGCGTTGGACCCTGTGCTTCTATTGTGATTACAGTTTGGCAGCTAAAGTTAGAAAACAATTACTCTGACGACTAAAACAAACCAGCTTTAACTGTTGTTATCAGACACAACATGAACTGTGGTTTCCAGTGTCACACACTTAGTACATCAAAACCATATCAAAACTGACTTTGACGATTTTAATGGAGCAATTAAAAAATCATTTTCCTGTGCGCAAATGGTCAGATGGAGTCTTTTTTTCTGAGTTTGTGTTGTAACTGCTGCTTGTTTTTGTGATAAAATGGCAAGGCTGGTGATTTTTTTGAATTGTTAGGTAGTTTAGTCGAGGACATTGGGCAAAAAATAATCTACCATCAATTAAGTTGAATATACTGGAATTTTCAGTACTCTGCAAAACTTCTGAGCCACCCATCATTTCTTCATATGTCGCTTCCACAGTTTTAAAGAGAGCAATAATTCTCCAGCTCCATTTTCAGTCATTTTAATTTAGGTACAACCATGAGTGTATACAGCCATCTGTAAAACATGGTGGTGGCCGTGTCATGGTTTGAGGCTACATGTGGTGTTAGAGACCTTGTCTAAATTTATGGAACTGTGAATGCCAAAAAGTACCATCAGATTTTAATCCAACTTGCAATACCATCTGGAAGCTTTGGATTGGCAGCAGCCTAATTTTTCAGCACGACAGCGATCCCAAACACACTCCTACACAAACCGACGTGGATAGAAAAACACACAATGAAACACTATCAGTCATGAATTAGCCTCCCCAGAGCCCAGACCTCAACATTATTAAACCAGTGTGGGATCATCTAAAGGCAGACAACATCCAAAGAACAACTCTGAATGTCTTTTAGAAAGCCTGGAGAACTATTCCTGAAGACTACTTAAAGAAATTACAAGATATGTTGACTAAGAGAGTTCAGGCTGTGTTAAATAATAAAGGTAGTCATGCCAAATACTGACTTTGAAGGTTGTTGGAATTATACAAGCTCTGTTTGTGTCCTATATACTGTATTACCAAGTAATAAATCACTGCATGTATTTCCCATTTTCCAACCAAAATATAAAGAAGTGAGGGGTGGCTCAAGACTTTGGGACAGTTCTATGTATGTATGATCAGTTTAGAATTATGAGTCAAGCGAAGATTAATTGTCCTTGTGAGTCAAACACAAAGACACAGAAACACAGACTTTTTGCTCTGCTAAATATTGCACCACCAGATAATGCTCGTTCTGGTCCTGTTGACAAATTTTTGAAATGCACGACTTGTCGTACATAGACACCACTTCAGGACCCTTTAAAACCCTCCATTCTGTCCCTCAGGCCTGTGGTTGTAGTATAGAGAATATATTGGAGTATATTTTAAACCTCAGTAGATGCCCTGGGATGAGTGCACAATCCAAAATTAAAATTAGATGGCATAGTAATCATTGCTCGCATCTCATATCTAAGACTGGTAACTCAGTAGAAATGTATACTGTACTGACAACTGTATTGACATGGTGCAACTACACTTTTCCCTTTAAAATGTAATAAAGCACAAGTTATGTAACGACTCTGTAGCTTGACTAATATCTCTGCACACCAACATCCAAATCATATTTTTTTCTTGCCAGTTTTGTGGTACAGCAGCAGACTGCTTAAAAACAAAGACAGGAAAAAAGAAAACATTTCTCAGCCTGTCAAAAAGTTATTTTACTGCTGAACCTGAACTACTGTTCTCCAGACACAAGAGCTAAACTGGGATACACTCCCCATTGGTCTGCCTTTGGAACTGATCCTCGCTGCAACGAGTGGAAAATCACACACACAAACACATGCATTTATGAGTGATCTATGCGCTTTTTAAGCGTGCTTAGCCAAAAGACATGTGGTCTCTCATGGCTGTCCATACTCAATTAGATGCCTGGGCTTCAGAGAGAGGCTGACAGAGCTCCTGTGATCCTGATGCCGGCTCTCTCAGGAAGTAGCAAACAATGCTTCACTGTTTCCTCCCCTGTGTGAGAGTTTTTGTGTGTGTGCATGTACATCTGTGTGTGTGTGCATATGTGCAGTTGAGTGAATGTGTGTCTATGTGCATGACCGTTTGTGTGTATGCTTGGCCCTCGGTGGGACACCAAAGCCTGAAAAGAATATCTCAGAGGGCCACTTGGAAACCAAGCTACAATTTTGTGTTTCACTGTGTATGTGTGTGTCTGGGAGTTCTTTTGCAGTCCACAACTCTCATTTTAGGGGATTAGGAAGAGGAGAAGGCAACCACGTAACTCAAATCCAGCAGGCCAGAGGTCTCGATCCAAGAGTGTGTGTGTCTGTGTGTGTGCATTGCAAGATGAACGGCTAACGTAGAGGAAGACAGAGAGCAGGGTGAAATAACCGCTGAGGCCTCACTCACAGTGGCACTGCACATAAATCACTTCATCCAAAAACAGCGGCAGGGAGACACACGAGTGCGGGAGTCAAATAAAACATACTGAGTGTGCAACACGGTGGAACGAGCTTCATCATGTTTAGTTACACCCCAGCCCGTGGCTGTGGGAGGGAAGAGTCTAGTTTTTAGGGAGCAATCTACATGGTATCACTACAAATTACCATCAAATCGATCCGTGTCTTTAGGCAGAAGGAGAATCAGTAGCAACAGTACACAAGAAGGTAGTAACTTGGAAAAAAAAAGCCTTTCACTGGTTCATTAAACTGTATGTCAAATTTGAAGACCATTCGTGAATGCCTCTGAAGGAAATGCTCTGAAGCAGAAGTGAACCAAGGCTCCTACAGTAACCTTCGGGGTATGGTTGCTTGCCTCAACAGGTGAGGTATAGAGGCAGAGCCCGTCCTGCTCATCCAGTATTAGCAATCTGCTGATGTATCGATATAGATACATAAAAACATTAAAAAGTAAAGAAAATATGGAAAATGCCCTTTAGCCATTTTATGGGTGCTGATGTTACACAGTTTGTCCACTGTTGGCAACACGTGTTACAACATGTAACACGACCATGCTTTTAAAAAATAAACTTGGTTTAGTCTTACAAGTCATGGCCATTATAAATGCCAAGACTGATATATTGGTGAATAGCTAGTTTCAGCTGATATATCGGTGGGGCTCTAATTGACAATGCTTCCATCAATCATTTTCTTGCCACTCACAAAAATGCCTAAACAATCATTTCACATTAGATAAAAGAAAATATTCTTTTTTTTAATCATATAAGATGCCAGAGGGAAAGTTTTGAGTGAAACTGTGCATTCGGTTATTATTTAACTGACGCACGTTCAAAATGTTTGAACAGTAAATTTATCAACTTTAAAAATCTCTTTTATGTCACTTCACAGTGTAGCCTGTATCCTGTTTTGGCAGTATTAAGATACACTATGATTTCGTCTTGCTGAATAGCTAACTATACAAAAAGCCGTTTCCACAGCTAGGATGAACCTCAAGAAAGAAAGAGCTTATCACAGCTGTGAAATCTGTTTCTACCTCATCCAAACTGTTTCTAGCAACTGCAACCACAGCTGTTTGGTAAACTGGAAGTAATGGATATGTCACTTTCCACTGTTTGGTTTATGCAAAGGAAAATGAAATAAGCCGCCTCCTTGAATACAAACAGCTAAACAAGAACACCATACCACACTGAAACAATAAAGTTCAATGAAACAGCAGGTCAGTCACGCACACGAAAATCAATAACATGAGAAACTAAGGGATATCTGTAAATGCTGCAAAAAACAGGCAACATGTTTTAGCTTTAATAGCTTTTACATACTTCAGACCTATGATTAGCACGTATGTTTCTGGAGGTTGTGACACCTTCAGAAAAGTACACGTTTAACTAATTTAGAGAAAGTCTATACAGTCATAAACACTGGAGTATTGTAGGCGTTGTGGTGATTTATTACTTCGGCACTTAAAAGCAACACCCAGCTCACTGTAAAGATGAGCCTTTGGCAAGAGAGTCTGACTCTTCATCCACTACTCACTTTCCTTTGTTAAGTAAAAGGCCCAGAGCAATCGTTAAAAGCTGCAGTGAATGTAGTCATGTGTTTGCATCGGTGTACAAGCTTCTGGTTATTTGTGCATGGGTGGGAAAGAGCAGTTTTATATTTAACAGATAGGTTTGAGACGGTTTTCAGTCTAAAGGCATGCGTGTCTGCAGGTTTATTAGCACACTGTGTGCAAGCTTCACTATCTGCTGTATCTGGCAGGCAGCCAGGGTGGTGCTGACACTGATTTATTCGACAGCGTTGTCCGTTACACGTTTAATGGCCGGCCATTTTTTCAGCAATCCATCACGTTAAACACCAGGATCTTTTTGCTAAGGAGCTCTTGATTGCCAATAAGGCACAAATGGTATTTACGAGGGAAAATAAAAATATAGGCTGCTTTCATTGTAAATAGTGAAGTAAACTGCGAGTTTCTACCTCACTCCAATGTGCGGGCCAAGTTTTTGTCTGGAGAGAAAAGGCCGACACTCCCCCACATGAGGCCTGCCAGATTGCAGCACACAATACAAAACAGCTTCCAGGGGAGTATTTTGAAAACTCGAGCCAAAGACACAATCATTAGAGCACCGGGGAGCAGAAATCACCATTTTTAACATGGGTTCATGCAACCACATGAGTCCCAGCCGGGCCTCACATGCCAACATCAGTTTGCTTCAGGAGAGTAACCAACCCGGGAAAGTCTTGGAGAAATGCCGACATTTTTAAAGAAGATAAACTGAAAAAAGTGTGCATCAACATGCAACTACATTTGCAATCATCATTTAAAATTCTGACTATTGGTGGCATAAGATTTATTTCCAACCAATCCAAATTACAACAACATCTTAAACACTCTAAAACATTATAGAAAGAAACCCAACGACACAGCAATCCACTATGAGTAACGGTTTGGCAACGATCGATGGAGTAAACAGGAAAAAGAAAAACCTCAGGCTGAACTAACTTCAGGGAAGGCAGCTATCTTCTTTCGTCCTTCAGGTCCCACTGTGACCAAAAGAACTTGATTCACTGTTTATCAGAAAACATGAGGAAGTGCCAGTTCTGGCATGGAAGTGATTAAAAACCACGAAAACCAATCCTCGACTTGTAAACTCTACATCCTCTTCCCCATCTCGGTGACTCGCTTGTTTTGCAGTGACATGCCAGTCATTATTTGGGAGTCAGTGTTTGGTCTTTGCAAATTTCCCCCAGACAGCAGCAGCAGGTGCCTTAAAATGTAAAGATGAGCGGACTCTGTCAAGGTCGAGACCATATTTTTCAAAACAATTTTTTTGATGACATGAATAAACAGAAGAAGAGTTCAAATAACAAGATCGCCACTCATGCCCTGTGATAAGGAAATATTGCCATTTCACACCGCATTTTCGGTGCCATTTAGCTGACCCCGTCGCCCTAGTGCAGCACTGAAAGCGCTTTCATTATGAGCCGCAAATACTATGTAAAAGCCATTATCGGTTTAACGGATCACACGACTTTGCCTAAATTTCTTCTGCATTAAATTTCAATCACGCTGTTGCCATAATCTTCCCCAATTTAGAACAACCTTTGCTTCACCGTGACGTCTCTCTGACTCTGATCTTTCTGAAGTTCGATTTCTGCTTATTTGCCTTTAATGAGTGTGTATTTAGCCGCTAGCTCCTACACAAAAAGCTCCACTGATTGCAGCCAAAAGGGCAATTTTATAAATTAATCAGGGAGGTCCTGAAAAATCTTGATTTTTAATCACAATCAAAGAACAAGTCAGGCTCTGTGAGAATAATAGTGATCCTTCAAAGACAAGTTAAGAGTACACAGATCCATGTGACATGAGTATAACAGAGTCCTGGATGGTTTTGTCTAAAAAAAAATGTCACAAAAAGCTATGAAAAGTTATTGAATCTTGTGGCAGAGTTACTATGTGAACTGAAATATCATGATTGCTGTTGGGTATTGGGTAAAAATGCCAAAAAACAAATTGTCGAATCGTCAAATATTCAGGCACAGTGCTACTTATTCAGAAAGGAACTTCGGACAATGTCACTCAGGTTACATCAGTGTCCGAAATCTGCTCCAGATGTGTTCTCACTACTGGAAACACTTGTTTGTCTGCTCTGTCACTGAATTCACACAGTGACCTTTTCTTTTCTTACGTGGGACTTCACACAGATTTTGTACTAGGAAGCTGGTTGGTTAAAGACTGTGTTATGTCCAGTTAAACTGGTTCTCACATACATCAAGTAATGTCAAGAACATTTCAGGGCTACATTGCATGTGTATAATTGCTTCAGAAGATGTTACTACAGGTGGTGCAGTGCTTTGCAATGCACAGCACAGTCATTGCCTCACAGCAAGACTATTCTGGGTTCACGGGTGGCTGTGTTTTGCCAGTGCACCCTGTAGCCGTGCAGTTTCTCCAGGTTCCCTTTGAATTTGACCATGAGAAGCATGTGGTTTTCTCTCTGTCTATATGTACCCCGCTGGCGCCCAGGACCCAGGACAGACTCCAGCTGCCCACAGTTTCTCCAGAATAAAAGCAGGTATAGCGCGGATGGATATATCGCTACATTCAAACAATGAGTGTTTTATTGCAGAGTTTCCTGGTGAGAAAAGATACTCAGCCGCAGCCAGATCCACTCAGGAACTAGATCATTTCCTCCAAATCAAGACAAATTGAAGGTAACCATGTGCGAACATGATTTTAACAAAAGACAGCACACATGTTCAGAGAAACTTCACCTAATCTGATTCGATAAATATTCAAGAGATGAATTGCACCAATAAAAGCCCATAAATACACAATTGAACAAGCTCGTCTCCCACTGTTAAGTCAAAGGTTTCTCTTTGAGCTTTAAATCACAAAGAGTCTGGATTTTATACATGCTTGGAAGATGTCAATAAGGCTATAGCTGCTTCTTTCTTAATTCTATCCAGAAGACGGGCTGCTTCTGCTTGCAGGCATTAATGACATCAGGCGCAGGCAGTTACTTCCTTCTGCTCTTATTGGTTTTTTGAGGCCTTTGACATATTTATTGATCATTAGTTTACCTGCCGGCTACAATACAAATGTATGCATGCATCTCTGTGCATTCGGGCGTATGCATTCATGCACGCCTTTCCCTGCCAATATGCATGACAGTGTACGCAACCCCCATCGAGAACGCAGAACGCCACTCCCAGCTTTAGCGTGTGGAACTATGACCTTTCTTTGTCAGCTTTGCTGTTTTGGAGTACCTCCAGTTTAAATAAAGTTTAAAGACATACAAAAGCAGGGCGGACCTGCATGCTGTTCTTCTGGCTTTGTCCCCTTTTTCTTTTTTAACTTCCTTGTTAGTAAAACAATTGAGAATATTGCTGTTTAACTAAAAAAAGAAAGAAAGAGCTGTTAAGATTAGTTGTGATAAGGACACAGGGCCTATTGTAATGCAAGGCTATGGTTATGCGAGCTGCGTTATCTAAGTTGGTTTTGCTGCTTGATTTGGTTACAAGGGTTAAGTTTCTGTTTCTTCATCATCTTTCCGAGAAGAAAGAAAGGGAAAAAGACATTGTGACAAAAGCGAAGCCGAGGAAGAGAAGAGATCAGGACTTTCTGGTTCAGGCACCTGTGCACAAATGACAACAGAAACACTTACAGTAAATGTGTTAATTATGCCTGATATGAAAGTCGAGTCGAGTCTCAGCGAAAGCAAAAAAATGTTTATTCTGATCAGCATGGAGATTCTCGCAAAGGATTTGGTGCATTTCAGCACATGCTAGAAAATGGTGTATACAAGACAAGTTAGCACCTGTGCTATTTAAACCTAATTTAAACCGGATACTTCACAATTTAAGTCCTGTCAGTAAATTACAGAAATAAAAATACTTTTAAAATCCATTTAATAGCGCATAAAGCACTTAATGCTCCGGCCCCTTGGCATATGTCCATCTAACTCACTATTTAAAATCCAGGTCATCGAGTGGATTATTTTATTTTTCCTGTGGAACAACTTTCCTGCTGACTATAATCTAGTGTTTCAAAAGCAACATTAAAAATCTCAGTTTCTGCTTAACTGTTGGTTCGAAGGTTTGAAGATATTTTTGTTTGTTGGTTGGTTTTTGTTGTCTTTGAACGTAATGAGCTTTGTGTTAGAAGAACTACTACAAAGATGATTTTCATTCTACTTTTTTAAAAGATTCATTTATATTGATCTGTTTAGACTCATGACACAGTCTGTGTAGATATTTGAACACACAAGCCCCGATGTGGGAAAGCACCAGCTGACATGTGTGTACTGGTTGTGGGGACAACCAGTTTCAATCAGACAAACAGCTGGATATCATTAGCAGCCCACATGTATACTTTTACCTGAAGTAACCCTAAACTGTTTAGCTGTAGTTCTTCCAAAGAACCACTTAACATTTCTGTTGTATGCAGTAAAACCCAAATTATAGATTAGATGTTATACTACTGTACCGTCCCATCATGAATCATACTTGGGAAAAATCAAAGTGAACAGAATGCTAAAACTGTGCGCAATACGACCAGTTAAAAGCAGCTGTTAGACCAAATAATACACAGCAAGTGTGGGGAAAATGTCACTATGGGAACCAGAGTGGGTCAGAATGCTGCTGTGGGGTCCTGTAGATGCTTCTGGGTGGGCAAGTCCACCATGTGTGGGAAAGGGTGTTAAGTTAAATGTGTTTTTGTGTAGAGGTGCTGAGCAAGTAAGATTCAAGAGGAGTCTATGCAAGTGTTACTATAATGGTACAAATTGTAGCTGATGTGTTTTCTCTACTGATGTCCAGGCGGCTCCACAAGAAGGAAAAAGCATGGAAAGTCTGAGTTATCTTAGGGTTTTGTGTTAGAAGTGCATTTTCCTTTCATATAGTAAACTTAGTAAGTAAGTAAACTTTATTTATTAAGCGCTTTTCACAGACAGACAATCACAAAGCGCTGTACACAAATATTAAAATATTAAAATAAACAATAAAATCAATAGACATTATAAACAATGTAAAAGATCAAATGTAAATGATGTAAAAAATGTAAAATATGTAGATCAACAAAAGGCTTGTTTGAACAGAAGAGTTTTTAACTGTTTTTTAAAAGAATCCACAGAGTCAAGCAAACATAAATGTAGTGGTAAACTGTTCCACAGCCTTGGTGCAACAGACTGAAAGGCTCTGTCCCCTTTTGTCTTCAATCGTGTACGGGGAACAACTAAGAGACTCTGAGTCTGTGAGCGGAGATGACGAGCAGCAGTGTATTTTATAAGAAGCTTGGATAAGTAATCTGGAGCCTGGCCATTTAGTGCTCTGTATGTTAAAACAAGAATTTTAAAGCGAATTCTAAACTCTATTGGGAGCCAATGTAAAGAATATAAGATGGGAGTGATGTGAACACGCTATAGCCCTAATTCTCAAAATTAATTAAATAATAGTAGAGAGAAAAAGTGGCACTAAATTTGTTTCCATGACTATTTTAATTAAAATTATTTAGGATTAGACAACTTTTACCAACCCTCCGAAAAACATTATTAGCCCTTGAAGAACAAATGAGGAACACATTAGCAACAGCAAGTCTTTCGGTAGTTACTATTTACAGAAAAACAATTGAAATTCTAATATTAATGAATCATTAATTAGTCATTAAGGAAGTGTACATATCCAACATATGTACCAAATAAGCAGGAGTAAAATCATTTAAGGCTTTAAATGTTGTCCACGGAGAGAAAGTAGGGCTACTAACACAGAAGTAATGTGACCTCTCTTTCAGAGCAAATTGTATTACAAACTTTAGTAAATTCATTTACACTTTCTTACTTAGGTGTTGCTGATTGGTCCTAATCTAAACCTTTAGTTTCACTAAAGGGGTAACTATTCTTGTAATATACAATAACCCCAAGAAGCCCTTCTTGCTATGTTTTTAGTTTGTATTTGTGTTAGCAGTTGTTCTTTAGTTACTTAGTACTTAATGAATACTTCCTCATCAGTAAGTTAGTTTTTGTGTCCCTTCTTTGAATGACTTTGAAAACATCTCAACTGAATTCCTGGTGGTAAAAATGCATTGCCACCATTTCTGTGTTTTTGTTTTCATGCATAGATGACTGCCTGCCTACGAAGCTACTGTTCAGACATGAGTAGCTGTTAGTGTTACCAGCCGCCACAATAAACACACAGTTGACCTCACAGACCGCTCTGGCTACACTGTCGTATACAAAACTCTACTACTTGGATGGTGCAGTTTGTTTGTGTGTCCTTATAGTACCTATGTTGTGGAGACATAAACGTGTTTCCGATACCACACTGTGGACACTTTTGGGGACAGAAAGCAAATTGGCACACATTGCAGTTATTTAAATCTTGACAGAAGAATTCCCAAAGTAAATTCTCCCCTGCAGAGAACAGTTTAAACATTTGCTAGATGTAACATTATAGCACTGGATAACTGAGTAAATCCTGTCTGCTTTATTTCCCTGCTTGCTAGGTCAAAGGCTATCAGGAGCTGTCGCTAAAACCATGACTGACCTTAGGCTTCAGATCCTTGAAATATACTCAGATTTCTTACTTGAGAGCTTTCATGATTTCACTACAAGTGCAGTACATTTGCACTTTGCTTACAAGAGCACAGCTCCGACACGTTCTCTTCAGAATTTCTTTTCAACGTGTTGTTCGTTTTAGCCGTGAACTGAATCAGCCTGGCATTATTAAATAAAACCAGACCACTTGAGATCTTTTGTATGACTTGCAATACAAAGCTTCACCAGCGTGGCACTACTTAAAACCTATTCCGCGGCTGCTATTTGTCAATGCGCTCCAATTCCTCCATTCAGTTAAAGCCAATCATTGTGTATTTGTGCAGTCTGTTGAGAAACACCTTGAACACCCCATGAGAAGATTAAAGCTGCCAACTCGAGAATTTGCCAACTCCCAAAACCTGTTCGACATGTGAACTGATGTGATTCTTTGCTACTATTATGCTGCTTCCTGGAATCCAAAGCAAGATGGTGAAGTTACTCCAGCTCTTGCTGACAACTAAAAACCTTCCTTTACGTGAGAAGATGAGGGTTGGGAGTTAAGCTTATCAGTGAGGACTAGACTGTTAAAGATATAGGTAATCTTCTTATGATTAATCTCTATGCCAATGGTAGATTTCTGGTTTTATTTGCATTCTGTCTGTGGTCCCAGTACATATCTGTTAGTAGTGACCAGTTACGCATTGGTTGCATGCAAGTAACAGTCCCTATGGAGAAATGCATCAACTTTCATAAACAGTGACAACAACACAAAACAGGAAGTTTTAGTCCAGATATTTTCTGGTGAAACTGGAAGTACCAAAAGGTTCCTTGAGGCCAATGGGTGTCCAAGATTGCCACACAGTGAACCCTAATACCTTTGATAAACTCCCTCTGCTATCACCACCCTGAGGTGAAATTAAGTCAAACGCTTGAACAGAAACAGGATGTAGTACAATGCACTTTGGTATCATCCTTAATTTCCCCTTAAGTTGAATAGTAACACTTACGGACACTCTTACTGTTGACTATGCAGCTCTACCAGCTCAATATTTGAGTAAGTCTGTTATGTCAACTACTGCTTTCATCCTGATAACCTTTAAGAAAAACTGGGTGAAACTACAAATCTTGACTTCTTGGAGAAGCAAAAACAGCCCCTCTGTGTTGGCTACAAGGGTCTTCAGTATAAAATTCTTGGCGTCCCCTCCTGTTCACAATATTTTGGAAGACCCAGTTCTACATTGGTCTTGTTTTCATAATATTCAGGCAAGATCTCCCCTACAAGAAGCCAAGACATCCATGTAGCTATTTTTGGAAACAAGTCTTTTTTTGTCCAAACAACTGCAGCATGTTAATGTTTCTTTCCGCCTCTGGAAAGTCTGGGAAATTTGATTAAGGCACTGAAAATAAGGTCAATGAAACCTTAAATGAAAGCACTGAATCGCAATCTTTTTACATACATGCCAGAGGAATGTTTTAGTTCTTGTATTCTGATGACCTGGCTTCACATCTTGATCTAGATCTGATTTGTTCATCCAAAGTCCCATTACATTGAGAGCTAAAAGGTCAGTGTTAAAGGTGCTCTAATTTAGCAATCAAACCAAGATCTGTTTTCCAAAATTTCCTTCCTTCCAGCTTTTAACAGACAAAAATATCTACCCGCACTGACAACATTAGTTACAAGTCAAGGCCCGAAGGGAAAGCGGCTGCCTGACAGGTTCATGATTTCACTTCTTTTCCCAGAGCTTTATATATTGAGGGTTTTTCGTCCAGCAGCTGCAGACAAAGCCAAATCAGCGCTCAGAGGTTGATTCATTGATTCATGGATGGCCTGTCCAAGAATTTTAGAGGTTTCTAATGAAGTAGTGTTATTTTGTGAAACACGAAGCTGGAAAAAAATATTTTTTTGGTTTATAGCTCAGTGAGGCGCTAAGGAAGTGGGACAGCGGCGATAATATTTTTGTGGTTTGTTGATCTGAAAAAGCAATGATGATAGGTTACGATGGGCTCTGATCACAAGCCAAAACCACAGTATTCCTTACAGTCAGTGACAGACTGGGGGAAAACAAAAGGATAGACAACACTGTGGTTTAGGGAGGTAACTGTTTTTAGAAGTGGGACCTGAGCAGCTGGAGAAATTTGGAAATGATTAGAAGACAAAGCGCAGAAAGGAGTTCAGTGGTTGTTTAATTGGTAAAGGAATGAGAGCTGACAGAAGATCAGGCTGGCCTTATTACTCAGCTCAGAAACAAAATGTTGATATGAGAGGGAGAATAAGTGTGTGTATGTGTGTGTTTGACAGAGAGAGGAAGGAAAAGACTGGATTTAGAAAACCTTTATGCAATGACTAAAAGGGTCTCCTCTTTATGCCAGGAGAGATATATCTGTCGATTCCCAAGGACAGATAATGTAAAAGCAGCTAAGAACTTCCCATCTAATGAACCAAGGGCTAATCAGCTAACACACAGTCTGGGAACCCATCGACTATCATTACATGGCCTAGCCTCTGGGGATGATGTCCAATATTTCAAGGGTAATAGTTAGGCTAGCGGTTATCCAGTCCAAGACTTCCTGCTCCATGATGAAAATGAAAAAAAGTGTATAAAAAAAGACTGCTTTCCTCCATAAAGCCTGCTCAAACTTACAGTAAATGAAAACCAGAAAGCTCCCGGTACTTAAAATCTAACCCTTTTGAACACAACATGCAAAGGAACAACACATGTCAATATGAAACCTGATTTCACTTCAAGTGACTTCAGTTGTTGCTTTGTCTTTTTCAATTTATCATCACTCAAGGGAGAGACGAGCAGAAAGGCCTTTTTAGGTGAGCGCCTCATTCTTGGAAAAGTTTGTTGTTTTTGCTTGATTTTTTTTTTTTAATTTGCTGATCAGTCACTTAATGATTTTTCCCCACAGAACTGAAACCATGGAGTTTCTGATATGACACATTTTATAGCACAACTTGTACAATAAAAATTTGCAGGGTTTTCAAAAACAAAGGTGTATTGTTCTGTTGTAGTCTTTTTATTCTCCATGTATTGTTCCTATTACTTTTTCTTATTTAAAAAGAAGTAGTGATATAAGGTTTCCCTCTGTCTGTATTTCTGTTTTGCCCCTTTGAAGACTGGTTTCTTGTGCTTTTACTTCCATTTAGGGCTGGGCCATATTATACCGTTCACGGTAATACCGGTATAATGTTAGGCAACGATAGGAAAATGAAATATCGCGATAGAATGGGAGTAAAACGCGCATGCGCAGTGCCTTTGTTTTCATACGCACATGGCCGATTGTTGAGTGAAACAGATGATCCAGAATTGGTTTGTAAAAATGGTGCAACTTCCGTGATGTGGAACTGGTTTGGTGTTTGTCCGTCAGATACACAACAAAGCACATTTTTTTGCAGAACATGCAAGCGGCCGTTGTTATTGTCGTATTTGTCGGACTAAGATGCTCTTAAATCTGGGAGTAATCTGGGTCCTAAACTCTGTATGCTTCAGGTCAAACAACACTGCAGCATCACTTAGAGTTAAAAACTGTCTAAATTCTTTCATCTTTAATAAAACGATCAGCATTGCTGCTTTACCAGGTGTAACTATGAAGTTTAACTTCCAGGCATCCATGAAAACAAAAGTTATTACATTTAACGGAGTTAGAAGTTAGCAGGAAGCTAGCGGAAGTTAGCTCGCTAGTTTCGCTAGTTACCTAAGCATGATATAGCATGTTCTGACTGAGAGATTTCTGAAAAAAATCAAACGTACAGCTCTGCTATCACTTCCAACATAAATGAAGACAGGAAACTAAACAGCAGTGACGTTTGTAGGGTTACTGAAGTTGGGCTAGCTGGTATATAATGATGTGCTACGTGATCGCTAGCGACACAGCTATGTTAACATAACATAAACAGTGAAGCTGGAGGACGAACACTAACACTTTTCCACCTATAAAAGTTAACGTGAAGGTTCTTCATGGTTAGAGACAAATGCAATCGCATGGCAGGATGCTGTAAATGGACCAAACTTCAGTCAGGAGAACAACTGAGATAATCCATCCACAATACGAGGTTAGTCATTACTATACTGCAACAACATGGGAATAGAGCAGCTGCCAGAGAATTCAACATTAATGAATCAATGGTACAGAAATGGAGGAAGCAAGAAGAATGAGTTTAATAAAGTTTGATTTATCTGACTGCTTTGTTTCGCTTAATGTGCCTTATAATCCCGTGCACCTTATGGTCCGAAAAATGCGTACTGCACACTGCAGTTTAATGTTGCAAAGCACCTCTTTTTAACTTCAGTGGATATTATACATGGTTATGCTCAGGACATGTCAGCCCATTTCTAGTGGAAATGCCTTTTGGTTAAACTTTCAGCAAGGAATTTGCATTTGCACTGTTACATTTTTATAAAGCTTTAATGTACATAAAAACCAGCTTCTTGTTTAAGTGAAAATAAATGGAAGGTTGTCTTTTTGCGCTAGTAATGTTGTGGAGTTGTATTTTGTCTCGCATCAATTATATCGTCGGTTATATCGTTATCGCAAATTTTCAAATATATATCGTGATAAATATTTTTCGCCATATCGCCCTGCTCTACTTCCATTCTTTGTTCTTTTCCAGCTTTCATTATTGTCCAGTTAAGTCGATCTGCTTCTTTTTTACCGTTCCGTTTGAGTTTATCTTTATTTTTTTTTGTATATACAATACACTCACATTTGACAGTGACTTCGTTTTTACATTGCCATTACTTTCATCCTTCAGAAACCCTTTTACCATTACCAAAATTACTCATCCTATACAACCACTCCAATACCATATGCTGTGGTTTGGTCTCTTTTGATGACACATGTATAGAAAATAATGAAAAGGCTTTAGTTACCATGTGATGGGGGGGGTCTCTGTTAATGAACAACATTTGTATAATTTAATAAGCTTCTACTAAAAGAAAATGGTCTTTAATCTAAAGCCAAAAACATGGTTTCTCTTAGAAGACTTCTAATAGAACAATTGTAGGGGTTTGTTGTTGCTGTTGTTGTTTTGGGGGTTTGATATACGTACTGCCTGTTATCAGGCATCAATAATTAATAGAAAAACTCATGTGAACATATTAATTTAGTAAACCGAAAGCTAACGCTGCAGTTAAGCTGAGATTCTTAAAAACTGAAACAGGTTTATAAACATGAGCAGCAAGGATGACAGTTATGAGATAGCTCTGTTAGGAGCATCAATGCCCTCAAATCTCATGAGCAACATTTATCAGAACTTTATAGCCATGTTGACCGAGCAAACAATGTGATAACACACAGTGCTGCACCAGCTGTTGGCACATGCGCGCGCGCACACACACACACACACACACACACACACACACACACACACACACACACACACACAGCTGTAGCCACAGCCTAATGAGCATTCCAGTGTGGGAACACAAATATCCTCTTTTTAAGTGTCAAGCTGTCAACCCAAGGTCGTGTGTGTCTGAGTGTGGTGGGTCTCTGTATCTGTACTCAATCAGATAGCATAATGTATAGCAGCAGACTCCTGTCCTGCTCCCTTTGAACTTACTAATAATCTATGCGGCACATCACTCTATTAATCATTTGCCTCTTTTAGCACAACTCCTTCCTCGTTTTAGTTATTTTAATTTAGAGACACCTTTTTTACCACATGTTTTGGTGAAGAAACCAGGCATCCCCCTGTGCTTTAGAAGTTTTACAATTTAAGATCACAGTGATTTTAAGGAGCATGGCCACATGTAGTGAAACCAGACTCATCAGTGAGAAGCGGGAAAGACTGGAAGTATAAATGAAAACCACAAACTTGTTAAACGAACCCAAAAACACAATTTTGTGCTGCCTCATGGCAATAATTAGCAGGTTGACACATTAAAGCATTTGTCATAAAGAAAGAAGAAAAAGAGCAGTGTTTTCCCCCCTGATTGCTTGATTTGTCTTTAATGATATTGAAAATTGTGCTGGTTCTACTTAAAAATTTCACAGTTGAACGATAAAATATTTCGAAATTATGCCAGTGAAGGTTCTCAGTCATCTCTCCACCATTTGACCCTTTAGAACTGAAGAAACTTCTTCCGGATTCGGGAGACAGACACTATCTCTACTTTTAAGATTAGGCTTCAAACTTTCCTTTTTGCTAAAGCATATAGTTAGGGCTGGACCAGGTGACCGTGAATCCTCCCATAGTTATGCTGCAATAGGTGTAGGCTGCCGGGGGATTCCCATGATGCATTGAGTATTTCTTTTTCACGTTTCTCACTATGTATTAACAGACCTCTCTTCATCGAATCATATCTGTTATTAACCTCTGTCTCTCTTCCACAGCATGTCTTTATCCTGCCTTCCTTCTCTCACCCCAACCGGTCTCGCAGATGGCCGCCCCTCCATGAGCCTGGTTCTGCTGGAAGTTTCTTCCTGTTAAAAGGGAGTTTTTCACCAAAGTGCTTGCTCATAGGGATCATACGATTGTTGGGTTTTTCTCTGTATGTATTATTGCTGGATAGTTTCTAGTGTGAAATTTGGCACAAAATGGTAGACCTTAAATATGACTGTTTTGGTCACTAGCAGGTTGCCAGTAGTTTGCATGGCATTGCAGACTTTTCTGTAAACACTCACCAACTACTCCACGCAAAACTGTGCCACGCAGAGTAAGTAAGAGTTGTGCCTCGCTGTTGAAACCAACACATTTCATAAGGTGCAGCTTTGACTTTGGAGGTGAACGTTCTACGGTTCTGTATCAGGTTTTAATACTGTGTTTGTAGGCATGTCGGCATCTTCCATCTCAACCTGTGTGACTATGGCAGTCTGTTGGAACACAGATTTTTCCCCACTGGCTGGAGGTTCCCAGGGGGCTCACCAGCTGGCCTCTAGGCCCATGACTGATGCTTAACTCACTCACAAAGTTGAAAAAAAAAAACATGCTTTTTGGCACAATAACAGGAATTTAAAAATCTAACTTGCTATTTGAAGAATTTCAAATTCCAAAAAAAGGGAAAAAAGAATTATGTACATTATGCTATGCTAAACTTTGGCCCCCGTGTTTATCTTCAAAGCTTAAACCCAGAGTTTGACAGTATCACATTCATACTTTCTGTCTCCTTGGACAAACACTCTACCTTTAATATTAAAAATGAGATGCCTTAAATGGCAATATTCTCACTGGGCAACAGCAAAAATAACCCTGGAGTTTTTTTGGTAAAATTCATAGCTTAACTTGTGTTTACAATGTGGATGTCAAGGAAGTGTGCCTATTGTTCTTGTTTCTGTGTATATACTGCTTCACGGCAGGTTAACGGTTTTAAATATTCAAATCAAATCCTCCTCTGTCAACTCTCAGGTCCAATTTCTCTTCTTGCCTCCCTCTATCTTCCTGCAATCCTTGCTTTCTTTTTCATCCTGCTCCAACTGACCTGGCCATGAAAACATTGAGTGCACATCCAGGCACTGACGCCACACTGTGTTCCATGGACATGTCTCCACAAGTCTCCCAATGTGTGTGTGTGTGTATGTGTGTGTGTGTGTGTGTGTGTGTGATATAGAAAGCAGAGGCATCACCTTTTTCTCTTAAAGCTTCTCTCTTATGGGATCAAAAAAGACAAAAATATTTTATGATCATGGTATCTTATTAAGCCCAACCAACTCTTGACAGAAAAAAGCCAGAACTGTTTATTTGCTCCAGCCAACACGTCTGATTCATATTTGTCAAGAGGTTATTTAACAGACGTCACTGGGACCTTGTCATTTTAATTTAAGTCACGTAGACATGAGGTTAAAAGCAACGCCAACTATATTCGTCTTCCACCTTCTTGAAGTAATCATGTGCATGCAAGCCTCTTCTTTCCTCATTCTCTCTCTCTCGTTTTATGTTTTACACCACTGTAAACACCTTACGTAACTTTGGAGTTGTGCCCAGGCCCTGTTTAGATGCACGCACACACACACACACACACACCAGCTGCCAAAGAATCACTTAACTTGCAATTCTCATAAAAGGCAAAAAGAAAACCTCTGCTTGTGTCACTCTTGAAAAATCCATCCCACCCTTGAGTCCTGAAACTGACTGTAACTCGATTCCCCGATGTGGACCTGAAGCATAGCACACGGAGGGGGCAGGAGGTTAAAGAGAGAGAGGGAGATTTGTGTATTCTGGCAGTGGAGCCTGGTGTAGGGTGGTTAGTTACTAGTAGCTTTGAATTAAATCTAAATATTTGCAGTGACAGATTTGATTTTTCTCAAAACTGTTTGCCAATCATGAACATGCGAGTGTGTGCAAAAGAGAAGTTAAAGCTTGAATGTCAGTCTCTCACACACACACACACACACACACTATTGCCCACACATTGACACCTAACCCCCTGTTATGCACACGTGCTGCACCCCCTCTGCACATGCATGTATTTCCATTCTCGTTAGGGCAACCACTGGTTCTTTAATGGTAACTTTAACCTTGGCCTTCACCAATAAAACCTAATCCAGTGTGAAAGGCTGGGGTAAATATACGGCTGATTTATGTACCAGTGAAACAACTGGCTCATCTTATTCAATCCTGTGATCCGAGTTTGCGTCAGAAAGTCCTTGGCAAGAACGTCCGAGGCCACACAGGGAGGTAACGAGACTTTTGCTTGTCTAGTGAAGTGCTTTTTGAAACAAGTTGCCAAACAAACCCCGTGGATCGGTTGCACTTGAAGAGCCACAGGCATCTTTGATGGGATGTTATTTGTGAATTAAATGGCCTTCCCCTGTGCAGAGATCTGCAAGAAGTCAGATATCCAGCAGTCCAACAGTGTGAGCTGTAGACAGCAATCAAACACAGCGGAGCCCATATTAAATCAACTCTAAAATTGAAGGGACATTAAGTTCTTGCTACCAGATTCCTCGTTTAATTTTGGTGCGAGTGAATGTTAAACTGGTTGATTTGTCCAGTCTGCTTCTTCTACTTTCACCGTGTTATAAAGAAAATTTTACGGCTGTTAAATTGAGAATTTTTTCTCTGAGACAGGCTGGGAGAAATGTATATTTTTTAATCAATTTAAAAGATGGGAACAGCTACTTTGATATTACTGATTGGTTTGTTCTCTTTTGAAGTCTTAATTGTGGGATCAATTTTTTTTTCCAAACGCAGCAGTGGCTTACAAAATGAACATTAATAAACCTAATGGACCTAATGGCTGAGATCATAAATTTGCTAGAAAAATGTTTACTCAGGTGATAAATCAAGTGAAAAGTAGGGTCATTTTCCCATGGATTTCTACAGAATTTGATTTCTATGGAGTTGCCCCCTACTGGCTATCTAAAAGAATGCAGGTTTAAGGCATTTTAAAAATAGCATCAAAAACTAAGATAGGTTTGTATCACTGTCACTACTTTGTAAAATACCAACAAACACATCACCAACATTCAATTTTCATGTTATAAAAATAAACAGAAATAAAAACCAGAAATCCCAAATCACTGTTTGAAACTAAAAATGATTTATTAGACAAATAAGAAACTTAATTCACATTTTTATTTTTTATACCTAATTTTGAGCCGACACACAGAAATCAATTAAGTGTAAGATTCAACCGCTAAAATTATTTATTCATATATATATATATATATATATATATATATATATATATATATATATATATATATATATATAATTTTAGTAGTAATATAGAAACTTACTACTATTTTTTCTCTTGCGTTTTTTTAAAACAGTAAATTTGAACATTTGCGGAAAACAAAAATACTTATATTTTTGCATTAAAAATGTGAATTTTGATTCCAAAGTTTGTGAATACTGGTGAATTAAAAAAAAAAGACTTTTAGTAATTAGCAACAGTGTTCATTTAGGGCACCACTCTTACACTGGGTGGTGGTCTAATAAATGTGTGGAGCACTACGGTTTCTGATTAACTTCCTGTAAATATGTCCATCACCTGCAGTTTTATTACGTTTTCCCATGCTGAATATCTCAAACAAGTCGATCTAAGAACAAAAATGAAGAGATTGCTTTTAAATTTAGCCGTTCCCTCAAAAACATCTGAGCGGGTGTTTGTTTGCATTGTGACTTCAAGATGTCAAACAGCTCAGCTCAGAAGCCAGCTTCTTGGCTTGGCTTCTGCTTTGACCTTTAACCTATAAAGTAACCTAACACTAATCTCTAATCAAAAATGTAAAGTAATTCTACACCTGAAACCAAAACTGTGAAGGGTACGCTGTAGGCCGTGGATTTTTCAGTATTTTGAAGATTCTTTCTTCCTGAGCTTGGAACCCATCTGTTCATAACACAGATAAAATCATGAGAACACATACATAAAAAGACACGCTTAAATCGCACAAATACAGATTACAAAAAGTGCTGATCTTTGGGGGTGAACAGGCCACACACACACACACCCTAACAACCGTCCACAATAAGTAAAAACGACATCTGTGTAAATCTGGCCACACACACACACTCACAGACACACACACACCGGCTCTATTGTTGCATGTAAGGGTGAGTCAGACCCTATCAGTGAACCCAAACAATAATAAAGTGGACCAGTGAAGTTTAAGGAATGGAATGCCAGTCAGTCAAACACAAAAGCACAGATAACGCCAAAAAGCCCCAAATTTCACACAAATTTACAGAAATGGCATGAGAACCCACAGTCTTACAGGATACGGATCTGGAGGCTTGTGTGTGATAAAAGAAGTTTCCTTACAAAAATATGAGACTTGTAATTCACTGCATCGTAGCAAGCACAGCTTAATCTAATCTCTACCTCTTTCTCGGAAGTGAAGATTTTAACTTCAGAAAGTCATTAAAAGATATCCAATATATATGACAAATTACTTGTTGTACAAAAAAGTAATTTCCTCATTTTAAGAAGAACCCACTAGTAGTTTTTGTGAAATTCTTTAGAACCAAGTCTTCAATACGTCATCATGATCGCTAACTTTTATCTCTTGACTGGATGAAACACAGATGATTTTGCTGTTAAAAAATGTATGTAACCTCCTAGGACCTGGCGTCCACATATGTGGACATCACATTTTGGGTTATTTAGACCAAAATACTAAATTTTGCTCATATGTGGGCCTGATATCCACTTATGAGGACATTATACTGCTACTGTTCTTTCAAAATTTTAAATGAATATCCTAATACGTGGCTCTTATTTTTCCTAAAAACAAAAATAGGGTAAAAAAAAATCTGGTAATTCTTTGTTTTTACATTCATCGGGCCCCAATATGCCCAAATATCAAAGAGAAATTAAAAATGCATGCTGTGGAAGAGTTCGGGTCTTAGGAGGTTAATGTAATTTGTAGAGCAGGTGAAGCTCAGTTAGCCACCCATCAATCCATCTATTTTCTCCTATTTATCCCACTCACAGTCATAAGGAGCTGGCGTTTATCCCAGCTGTCATAGGGTGAGAGGTGTGGTACACCGTGGACAGGCTGCCAGTCTATCATAAGGCTATCATGGAGAAACTGGTAAACATTCACACCTATGGGCAATTCCACATTATCAGGCTCTCTAACAAGCATGTCCTTTGGACTCCAGACACAGGTCCAATTCCACACAGGAAGGGCCCAGCGGGCTGGTGGAGTCAACCCTCGGACTAGAGCCTGACCGATATAGGAATTCTAAAAGTGATACTGATATTTGGTGAGTTAAAAATCAGATATATTAGCAATTTTTTTTTCTTTCCGATACATGAAACAAACAGATTTACATAAATTTCATACATACATTTCAAACATATTGTAAACAATGAAGTTACAAAGGGCCCTCTGGTGGACATACTATGGTTGAAGGGATGCCTCTTCTATTTCTTTATTACCGTTTTAAATATTCATTTATTAACAGTTATAAATGCAGATACAGCTATGTCTGCTGGACTCTTACCAGGACCTAACCAACCACAACACCGACAAATACAAACAATGGCTTAAAAGCCAGTTTCTCAAATAATATGCAAATTTTTTCTTGATTAACACACTAATAGGTTGTTAAAAACCAAAGTCGCATAAACTGAGAAAATTCTGATAAAAGACATTTGGTCTTATTTATTTAATCCCAGCATTTGGTAATCAAAGAAATGTTCATTAGAACTAAATATCTAAAATGTTTTAAGTTCTTTAAGCTCTTTATCACACCACCTCTGGACATTTAGCAAGCCACTGTCATTGTCCACTGTCACTGGTAAATGGTGATTGACTGATATTACTCATCGAGACCGATACTGGCCAATATTGAGGTTTGAATGATGTATCGGCCCAGACGAGTACTGTGGCATTCTAACCAATCACTGAACAGGCTTTAATTTAGTGTTTATGTCTTTACATGTTAACTCTTTAGGATGTGACTCTGCTAAAAGAGTTTCTCCTTCTAAGAAATGCTGCTTATTTCAAAGTAACACTTCCAACATTCAGAGAACATGTATATTTATGCCTGATGCGATTCACTGTTTTGCTAAGTGTGCTTGATCCAGCAGCAAAGGACACAAAACGAAGCGCGGGCGCGCGACACACCCATGAGTTCAGAAGCTTCGGTGTTTACATGTGTCTGTTTGCTTGTATGTGAATGCCACAGATGTGAGGCAGTGCTGGAGAATTCCTCTTTGTACGATGGTTATTGTTGCAAACATCTTTTGTCTTAAAACAACCAGCACAGGCATGGGGTGTAACTCTGTTGCAATTCAAAGAAGGGCCTGTTTCCAGAATAGCTGGCCTTCGCATGAGAACCGGGGGATTCCCCACATGCAATTCATTTAGTCTCTGTCCAGTATCATCTCTAAACTATTCCTTGTGCGATTTCCTGCTACCTCTGACATGTCAAACAAAAAAAGTTTAAAAGAAAAAACTCCAGAAAGACTAAAATCAAGTGAACTGCTTATAAAATAACCTTTTAAACCCATAACAAGAATCTCTATATTGACATTAAAAGTCAATAAATCCTGATTATGGTAAATTGCTCAATTTCTGATACAGGATTGTTACTTTTATGCCAAGTGAGTCTAAGTTGGATAAGCACAGATCAGGTCACAGCATTAAAACCACCTATCTAATAGTGTATAGGTCCCGTTGCTAATCTTAAGACAATGTCATGTGTTTCAAGTGAGTACCTTGCCCCATCACTACGGGGTATCCTTGTCTTTTTAACGTCTCTACATCCACTTTTATTCACGACTGGTATTAAACTTTTCACTAAAATGAAATAAAAGCTGGACTCTCTGACTTGATGGGGACAAACAATAAAATACATGGTTTTATAATGGTTTTATGTTTTCACATGATGTCATCTTTGAACCACAGATAGGACCATTTCAGTCCTGCCAAACTTCTCTGACTCTCTTTGTCACTTTGAATGCAAACCTGCAATATCATGATTGAAAAAAGTGGCCATGAAGCGTATCCAATGCAAAATGTCATTTTTCGTCTTCTATGCGTCACACGCTTACAGCTGTTGATCTCATATAGAGATAGACACAGCGCACCACTGTAGCAGATTTCATGCACCATCAGGATCATACATCAGTTTCCTTCATCCCTGCAGACCAATATATGTGCACCTCCCACTGCAGTGTATCAGAAATCACAGGCAACGCTTCTCAACACATTTCCTTAATGCCAAAAATAAACTTCTGCTGTGTAACTAGCAGTTCTGACTGATAAGCCTATCTCTCCCGTATTTTATGCCCCCTCCTACACTCAAGCACCATCAGCAATGACTCTGATTGTCATCGTGTACTATCCCCTGCTGGGACTAAATGAGCAGCAGCTCACTGACGCCACTTGTGTTCCTCTAAGGAGCACATGTGCAACAGAACAAGTCGCTGCAGTAGCGTTTTATTGATTACTAGACGCGTAAATAAAACCGAACCCAGTGGAAGAGGAGCCCACATCCACACATGCACCAGCGACGTCCATATTTCTGCACACATTCTTGCCCTACAGCTTCTCTCCACTTGCCGCCCTAACCAAATGCCTCCAATGTGTGTGTGTGTTTTGTTTTTGTTGGGTTTTTTTTTTTACACACGCGGGTAAGCTCGTGTATTTCCGTCTACCTTGACTGCTTGTAAATTCCGCGTTCCGTTGTTTAACAAGTCCGATCAGGCAAATCTGCCTTCCGAGCGCCCGGCAAGTCAAACTCCCGGGGCGAACTTTACTCATAAACCTCATTCCAGAAATAAATGAAGAAAAAAATGTGTAAACCCGCTTAACTCTATAATAAACAAATACATAAATAAATAAATAAACCAGCAGCAATGCTCCTATAACATTTCTTAATCACCTGCAGCAGCTCTGCTGTCAAATGCCTTGTTTCCCTCGACTTTTTGTGACTGTTATTATTATTTACTTATTTATTTTGCAATACTCCAAATACTGTGCACAGATTTTGGTGTGTGTGTGTGTTTGTGTATGTTTTCTTTCAGCCTTGCAACAATATTCAGAGTGTGCATGTGACGCTGAGCTGTGAATTTGAACGCACATTGGATCTGTTTCTTGGAAGTTCCGAGCCCAGCGAGGACCTCTCACGAGAGGCTTTCTGGTAAATCGGGCCAACACAGGAACCACATGTGGCTCCAAATACAAACAAACAAAAGAGGGGGAAAAGGTTAAAGTGAGTGGAAACCAGCTCTCACCTGTGATATCGACATATTCAGGTAGACAAAGAGTCCCGTGGTCGAAGCAATCTGCAACACTACCACCACTATCACCACCATAGCCACCCACATCTTGGACGGCGTTTCCCGGCGCGCTGCCGCGGTCGGCCCGCCTGCCGGGACCATCATGTAGGTGGTTGATTCGCTGCTCACCGATCTGAAATAATCCTGTTGCTGTGCGCTCGGAGTGGCCATGGCATTCCCGACGCATGAGTGAACCATTAAAACCAAGGGAGCAGCGAAACGACAATAGCCTCCACAGACCTGAGCGACTGACCGAAAATTAGAGCAAAATTAGATTTCCATGAGACGGCAGCTGCCAGCGCAGCTTCTCACTCGGAGCTCAGCCCAGCGGGAGACGGAAAGGGAGGACAAGAGAGGAGAGGAGCGCGGGCAAGAGAGGAGAAAGACCTGAAAGTTAAAGTTCGGATGTGTCCATGTCCGCTCAGCGCTCAGCTGCCGTTTAAAGCGGGACTGGAGCCGCAAAAGGAGGCAGAGAGCACAGCGGAGAGGGGCTGGTTTAACCTCTTCATCACCCTGGAGCTGTGGAGGAATTCGCTCTCTCTCTCGCTCTCTCTCCCATGCACTGTTCTTTCAGTTTCAGCGCGGACTCTGCTGCCAAATGTTTCAAAAACACAAACTAAAACAGAGAGACTAACTTCAACTTCAAGGGTTCATTATTTCCTTAAATTTACTGTTTCTTACTGATTTTTAAAAAAATCTACCTTTTAACATTCACACACGCCCACATCATTTTTAATGATCTGTGGTGTCCCTATGTGTGCAGGTCTAGGCTCCTGGGGGACTCCCATGATGCATTCTTCTTCAGTCACCTTTTTTCACTCACTATGTGTTTCTACACCTCTGCATTTAATCATTAGTTATTATTAATCTCTGGCTCTCTTCCACAGCATGTTTTTGTCTTCCTCCCTTAATCCTAACCAGTCGTGGTAGATGGACGCTCCTTCCTGAGTGTGGTACTGCTGGAGGTTTCTTCCTGTTAAAAGTGAGTTTTTCCAATCCACCATTGCCAAAGCTTTGCTCATAGGTGGGCAAATGATCGTAGGGGTTTTCTCTGTTTTCTTTACATTATTGTAGGGCCTTTATGTTGTTGTGATTTTGGGGCTGTATAAATAAAATGTGAATTGAATACTGTGTCTAATGATGTAACAGAAGAATACAAGATGTTTACACTGATGTCCTTCAGTATGCTATACAAGGTGACAGATGATAGATAACCCAACCTGTGGCTGGTACATGTAAGTAGCTTCCTGTTTCACCTAGAGCAGTGGTCCCCAACCCCCGGGCCTCGGACCGGTACCGGTCCGTGAGTCGTTTGGTACCGGGCCGTGAGAGTTGAGGCTCAGGTGTGAAATGTATGGTTTTCAGGGTTTTCAGTGTTATTTTGTTATCGTTTTTATCGTTAACTCGGTTTTCCTGGGTCTTTTCACGTGTGTTATGAATAAATCTTCTTTTTCGGTACCGGTACTAGTTTCATTTTGTTGTATTTATCCGCGACACCTTAAAGGTCGGTCCGTGAAAATATTGTCGGGCATAAACCGGTCCGTGGCGCAAAAAAGGTTGGAGACCGCTGATCTAGAGGACCAGGACACCTGCCAATACAATGCTGAAGGCCATAAATAAATAAAAAGTTTTTGGACATATCAACAAACGGGTCAGCTGGGTTAGTAACCTGCACTCAAACTGTATGGCGTGCACTGCACACAGACACAGACAGCTGTTTAATGGTGTTGGCTACAGCTGAATCCACATCCACACAACTGAAGCAACATGACAACATAATAACACATGAGGTAATAATAACAACAACAATAATTATTATTATTAGCATTGTCATCCTACAATCAATAAATAAATCAGACATTAATAATAATTCTTTATTTTATTATATTCCACTGTATTGTAAATGTTAGTTGACATTATCTTGTTATGTAGTTTAAGTTGCGTTTCTTATTATTTCTGTGTTAGCTGCCTGCTGGTTTGGTTGTTCCTGGTTTGATGAGGAGGAGGCGGTAGGCGAAGCTGCTTAAAGTTCAGATGTGAATTTGCAAAGTTGATTTAAACCACCTGTCACAGATTGAAGTGTGTTGCACTGGGTTTGGTTATTGTTCCTCCACTATGCATTTTAAATATCCTGTCTACTGGTGGAAGAGTGAGTTTGAGTAATGCTGTTTTTAATTGACTTTTGGTGTGATGCGATTCATGTCTTTAAATAGCTTAAAATTATATCAAAAATTGTATTTTTAATATAATTTCAAAGTAACATAAAACACACTTTTTGGCCTGTGCATTTTTACCTGTGTGTGCTTTGACTGTGTGTAAAGTACAACTAAAACAACACATTTCAACTCATCAAAAGTGGATCACAAATGGTGTGCTGTGAGGAAAGGTGTGCCCTGGTCTTTTGTTATGAAGATCCTGTGATTAAAAAAAACATTTTGACAGCAACGGGGAGATTGATGATCAGAACACATTATTTTGCCGTGTGCAGCAAACCACAAAAACCACTGGTGGACTGGTGACTCATCTCCGAAAGATTTTTTAAAAAAGAAGGCTGTCAATAGGAGCTCCTGCAAAAGTCTACCTGCCTTTTGGCTTCAGCTGGATTGTTTTGTGTTAATGCCAACACCGTGTCAAAAGCTTAAGAGATACTTAGGCAACAAACATCTCTTCTGAAAGTAAGTAGGATTACTTCTATAGAGTGAGTATAGAGTGAGCCAGATTCTATAAAAAGGCAGTGAAAGGAGTCTGAGTGCCATAGTCTATTAAAAAAATCACAACAAAAGACTTGTTAAGATTACTGTGGAAGCTTGTTTCCATAACTGCAAAAATAAAAAATAAAGATTATATCTATATATATTTTATGTTCTTGCTGTTGTGGAAACAAGCATGTGTACTCCACATATTTACCAATCCATTTTGATTTATTAACTCAAACATATGAGAAATAACTTGAAATTTCAAAAACAACTTGAACTATAAGGAACATAAACAAGACTCCATAGCTTAAAAGCAGGGCACAAAACAGAAAAATCAGCATGCAGACTAGATGAGCTGGAAATCAAACTATTAACCTTCCAATAAATAGATAACCTGCTGTACATCCTGAGTCACAACCTAGCAGAGAACTACCAGCTGTAGCCTGCTGTGTCAGCATCCATCTGTCATTAAAAACGGTCACACTTTCATTCGTGCAAGACATTTAATTCAGTTCAAATCAGTTTTATTTATTTAGTACAAAATCACAACAATAGTCACCTTAAGCACCTTATATTGTAGGGTTTTTACCTTACAATATACAAAACAATACAAAGAAAACCCCAACAATCAAAACACTATGTGTCATGGGCCTGAGTCTGGGAACCCAGAGCTCATGTGTTTTTTGGACTTGTTTATATTTTTGATGGCAGGTGTGTGCGTATTGTGCTGATGTCCCCGTGTCCCTGCTGCAGGTGTGCGTGCTGGTGTATCCGGTAGGCCGGTTTACAAGCACCATCAGGCCCGGCGAGTGTACCCTTCCAGGTGGCTGGCCACACCCAAGGATGATGACACACACTTTCAGCTGGTCAGCCTCATCGGGGGGAGCTACTTAGCAGTGTGGCTCAGCTCCCCTGGACGCTGGATCGTTGCGTGAGAGTTCCCGTCAGTTTCCCGGCAAGTCAGTCTGAGTGTAAGCTTGTCGCTGTGAGAGTGTTCGTACGTCTGCTTCTGTGATTTATCTCAGGAGGACTGCGAAAATGAGAGGGTAGCGAGCACGGGGTGAACGGTCACTAGGGAGAAGACACGGCACGAGAGTCGGGGAAGCACGGGGATTTATTGTTGTTGTATATAATTTACTTCACTGTAAATAAACTCACAGCTTTCATCACACAAAGTCTGTTTGGGTCCTACTTCCCCACATCCCCACGGTCTGCCATCGCAGTCCGTGACACTATGAGCAAGGTATTGGCAACAGTGGGAAGGAAAAGCTCCCTTTTAACAGGAAGAAACCTCCAGAAGAACTAGGATTGGGAGGGGCATCCATCCGTCTCAACTGGTTGTGTGTGAGGAAGACTTGACAAAGATGCTGTGGAAGAGAGCCAGACATTAATATATACTAGTATTTAAATGCAGAGTAGCACAAAAATGCAGTGACATTCAACACAGGATCTTGTTGCCTTAAATACGCAGTCTTTCTAATGATCTCATGAAGGTTCTCTGCTTGTTGAGATCTGGAAAGACCAATCAGATTGCTGTTTACAAAAACCTTTCAATAATCACACACACACAACTGAATCTTGTGGTTCCAACTTCTCAAACCTGAATTTTTGCCCATTACTTAGTCTTCACTAATAAATATGCTGAAACAGATTGATGAAATAATGTTTTTCCTTTTCTGTCTTGTAATCTTTGTATTCTCTGAGCGGCTGTCTGAGCCACATTTGTGTGCATGTCTGTAGTCTGTTCTAAATCTTTACCCTGTCTGAGAGCAAATATTTACCCAACGCCCCCCAGTTTATCTGTGCAGCCACAATTATATATTTTAACATCAGTTTCCAAAAACATCACAAAGCAGCGTTTGGGTCTTTTCAGAGATGTGACCTTTGGGGATGATTTTATTAGGGTCTGCAGTCAAAATGTTGCATAAAGACTCCATCCTGCTTTAAATCACCAATGTCTTGGTTGTCTTATTGTCTTTGGAAATAAAATCATGATTTAGTGCATATCTAAAGCTTTAGTGGACAGTCAGAAACAGTGTTTGCAGTTCAGCTCTAAACAACGCCCTTTGCACACTGCCACAAACAGCTGCGTGTGTCTGTTCAGCATCAGAGCTGTTTATCAATGATGGGAGGCAATGAGTTGACAAAGGAGGCAACCTTGGGTTGCTGCCAGTTGGAGAGCAACACTTCTGTTTTTAAAACTTTAGTCTGAAGAAAAACTGAAACATTTTCAGGACTGGCCTCCGAGGATGTTTAAACCAGAGAAACCAGAGTCGGAGGCACTTCCCCGTGTGTTTCGTTTTTCTTTCAGTTTTGTTGCATTGAAGAATAGGTGATACTTTTATGCGTGAAACTCTGTAGCAGTACAATCTGAGAGCGTTTACTGCTCTCAATGCCACTTTTTCTGGGAAAAGCCTTTTGAAGATTGGAAGTTGTTGTGGTGTGATACAGAAGTGCCAGAGGTTTTAGAACCAGATGTAAAAGCTATTCATTCCAACTGGGACATCTTGCTGGGACTTTAAAATCTCAGTGTCCAAGAAGACTGTGATGTACTCTGCAGGTGAGACCTAATCAAATTTGGAATGAAAGAAATAAAAACACAGATGGTGAAAGAAGAGCCAGATTCTTTCCATGTCCACAAAAATGGTTGTTATGATGGAGGGGACACTGTTTTGGGTTTAAAAGTTAACCCCTGGTGGGCTGATTCTGCCACCACTGTGGGAGGTGTCTTTGACTGGATGATGTTTCAGCACTGCAAGGTCATGGGTTTGACCCCACATGTAATACACAGCACCTGCACTGATACACATGCAAGTCTCGGACAAGTTGTAAGTGTTGAGATGTGCAAGTGATTCAGCCTGGAAACAATGTGGCTGGCATGCAGTACAATCAGTGTAGAATGGATATTTTCAAATCACTTAAAATCCAAGTTAAACTTTGCCAGAAAAGCCAAGAAAAACTGTCCATAACTGTCAGTTAGGGCAAAAAAAGTGGTAATGTCCCTTATTGTTCTCTAATATCTGCTTAATGTTTAAACTTATGCAATACTACCATTAAAAAAACTAATACTGGGACTTTGTCACAGTTACAAAACAATATCTAATCTTTTTACCTTCTAAAAATATCTTCATTTAATTTGGTAACAACTCTGACATAACGTCATGATGCATTAAGGTGGACTTAACTGTTTCCAGAGAAAGGCGATCTGGACCTCCTTGTCTCAACTCACTTTTGCATTTATTTTTTAATAGTGACCCTTGGGAGCATTTAATGCAGCCTGCAAGCATGACAAGGAAAGAATGGGCTGCTGTATGTATTCTTCCACAGTTCATGTGATTCTATGATGTATATTCAGAGAACAAGACAGCATTTCTCTTTAGTTTCAGGTTATTCTTTCTAAGTGATCACAAAAGTCTACAGCTTGATCCAAACTTTGACAATGTCTGCTCCTTCAGGTGAAATTTTAAATTTGACCATTATTTAATGTTACATATTTAGAAAACTCCTTAGCTCTGATTTGTTCACAATTGTCATTCATGTAAGCAGGTTAGATTACACTCAGCAGTAACCTCATACAAACAGTTTGTGAGGAATCAAGGTGAGTCCAGACTGCTGCACCTCCCTGAGCCTGCTGGAGGTTTTGTCCTGTTAAAAGGGAGTTTTGACTTCACACTGTCGCCAAAGTGCTTCCTCATATGATTATTGGGGTTTTCTGTTTTTCTTTGTATTATTGTAGGGTCTTTACCTTGCAATATCAAATGCCTTGAGGCAACTGTTGTTGTGTTTTGGCACTATATTAATAAAATAAAATTGGGTTGAATTAAATTGATTACTACTGTCATTGCGCAACAAGTAAGTTGGGCGCTTTATGTGTGAAGTTTGCATGCTATCCCTGTGCCTTCATGGGTTTATGCAGTTCAAACACTCGCATGTTAGATTAACCAGTGATTCAAAATAGATGCAAATGTCTGATTGTCTGTAGTAGCCACATGACTGACTCATGACCTGTTCAGGACCTCTTGCCCTATGGAAGCTGGGATGGACTCCAGCCCGCTGTTGGACAAGTCAGCAAGAAAATTGATATGTTTATTCAATTTGGAAAAAAGAGGAACAAAGTGCCAACTTTCCAAACAGTTGGAGTATTTTCACAACCAGATGGTCAGAGGAAAGGAAAAAGAAAAGTATTTAAGCATCAGTGGATACCATGCTAAATTGTCTGTTGTTTTTTCAAATATGGCAGTACATTTTTCTGATGAAAAGCTGTTTAACTTATCAGCCCTATTCAGCAGGGGTACAACGATACACAAAATTCACGGTTTGGTTCGGTTCGGTTCGATACTTTGGTGTCACGGTTTGATATTTTTTCGATACAAAAAAAAGTGTTCATGCCTTTTTAATTTGTCATTTATTAAAATTATAAATATATATATTAACTCAAAATTACAGTTTTTAAATTTAATGTTGCTGAAACAACAAAGTAATAAAAAAAATAAATCTATCTGATCGAGAAATCACTCATCTTTGGAAAAGAGAGTTTATTACAGAGAAATGGCTCTTTCCAAAATAAAAGCTATACTATCCGCTTCTTCTGGGCTATATTCTCAGCAGCATATTAAACATATCAGGTCCCCATAAGGAGAATCATGTGCTAACGGCTGTCTAAATGACTCGGGTAACGTTTGTAGCATGCTTGCTTGTTGTTTTTGTCTGCTTCCACTTGTCTTTGCACTAGGATGATGTCGGCGTAAATGTGCAGTCATATTCGTTGTGTTCCCACTAGTGCTGTCAGCGTTAATCTCGTTGAAATGACGTTAACGCCACAACACGGCAAATCTCCGTTAACGAGCTACCGCGGATCGCCCCGTGCATGGGGCTGGACGGCCAACACGTTAACGAGCTAACTGCGCTAACACACTAGTTCCCACTAATGTAATTGAGCATTGCATGGCACATCCAACATACTGTTTTACTTTAGTCCATGACGCGCTTACCTTCAGGGTCATACGTCACATGAAAACCAAAATAGTTCCAAACGCCAGATCTGAATGAGGGTGGGGGAGGTTCAATTTGCCATGTTGCAAGGAGAGCTTAACTTCTGTCTGGCTAGCTTGCCCTGCGCTCAGTGAATCTGCGTTCGACTACTCCGCCTAGGCTGCACTGTCGAGCGCAGATCCACTGAGCGCTCAACACAGACAGCATCGTCAGAAGGAAAGTTGATAAACTAAATTAAAAACGTTGTATTGCTCGATACATATGCGCACCAAACCGAAAGCACTGTATCGAACGGTTCAATATCGATACGAGTATTGTTGCACAGCATGTGTCCAACTTACACTTCACTCTGATTTATGAATGCTGAGCCAGTTTTACCCTCGTAAAATAGAACAATCTGTACACTGCGCAGGTTTTTGCAGGCTATTTTGGCAGTGAAGAAAAATTGTCTTCATACCTGCTTCAATTGTATTTTGAGATTTTAGTTTTTCAGTTTTATTGGCTGTTTTAAGAAATTCAATTCAGCACACAATTTGGTGGTTTAAGACTTTAACAAACAACTTAATTGAAGTTGAATAAAAGACACCACTTTCTCAGTGAGTCAAAGCAGTGAAACCAGTAGTACAGCAAGTCAGTGTATAAAGTTCTCCTGCTGCTGCACAATCAGATCAATGTAGGTCTCGACAAAGAGCTTTAAGGGTCTTTTTTAAAAAAAACAAATCCATTTAATCTAAACTGACATTATGTGAAATGATAGAATAACTAACTGGAAAGATACTGAAAACAAATGTTACGATTTTCATACAGTGTTTTTGATCAGGATTAAATCAGAAGACATGGTGTTCTTATTTAAAACAAAAAGTACCATCCACATGGCAACACTGTGCGGTCCTGGCATTGGGCTGAAATGAAATCAAAGAAGATCAAGTGGAGGACTGGTGAAAAAGGTCTTTGAGTAGTCAGGTACTTTAAGGAGCAAAGGGAGAAACGCAGCTGGCAACACTTTGGTGATGCAAGAAACACTTAAAATCCTCTAAGAGATTTTCATGAAAGTCTCTGCCATTGAAATATACACTCAAGTACTCCATAAATCTAAAAATCTGATTATTAAAGATATAAAAGATTTTAATTATTGCAATTTTGTTTTCCTTTTCTTAATTTTAAAATTGGAGAAAAAAACATGGCTACGCCCTTTCGACACTAGAGTCCAAACTGCATCGAATTTGCAGATGACACCACGATTATTGGTTGCATTTCAGATGGAGACAAGTCTGGTTACAGAGCAGAGATGAGAGCCCTGACATCATGGTGTTGGGACAACAACCTGCTGCTCAACATCAGCGAGGCCAAAGAGCTCATTGCAGATTACAGCAAACTGCGGGGTGGAGAGCACACCCTCATTCACATCGACAGGACAGGGTTGGAGAGAATCAGATGCTTCAGGTTTCTGGCGTCAACATCAGTGAGGACCTGAGCTGGTCACATTACATGGATTTGATCACAAAAGCAGCGAAACAGCTCTGCTTCCTGCGATGGCTGAAGAGGTTTGGCATGGACTCTAGAATACTCACCAACTTCTATTGATGCACCATCAAGAGATTTCTGTCTGGTTATATCACGACCTGGTACGGCACTTGTAATGCTCTGGACCACAAAGCTTTATGGAGGATGGTCAGATCAGCACACAGATCAGCAGTTTTCCTTTTCTACGTGCAATACTGAGAAACCTCTGAGACCAAGAATTTTAAGGTGTTCTGCTTATTAAATCACATTTATCACATAGAAAGCAATGTGTGTGTACTGAAGGCATCAAATGCTCATTTATTGCTTTAAATTTAATTCGTGACAGTTGCAAATAAATGTTATCTAATTATACTTGGCCTTAATGATCACAAACTATCTGAAACAAGCAGCTGAATTATTACTTGCACATATACAGACCTCATTATTTGAAACTTCTCTGTTGTGTGGCTTGATTTTGAGAAATCTATCTTGATTTATGAATACATTGAGTATTTGGTGTTAAATCTTACGAACTCATTGGTGATTTTCTTTCATAAGAAATGTGATAACAGTGTAAAACCCCAAGTTTTTCCTAGTTTTCCCTAAAATGCTTATCTTGGTGCTCTCTTTATTTATTTTTTTAAATTTAATTCAGGGTTCATATGAGCAATGGCTTTACCTTCCATAGACTGAGACAGCTGCAGCAATTTATTTACTACTAGGGTATACAGAACCCCCCTGCTATGCCTCCTATGTGTATCATTACACTTCTTCCCTTTTCCATCTCTCCCCTCTCCACCCCCTTTGTCTTTCTGGCAGCCAACCACCTGACAACACAACAAGCATTTCTCCAGATGTGTGTGTTTCCTCTGACACCACAGCTGTCCACCCAGCCCTGCAGCTTATCTATGCGCCTGTGTGTCAGTGTGTATATTTGTGAGTGTGTCAGTCAGTTAGCGTCCCGTGGTAGGAAAACACAATGGTGATCAGCAGTGGGAGTTAAAAGTTCAGAGTAAGCATTCCATGACATATTATGTATCAGAGCTGAGGGACTATCACATACTGCTGCAGCCAAGCCAGCGTGTGTGTATTGTGGTCTCTTTGAATGTGTTTCTACCTTAAGCCAGCAAGTATGCTTTGCACCTTTTAGGTCCAAAATCTTCAGTTTCCGTTTTTTAAAGGCCAAAATTTTTGTTTCGATGACCGAATACATCCCTAGTGTCTGATTAAAGGAGCCCGATAATGTCCATTTCTGTAACTGTTCAACATCACAGAAAGATTAGCCAGCTGTGTAGAGGTGAGAGGAGTTTATTGTTGATGTGCTTGAATGCTATATCACCAAGGCAACAAGGCCAAGAGACTTTAGTAGTAGCTGTGTCAGGCATTTAAAATTGACATTAAGGCAACAAAATATGCTAAAAGGTTTAATCTACCTTAGTCATCTCAGGAGGACTTTAGATCTCTGTGGAGTGGGGACCAGTGTTGGTCAAGTTACTTGAAAAAAGTAATCAGTAACTAATTACTGATTACTCCCCCCAAAAAGTAATCCCGTTACTTTACTGATTACTTATTTTCAAAAGTAATTAATTACTTAGTTACTTAGTTACTTTTTAAAAACACGATTTACAACCTGAAGAGGTGATAAAGTGATAGATCTTTCAGCCCAATTCTACTTTTTCTACATAATCCATCATACAAAATGTAATCAAATGGAAAAGTCTCTTTTTTTAACTTGTTTTATCAGTTTTAATCTTTTAACTTTATGCATCAAGCAAAACATTTAATTATATGCAACATTCTCTGACTTGAATAAATTCGTTTAACATTTAAACCTATTTTCTGCACATTCCAGCACATAAAATAAAATATTTTTTGTGTTTTCACTCACTCTTTCAAACAGATGCAAGTAAAACACAGCAGAAAATAAATAAAGTCAAAGACTCAGCGGTCCTTTTGCTCTATTTTCACCTGTAAAGCAGGAGCAGGGTAGGCGGAGGGTTACCCTGGTGCAGGTGTGCTGCGGTCAGTTGAAGAATCCGCGCGAGTGTCTCTGAGTTTCCCATCACGTCGTAGCTACTCGGTGCTTGCTCGGAAGTTTAGGGGTTTTTTTCGCTGTAAAAAGAAGCTTTCTTCCCACGCACGATGGACGCTAATGTTTTTGTCACTTTTTATGGAATCAAACTCAAAGTAAGGTCAGTACTTCCACACTTTAAACGCTGCACGCTCATACTCTCTCCCGCACTCGATATATTATCCATTGTTGATCTGCACACAGCTGCTGTCACCAACGTCGCACTTGCTTACGTCACTGTCATGAGACATTCTCGCAAAAAAAATCACGGTTTTAGTAACGCAGTAACGCAGCGTTCCTACGGGAAAGTAACGGTAATCTAATTACTGATTTTGCAATAGTAATCCCTTACTTTACTCGTTACTTGAAAAAAGTAATCAGATTACAGTAACGCGTTACAAGTAACGCGTTACTGCCCATCTCTGGTGGGGACACAGCAATAAAATTCTTCACAATTTTCATTGGCCTGGGCAGACAGAACCCTCACATTGCAAACCAGGAAAGGTTACCTCAGCTTGCCCAGTTCCAACCTTCATAACAAAACACGGACATACCCATGACACTGATGGATGCTACAGATTTCAAAAGCTTGTAATTAAGCAGAGGAAAAACCTGCTTCCAGAAACTGTAGCCAGCTGTGGCCACAATATTGCAGTAGTTTAAACAGAGGTGGGACCAAGTCATTGTTTTGCAAGTCTCAAGTAAGTCTCAAGTCTTTATCCTCAAGTCTCAAGTAAGTCTCAAGTCTTTATCCTCAAGTCTCAAGTAAGTCTCAAGTCTTTATCTTCAAGTCTCAGGTAAATCTCAAGTCTTTATCCACAAGTCTCAGGTAAGTCTCAAGTCTTTATCCTCAAGTCTCAGGTAAGTCTCAAGTCTTTATCCTCAAGTCTCAAGTAAGTCTCAAGTCTTTATCCTCAAGTCTCAAGTCTTTATCCTCAAGTCACAAGTCAAGTCTCAAGTAATGTCAGGCAAGTCAGAGTCGAGTCTCAAGTCACTGGTGTAAAAGTCCAAGTAAAGTCACAAGTCTGAAACTTTGAATTTCAAGTCCTTTCGAGTCTTTAAAAAAAATGAAAAAAGAATGTTGCAGTTATATGCTAAATGTAAATATTAGACCATGTAATTTTAAAATCTGTGTTTTTCTCAACACATGACAAAATAGTGAACTTAGAAAATATACACAAATTGTGAAGTTGCACCTCTATAAAATGCAGCTCAATTTAACTTAGCTCCAAGAATAATTTTCACCGACAGTTCTGAGATACGCTGCATGTTATTCTTGGATGCGCTTGTAGGACCGGCTTTAAAATAGCATGACAAAAATATCATACACATTAAAAAAACTGTATCACCAACGGAGCCTGGACAACATTTGCTAGTTAGATGAAGTCAGCTATCTCATTGTAGCAAAAGAGAAGCACCACCTCCTGTTCTTTATGTAACTTCAACTGTCGGAGAAAGTTGGAAGTTGTTCCATATCTGTCTGTGATTCTCTTCTTGCATGTTTTGCATATTGCATTTCGGTTTTTTGTTGACTACTTCATAGTTTATGTACCTGAAAAAAATAAAATTTTTAAGCGTTTTTTTTTTCTTTAAAAAAAAAATCTGGTTAATTTGATTGGCTGTGCTACAGTTCACGCACACATACGTACGCGTGTGGTTTGAATACATGATGCACACTTTCTATACAATATGCATGTTAAATTTTATATTTGGGGTGAAATATCAAGTCTTTTCAAGTAAACCGGTTCAAGTCCAATTCAAGTCCCAGGTCATTAGTGTAAAAGTCCAAATCAAGTCACAAGTCTTAGAACATTTTTTCAAGTCAAGTTTAAAGTCATAAAATGAATGACTCGAGTCTGACTCGAGTCCAAGTCATGTGACTCGAGTCCACACCTCTGAGTTTAAATGCATACAAACAGGTTTATAAGAGAGTGCTGTTTGACATGCAGGGAAAGAGCTTTGGTAGGTTTTAATCGATGTCTATTTTTAAACGGGTAAGCACTAGGGCTGGGCTGTATCATACCGTTCACGGTAATACTGGTGTAATGTTGGGCAACGATAAGAAAAGGAAATATCGCGATAGAATATGGGTAAAACGCGCATGCGCAGTGCCTTTGTTTACATACGCACATGGCGGCGACGCAGAATGAGAAGAGCGAAAGCGGATCGTTGAATGAAACAGATGAACCAGAATTGGTTTGTAAAAATGCTGCAACTTCACTGGTGTGGAACTGGTCTAGCTTTCGTCCGTCAGATACACAACAGAGCACTATTTTTGGTAGAGCATGCTAGCGGGCCGTCGTTATTACCGTGTTGTTTGGAAAATACGGCACACTTAAAATCAATCCTTTTATTTTTCTGAAAATCGACAGTGCCCCTTATAATCCCGTGCGCCTTATGTATGAATTCTGGTTGTGTTTACTGACCTCGAAATGATTTTATGTGGTACATGGTGCTCAAAAATCTGTCAAATGTTTTAGTACAACTTTGCTAAGCTACGAAGCCGCACCGCTTGATGGATTGTCGGAGCATTACGGCTATCGTAGGCCGGCGCCTCGCGGAGTGATACGTACTGTGCTTCAACATAATATTACCGTATTGTGTGTGTATAACCTCTTTTTAAGTTTTGTAGATATTATACATAGTTATGCTGAGGATATGTCAGCCAATTTCCACTGGAAATGCCTTTTGGTTAAACTGTCAGCAAGGAATTTGCACTGTTACGTTTTTATATAACTTTAATGCACATAAAAAAGCTGCTTGTTTAAGTGAAAATACATTGATGGTTGTTTGTTTTGTTTTTTTTGCACTAATAAAGTTGAGGAGTATTTTGTCTAGTGTCATTTATATCGTCAGTTATATCGTTATTGCAAATTTTCAAATGTGTATCGTGATAAATATTTTTGGTCATATCGCCCTGCTCTAGTAAGCACTGCTGTTTTGCTTGCCCTGACAAAAATCTGTAACTCATACCAAAAACATTTTCTTTGGAAGATAAAAATACACTGCTCAAAAAAGTTCAAATCAGAGTATAGCATCATATCTGAGAGGAGAATCCAGGAGACAGGCATTTACTCTATGAGTGTTGGACAGGCCTGTAGAAGCCCCTTAACCCATTAGCAGGACAAGTATCTACTCCTTTGTGCAAGGAGGAACAGGATGAGCACTGCCAGAGCCCTACAAAATGACCTCCAGTAGGCCAATGGTGAGAATGTCTCTGACCAAAACAGGAACACGAGGGTGTCTGAGGGCCTGTCATCCTCTGCTGCTCACTGCTTGGTACCACGGAGCCCATTTGACATTTGCTATTGAATACTAAAATTGGCAGGTCCAACACTGGCACCCTGTGCATTTCACAGATGAGATTCTACAGTTCTAGGCAACTGCACCTTGACTGCCATCAGTTATCTGGATGACCCATATAGTTGATTCTGGGACAGTAAAGAATCAACTTTGATTTTTTGATTTGATTTTTTTGTACCTTGATGACTGACATGTTTAAAGACAAATTTTTGGACCCATTGTCAGACCCTACGGTGGTTGGTCTCGGATTCCTCCAGATGCACGACAATGTACATTTACAGACTGACATTTTACCAGAAATGAAAGTTACAACAGATAATTATTTTTTTAATGCATAATAGTGATGCATTCATTAGTCTTTTCAGAGCTTTTATTCATGATCTGAGATTGAAACAATAAGGTATGCTTGTGGTTCAGTTGTGCTCTGGAGGTTGCTTTGCCTTCATTTCGCCACCAGATGTTGTTCTTTGCCTCAAAACTTTGGATCTTTTTTGCCAAAAACAGAAGTAAAGCTTTAAACTTTTGAGACTTTAGGTGCCCATCGCTGGTTAAAAAATACCCCTTCACAGGAAAAAATGTTTTCTACTCTTATGATTTCTGGACAAAAGGCCCCAAATGTAGGACTCACAAAACAGACTTGAAGAATGACACAAAAAAAAGGACTTTAAGAAAGTTCAGTACAGGGGACCAAGAAAGTCACATTCCAAAACAGGAAATAAATTCCTGTTTCCAAAAGTCTTTACAAACACATATAGCACACAAAGCATACCAAAGTGTGCTTTCACACTTGCCAAAATATCACTTTTGTGGTGTGAATGTGATCCGACCCCAATCCAAACTAATTACTGTATGTTACAAGCCTAGAATGCTTTGTATTCTCACTGTTGGACGCTATTACAGATGTGTAATAATCTGTAAAGGCTAGCAGCTAGCCATGAAATAAAGGTAAGTTCTCTGTGTTTTCCAATAGCCCAGAACACAGCACCTTCTTCCTCTATTTACTTTTGTTGCTCCTGCCCCAGACACATCTGGCCAATTAGCAGGCTGAACATTCTCACGTGGTTTGTAGAGCTGCATTTTAGTTTGCTTGGAGTTCACTTTGACTTTTCTTTGCGTGAAAACACCCAACCTGACAAAACTGAGGCTGAGAGTGGAGACACCTGGGAAACTAGACGCGGCTTCATTAAATAAAGTGATGAGACAAGGGAAATATAACTAAAATAAAGATCTGTGAGACAAAGGATTATCAAAATAAAACAGCAAGTAACATAACAAGGAAACAACACAGAGATGATGACTTAAAAGAAGAGGATAAATTAATAAATATAACAATAAATAATGTCAAAACATAGTAATTCTTCTAAGTAGACTCTGAATACTAGAGTGAAAGGACACCTCCAGAGTCACAAACAGCTTCTTCCCGTACGCCATTAAGACTATTAACAAACACTAACCCCCACACCCTACAACTGCCCACCCACCTCACTCATCTGAGGCATAGTCTGAGTAACCCTCATCACTCACACACAGACTCCACTCAGACCAAGGCTTTTTTTTCTTTGTATATATTTCTCTTGTTTTGTATCTATCCCTCTTCATCATATATATTTATTCTGCTTGCTATTTATTCCTGCTGTCTACTATTTATATTTTATTCTAGCATAGTTGGTGTGGAGCACTCACAAGTTCATTGTACATGTACAATGACAATGTGTTCCATTCTCTTAAGTAACTCCATAACTAAAACTTCATTATTACCAGAAAATCAACAAAAGAACCCAACAAAACACAAGGATCATGACATCTGTAGAATAATGTATAAGTTGGGAGGGAGACCTCTCTCACTGTTGAGACAACATGGCACTGATGGAAAAAGGACACCTCGTGCATGTCTGAGAGAGGGCATTGTATTTGAAAATAAGAGCAGACTATGACTTGCCAGGAATGAAGACGTACTGGTTTTCAAATATTTCCATCGTCACAGAAGCGACTGACTGCCTTCTTACTAGTGTTGACTGAAAATGATAAAAGCACTAAGTCTTATGTCTGCTGTATGTTAGTAATTTGTGCTCGAACTCTTTGTTAATATGTTTATACCTCATCCAGACAAGTCTGTAAGTATTAACATACAGACCTAATTGGGGTTTTTTTAGTGGAAAGAGAGAAATATGCTTCATATCATCTGCACATGTTTGGGTTGTTTATTGTATGGTGGGGCTTTTGTGTGTGTGTTTTGTGTTTGTGCAAAATAAAAGGGAGGGCGGAAGGGGGTCTGAGTCTGTTTGTGTGTCCCACTTACCTAGTTTCTTGAACCAAAAAAGTGTGTGAACTCAAACAGCGGTGACTAAGAGGAACAATGAGACTCTTTATTCAAAACAGCACTTTAAAAGTTCAGCAAAGATTTTCTTGCAGTAAATTTGTCAATCTCCAACTGTGTTTAAGTAGTTACTGATTTAAAAAGAAAACAGAGTTTTTATTCGATTCCAGGATTGCATCAGTGTTTGGTTAAGACCTGTGGCGCCCTGTTTTTTTTTCTTTTTTCTTTTTGTTCTTCCAAGGTCTGACATCAAGGACGAAGTGAGTATGAAAACGAGCTTTCTTTGAGCCAGAACACAAATTTGTCCAAAATGCCAGTATCGTTGCTCAGTGTACGGGCTGAATGAGTCATGCTGGATACATAAAGATTTTGAGGGTGATTACAAAGAAAACTAACCAAACAATTTGCCAATGTTATGTCTGATTATAATCCAGTGTGATACAAGTTCATCTACAGAACATCTGCTGTCCAGTTTCATCTTCTGTTACAGATATAGCAGTCTGCAAGTCGTTGTACCCTGCATTATATTTAGCAGGGCTTTCCCTTTTGGCAGGACCTGACCATAGAAGCAAAATCAAACAAAACAAAACAATTTTACTGACAGGTGACCACCATTTAAAAGTAAATGATTTCCTAAATGGAAAACAAAATTAATTCCAGTTGTTGTCATGTCCCAAGTAGGTCAGCACTGCTGAGCTCATGCTGAAAAATGCTGAAATTTCTTTACTGTGCTGCCATCCAAAGGACAAATGTGGTTATTGCTTTTGGAGCCAAGTATTGTTTTGTAAGAAAGAAATAAAAGTCAGATCCAGTGTACTTTAATCCATCATGAAATGTAACAGTTACTTATCATCCAGCAGTTTTCAGGATGCAGAAATGCCACTTAACCTCAATGACAAGTTCATTTCTGAACAAGAAACACAAACGAATACACAGTTGAACTCATAATAATATGTTATCATTAATAAATAGCATTAATATAATATTACAATCAAATGCAAATGAATCATATTAACTCCTGTAACAAATGAAATTCCCAAATCTTGGAGTAAGATAATGTGTATTGCCTACTTTAGAGGAAATAACAGTAACAGACCCCACAGACTATATATAAATGATAGATTTAGCTTCTAAGTCTACAGAGTGACCAACAGAGAAGTACTGGCTTGGTAATGGGTAGGACTATGGACTTGCTGAGGATTGTAGTCAAAAGCTGCACAGAAAGGGTATATATAGACCAACTCTAAAGATAGTCCACAATCCACAGTGTTTTAGTGGCTTAGAGAACTCAAAGTGGCAGGCATCTTCTCTCCCTGTGCTGCAGAACAGAATGTTTTGTCATGTCATCGTGTAGCGAAGGAGTATGTGGAGTAGGACAGAAGTATATGCTAGAGATAGTCTATCTATCTTGCTTTTACCTGCATTCTTTCTGATGCCCAACAGGGGGCGATTACTCAGGTTTCTAAAAAGCCTTCTGCTATTATAGATGTACTTCCATACTCTCTGATGTCACTGAATACCTGGTAACTTTTTGAGGCTCAGTTGCTAGTTTTACATCATAGTGTACAGAGTATGAAATTCCTTTGTAAATCTGTCATCATTATTTGAGTCAGAAAGGTGGATAAACCAGGAAATGCTAATTGGTTAATGACTTGTTACTCATAAGCTGTTAACCAATAAGTGGTTCACTTTTCGTGTCTGACTTAAAAACACTAAGATAGCTACAAAAGACAATTAAACTGATTGTGTTATGGTGGCTATGTCCACCTTTTATGTATATATAGTCCATGGACTGAGCTTGTGTGTGCATATATATAGGCTATTCATCATACCTGACTCCATGAATCACTTTAAATCCTAGATAAGCACTTTAGCTTCATCAATGGAGGACGTGATAATGGTTTCAGCCAGCTGTTGGGCCAGTAGGTTGAGATCACTGTCATGTGACATCTGTTCTCTTTTTTTGGCAGCCAGAACCCACTTAGTAATATCACATGACAGAGCCTGTGCAAAAGTCTCTATAGTTGGTTCATGCAGAGGTGCTACTTCGAAATTGCCTCTCCCCAAATCATCTGTAGACAGCGACTGCATGAGATGCTCCATCAGTTCCACATGAGGGTCGCTGATCAAAGCGTCTCCGTTGTCCTCCTTGTCCTTTGGCGTTGGTGGAGGAGGCGAGGGTAGGAAAACCTTTGCCAGGCCTCCTTTTAGCTTACGGGCGAAGCTGCTTCTGCTCCTCTCCAGCTCTGGGAGAAGAGGCGTGGTCGGTGGGGCGTCGGGGTAGTCGAGGGATCCCACAGCGGGAAGCCCTGTCTGGGATAGAGGTGGATGGCAAGGCTGGGTAGAAGTCTGGTGTTCTTGGTCTCTTCTAGATTTATCCTCAAAACACTGGTGTTCACCCTTGTTGTTCTCCATCTCTATTTCAGCACCCTCCATGTGGTCCTTTAAGTTTCTTCCTCTACACACTTCACTCAGAGCGATCTCAATCACTGCGGATGCTAGCGCCTCAGCTAGCATTTCGTGCTCTTGGTTATAAATGGACTCCTCAGGTTCTACTGTTTCCTTTTGGCTAAAAACTGATCGAAGTATGTGCTCTGACATGTTTTGGGCAAACTCCCCGAGAGCCTCTGTGTTTAGGGGGCTTGTTTTGAGGCCTTCGGGAATACCAGGGTCTTGTGGAGGGGGCTCTGGCATCCTCGAATCTGCACTTTCTGTCTTCATTGGATCCTGTGTGGATAAAAACAATAATCTCCGTGAAAGTGCAGGGGATATTGATTTTCCTGCAGCTTCTTTTCAGCTACAGAAGGTAATGGAAAGCAAAGAAAAATAACCTCTGGTTTGGACTGCTTGTTTGGAAAATTAGTTTATTTTTGCACTTTTATTTGAATATTACTTGCCAGCGTGCTCAGTGTAAGCTAAGTACGATGTCAATATTTCCCTTGGTGTATGCTTTCTCCTTTCATCCCCCAAAGAAACATTTTTCTTATCCCTCAGCTGTTTCAGATTAGACAAGAAATAAAATGAGATTACAAGAATGCTACAAGTACAAGAAAAATCAAACAAGAAAGTCTAGCAAGGAGAGCATAGAGAAAGAATAACGAGACAGAAATAATAGAGGAAGTCCCCTTGCAGAATGAGATGGAAAGTAAGATTAAGGCCTCAACCACAGCCTGTCACCATATGAGCTGTCAGCCAGCCAGGATGTGACAACCAGGAAGTTCGGTTTGCTATTAGATTAGCACGAAACACTCTGTTGGTCTCAAGTAGCACCAACTCGCCCGACAGCTGATGCACAATTTGTACAGAAATGGAGAAAGGTTTGTTACCCGGAGAGCAAATGATGATAGCTTTTGACAGGCGTAATAATTTTCTAGAAGGTCTTTGTTTTTCAAGTCCAGCTTCATTTCGAGGCTCCGAGTGTGCATTATTGAGATTAAATAGCATAAAATGTCCTACAGCTGCCACTGTTCTAAAGAGTCAGATTGAATAAATTTCAGGCAGCCTGTTTTGTTTTACTAATTCCTCTTATGTTAAATTAATAGTTTAATATTGTAAAAGACACTAAGCCTTTCTTTATTTCCTCTTTTTGAGAGTTCAATGAGAAGATAATTACCAACAACATCCAACAACATCCAAACACTGTGGTGGTAATAAAAGTCTGCCTGGCACCATCTCTAAAGCTTATCATTAACTTTATGTGTTATTTATGTGTTGGTTTAAAATGGAGCACTGTAACAAAAAATAATTTCCCCCAGGGATCAATAAAGTATTCTGATTCTGATTCTGATTATTTGTTTAAATCTCTCAAAATATGACAATTAAGAACAGCATGTTTTATTTTTTATGGGGGTTATAGGGGAATGTTTTTCTTTCTTATTTGTCTGGCTGCGAGCAGATGAGCTATTGATCTTCTGATGTAATTCTTGGCAAAATGTGGCCTTTTACATAAACATTACTCATGACATTTGAGAGCACAAACAGGCTTGTGTAATGGGATTTGCCCTTATTGTTAAAGTTACATCTTATTTTAAACATACCTTACTATTAGTATGCTTCTTGACTCAGAAACTACAAAAACAATGTGACACATTGTGAGATGTGTGTCACCACAGTGTGTCACTTAGTGTAGTAGGCCTATGACCACATGGTGTGAAATTCTGGTTAACTTAATAGGCGTTAAGCTGCATCCATATAGGGAGCAACCACAGCAACGTTGTGACCAGACACCAGAGAAAGTCAATGAATTTCAGTACTTATGGGTGAAAAAAACTGCTGACAATGTGAAGTAGGTGGAGATACACTTTTTTAACTTCAAGATGAGCGATTGAAGCAATTACCAACAGGAGCATAGGACACTGGTGACTGGCCTATGATTGGACAGTAAATACACTGAACTGAAGTGAAGCTTGAAATGACCACTAACAACAACCTGTGAGCTTCAAAGGGATGTGAGATGTGCGAATTGCTCCCTGTGCTTTATTAGTATTAGTGTAACTTTGGCTGACTAATTAATTACTTCCATCAAATTATTTCATCTAAAATACTGGGGGGATAACACCTTTTAACTACTTATCACTGAGTACTAGTTAGGTTGTGTTTCAAGGTATGTTTAGGCTGGCATAGAAAGATAAAAAGACACTTATTTAAAATGCATCTTATTTTAATACTTCCTAGTTGCCCTGCGACAGACTGGCGACCTGTCCAGGGTGTACCCCGCCTCTCGCCCTATGACAGCTGGGATAGGCTCCAGCATCCCGCGCGACCCTGAAAAGGATAAGCGGAAGCAAATGGATGGATGGATGGATGGATAGTTGCTAAGTATTCCTTTTGACTCAGAAATTACAAAGCAGATTAAACTGCTTTCGGTATAGCTTGATCTAACTAGATTACAAAGACATTAATACCTTCAAACAGCAGTTATAGCCGCTGAAAATAATATCTTCTATCAGTCCTTGCTCTGTGTTAATTTGGTTGTTTATTGGGATTAGAAAGCAGATGAGATGAGCTTATTTAAGGTCTCAGTTGTAGGCCTGGAGACTGGTTCGTAAGTCTGTGGCAACCTATGGTTGCTATGGGAAAATGTGTAATCTCAGTTGGCAAATTGTTAATGGGAGTCTCTGGATGACATCGACTGTAAAGAGGGTGCTGCACTTGACACCTGCTTTTGTTTGCTTTGGTAGCTCGAAAGTTTCTGCAGTTTACACGTAAGATGACTTTTCTGCAAACACAAGACAGACTTGGAAACTAGCTCTGTGAGCTGTACTGAAACTTGAAAAAGCGCAATGGAAACCAGACATGATGAACATTCACCTTGAAAATAACATTTGTGCCTTACCAGTGTAACAATCACATTTCAAAATATGAAAAGTTTCTGGTTCATGTCTTACTTTTTACTGTTTAACTACAGCTTTGGGAATAGTTTGCAAGTGTTTACAGACCTGTTGAATACTTATTTCTTTTTTTCAAATGGTTGTTTTCAGATGGTAACCAACAGATCTATAGACCTGTATTTTAAGTATGTCTTCTCGCTCGCAAAGCCCACAGTGTGTTACTGAATTTGTTAGCACTTGCTAACATAATTGCAATCAAATGTTCTCATCTAAACTACTGAAAATAATACCTTGCAACCATTCCTCACGAAGTACCAATTCTGGTGTTTTTTGGCAGAGACTTTGTTGTTGTTTTAGTTTGCTTTCTGAATGAGGAACTACAAAACAGATTAGGCAAGATGGAAGACAAAAATAAAGAGAGGGGGCTAACGATATAGTTACTCCTCTCAACACAGCTTTACTTTGCTAGTACAGAAATGCATTAATGGCATAAAACTGTATTTTCTAAACTAATAAAAATAAGAATTTTGAACCAATCCTCGGTTCTAGTTGAATTGTAATAATGAGTCAGAAATGTGGAACTAAAATTAGTACCGTGAACGACTTCCTTAACTTTAGTTTCATCACAGTTATTGTGTTATTATTAGCTTACGGTCTCTGAATCTGGCTGTGAATGTCAGAATTGGCATTATTGGCCTTCTAGGCTGGCTGGTTCAGTTGCAGCTTTTAGAGGATCGTTTACCTCTTGAATGTAAATATAAATTAAAAACAATAATTTTCTCCTTCCCATTGTTTTCCTCATGTAGCCACAATGTAAAATGATTTTTACTTTACTGGCATACATGTTGCACATTTAATATGGTGTGTCACACCATTATCCTGTCATTACCCATAAATTTACCACCATCCTCTGTTCAAAATGGACAGAGCCCAAAGATGAGGTTGAGACTGGGAATGAAGTGCAGATGTGGAGTAAATTGCAGCTAAAACAAAAAATGTTTTTCTCTTGGCAATATGACTTGGACCTCCACATGGAGACAGGAACATTTGGGCCTGTGATTGCTGTGTTACACAATCCTGTGAGTCCCTAATTTGATTACACTAACACACCTCGCCTACTCTCTCTAGCGCCCACGCTAACAGCACAAAGGCAGGTCAGAGATGCAAATTACTGGTTAAAAAAAAGAGCCGATGCCTACAATGACCTTCTGTTTAACCTTTATTTCTTCCTCTTCCAGTTTCAGTGTTACAATCCAAAGTTTTTTCTTTTGCTTTGTATCTTGTCTCAACCTATCTTGAATTAGGTTGAGTCTTTGAAAGCTCAAGAACATCCGTACAAATAAGGATTTACAAATTTACTCATGCAACTAGACTTCTGCCCAAACAGAACCAGAATCAACTCACAGTGTACAATGTATGAAGTACGGCAGCTCAAAATGGCCAGCTTCTGATTTTTAAAGGTATATGGCAAGACTCAGGAGGAATCTTGAAGGCCATTTGGATACGATTAAAAGTAAAAGTTACATGCCTCAAAAGTTACGTACTACAGAACTGTATAAAAATAAAAATAAACAAGATGCAGTAAATATCAGGCAACTTAAACTGCCTACATTTAGAGAAACTTACCAGCTGGGAGAAGAGTGACAGTTGACGCTTTAATGCAGCCAGTGCAAATGAGTGTACAAGGAAGTGGTTTGACAAAGAAGTTCAGAAGTTTTACTCACTTCCTGTGTGTGTGTGTGTGTGTGTGTGTGTGTGTGTGTGTGTGTGTGTGTGTGTGTGTGTGTGTGTGTGTGAGAGAGAGAGAGAGTGAGAGAGAGAGAGATGATCAGCCATTGTGCATAAATATAACTCACTGACACAACAAAAAATGACACATTCATGGGCATTAGATGAACCTTGGGTCTGATATAAAACGGTTCTGTCAGCTTAATCGTCTTCCTTTGTTCATGAGTTAAAACAGAAGAGGATCAGATGAAGGGCAGAGGAGGAGAGGTTATGAAGGAGGTAAAGCATTCCAGATGCTCACCATTTACTCTTTTAAAAATACAGTACTCTTATTTACAGTTTGGTGCACCGCAACGGTCAAACAATTTTATGTATGAAAGGAAAACTCACCATGTTGTGCTCATTTGCAGGCTTGTATTTATTTTGTGCTTTGTCTAGAAGGTTTACACAGTCGCATGTTCAGAAAACACATTACATTGCTGCAATACCTTTTTTTTAATCTTTTGTTTACAATGCTTACAAATGTTGATGACTTTGCTTAAACCTTTGTTTAAAAAAATAAATAAAAACCTTTATTAATAATTATAGATGGGTCTGAAACGTGTAGCCAAAACAAAAGTGCCTGCATTCTTTTCAATGGCCTCAAAGGGAGCAATGGCTGTGGTTACAACAGCACTTTTGGTCTTATAGACGTAAGTGGACTAGTTCTAAAACACTCAAAGCAGTTTTTACTACAAGTGTTATTCACCCAATCACACAATACTATACAATCTATGTCTGAGTGCTTTCTAACATGGACACTGCGGTGGATGCATCAGGGCAACTTAGGGTTCAGCATCTTGCCCAAGGATGCTTTAGCATGTGCACTAAAGGAGTCAGAAATTGATCCACCAACCTTCTGATTGATAAGCTAGCTTCTCGACCGCCTGACTTACATCTACCTTGAAAAAAGAAGATAAGGAAAAGTCTGGGCCAGGGCTGCCCAATCCCAGTCCTCAAGAGCTACTATCCTGCAGCTTTTAGATGCATCCCTACTCCAACACAGCTGAATCAAATGGTTTGATTACCTCTTCAGCATGCCATCATGTTTGGCAAAGGCCTGATAACAAGCCATTCATTTGATTCTGGTGTGTGGGAACAAGGATGCATCTAAAAGCTGCAGGACGGTAGCTCTCGAGGACCGGGATTGGGCACCCCTGGTCTGGGCAAACAGCAGATAAAAGACACAGATGATTTTACTGGTGATGGAAAAATTCAGAGCCTTTATGTGAAGCTAATCTGTAACAAGTAAAAATCCAGACACTTTAGCCTTAAAAATATCACTTTGATTAAATAGCTTGCACATACTGGTGAATTACCTATTAGAGAAACATATAAATGCTGTTAATTTTTAATGTATGAACATTACATTGGGGGGTAGTCTAATAAATGTGTTGTGTATATGATAAATATTAGTTGGAGACGTGAGGAAACCATCCATTTTTTAATGAGCAATAAGCACTGCAATATTTTCCATTGCATAGAAAGAACATGACAAATCATAAAAAGAGGGTCCAAGTGCCTGAATTTGTACATCCAACCACTGGAACTGAGCCCACAGTCTGATCACTTTTGAATAATATTACGTGATATACTACCTCCATGACCCTGAATTTAACATTGAAACTCCACTCTTTTCTTTGCAGCTCTAACCAAATCCTCAGAATCATACAAACTACTCCTCCAAGCTCCGATGGAAGCAATCTGGAAGACTTTTCGTCTTGGAAGGAGGACAGCATGGAGAGGAGATGAAATAAAAACTGTGTCGTGAGATGATATCTCTCTGTTGACTTCATTAGACACCAAATTCCATGTTTGAACTGCAGGTCTTGTAGCTGCTTTAGTGTGTCCTGTTCAAATAAACTGAAAGCATGGGGGGAAATGTTTAAACGGGTGAAGCCGAGGGACTTGTTTGGCCTTTTTAAAAATTTTGTTGAATCTGCTCTCTTGTGTGCTTGGCTTTGGCGTTGAAATGAAAACCGAGGAATGTTTGTTCAGTTTGGTGGTGATGAGGGTGTCCGGAGATATGTAATGATGTGATCAGAGGGTGGATTTGAGGATGACGTGGCTGAGGCTGAGGTCCCCTGGTTAGAAATGAGTTTATTTTGTTCTCTTAGATACACTTTATGGCCTCAATTCCCATTATTCAGAAAAGAATCATAGATGACACCCTCCCAACTCCTGGCGTGTGGGTGGATGTTAGCTGCCAGCTACTCCCACTGTCCATCCTGAACCCATTTAATCCACAGTCCTGTGACTCTATTACCCATGCTGTTACTGCAGTAACGCTGTGTTGTGAGCCCGAGAAGGCCCTCTGTGCTCTTTCCCCTCCAATCCAGGAAATACTTTTCTCTGCGTCAGTGAGGTCATTGCTCAACACGATGATTTAAATAAATTTAAAGGGTCGTTTCGATCTTGTGTGGCTGCCCATTTTAAAAATCATACAAATGCCAGAGGTGTCTGACACACAAAAAATCTGAAAACCTGAAAAATATAAGCCGGGAAAAGAACATTTATAGGACTGCTGTGTAGCTATGAGCTGCCAAAACCTGTTAGTGTTACACAACCAGTTTTAGTTAGATACAGAAATGTCACAATTTTGCACAATGTTTCTGAACAAGTTCATGTTTGTCTGTGAGCATCTTTTAAACCACATGTTACGGGCCCCAGGAATGGTGCCACAATAACAAAGAAGAAATCCCTGCAAACACAGGTAAAGTTCAGGAGCAATGAAGACAGTGCACTCGGTTTGCCTCTCAGATTGCATCTCTTATTCAAGTTTCAACAAACATGAACAGCATTAACAATATCCACGTGTGCATGACTTTTTCAGTCCCAGTGTCCATATCTGTCCATTTCCCCAAAGTCACAAGTAGAAAAATAAATGAATTCACACTCTACACGTTCCACTATTTTACATGTACTTCATGCGATCGCTCAGTCTAAGCAAAACAAAAGTACACACCTGCTCTTACTTAAGTAGTTGGAAGCCACTGTAATCTACAATGAATTTACAGCAATATACGACTGTACAGATTCTGAATACTGAAATTGAGCAGAATTAGACACACATTTACAGCACACTGAGGATGAAATTCACTTTTGCATAACATGGACAACTTCTTTCTACTTCACATGTCATTAACACTCACATATTAAACAGCTATATACTTTTCAAACCTCAATGACACTTAACAATAAAACATCTTTGTATCATAAGCTTTATATAAAATAGTAAAGTGTGCGGGAGTACCAACCTTCATAATGAAAAGAAAAGAAATCGATATGAATGACCTTCCTACAAGACAATGCTCTGGGCGCTAACGACCCACAATACAAAACATTACCGCGCCGTTTCTGCTAGCGGCCTGCGCAGCCTGACGCCGCTGTCTCACACTGATGCGAGTCGACCGCGCGGCAGTGCCCATAAGTGTTACAGGTACTGTTCTACTTCTTCACAAGTTAACATGGAGATAAAACATTGTTATGTACAAACAGTAGTAGTATTTCTTTACCAGGTACCAACCTGCAAACACAGGTAAAGTTCAGGAGCAATGAAGACAGTGCACTCGGTTTGCCTCTCAGATTGCATCTGACTCGTGGGCGGAAGTCCATCCCCCTAAAGCAACCGGGTTGCACCTGTCTTGGAATCAGAATCAGAATCAGAATACTTTATTGATCCCTGGGGGAAATTATTTTTTGTTACAGTGCTCCATTTTAAACCAATAATAGTTCCACCTGGGGTGTTGCTCCATTTCTTTGTACCTTCTATACAGTTTATGTGACAAAATAATGCACTGGTTAGGTTGGTCATGTTGTCAAAGTCATTTTGGATATTAATAGCCACAGAAAATAACTGATAAACAAATTAAATAAATTAAATTAAATGATTAACACAAAAGTGGCCATGCATTTTGGGTGTGCCACACACAGAAACAGATTCCCGAAGAGCACCGGGCCAGACTATGTGGAACACAATGTCAGTGACTCTATAATGCAGTCAGTTCAAAGCTTATCTCTCACACGATGCAAATTCAGACAGCTGTCGAGTTTTAAACTAAAACTATTTTTGTACTAAAACTAAACCAATCTTCTTCTTCTTTTTTTTCCAGCAGCTTTCTTTAGGGGTCACCACAACAGATCATCTGTATTCATCTCACCCTATCAATAGCATGCTCCTCTGTCACACCAGTCCTCTGCATTTCCTCCTTCTCTCCATCCATTAATCTCCTCTGTGGTCTTCCTCTTTTTCTTGTGCCTGGCAGCTCCATTTTCAACATCCTTTGGCCAGTATATCCACTGCCCCCCTCTGCACATGTCCAAACCATTTCAGCCTAGCCTCTAGTCTCCATCCTGAGCTGTCACTCTGACATAGTTATTTCAAATCTTGTCCATTCTGGTAACTCCCAGTTTAAATCTTAACATATTTAGCACTACTACCTCCAGCTTGCCCACCCACTAGGGTTGCCAACCGTCCCTTAAAAAAACGGAATCGTCCCGTATTTCGAAACAAAAGTACACGTCCCGTATTGAGCTAATAAGGGACGCACTTTGTCCCGTAATACAGTGAGAATCAAAAGTAGTAGACAATGCTCTGGGCGCTAACGACCCACAATACAAAACATTACCGCGCCGTTTCTGCTAGCGGCCTGCGCAGCCTGACACCGCTGTCTCACACTGATGCGAGTCGACCGCGCGGCAGTGCCCATAAGTGTTACAGGTACTGTTCTACTTCTTCACAAGTTAACATGGAGATAAAACATTGTTATGTACAAACAGTAGTAGTATTTCTTTACCAGGTACAAACCTGCAAACACAGGTAAAGTTCAGGAGCAATGAAGACAGTGCACTCGGTTTGCCTCTCAGATTGCATCTGACTCGTGGGCGGAAGTCCATCCCCCTAAAGCAACCGGGTTGCACCTGTCTTGGAATAATAGTTCCACCTGGGGTGTTGCTCCATTTCTTTGTACCTTCTATACAGTTTATGTGACAAAATAATGCACTGGTTAGGTTGGTCATGTTGTCAAAGTCATTTTGGATATTAATAGCCACAGAAAATAACTGATAAACAAATTAAATAAATTAAATTAAATGATTAACACAAAAGTGGCCATGCATTTTGGGTGTGCCACACACTCCCCTACAAACCAAAAGTGGCTCCCGACACTTGCAATTAACAGTGTAAACTTCCATTAACTCTGAATCAAACTTTAACTCTTCACTCAATATACTCACAAATTACAAATACATATAGGTGTGCAATGATTTTCTACATTTTCTGAATACCCAACACTATATGTACCCAAGGTCCTATGCCCGTCTTAAACTCAGCAGCAGATCGGGTAAGTGACAGCGGAGTGTACACCAGGCATAATATGGATGGGTTGGACTGAATGCCAGTACGATTGTGGACACTGGTGCATATAGAACACTGGCTCTACACCCACAGAACTAACAGCAAGACGTGGCTGATACGTTGGCTGGCCAAGGGAAGAATAGGTCAGTATCTGGCCAGGTCTCCTCTGCCTTGTAGATCTCCTTAGTACGGGCTGAGGTCCAGGTTGAGACCCTTGAGTGTTTTCACTGGAGTCATTGGTCTGGGGCGCCAGCTGCTCTTCGCCAAACTCTGGTTCCTCCACAGGGGGCGAAATGTCATTCTCTCTCTCCTGCTCCATCTCTCCTACACTCACTCGGTCAAACTCTGATCCCATAGGAACATCGCCACCCTGCATGTCACCAGGTGTCTCAGGACTAACCAATGACCCGCTCACTGGGACCTGATTAGGAATGTCCCGATTGGTCCTTAATGATTCTCTGGGTACCCGCAGCCAGTAACAAGGTGCCTCCTCATCCGTTTCAGATCCACTTACATCACCAGCCTCTATTTGGTCGACCGTTTCCCGTGGCTGATTTGACTTTCCTTTTGCCCTTGGCGGTCTATCAGGCATGCGATCATCTGTAATGTCTGCTGGTAGATCATTAACTTGAAGCAACAAATTTCTGTGGAGGGTGCGAGTATGGTGACCTCTGTTTTCAGGGCTGACCTTATAAACTGGGTTGTCACCAACCTGCTCTCTGACAATGTAGATAGTTTTCTCCCAATAGGGTTTCAGTTTGCATGGACCTCCCCTTTCTGCAACGTTGCGAACAAGAACCCTGTCACCTGGTTGTAGGGTTACACCCCTGTTCCGTTTGTCATAATAGTGCTTGCCTTTGGCACTCGAATGTTGGCTGTTCGTGCTGGCTATCTTGTACGCTTCGATCATTTTCTCTTTCCATCGTTTTGCACATCCACTTGGGAGTGTCGGCCTCGTCCTCAGCTACCAACCCAAAGAGGAGATCGACAGGGAGACGTGGATGGCGACCATAAAGGAGGTAATATGGAGAAAACCCAGTGGACTCATGTTTGGTGCAGTTGTATGCGTGCACAACGTGAGACAGGTGATCTTTCCAGTTCTCTCTCTCTTTCTCGCCCAACGTCCTGAGCATTTGTAGCAGAGTCCGATTGAACCTCTCTGCAGGGTTGCCCTGTGGATGGTATGGGGAAGTCCTAGAATGGTTTACACCGGCCAGTTGTCTGAGAGCCCTAAACAACTCATTCTCAAACTCCCGGCCCTGATCATGGTGAAGCTTAGCTGGATAGCCAAACCGTAGGATGAAGTCACCGAAGATTCGCTCCGCAGCTGTCTTTCCAGCCTTGTTTTTAGTGGGGTATGCTTGTGCGAATCTGGTGAAGTGGTCGACTACAACCAGTATGTATTCGTACCCACCCCGGCTGGTCTCAAGGTGCAGAAAGTCAATGCATACGAGCTCTAGGGGCGAGCTCGATGTAAGGCTCCCCATAGGTGCCCTGTCAGGTAAGGCTGGCTTTTTTTGCTTAATGCAACGACATCGTCTGGTGATATATTCCTCAACCTCTCTCTTCATAAAGGGCCAATAAAAGCGATCTCTTACTAGGCTAAGGACTCTTTCCACACCAACATGTCCCATGTTGTCATGGAGGTGTGAGAGGACAGTTTGTTTGTAGATGGCAGGCAGGACTAACTGCTTTCGGCTGGGAGTCTTCCTATAGAGTAAGCCATTTTCCACCTGCAGCCTACTCCATTCTCGTGACAATTTCCTTGTGGACTTGTCCAATGTTCTACGAACCTCATCAGTTAGATCTCTGTTATTCTCCTTTAACTCTAACATTTTGCTGATAACAGGATCTTTCCGCTGCTCATCTGAGAGCTCTTTGCAGCTGATGACTGGAAATGTTCCAGTGTCTGCATGTGTCTGGTGTTGTGATGTTATGTTGAGGGCTGCCACCCATGCTACATCCCCTTTTTCTGCAGTCCTAGTTCCCTCCCAGGTGGCACACACTGCCTCTTCTGGTAGTCTTTCTGAGCACTGATCCATAAAAACACTGATATCAAGTGGACAGCGCGAAAGCGTGTCTGCATCAATGTTCTGTTTGCCTGGCCGATACCTGATTTCAAAATGGAAATCGGCAAGCTGCCCCACCCAGCGATGACCCACAGCATTGAGCTTGGCTGTGCTCATAATGTAGGTCAGGGGGTTGTTGTCCGTGAAGACCGTGAAATGGGGCGCATAGTACAGGTAGTCGACAAATTTTTCACATACTGCCCATTTCAAGGCCAGAAACTCCAGTTTCCCACTATGGAGGTGGTAATTCTGTTCTGCTGGGGTCAGTGTGCGTGACCCATAACCTATCACCCTCATCTTATCATCTTGTTTCTGGTACAGGACCGCCCCCAGGCCCTGTTGGGACGCGTCTGTGTGCAGTATGAAAGGGTGATCAAAGTCTGGGTAGGCTAGCACTGGTGGGCTTGTTAGAATGTCTATGAGACGCTCAAGAATCTGTTGGTGTTGGCTGCCCCACTCTACTGGAGTCCGTGAAGATAACTGCGGCCCCTTCCCCTTTTCTCTTACAAGGTTAGTTAGAGGTGGGCTGGGGTTTGTCTTGAGCAATTCATAAAGCGGCCTGGCTATGCGGGAGAAGTCCTGCACATAAGCCCGGTAGTAGCTCAGAAAACCCAGTAGCCGCCTGACATCACCGACTGTTTGAGGGGCTTTTTGCTTTAGCGCCTGTACTGCCTCTAGGTCCTTTGGATCTATCCTCACTCCATCTGCCGACACCAGGCGGCCTACATACCTGACCTCTTTGCGAAGTAGCTCACATTTCTCAGGGCGGAGCTTAACTCCATGGCGTTGCAGAGCTTGAAGTACACGCCGCAAGACCTCAACATGTTCCTCAAAGGACCTGGAGAAACATAGCACATCATCCAGATAAGGGATGCAACACTCATCCCTGAGTGTGTCCAACATTTCCTCCATGCTTCTTTGGAAGGCTGCTGGTGCATTAGAAAGGCCAAACGGGATCCTGACCCACTCATATAAGCCCCATGGGGTGGTGAATGCAATCAGGTGCCTGGACCCCTCCGCGATAAAGCCTTGGTGGTAAGCCTTGCCCTGATCTAGGATGGAAAACCACCTGTAGCCTCCGAGTGAGTCAATCAGGTCCTGTATGCGGGGGAGGGGGTGCCGATCTGGCACAGTCTTTTTGTTGAGAAGCCGGTAATCAATGCACAGGCGCAATGATCCGTCTTTCTTTCTCACACAAACAATAGGGGCAGCATATGGCGAGTGTGATTTTACAATCCACCCCTTCACAAGCAGCTCCTGTATATATTCTTTAACCTCCCTGTACAATGGCTTTGGGACTGATGCATAAGCCTTTTGGACTGGGGTGTCATCTTTGAGTCTAACTGACATTTGGAGAGAGGGTATATATCCAATGTCACTGCCGTCCCGTGCAAAAGCAGCTGATTCCTCATTCAACATTTTCTCGACTATTCTCTGCTGTTCTGAACTAAGGTGACTGAGGTCAACCGGTGGTCGCCACAGGTCAGCAGGGGGAGTGCCAGGAGAGGCCACATTAACTTCAGCCTTCAATACACAAGCTTGTGTTGGACCCCCATCTCCAACGTCCTGTTCGCCTGGCTCCAGAACTTTGGCAACATGTTGGATGGAGCCAAGTTGGGACCTCTTTGGCAGAGTGATTACTTGGTTTGTGTGGTTGGAAATTGGCACTCTAACAAATGGTTGTTTGGTGTTACTGATTTCCAACAATCCTTCCCCCACACTCAGCTGCTCTAGCGTGGCGCTATCCTCTAGTGGCTCATACAGGACAACAGGGTTGGAAATGTCAAAGGTAGATGGTACTTTACATCGCACATTTACCGTTTTACCAGGTGGAACATAAACATTTTCCTTCCCTACCCTAATGGTGGTTATACTGTGGTTTGACTCTTTCTGCAGATTGATAAAGTTGACCATGGCTCTTGCCTGTTCTTCCCCCACTCCTAGGGCTTTGCGGAGAAGGCTGAGGATCATAGTGTGTGCATCTGCATCACACTTATGACTATTAATCATCCCTTGGAGGACATTGGCTCCCAGTAGTGGCTGGGGGAGGGGGAGCTGGCTGATTAGGAAGGGTACTTCCATTGTAAGGTTGGGATCGGTGTTCCCCGGGAGATTAACTGTTAGCTCCACCCACCCATCATATGGGATTGGCCGTCCATTTGCTGCACACAGGTCAAGGCTTTCCCCAGGATCAAGAAGTTCTTGTAAGGGCCTCACTGCATATTGGGGAATGAACGTCTCCTTCCAGGATCTATCAATGATGCTCACTTGTGAGCCAGTATCAAATAGTACTGTCACAGCATAGCCGTTGACAAAACAATTTAGTAGGCTCTTTTTACCAATCAATGGCACTGTCCGGGCTGTACTGTCAGTAACTGCTTGGCTTTTCAGTGGGGAGGGCTGGCTTTCTTCTTTGCAGCGTTTTTTTCCCTTTCCCTTCAGACGTCTCAGTTTGCTAGTGGGCATTACTGAGTGGGACTGGGGATTTGGGATGGTCTCTGTCTGTCCCTAAACAGAGACCGGCTCCCGTTTCCCGGCTGGTTGGTTCGTTTTAAACAGCCAATTGCCCTATGCCCGGCATCCCCACACACAAAGCAGTGATTACAGTTTTCTGAGCCTTGCTGCATACATTTGGTGCAGCTGGGTATTTTACCTCTCCTTGCAGCTGAAGGTTGACTTGGTGGAGGAGTGAGTGCCTGGTTAACAAGAGGTTGGGTGCCATGGAATTGGTCCTGGCCTGGCGTTTGGAAAGGTGCAGTCTTTGATTGGGTTGTATGAATAGCTGCCGCTTGTTGGCCCATTAAAGTCGCAACCATGTTAGTCAAAGCCTCTACTTGTGCACTAAGCTGTTGGATCGCATCATTATCCCCACTGTTTGCACTCACATCCCCTCCTTCCACCTGGACACTATGTGTATGTGTTGTTTTTTGACGGGGGGCATGACCTAACCTACGCTGGTGTTCATTTTCATCGCTAATCATCTTCATAACCTGTCTGAGAATCTCCTCATCAGTGACGTTGCTGTTTGAAAGGAGTGGCCTTAGTTGCTGTCTGATGTCAGTATGTTTTGTGCCCAGGCCTTGGTGGATACTGTGAAGAAAGACTTCCTGAATAGTTTTGGGTTCATAACGAATGTCTGTACTGACCTGTTTTGATTGGAACAGGATCTTCTGTTTGAGTCCAATCATGCGGTACAAGAACTGTTGTGGGGTTTCTTGTTCACTCTGTCTTCCACACATAAGCTCTTGGAACAATTCAGTGCTGGCCTTTTCACCCAGGTGTGATCTGAGAAAGCCCTTGAGTTCATTCACAGTGATTTCATCTTTGTTGATGAGCATATCCTTGAAGACACCTGGCTTTACAATTCTCAGTACACCCCGGATAACCTCAGTCTCTGTGAAACCCTCTCTTCATCTATCTGTTTACACATGCTGCTATAAGTTATGTCAGCATTGTGGTCCCCAATCTGGCCACCATGTACCTTAAATTCCCTCCGTTGGAGGTAAGAGTAAGTAAAGTAAAGTAAAATTTATTTATATAGCACTTTTTAAGACAAAAACGCTGTTACAAAGTGCTTCACAAGAAGACATGTCAAACAAACAATATAGCAACATAAAGGAAGTATAAAAGCATATCAAACAAGCAATAGTACAATATAAATATAAAATAAAACAACATATTACGCATTAACATTACCCAAATGCCTGTCTAAACAGATGAGTTTTAAGCTGTTTTTTAAAAGAGGCCACCGTGTCGATGGTGCGTAGTGAGGAGGGTAAACCGTTCCACAGTATTGGAGCCAGGGTTTGAAAAGCGTGATCCCCCTTTGTTTTCAGACGAGTCCGTGGAATAGATAGACGACCGCTATCAGTGGATCTAAGAGTCCGCTTTGGAGAATAGGGCTGGAGAAGCTCCGAGATATAGATGGGGGCCTCACCTTGTAGAGACATAAACGTAAAGGTGAGGATTTTAAACTTATATCTATACTCAACCGGAAGCCAATGCAGGGATTTTAGTATAGGAGTGATATGGGAAAATTTATTGCTGTGGGTTAAAAGCCTTGCTGCAGCATTTTGAACCGCTTGGAGCCGATTTAGTGAGGCCTTAGATACGCAGGAGAAAAGTGCATTACAATAGTCCAGCCGGGAGGAAATAAAGGCGTGGACAAGCATCTCCAGTTCGGTTGTGGAGACAATAGTCCTGAGTTTGGCAATATTTCTTAAGTGAAAAAAGCAGGAGCGGGTCACGGATTTAATATGAACGTCAAAGGACAAAGATTGGTCGAAAATTATCCCAAGATTCCGAGCAGTGGCTTTTATCGACGATGAAAAAGCACCCAGATGTTGACTAATCTGGGGCTTGATATTCTCTGGGGCTAGGATTAAGCACTCGGTATTGTCTGCGTTCAGCTGCAGGAAATTGTTTGTCATCCAAAGATTAATTTCCTTAAGACAGTCCATAAGAGTGGATAGCTTGTCTAATTCCCAAGATTTAAAAGAAATGTATAATTGGATGTCGTCCGCATATAAATGATAGGAAATATTTTTGAAACCGCTAATGATCCGGCCTAAGGGAAGAATATATAGTGAAAATAACAGGGGGCTTAAAACCGAACCTTGTGGAACTCCACATAGAAACTTAGCCACGTCTGATTGGAAGTTTCCCAACTTCCAATCTTCCAACTAAAAGCGTCCTATCTTCCAGAAATGAGGTGAACCACTTTAGAACAGATCCTGATATCCCTACCGTGCAGTTTAAGCGATGGATTAAGATCTGATGGTCAACGGTATCAAAGGCTGAGCTAAGGTCCAGAAGAACCAGGACTGAGCAATCACCCCTGTCTGCAGCCATCAAGAGGTCATTTGTGACTTTCAGCAGAGCTGTTTCTGTAGAGTGTAACTTTCTGAAACCCGATTGAAATTTATCAAGAATGTTATGCTTCTCCAGCGCTTTCTTTACTTGTAGCCAAACAACTTTTTCTAGGATTTTAGAGATAAAAAAAAGTTTTGAGATGGGCCTGTAGCTTGACTGAAGTGTTGGATCCAGGTTAGGCTTTTTCAGCAGAGGTTGAATAACCCCCTGTTTAAAGCACCTGGGGACAGAGCCAGATAGCAATGAATGGTTTATCAGCGTGACCACAGAGGGCCCGATGGTCTCAAAAACTTTACAGAATAAACGAGTAGGTAAGACATCAGCTAAACTCGTTGAAGGATTCAATTGAGTCAGTGTTTCCAATAAATCCTCTAAAGAAACTGGGAGGAAAGATTCCATAATTATGGGGTGTGGACGATCATGGTTGGTGGGGTTTCCTGAGGGAGTTATGTTATGTCTTAGGCAACTAATCTTATCTTGAAAAAATTTTAAAAATTCACTGCAGTCCTTATCTGAAGAGACGGGTGTACATGGCGTTGGGGGGGAGACAATGCTACTCACTGTATCAAAGACAACTTTCGGATTTCTTTTTCCTACTGCAAGTAGTTGAGAGAAGTAAGTGGCTCTTGAGTCTGACACCATGTCATTAAAGGTAGATAATAGTTCTTTTAAGTGGAGCTTGTGAACCTCGAGTTTTGTGATTTTCCACAGGCGCTCGGTTTTACGGCATATTCGCCTAAAGCTGCGGATAGCTTCTGTAAACCAGGGCGGGCATTTAACAGTACTGCCTTTCCTGATTTTAAGAGGAGCCACTTTATCTAGAATTTTTTGACATTGTGAATTGAAGGAGGCCATCTGCTGATCTATATCGTCTGTTTCAGATAAATTGTTATCAAACAATTCCATAAATTCTTCTACCGCTGAGTCGTTAATTAATCGTGAACGCTTCTCATAAACAGAGGGTAGAGTGTCATAAGTAAAAGAGAGATCAAATAAAAGGTATTTATGATCACTAATAAAAATGTCTCTGCAATGAACTGGGCCGATATCCAGACCCAGTGATAATATCAGGTCCAGGGTGTGGCCACCACTGTGTGTTGGCCCAGTCACATGTTGGACAAGGTTAAAAGAGTCTAAGAGAGTAAGAAAATCCGAAGCAGCGTGACATGAACTGTCATCAACATGAAGATTAAAATCCCCCAGCAGAAGAATTTTTTCCAGCTTAATGGTGGAGGATAGAAAATCCCCAAACTCCACTAAGAAACTCCTAGCTAGTCCTGGTGGCCTATAGATTAAAATCACATAGAAGGGATGAGTCCTATTGATCTTCATCATCTGGATTTCAAAGGAGTTAAAGGAGGGGGTCTTTACCAGCCGACAGAAAAAGGAGTTTCTAGAAATAACTGCCAACCCACCACCACGTCCTGAGAGACGCGGTGTGGTTAAGCACTTACAGTCTGCTGGACACAGTTCTTTAAAATGGACAAATTCCATATTCCGCTGCCAAGTTTCGGTTAGGAACATAAAGTCCAAATTATTCCTAATGAAAAGGTCGTTGAGAACAAATGCCTTATTTGAGATCGAGCGGCAATTTAATAGAGCCATGTTAATCGGCGGTGCTGGAGCATCACTGTTTACACCCTGAGGGGCTTGGTGCAGGTTCGCACTGCATACTCCTCGGGGTTTTTTACCGTTTAGTATAATCCGTGGGACAATAGGACGGTCACTCACATGGTCTGGGAAAACTGTTTTCAGACACGGCGTCCTGATGAAGCCCATGCGAGGAAACTGTGCATTAAGCTGGAGGTCCGCCTTAGCAAAAACATCCAATGTTGAGAGCTCCAAGCAGGACGTTAAATCAGCGGTACTCTTATATTTCCGTAATCTCACTTGGATGCCCGCTCTCCTTCCTCGTCTTCTCTGACGGTGATTTGTCCGGGAACGGCGGCTCCGGTTTTTCCCTGGCCCAGGCAAGCAGGGGACGTAATGGGCAACAGCTGATCGCCCGAAGGGTGGAGAGAAGCCTCGAAAATATTTCCAGGTTTCATCCATAGATTCCATAGTTGATTTAATCCGAAGTAGAGTGTGGCGATCGTAAACATAGGTAGCTGTAATCTTATCCACAGACAGCAGCAAAATGGGTAATGCAACATAAAACAGAAGAAGAACACAGAGTTTGACAGCGGCATTGCCGATCACAGGCGCCATCTTGTCAAAAACAAGTACACTAATGGTCTGAGAGGTCCTTTAAGGAAACCATTCTCTCAGTGGTTACATGTGATGAGGGGTGAGGTATTGCTGCATGTGTTACTGGGTCACCTATACTGTGTGCCCCACTAGGATGTGTGTTACTTGCATTTCTAAAATGCTATGGCTCTCCACCCCGCTCATCATTTATGATTCTAGGCTGGGTTGGACTCAGATTGGTGGTGCGAGCCTGTGCACCAAAGTCAGTCTGCTGTGATGTTGTAGGCTCTCTGGGGATGGAAAGTAAGGGGGTGGTATGCTGTTGAGTGTTAGTAACTGGTGGTAACTGGCCTAAGGTAGCATGTGTCACTGTAGTGCGCTCGACTGTCTTAGCACTAACAACTGGTGACTCCAGTGGCTGCGCCACCCCATTAGCAGTGTTCAATAGGCCACGATTTTCAACCATACTGCATACAAGATCATTTAGCACCAGCAACTGACTCATTCCCTCATCCTCAGAATTTAACAAAGCATGTAGTTGATAATGCAATCCACACAACCTTCTTCATCAGTGGACTCTAATTCACTACTCTGGCTGTCTGTGACCAGGTCCCTTGCGAGCTGATAGGCTTCTGCACCTGAAAGCTTATACAAGTTCTTTTTGATGCTCCAAACCAGCTCCTTGCGCGCTGCTGCCATGATGAGCTTCGACTAATGAGACACAGAGGTGCAGTTCCGTTGGTGGAGTGAAGACCCTCGTACAGATCTTGACTTCTCTGTGTGGACACCCACCAGCTGTCGTCTCGGCTACAGCGATGCCATCTCACGTTGACTTTCTGGTTCTAGTATCTCTGGACCCTCTTCCTTAGAAGACTCAACAGGAAGTGGATCCCGGACGAGCCCCCACAATTTGTTACGGGCCCCAGGAATGGTGCCTCAATAACAAAGAAGAAATCCCTGCAAACACAGGTAAAGTTCAGGAGCAATGAAGACAGTGCACTCGGTTTGCCTCTCAGATTGCATCTCTTATTCAAGTTTCAACAAACATGAACAGCATTAACAATATCCACGTGTGCATGACTTTTTCAGTCCCAGTGTCCATATCTGTCCATTTCCCCAAAGTCACAAGTAGAAAAATAAATGAATTCACACTCTACACGTTCCACTATTTTACATGTACTTCATGCGATCGCTCAGTCTAAGCAAAACAAAAGTACACACCTGCTCTTACTTAAGTAGTTGGAAGCCACTGTAATCTACAATGAATTTACAGCAATATACGACTGTACAGATTCTGAATACTGAAATTGAGCAGAATTAGACACACATTTACAGCACACTGAGGATGAAATTCACTTTTGCATAACATGGACAACTTCTTTCTACTTCACATGTCATTAACACTCACATATTAAACAGCTATATACTTTTCAAACCTCAATGACACTTAACAATAAAACATCTTTGTATCATAAGCTTTATATAAAATAGTAAAGTGTGCGGGAGTACCAACCTTCATAATGAAAAGAAAAGAAATCGATATGAATGACCTTCCTACAAGACAATGCTCTGGGCGCTAACGACCCACAATACAAAACATTACCGCGCCGTTTCTGCTAGCGGCCTGCGCAGCCTGACGCCGCTGTCTCACACTGATGCGAGTCGACCGCGCGGCAGTGCCCATAAGTGTTACAGGTACTGTTCTACTTCTTCACAAGTTAACATGGAGATAAAACATTGTTATGTACAAACAGTAGTAGTATTTCTTTACCAGGTACCAACCTGCAAACACAGGTAAAGTTCAGGAGCAATGAAGACAGTGCACTCGGTTTGCCTCTCAGATTGCATCTGACTCGTGGGCGGAAGTCCATCCCCCTAAAGCAACCGGGTTGCACCTGTCTTGGAATCAGAATCAGAATCAGAATACTTTATTGATCCCTGGGGGAAATTATTTTTTGTTACAGTGCTCCATTTTAAACCAATAATAGTTCCACCTGGGGTGTTGCTCCATTTCTTTGTACCTTCTATACAGTTTATGTGACAAAATAATGCACTGGTTAGGTTGGTCATGTTGTCAAAGTCATTTTGGATATTAATAGCCACAGAAAATAACTGATAAACAAATTAAATAAATTAAATTAAATGATTAACACAAAAGTGGCCATGCATTTTGGGTGTGCCACACACAGAAACAGATTCCCGAAGAGCACCGGGCCAGACTATGTGGAACACAATGTCAGTGACTCTATAATGCAGTCAGTTCAAAGCTTATCTCTCACACGATGCAAATTCAGACAGCTGTCGAGTTTTAAACTAAAACTATTTTTGTACTAAAACTAAACCAATCTTCTTCTTCTTTTTTTTCCAGCAGCTTTCTTTAGGGGTCACCACAACAGATCATCTGTATTCATCTCACCCTATCAATAGCATGCTCCTCTGTCACACCAGTCCTCTGCATTTCCTCCTTCTCTCCATCCATTAATCTCCTCTGTGGTCTTCCTCTTTTTCTTGTGCCTGGCAGCTCCATTTTCAACATCCTTTGGCCAGTATATCCACTGCCCCCCTCTGCACATGTCCAAACCATTTCAGCCTAGCCTCTAGTCTCCATCCTGAGCTGTCACTCTGACATAGTTATTTCAAATCTTGTCCATTCTGGTAACTCCCAGTTTAAATCTTAACATATTTAGCACTACTACCTCCAGCTTGCCCACCCACTAGGGTTGCCAACCGTCCCTTAAAAAAACGGAATCGTCCCGTATTTCGAAACAAAAGTACACGTCCCGTATTGAGCTAATAAGGGACGCACTTTGTCCCGTAATACAGTGAGAATCAAAAGTAGTCTATAAATGTTAATGGAATTAACGCTTTGTTTGAAAGCATAATTCCCAGCCCCTCTCCTGCTTTGTGACCAATGAGCTGACAGCACACTTATGACAATTCAGATTACCGCTCATCTCATTGGTCGAGGAAAGGTCGCTTGCGGAGAAAATACCGGAAGACAACAGATGACCACAACAAGAAGCATGGCCAACAGGGAAACAAACGCCGACACTGCGGTGCAAGTCTCGGACGACAGTACACCTAAAGCTGGGCAGACACTGTGCGATTTTTTCAGTCACGTTATTCAGCTCCTGCTCAAACTGCACGATTGACTCGCAGGGGTTAGAAGTTGGTAGGTCACGATGCAGGGCTCTGATGCGACCTGAGTGCTCACACTGTGCCTCCATAACATGAAGGTTATAACAGAAAATTGTCGCTCTCCCTCCCTCTCTGTCTTTCACTCACACAGACACACCACCATCAACTTTGCTAAATTGCTAATGAAAAACATTGATCAGGCTGTGAATGAGCAGCGATGTAAATCCAACTATTTTCACGGTTGTTGTGGTCGTGATAATTTTGTGATGCCACATCGAAAAGGCTCGGATGAGCTTTCCAAAGTTCTACAAGTTGTGCCTCCATCGCTTGTGTCCAGATCACACGCTGCACAGCTGTGCTGCTCCGTCTTTTTCACCGACGTTTACGTGTTTGCGCGTGAGCAGTGTGAGCGGCTCACGAGCGATTGATGATCGGGAGCTGCTCGAGGTGTTAATCGCTTCTCGTTACCCCACGTATACTACACGATGCACGATGAAGGCCAAAATTGGGCCGATCACCAAATCGGTCGCACGACTCAAAAATCGTCTCAAAATGGGCCAAAAATCGCACAGTGTAAGCCCAGCATTAGAGCAGCAATGTTTGTTCGCTCAGAGAAAGGAAAAATAAGGCTGCAAAAGCACAGGGAGGAATGGGAAAAGGGAAACACCTGGCTGGGAAAGGTCACCATAACACCTATAAAGCGCACTGCACTGTGTGTCGGCGCACTTTTTCCATAGGCATGCTTCTAATGGTGGGCACATGAAGAACACGAGGGGCGTGAAAGCTCGGGGAACCCTTAACCAATTTTTTGTCCACCAGGCCACGGCAGAAGCAGATATGGTATGTAAACACTGGTTTGTTTTTTAAACCCTCTGGTTAAGGTTAATATGGGCATGTGCAGTGAATATCAGCGCTATGTGGCCAGAAGTGTGATAATATCATTTATTTTGTGTAATAAACAACTGCAAGGATAGATGATTACAACAAATAGATGACTAATACATAAAAGTAATACATATTTTAATAATGATGATGAGTTATGATGCGTAATCATGGGAACAAGCGGGTTTACAAACAGGAGCAGCTGATTAGCATTAGAAAAGCTGAAATAATACCTCAACTGAAGCCAATTGTACTAAATGCACTAAATGTGCACAGTTACAAGAATATTTTTCGTTCTATTGCTTTCTATTAATTTATATAATTTTAAGTTAAGCAGGACAGAGTTCTTTTAAAGAAAGATTTACTTATATTCTCAAAAGTTAAGCATGACAGGCTTCTGTTTAAGAAAGAGACCTGTTTTACTGTGTTAATGTTGTGATTTTGAGCTAAAAATAAATGGCTAAATGATCATTTGTTTCCCATATGGTCATATCACAAAGAAGTCAAAGTCAAAGTCAAAGTCAAAGTCAACTTTATTTGTCGATTCTGCCACATGTACAGGACATACGGAGAATAGAAATTGCGTTACTCTTCAATCCCTAGATAAATAGCAAATGAACATTTAAATATATTTAAATATAAAAGTGATTAAAAAATGCAAGTAAAATAATTAAAAAGTAAAAATTTAAATAAATACAATTTTACATATAACAAGAAAGCTATATAATATACAATATAATGGGTAAGTGACATTGAGTGTAAACCAGGCAGAGTAGTGCAAATAGGCAAATAGTGCAAATGGAGATTTAGTAGTGTACGGTAAGAGAAAGTGTAACAACAAAGTCTTATGAGGTAATGGCAGTCCAATGCTCCACAAAGTGACTGGTAACTGGTGCAGGCCAGTGAGTGAGTCAGAGAGTGTGTGTGTTTGTGTGTGTGTGACAGAGTTCAGTGAGACCGTGGAGGAGAGAGGGGAGAGGGGGCAGAATCGGGAGGGAGTTAAGCTTCCTGACAGCCTGATGGATGAAGCTGTCCTTCAGCCTGCTGGTCCTGGCCTGGAGACTCCGCAGTCTCCTCCCCGACGGCAGCAGCTTGAAGAAGCTTTGCATTGGGTGTGTGGGATCAGCCGCTATGCAAAGGGCTTTTTTAGTGAGACGGGTGCTGTAAATGTCCTGGAGGGAGGGGAGAGAGACACCAATGATCCTCTCTGCAGCTCTCACTATGCGTTGGAGGGTTCTATGACAGGACGCATTGCAGGCTCCAAACCACACAGTGATGCAGCTCGACAGGATGCTCTCGATGGTGCCTCTGTAGAAAGTGTACATGATGGGGGCTGGTGCTCCTGCTCTTCTTAGTTTGCGGAGAAAGAAGAGACGCTGCTGTGATTTCTTGGCCAGTGCTGTGGTGTTGTACGTCCAGGAGAGATCCTCTGTGATGTGCACACCCAAGAACTTGGTGTTGCTCACTCTCTCCACAGACGCTCCGTCAATGGTCAGAGGAGCATGTTGGGTGTGCATTCTCCTGAAGTCCACAACAATCTCCTTCGTCTTCTCCACATTCAGAGAGAGATTGTTGTCAGCACACCACGTGGCCAGGCGTCTCACCTCACTTCTGTAGTCGGTCTCATCCCTGTTGCTAATGAGACCCACCACCGTTGTGTCGTCCGCAAACTTGATGAAGAGGTTGGAGCTGTATGATGGAGTGCAGTCATGGGTCAGCAGAGTGAAGAGGAAGAATATGCATCTGCTTAAATAAAGTTCAAGTCAAATGGTTAAAAAATAATTTCACACACACAAAAAAGAGCTACCACACTGGGAAGGGTGAAGACAACTAGGTTGCCCGGCCCTGGCCATGAGGTGTCCCTTATTTATTTTTCAGGGAGTTGGCAACCCTACCACCCACACATCATTCATAGGCAATAAAGATTTATAGGTTTCTACTTATTTAATAACACTTCTACTTTTCTTTCTACTTTTCTTTCATGGCTTAGTTTATTTGTAAGTTTAGATTTCATGTTTGCCTTCCAACACATCAAAATTTGAGCACTTAAAGTTGAAATATAAATGTGCTCAGCATCCTTTGCTCAGCTACATGACATAAATGCATAACACTGGCCTTAATCTGTTATGGTAAATGGACTGGTTCTTATACAGGTTATCATACTTTCAAAGCACTTTATTCAACATGCCTCATTTACTCATTTACACCCATTCATACAAATTATTCTTCTGCTTAAGTGCTTTCTCTCTAATAGTTATACACATTCATATTCCAATGAAGGGATCAAAGAGCAACATGGTGTTCAGTATACTTCCTGATTCACAGCTACCCCAGCAGTATTATAGTAGAAAGATGTTTTGAATTAAAACAAATATTGAATATTAAATGGTATGTGTGTATATATGTGTGTTGAGTATATGCACTAGCGTACAAATTCAAGATCAAAAGCGTGTTTCAACCATATGAATGTCAATAAAATACAAGCCTCGATGCTTAAAACTCCTATTGGTTGCTTGGTGGTTTGAAAATAGCGAAAGCTCCTCCTTTGGAGTTTGCTTGATATTGTCAAAAAGATTTGGGCGGCACAGAAGCTGTAGTTGTTTAAACTGCTAACCGTAAGTTTTGCTTCCTTAATTAAATAGGAAAATACCAATTTTAAAAATAAACCTTAGTTAAAATATAAAATAGAGCCTGTTCTTTTTAAACAATCAATGATCTTTTTAACTCTTTTATTTTGAAATTGTATCCGTCGACGCACCGGGCGTAGCTGTTAACATAAAACCAGCGCTCCTTGGCAACTGCATCCTTAGCGACGTCCTGATTGGTCCGCCAGACTCAAATTCTATCCAATGAGAGCGAAGCGCAGCAGATTTGATCCTCGGCTGAACCACTTTTGTTTGAGCTCTCGTCTTAGTAACAACACAGTTGAATCGGATTATTAACCCAAACTATATGCATTTTTGCTTCTCTAAAACAAGTCACCGGACTAAAGAAGAAAGTTTTATACCATAAGGTAGGATAAACAAATTTATCTGCGCCATTTTGGCGTTCTATTTTTTAAAATTTTAGTACACAACCGATTCACCTGAGAAACTCCGCCCTCTTAGCGTAAAGCTTTAATACCAGGGTTTCTGCATGTGATGTTTAGCCATATACGTTATCTCAAAACAATTTTAAATCTGTTTGTTTTTCTTTTACTGTTTCCTTTTAATCATCCCGCTATTTTTGCGTGCTTTTCTTTGCTGTAGCAGAACACGGAGCAGCGGCTGCAGAGCTTTGTTTTTAGGAAGAAACCGTCAGGGAGTGAGCCATGCCTTTTCCAAGGGGAAGGAAACCCACAGCGGCCGCTGGCAGCAAAATACCCAAACTGAATGCAACAGCGTCCGAGAACCAGGTAAAATGCACGTGCATTCATGTGTCTTCTGGTGGCTCGCTCTGATGTAAACACAGCAGGTAGTGCTGCACCTGAAGGCTGCATGGGAAGGATGGAGATGATGATGATGCCTGCTTTGCAATGCAACGCAACGAGGCTTCTTTTGCCCATGCACTGTGCAAAACTTTATATATGTGGTGTGTTTTCTGTTTGTGCATACAGGAGGACGCGACACAGGTTAAGAGGTCCTCCTCCCCTCCTCGTGGAGCTCCCAAGAAGAGGACTGCTTTCATCGATATCACCAATGTAAGTACTTTTTTCTTTCTTTTTTTTTTTTAAAGGTTGTGACTTGGGCTTTAACAGCAGGATCAGAGCTTCAATAAGCACACAAAGAGACATATTTATCGCAAAGATGGTTCATCAAGCGTCGGGATTGAACTTCCTGACAGTTGATGTCACCTTTCGTAGGATTTCATGGGCTCCTAGTTTGTGACGTACAAAAAAGTATGTGAAAGGTTAAAGTTGTCAACATTTAACCATTTGATTGTGTTGACATATAAGAAAGTTATAAGTCCTGCTTCAGTGGGACTGTTTGTTTTGCCTAGTTCAGTTTTCACGCTAACGTCAAATATAAAATGATCCTTGACTTCTTTTCCTCTCGACACAAATGTGTGGTATGGCCCAACCATTGTGATCAGCTTGTTCAGCATTGATTCCTCCTGTTTCATTCTGCCACAGTTTTTGAATTTATCAGTGAGAGAAAAACAGTTTCTCAGTACAATGAATAATAATCACAGCATCCATGTAAAGACTCACAAATGTCAAACTCACGGAGAGGGAGAGAGACTGAGAAAATTTATTGAGAGTGATGTGAGCGTTTGTACAAGAAGATGGAGGGGAAAAAACTTGAGGGACAAATATATTACAACCCAAAACATCAGATCACAATGAGCGAGGACTCAGAAGAGGGATGAAACTCCTGGCTAGGGATGGGTACCGGTATCCGGTGCCATTATAGCACCGGTTCTGACGTAAACGGTAGTAACCAGACCAAAACGCAGCGCACATTTCGGTGCTTTATTTCCTCAGATGTCATACACTTCAGATTCTAGCCAATCATTTTACCTTTGCAAGCATAGTAGGCGGGCCCAGGTACGTACGTTCTTTTAGCTACACATTAAAAATGCCCAAAGGAGGCTAAGCTGTCAAAAGTCTGGCTGTACTTCACAGCCAAAGATGCAAACTCAGCAGCCTGCAACAAGTACTTTAAGGTGATACTGTGCAAAGGAGGTAACACCTCGAATCTGATGAAACACCCGGCAACGTAGCGTTTTTTTAAAGCCAAGAAATGCACCTACGGTTTGCACAAGGTACAGTCGTCAGATACGGATTCCATCAAAGTGGTCTGAGCACAGTTAGCACACAGTAGCAGTAGGAGACGTGGTGTCACTAATTCAAATACTCCATTTCCAGCCTAGTCCAGCCTGGCTCGAGTGTTCAGTCTTTGCTTGGTGTATTCTACAGACAGCTACTAGCTCTGTTCTCATGTATGAGGACTTTTTGAATTTATTTTTCTCCACTTATTTAATTCAGGTCTTTGGGGGACTGTAGCCTATCCCAGATATCACAGGGCGTATTGATACAGTTCCATTTAATGTTTACGATCACTTGAAAAATGGCAAAAAAAAATCATATTTTGCATGGTTGGATCTTAATAAGGTTCAAAGTAGAGCTTCAACATGATGAAGAAATAGGAGTGAGAAAACTTTTTTTTTGAGCATGCAATTCATTGAAAACGACGCTTAAACTGAAACATGCGTGGTTTCTTAATAAAGAAAAATTCTTATAAAAAGAAATGGCAAACTCTTAAATGAGAAAGTGTGTCACTTAACAAAACATGTTTTAATAAAGCTGGGCAATTTGAAGTTTCAAACAAAATCCACTTTAAACATTTTCACCGATCCCACCTCCGTCAGGGTGGTGTCTGAAGCCTGTGCGACACTCTAATCCTACATTTTAGTGCGTCAGTGTGTGATGGATCTGCACTGTGGTGTGAATGTGTCCTCGGCTGCCTGGCGGGGGTGTGAAACAAACATTTTGCTTGTTTTTTTTTCACCTCACAATCACCTGAACGCTTGCTGTCAAACCAGCGGTGTGTCAGAGAACGATTGTGTGGAATATTTGTCTGGACTCGAGTCACATTTTGAAATTGTTTCATGCATAAAAGGACAAATTGTAAGAGTCTGAAGTAAAATGTATCACAAACTGGATCCATGTTTAAAACTAATTCTCGTCATGTTCCCAGGCTCATAAGGTACAGATCAGCTTTCCTGGGAAGAAGAAGGAACCAGGGAAGAAGACTGCAAAGAAAACCAGCTCCACCTCAGCGTCTGCAAGCAACCTAGCTAACCTGAAAAAGTAGGTCCATTTAACTGTTCTAATAACCCTCAGGTTAAATTTCTTGTTCCCCTTTCATGCCTTGCGCCAGTCGGTGGCAGACTTCTTTAATTCCCCTCTTCTCTCCCTCCGTGCAGGTCGTCGTCGTCTGTGAGCTCAGAGGGAACGATATCCGAGCGAGAGAGGACCGATACGGAGGAGGAGGAGAAGGAAGGGGACACGTTGGTCGATGTGGCAGCTCCTGTAGAAGAGCAGGCTGCTGCTGCTACGTCTCCTGCTGCCCGTGAAGTGCCGGCACACCTTCGGAGACAAGAAGTAAGGGAAATTATAGATTTATAGAAAGCTAGAGACGCTGTGAAAAGCTTTTCCTGAGTTGTGTTTCCTTTTCTTTTCACCCATCCATGCAGATCCCAAAGGAGTTTGACATTGACTCTGAGAACTCTGAGGACTGCTACATGTGTCCAGAGTATGCAAAGGATATTTTTGACTACCTTAAAAACAGAGAGGTGAGACAAATTGTAAAGCCTTTATCGCACTGGACTTTTTTTCTTTTCTTTTTTTGTGAGTTAAATAAATTTAAATATACACAGGTTTTGTTTACATTTCCTTTCTCTTTAATTTTATCGTCCGCAGGAGAAGTTTGTCCTCTGTAACTACATGCCCACGCAGCCCAGCCTCAACTCAGAGATGAGGGCCATCCTGATTGACTGGCTGGTCGAAGTACAGGTGAGGTGTTAGTTAAACGTCGCATTCCTGCTGTGTTAGAAACACTTGCTTGCTCTGAGTGACACTTTGTTTCTCCCTTTATTTAGGAGAATTTCGAGCTGTACCATGAGACCCTCTACCTGGCGGTAAAGATGACGGACCACTACTTGGCTAAAACCCCGGTCCACAGGGAGATGCTGCAGCTCGTTGGCTCTACCGCCATGCTCGTAGCCTCCAAATTTGAGGTGAGAACCCAACTGTGGCACATGGGAGTCTGAAATTTCTCATAGGATGTCTCACAAGCTATGGTAAGTAATGGTAAAGAAAGGTATTAAACTAGTATACAAGTCTATTAATGGGAACAGAGCGCAATCATTTGCTTGTAAGGTGAATGTGTTTCTAAAAAATAGTTGTTGTTTTTTTTATTTTTTTTATTTAAATGGTGAAAAGTAAAAAAAACAAGGCTGTGAGGATAAAAAGCACACGTGAACGGAGATATTCAGCTCTTAAGTGCTCCTGGGAGGCAAGTCACGGAGTCTCAATCCCAGGTTGATTAACTGCACCTATCAGGGCTCCTCGATGTAACAGAGACACGCACTCAGTGCACACTTCTTTACAGCGTGGCTGCAGGTTTTCTAATTCCGCTCCGATCCTCGGTTTTGACTCTCAGCAGATCGTCTTGACCATTATTTACATGCCATCAGCCATTTACAAAGCTGAGTGCTTTAAAAAAAAACATAAAATACCATCTAATCAAAAAACATGAGACAGTGATGGATTTCCTTGAAAATGTTATTACAAAAAAATGATGCAAACTTCAATACAAGGGCAGTGAGTTTAGGTCATAATGAGTTATCTCTCAAACTAACCACCTACTATTACCAGTTTAAGTTCCCTTTTTACATAAGAAAATACATCTGTAAACTATGTAGCTGTACACAGTTTTTAATTAATTTTAAACTGCGGCCCCTCTGCAGTATCTTTGCGGCCCACCAGGGGCCCCCCAAGCCCACACTTTAGATATTTGCATTAACAAACAGTTGAACAGGTGTATAGGGCTTTGGAGCGTGATGTCACGGGGGTGGGCGTGGAAAGGATTTTGGCCCGATCCGCCATTTTGGGGGTCTAAGTAAGGAGTGAAAGCCCTATCTAATGAAGTGGCCAGAGTGTACATATAGAAGACCAGCCAGAGAAGAAAGGTTGTCAGAGGACGTACTGAATTTCAGAAAAAACATAAACTTTTGACATTCGGTGCTTTCAAGCTCTGTACGTCTTTAGAAATGGGTGAAAAGTGTTATTTATTCTGTCGTAACCGCGGCCAGAGTAGAAGTTCAGCCTCCTCTGATGTCGGGCACAGTTGGCATGAGCTTTTCCAGCTTTAGATCAAGCATGTAAAAGTTGTTACAGCCTAGGGCTTTTATTTTGAAGTGCACGTAGAGAAAACTGAAGGGGAGCAACTATCCAGAGGCTCAAAACATGAAACAGAAATGAGATCAAACGGACTGTGAGACCTGACCTTGTGCATACGCAGTGAAATGACTGCAGGACTCGAAAATGCATTAAAGGGGACGGTCGAATTGCAATCAGGTTTCAACCTAATGCTTATTCGTGTTTTTTAACCATCCCGCAGGAGCACAGCCCGCCTTGCGTCGACGACTTCTTGTACATTTGTGACGACGCATACAAAAGGGAGGAGCTCATCTCCATGGAGGAGAGCATCCTGCAGACGCTGTCTTTTGACATCAACATCCCCATCCCGTATCGATTCCTCAGACGCTATGCCAAGGTGTGCATGACCAGGAGAGGTTACTCCACCACTGACTGCAGCTCTCTGTTTGTTTTTGTGTGACTCGACCTGCGTTCACATCTCACGAGAATGTTTGTTGTGGCTGTGTCTGCAGTGCGTGAGCGCCAGCATGGACACGCTGACTCTGGCTCGCTACTACTGCGAGATGAGTCTCATGGAGATGGACCTTGTTCCAGAGAGAGGCTCGTTGGTGGCCTCGGCCTGCCTGCTGATGGCGCTGGTCACCAAAGACCTGGGAGGATGGGTAGGTTACCTCCATATTGTTCCTTGTCTTGCTTGCATTAGACTAACGGACCAGTCTAAAATACTTCCCTAAAGTCTGACACTGATCTTTAGTGTTTTCGCTCTCCTAAGTTGATTTTTGGCAAGTTAGGTTTTCTTTCTTTTTGAGTTTTTACTAAGGCCATTTCTCAATACCCAGATACTCAAGTTATAAATAGAAGACCACAATCCACAGTTTTCACACGATGTCAGAGCTACTGGGATATACCCACACGGCGCCCTCCAGCCCAGTCCTTGGAAGTCTTTGAGTCTAACTTGGCCAAAGCTTGCTGGACTATCAGATTTCTTTACAGAAATGAGTACAGCACCAACATCTGAACACACCTGTCCTATTCCTCCCTTTCAAGCCAAATTGCACCAATCCCTGCTGTCAACAGCGACCAAGGCTGTCAGTGGCATTTACACCGTAAACACTATTTACCCAACATTGGAAAAATTCTGTCAGCTTTACTGTTATGACACCACATTAATGTGACAAATTAATAGTCCCATACTTGCACTTGTCTCTTGTGCTTTCTTCTTCCCCTCACCCCCACTCACAGATGGCTGCCTGTCCCTGAGCTTTGGTTTTACCAAAGGTTGCTTCCTGTTAAAAGGGACTTTTTCTTCTATCACCTTTTGATTGTTCATAAGGGGTCATTTTGGGGGTGTTTTCTGTTTTCTCTGTATTACTGTAGGGTCTTTTTCCTATAATGTCAAGCAGTTTGAGGAAACATTTGTTGTGATTTGGTACTAGATTATTAATATGGAATTGAATTTTTTTTTTTTTAAGCTAGCTATGTAGCGTTTGCTTTTGCTGTAACAATGAACAATTTCTTGCTCTTCACCTGTCACGTGCCGGCATTATTAACCCATCCAGATCAAAAGTACATGCTTTCATCCTAGCAGCAAGGTAAGGTGAGGGAATCTGTAGAAGATGCATGTAGATGTCACTCAACCACTTTCAGGGATTTAAATATAAAAATGGATCCCAAGTCCCCAAAAACCCATAGTTTCACTTCATATATTTGTTTTCCTCCACGGATGGATGATCCAAGTAGTCTTGGCTCCAGTCAGGTGGAAAAATAAGCTTAATGCTTTTGTCCTGCAGTACTACAGACTGTCCACTATTGCCCGTTATTATGGAGGAAAGTTTTGCCCATTCAGGGTAGTGAGTCGGTCACATGACTGGAAAATGTGGATGAAATCTGACATGTGAACATGTGTTTTGTCTGCATGTTCTTGGTCACCCTGGTAAAGGTAACATAAGGCATTTGAAATAAAGACACCTGGACTGCTTTTTGTTTGTCAAAGTTTTGAGCAATACAAACAACTTGCATTATTATAGCTGACTATGAAGCAGGGGAAGGGTTTGGTTGCTGGCAACTTTTAACCTTTTTTCTCAGAATGATTTATACAAAGCACTCTTTTCTACAGTAAACACCATCTAATGACGTTACTTGATCTGTTCTAACATGTGTAATGTTTGCAGCACTGAAGAAGCTTCTCTTCCTCGTGTTATTTCCATCCTTTCCATTAAATGTAGACTTTGTTAAATCTGATGCGGTGTCAGTTCGTGCGACATTACCAGCCTCTCATTTGCAGCTCTGTCTCCTGAACAGTCCTCCCAATTTAAATATAAATTGTTTTTTGTATGTAAAATTGAGCCCTTATTGCTTCCATTTTGCTGTTAGGGGTGGTGGGTAATTTCATTTCTTGCCTGCGCCGGCTTCCAGAATCATCTCCTGTAAGCTTTTGGCAATTTAGAAGTAATATTATCTTTGTGTAATGTTGTATTGGATTTTAATAACTTTAAAGGGGTTCAACATGGCTGGCTTTTCTTTTTTTAAATGAGTGCTGCTCTTTTTTTCCCTGCAGTCTCCCATCCTGCAGTTTCACTCGGGCTATCAGGCGTCAGATTTGGCGCCCGTTGTCAGGAGAATCTACTCGATGCTCTCAGCACCTCCTGATGATAAACTGAGAGCCATCAAGAACAAATACTCACATAAGTAAGTCTTCATGAAAGATTACAGGCGCTAGAATAATTTCAAAATGTTGTTTTTGGCTAACGATCGGTTCTTTTAATATGTTTTCAGGGTGTTTTTTGAAGTTGCGTCTCTGCCATTGCTCAGTATCGACATTTTGGAGAAAGCCTTGAGCTCTTAGTGACGTGTCTGGTTCAGAAGTTGGGAAAATGAAGCTTAAGATGAGTGAAAGTATTTTTCAAATTTCCCTCAAGAGGAAACATGTATATAAAATGTGAATATGTTTAATATTTATGTGTTGTGTAGTCTGTCCTTTATACCATAATATTATAATAAGACAATAATTCCCATTTGATGTAAAGGCGTTTTTAATGTGGGCGTTTGTTTGCAAGACGTTAATTACCTTTGAGAAAACTATAGCATGTATTTTATACATTTTTAAAGATTAGGGGGGAAAAAAACATCCTGATTATTAACTTGTCAACGTGTGTGTGTGTGTGTGTGTGTGTGTGTTTTACTGGATTTAAAATGTGTTTGTAAATCTTACTTTCCAAGACGTATTATGCACAGGCCCACAAGTTCTGTATGTTACCATGTTCTTCAAGTTAAAGTATGCGTGTGTTTGCGTGTTCATGCATTGTACAGTGTTCATCATGTTACTATTGCTATGCAAATTATTTGTATAAAAGACGATCAGACGATGCCGTACTACTTTTAAGTGGCTGTCATGCGTACTCTTAAAATAAAGAAGTGTTTCTGTTTTGCTTTTATGTTTAATAAAAACGCTCTTTACTATATGCAGCTTGTTTCTTCCTTAAACGAAGTGCGATTGTGGGAAAGAAAAACTCCATTTTGACAGGAAGAAACCTCTTTTTACTGATGCTCGTCCAGGACACAAATGCTTGAGGCACTACTGGAAAAGCAATAGGAAGTCAATCAACCAGTCAACTTTGAGGATAGCCAGGAAAGTGATTACTAATGAGAGTGTTAAAAAAGAGAGACTGAAATGTGTGATAGTGATTAACTGTCGCAATGCACAATGAGCGAACTGCTGACGCCTTGAAGACACAATCTAATATCCCCGTGTTGGTGTTCCTGGATCATGAAAGGTAGTGTTGGTCCAGGTTCAGCACCTCAAGTGACTAATCTCATTCTGATGTCAAGTTTTGTGATGTGAAAGCACCATCACATACACCTAACAGAAAGTCCCAACCCTAACCGCCCCCGTTTTCGAAAAAAAATTTTTTTTTCCTGAATGGACGTTGAAATTTTTTTTTTTTTTTTTTTTTTTTTACATCAAAAAAACTATGACATCACAATAATTTGATTGGTCACGTGCAATATTGAACCTGGGCTTGACATTAATTATGGTGATGCAAGACCAAGAGCAACCCACATTATCACATACACCCTCTTAGGAAGGTCCTTTATACAATTATTTCAGTTATTTGTTTAAAAATAAAAGGATAATTATTAAAAGCCTACATACACTGAAAGTCTTTATGGATCATTTAAAGTAGATCATGGCAGCCATACTCCACATGAGTGCATCTATCTGGGAAAAGTATTTTTAAGTCTCGAGAAATTATCCGGCTCATACAAGTTCATGTGGAGACTGAGTTGAGTGTAGATCTGCTCTGATCTGTAATGCTCACGAAATGAGACACGCTGTTGAAATTGGGCTTATTTTTAAAAGAAAATTAGGTTGATATTACATGTTATTGCTCCAGCCTACTTGAGATCAAACGGAGTTTGAAATCCTTGCTGTGACGTGCAGGATGGGATTTTGTGTTACTACCACTAGAGGCCAGTAGTGCGCCATGAGGGGCCCCACTCTTCCTTCAGGGATGATGCTTCAGACTGTTTATAAATTAAAATAAGAGTTGCTGGGTTTGTCTTCATGAAACAAACATTTGATTTATTGCAAATGTTTCTTTTAGTCCACTGCGACCCTGTTTTGCCCGTTGTGATATTATTCTGTTATTATATGTTACCTTATAGATGTAATCAAAATAGTTGAATTATGATATTGTTGTAGATCATATTATACCCTTTAAAATAGAGTGTGTGATCTGTATGTAGTTTAGTTCTCATTATACTTTTGAGTTAACAGAACATATTCACATATTAGTTCATTAGATAAAGGTGCATCCTTGATCTGCTGGGAATGTGTTACACTGTTTTCTTGACATGCTTAATTGTTGAATCATGAAGAGAAGGGTGTAAGCAGGAGACTCTGTGTCTAAAGACAGGGGAGATAGACAGACCACATTCCACACCCCCACCTTACAGAAAGCAGAGAAACAACTGCCGAGGTCATAACTTAGGCGCTGTAACAGAGAAAAAATGTGATGTTTTGGCTTTTACGACTAGCTGGGGGCCACTAGAGACTATAAAAAGCTGAGCAACCCGTCACCATTTTGAGACATGTGCCTGACCCTCTGGTAGCATCTCTCCCGTCCGGACGTTGTAATGCTCTGACTGTTGAATTGTATGGAAATAAATGATTGTTGATTGAGCATTTATACACCGAGTATTGTCCCTCCTTCAGCCCAAAGATTCAAAGAACTGCGTGTTTTCAACACCGTGGGCCAAACAGTGACTTTTGATTGATGCTGTGGTTGTAATATAAACAAATATAATTAATAATTCATCCACTCCTCTAATCTCTAGTGTGATTTAATTCAGCAGACCTTGAGTTAAGGATTAATGTTCAGAAACGGAGAGCAGCAGATGTTTAAAGTCTAGACAGGATGCGTCCAGGCTGACCACAGGGCGCTTTGGTAGCATTTAGAAAAGAAAAAAGTGAAGATTTAGATCGGTCGTTCTCAAAGATTGGAGTACCGAATGAGAATTTAGGGAGGAGATGGTGGTGGTGTCATAGTCTGAGCCAATATTTATGGACTAATTATATTTAGTGTTTGCATTCTGTCTAGTCAGAGTATGATTCAGAGTGTGTTTAACGCTGATGGCTGTCATTTTTATGCTTCTTTATAGTTATGTGAAGTATCTATTGCATGTAATATTGAGAAGAGTCGAAACAAAAAGGACTGTGGCTAAAGCTAAAGCTATCCAAAGTTCGGAGACAACTGCAAGCCGGCAGCCTCGGGATGAGCAAAGCTTTGAAGCAGTTAAAACTGCAACCAGTAAATCTCTGCATAAATATTATGGGTTTTATACTTTAATAACTTCTAGTTATTTTGCTTAGGTTCTTTTCAGAAATCAAGCACAACTTTAAATGTGCAAGAGCTACAAAAAACTGAAATAAGAACATCAAAAAACAACAAAGCATATGACAGTAAAATATCATCATCTTCTTTTTCCAGCTGCTGCCTTTAGGAGTCACCACTGTGGATCATCATGTCACAGCAAACCTCTGCATTTTTTACCTTAAGTGTTATTGCATCTGCCTTTTTTATTAAAGGATTTTTATTGAATTAATTGCTAAACCATCAAAACACTACACAATAAAAGAAAAGACAAGAAAAACATTTTGACTAAACATCCATTCGACGCTATCGGACTTACGTCAAATTAAGCTTTTGCTTCGTCTTTAGATAAGAACTCACAGAATCTGTCCCACTGCTCTTTAACCATCTCATTTTTATAATTAAGCCTCTCCAACATCTTCTCACAATCAACAGTGTCCATCAGTTGTTCAGTCCACATTGTCCGAGGTCAGAGTTTGAGATTACTTCCAAAACCTAAGGATCTGTGGCTGAAATCACTAGACCCCGCCTTTATTACTCTTATTACAGACTTCTTCCACTGTGGTAAGGCACTCCTGTCCCTGAGGAGACACATCCTTTGTGACCTGAGCAAAGCACACTTCAGTCATTACCTATGCAATCCCCCCCCCCACCCCACCCCACCCAAAAAAAGAGTAGTGAGTAAGTGATCGGTGTGAGTAACGGACAGAATAATTGCATTGTCTTCTACCAGAGACATAACTACCTACTCTAATTAAATGGGTTGCCAACTGCCAGTAAAACAGAAGAAGACGAAAAAGAAATTACATAATAGTCATGCTGCGAGAAAACGCAGCGTGTAATAGCAATAGATAAATATGGTCCTGGAGAAAATTACGACCCAGATGAAGGCCCTAACATGAGTATTGGTCAGAAGAAAGCAAAAAAGGTATACCAGGACAAACTGAACCAATTCTGTTATGCCTGGTGCACGGGTAAAATGATCAATATGCTTTTTGTGACATTTTTGTTTGGTAGTGTGCCCTGTGATTTTTCTAATGTGAAATATGTGGCTCCAAAAGGTTGGGAAACTCTGCCATAGAGCACACATGGATGGATGGATTGAAATTAGCCTCTGGCTTCCGTGTCAAATTTCCCATTTCTGGAAACAAGGGTCACTCCATGCCACATAATCAAACACACAGCCAGGTTCTCCTTAGGCTTTTGTTTTCCTGTTTATCCAGGTGCACCTTTTGTACCACAAGCTTGCTTTAGGGAACATTATTGGAAGTTGTAAATAACATAGTGTGGAGTTAGTGCCTCGATTATTGCATCAAACGTGTCATTTCTTGACAGCTTTTTAGCACTGGTTCAATAACATCAGTGTCATCGCCTCACTGTTACAGTTTTCATTAAGAGAAAGTTGGTTGTCACTACTTGGAGGAATTTGTCGATTCTCTCTCTGTCTTGAAGGTCGAGATAAGAAGACTTAGTGTGTTTCAAAATTCTCTTCCTCCACAGAGCGAAACCTTTTTGCACAGTTTGAAAAGTCAAACAGCCTCCTGGGGTTTAAGGGGTTAATTGCATATGACTGAGATGCGAGCCACTGGTGAAGAATGCAGCATCTTAACCTTAATTTGAAGTTTGCGTCCCTGACTTCTACTCCCAGAAGCCTCTTGCGGCTTTTCTCCCCTAAAATCCTCAGATGGCGGTCATCAGTGTAGCAGTTGAGCTCTGGAGATTTGTCCAGATCAATAAGTTCAGTGCTCTGCTTCTAAAAAAGAAAAATCCTCCTGCTCGGTTTCGTCCTACAGACACCTTCAGTGGCCGAGTGACAGCCTGCAACAGGGGGCAGAGGTGTGGAAATTGATTTTGTGTCTTCAGATGGAGCTGGGACAGACTGAGTGCCACTTTTGACCGTAGCAAAGTGTACTTTTTCATTTTTCTGTTCTCCTGAGAGCAAACATGCTACATGCCTTCATTCTATTTACAGCAGCTCACATGTTGCAGGTTGGCTCTCGAGCTACAGCTCTCCACTTTCAACCACCTGGGCATGTCCTCATTATTCCCTCAACCTGCCTTCTCCTGCTTTACTTCAATTAAGTCTTAACATTTCCCCAAATAACTTTTTAACCACAAGCGTGGGACTCGAGTAGTGCTGCATTCAGATATGGATTTTATGTCTAAGTGGCCACAGTGGAGCGCGTCTACATCATCGCTGAATGACAACAACCCAATGTTGCATTGAATCGCAGTCCCTTAAGGCTGGTGCCACTTGTGAAATCGGCAGATCCGCCTCTGAATGATGGATTCCTCGCTTCATTACTGTCTCTGAAGCACCACTTCCTCAAAATGCATTTGTAGTTCTCCTGGAAATGCAGGTTATTTAAGGTGGAAATGTAAATGCAAGCAGCAAATGGGACTCATCTGTCTAGATTTGCAGGTAATTTTACTTTTTTTAAGCATGAACACCTGATTGTGGCGATTTTTAAAAAATGGTAGTTAAGCCTTCTTGTACATCTACACAGATTTGCATCAAACCTGCCACCATCTGGACCACTGAGCACGTGTCTACACCTTAGTTTACTTTCTGTCTACAAGTTAAACTCAGAAACAGATTGATGAGTAAAGAAAAGGGGATAATTACAGGTGGGCTGTGAATTTAAAATAACCGTACCCTGAGAATACACATGCTCAGTCATAAGCTTATCCTTTTAGTCTATTATGCACACTCTCACACAGACATACTGTATACAGATCCCTGCCAATTTAATTTCATACAAACACACAGTCCACTGGAACACACTGGCATGTGTTTCCAGAATCTTCTTCCTTTGTTATTCACCTGATCAATTGATTGTGTATGTGTTGTGTGTTGTGTGTGTAAGTGTGTGCATCCCACAGTTCTATTCACAGTCACAGACCCACCAATAACTGAGGCTGATTAAATTGTGTTGGTGCAGATACTGCCCATTGGGCCGGGTGATACGCAGCTAAACTGGCGCTGCCAAACCGTATATGAGCTATTGATCAGTGGAGGGCTGGGAAACGGGCTTTCAGTCGGTTGGCTTTGCACAATCAGAGGGAGCTGACTGAGAGCTGGCAGCTTTGCAGTCTTTGGTGCTCACCTCGGAGTTGCAGCTGCAGCACGATTTCTTCAAATGAGAGAGAGGAGGAGAGTAAAAAGATAGCTCGGCTTTTATGGGATTTCCCATTTTTCCTTCTCAGCCACAGTCACATTACATCATTGAAGCACATGAATTTCTCGTATTTTCGGTATCACTGTTAAAGAATGTGAGCAAATATACTTGACTAACTCTGTTCTGGCTGAATTAGTCAATGCTGGCTTCCTACTGAAATGGGAAAACTGGTTAGAGGTTGGAAACAAATTCAAGTAAAGTGTTTATGCACCCAGACTGGCTGCTTTTGAGATGTGACTTGATTAAAATCATTTAGTGTGGTTGATTAAACCTACAAAAAGACTGGATTTTTCATATGAACTTGATGATCCCTATATTGCTGTGATATTTAATGTTAAACCACTAATGTAGCAGATATCTGCATTGAATATTCAATAGAAAATACTAGTTATCACTTCCCTTATTTAGTTTGAGGCTAGACAGGGTAGGCCTGTAGCATTGTCATGAAAAGTTTAGAAGACACGGGCAGACGTAGACCGCTCACGCATAACATTATGAACACTGACAGGTAAAGTGAATAACACTGATTATCTCTCTTTATCATGGCAATTATTAGTGGTTGGGATATATTAGGGAGCAAGTGAACATTTTGTCTTCAAGGTTGATGTGTTAGAAACAGGACAAATGGGCTAACGTAACGATTTGAGCGAGTTTGACAAGGGCTGAATTGCAGCTCTTGTTCCCGGTCTGTCAAGAGTGGTCCAAGGATTGAAGAGTGGTGAACCAGTGACAGGGTGGAGCAATGGCCCTTGTTGTTCCATCCAACAGATGAGCTACTGTGGCTCAAATTGACGAAAAAGTTTCGACAACAAAAAGGGGAACAACACCATGACCTATAAATAACGACTCAACTGTAGAGAAACTGAACAAAATCCATTATAAAAGCAGAATCCAGGCTCAATGAGTGACATGTTGCTAAAACATCTGCTTTTACAAATATGAAAAGTCAAACAGCACTACATGAACATAAGGCACTGATTAGTATGGAAATTTGTTTCTGCCACTGAACAAACTAAACAAAATTACATTAAAAAAAACCCCAAACACTTTGTGTTTTTGCTTTGTTCATTTGACAAAGACAAGGAAACTCCATGAGTACTAGAATAACAATCAAGCATATGTTTTTTGTACGCCCACTGTTAATTAAAATATGCAATATGTCTAAGACAACTGATGAGTAAAACACGTGCACTTAAACGTATAAGTGTATATGTAAGAATGTGTGAGCTGTGTGCTGTTCGAGCAATCATTTTGGAGAATGTCTCAGACAGATGACTACAGCAAAATAATTAAACCCCTGGGTTGAGTGATGTGATTCAGTGTTGCAGCAAGATACTCCCACACTCATACTTCCTCTAACTCTGTGTAATTGTACCTGGCCTCAGTAGTTTCCTGGTGGACAGGGATATTAATCTAAACAATAACGAGAGCTTGTGGGATTGTGATTGTGCCAGTTGTTGCTGAAAAGTGAAAATCACTGACATACTTCAAAGGAACATGCCAAATAAATTCGGTTAATTTGCATAGATTTTTGTCTTTCATTCAACATTTGTATAGTCTTGGTGATGTCACATCTTCGGTTCCCTGGCAACCACTATGGAAACCTTTGCTCAGCAGCAGAGCCTCTCGTGCACGCGAATAACTCCTGTGTTGACACTTCTCAATTCGCAATTCACATCATTCACATATAGTCACAGCACAGGCACTCTTGTCTTGAACAACAGTCATCTCTTGTTAGCTAGCTCTTGACTCAGGATGGCAACTTTGAGTGCTGTTGAAACAATACAATACAAACAAGTTTAAAGTTACATTCAGTTGTTTATTTACAGCAACATTTACGTTTACATTGGTCGAAGAAAAAGAGAGAATTAAAAAGCATGGACCCAACTATCAAGAATGAAACATTCAGCAGCAGTCAATGGATTTTGGTGGAACATATACATGGACCTTCTCAGTCAAGCTGTATGAAAAACACGTTTGACTAACTGAATGCGGGGTGTGCTTTCCATGTCTGCTTCAAAGTCCTGGTATCAAAGCCTTGTGGACCACAGTGAATTCCCAAACTTAAAATACTTAACAGAAAAGTAGCCACTTGGAGAATAGCAACCTTATTGACAGGCTTAGCATCGTAGAACAGCTGGATGAAGGCTATCGAGTTGGCAGAAGAAAGCTTCACATCAATTTTGTTGACAGCAAAATGTAAAGAACCTGGACTAACCTGGAAGGGAAACGTACCTACAAAGGCAATAGCAAAGAGATAACCCAGAAAGACATCAAAGCACACACAAGTCTTGATTTTGAGTGGTGTGTATAGATTTAGAAATGAATCTACCAACAGTTTATGGGATGCAGAATTTAGATGGACAATTTTTTGGTCCACAATGTCAGTGCAGAAGTTTTACATGTTGTTACGGCTGATTTGCTTTGACAGCCGTGATAGACTAGGTTGTCATCCACAAGACAAACTGGCATAGATCAGAGAGGTTTGGGACAAGTGTGTGGAGTGCTAGCAACTCATCTATAACCCATGTTCAAACATCACAGTTGATGAGCATCTGATCGGTTTTAGGGGATACTTCCTTTCTGAACAGTATATGCCAAGCAAACAAGCAGTCTAAATTAGAGATATTACGTATCGGTATCGGTCTGATACTGACGTAAATTACTGGATCGGATATCGGTCGAGAAATAAAAAAAATGTAATCCATCCATTAAATATCAAAAAAGCACCTCACAAAACTTGTGAAAAGGCGTAACTCGGCTCATAACCGTAGCACGTAGGAGCAGTGTGCTCACGTGATAGAGCGGCTGTGTGTTTTTGGAGCCTCGCTACCAAACCAGCATTTCATCTCCGAGGAAGTTTTCCCAGAGAGAAGTAAAGCAAGTGTGTAAGTTCATCTCTGAATGTTTGTAAAGCATTCCCGCGTTAAGCTTAACAACCGATATATGGAGCGGCTGCCTCTCTCTCCCTCTCTCCTGCTGCCACTTCAATCATGAAACTGATCAATGATCAGCTGATCGGCTTTTCTGTCGTGACTCCCGTCTCTTGTTTGTTTATCGCTCACTTCAAGCCAGAAAGAGGAAACCAGCGGCTGAACAACAGCAGCACGTTTAAGCTTGATAAGCTGTTGTTAGAATTTATTTAATATCACTTTCTACACCAGGATCTTTTTCTAAGTAGCTGACGGCTGGTAACTGTGCAGGGGCGGATCTAGCAAAGTTTAGCCAGGAGGGCCGATAGGGCATTAACAGGGAAAAGGGGGCACAAAGACATAGTTTTCTTTCTTAATCTCATTTAAAATGTCTAGCTTTTAATAAATAATTATCTGAATCTTACACCCAAAGTTTTAATCTGGTGTAAAATGTATAGAAGTCCATTACTGTATATAGTAACTGTTAAGTCTAATATACCCTAGTAAGCTATAGTACTTTTTCCTTTGGGAAGATACCATCTGTGCAGTCTGCAATTCTGTTGAAGAAAGATGTTGAATCTATTTAATTATTCTTGAAAAAAAATTCATTTCTGTGCATTTTTTTCACGCTGCATCAAATTAAAGTTGATTACGTTGATTAAGCATCATGAGGTGGAGGGTGGGGTGTGGTTCCCTATTTTTTTTTTTTTTTGCTGGAAGCTTGCAACCCTATTAGTTAGGTTGTTTAATATTTCTGCTAAGGACTCTTTAAAATACCAGAATAGGCAGGATGGAGCAGGTTTAAGTTTATTAGATTGATCAGTGTTGCTGAACTATGAAATATTTTGGGTGCAGTGTATTTTTTACATACAGGTATAACAGAATAGCTTTAGTGTTGTTGTTATTTGAACTTGAGTATGAACTTATACAAAATGCAGCAAGATATTAAAAAAACAGTTTTATTGATTAAAAAACACTTTATATCGGATTCATTTCGGTATCGGCAGATATCCAAATTTATGATATCGGTATCGGACATAAAAAAGTGGTATTGTGCCATCTCTAGTCTAAACACAGCATAAAGATATGTACAGCATGTGATGCCAGGAAAACTTATGCAGGTTTATACTGGAAAACCTGCAAGCGGTGTTCCTGAAAAGACCCAAGTGAAGTTTGTGGTTCTGGAGATGGTTGGAGGTCTCAAGGGACATAAGATAATGTGCAATTTCTTCACATCCTAAACTCTTGGTGAGGATCTGTGTCAGAAGTAAATGTAGTTTTGTGATGAATTCCTCTGCATACAAAATACACACATACAGGTGTGTATTTTACAAATACACACATACAGGTGTGTATTTTGTATATATATATATATATATATATATATATATATATATATATATATAGATATACAGAGAATACCATCTACTTTTGCAGCTTATTATAATCTAAAAGTTAATTTTTCCCCCCAACGTTAAAACTGTGAAAAACAGCATTTTGTGGGTTCAAGGGAAGGTGATCAAAGACTCACCCCAGAGCCCTTTAGATCTGCTATTACTCGGTGGGGGATCCCTCTCTCACTTGGCCTTTAGTGATTTTTTCAGATCACCATAAAGACCACTGAGATGCATTTGTTATAAATCATTAATCGGCTAAGTTTAACAATTATGGGAACACCTAGGGAGATTTTCTGTGCAGTTGAGTTGCTCAGCTGAACATGCTTGTATTTTACCCAGGTTAGTTTTCAACTGCTACCCTTAAAAGTGAAGGTTATTAGAAATTAACCCAAAATGCTGACTTTAATTAATTACATGTATATCTTTTCATGTAATTTACTTACATAGTGTAAAATGTTACATTTAATGGAATCTGGTCAAATGGAATTTACTTGATTGGTGGACAGTCAGTTTACAGTGTACTGATTTGAGGGAGGCTGTGGAGCTACATGTGCAGCAGATGGTGTTGCATGTTCCGTCATGAGCTAACCTGTACAAATCAAATTAGCGTTCATTGTGCATGCAGTTAGCACTAGCAAAGTCTATCTGTTTCTTCACATTTCTGTCTCTACCTCTCGCTTCTATTTTACTGTCCTGGACTGAAGTTCAGAATTGCAGAAACAAAAGCTAGACACTACCAATTGTTTCCTTTTATACATGGGCTTCAGCCTGCAAGTGTGTATTTCCTGTTGTCCATTGACGCACAACATGTTTGAGTTTTGCTTACGCCATAGTATGTGTGTGTGTGTGTTTACTGGTTAATTTTCTTGGCCTCGTTGCATTGCCATTAGCATTCCCCAGCTGGACAAAAAGGAAAGGGCAACCTCATCCTGTCTGAGAAAAGAGGGATAGAGGGTGGCAAGACAGAGCAGGAGGCGGAAAAATGAATGAGCCAAAACAATGGAGCCTTCTTGGTTTAGGCTGTTTTTGAGCCCAGCGATTGTGTTTGTGTGTGTGAGTAAGTGCCAGATGATTGAGAACCGAAACAAGCTGCATGAATATGGATGCAGCAGTCGGAGCTGCAAGGCCAACGGATCTATCATCAGAGACACGACTGATCGAGTGAGTTTAAAAATTCAACAATATCTTTAAAGGTCACTTTAACACTTCTTAGCGGGGAAAACAAAGACTGCAGGGAGGCAAAAGGTGACAGTGAAGGGGAATAATAATTTCCTGAATTTTGGAACTCTGATCTTTAGCTAGTAATGAAAACAGTCTGTAAAAAAAAGTCCCCGTGTGAAGATATTAAGTCTTCATATCTTGCCTTGTTATGTTTCGGTTAATTTTAGAGGTTCTGTGTTTTGCAAGCGCCTTGTTTAGCATAGGCTCATAGGCTTAACCCTGCCTCTCTGTCTTTGCATTTGGGTCCTCACTCCAACATGGCACGGTTGACAAATTGACAGTTCAAACTAGCATACAACTTCTTATACCATCTTCTCAACTTGGTGACATACACAGAGGAGGCTAACTGAATACATGTTTCAACACTAATACACAAAAGTAACACAAAAGCACATCACAGATGCACAAGTACAAATGGACTTTTTATAATGGCAGAAGCTCTCAAAGTAGGCGCTGTATGAGGGGATGATCCTGAAGAGATCAGTTATTTTTTCATGGGAAGACCTTCATCATATTAGCTTGCAGCATTTTGTTTGCTAATACTTCATCTGACCTATCAGGTAAACTTCACCTCCATTCCTTTTTTAAAATTTGTAGCTAACAAAAAACCCTTTTTAAAAACTGCTTCTGCTTGAGCACACATTTTACACTTAATGGACTCATGCGTTTAAACTGCTTTACTGTGCTAATTTCATTCATTGTTCCTGGACTTCTTTAGAGCTTGAATCGACCATTACTGTAGAAGGCAAAGACTGTAATTGATCCATATTTCAGCTTTTTAGTCCTTTGACTTCTATTGATTTTTTAAACTTTTTTTTCAGAAATTGAATTAATTTTGGAGTACTAACTTGAAATATTTCTTCCATGCAAATCCAAATTTACCAGTCCTGATGATAGAAAATGCAATTTTTCAGGTTATAAACAAAAGGCCATTTGAAGTTGGGTCTATCAGTGAAACAAATACAGAGAAGATTAATATGCAGATTTTAAACATAAGGGCATCAGAGATCTATTCCCCATGTCAACAAATGTTTTTTTTGGATGGTATGAAATTAGTTTGGGGTTTTTAGCCCTTCATTAGTTTCCCTTAGTCTCATGTTGACAGTCAACAGTTTGTTCCTGTTGAAATAATTAGCATATGTACACGTGGAGATCAGCCACTCCCAAATCTTTTGCCTTCCAACTGCATCACCACTGAATAAGAATATTTTAACAGAGGGACCTGATGGGACTCATTAATCAGAGTGCAAAACACTTCTCATTACTGCCCCGTCTTTTCTTTTTGTTGTTAAAGTTTTCTCCACCAGCTCTATCTGGCCATTTTAAAATCTCACCAACTTACATTTTGGTGAAAATGATTAAACGCATGCACATCATCCTGGGAGCGAGGTAATTCATTCTGAGCTCAACATTAATCAAGTCATCTGTTCTTGTCATTCATCTTTACCAAACAGAGTGCTTTGTCTCACTTCTCGCCTCTGTGACTACATCTGCAAGATCCTTTTTGCTGTGTACCCAGACATATTCGTTTTACTGCCATTTCTTAGCTTTCTTTGTTAGATGCTTTTGAACAGACCTGACCCTCTTCATTTTATCGCTGTTCTTATTTACTTAACTCTACCTTTGCACCAGCTCATGCTGTAAAGGATGAGATTTGGGAATTCAAAAGCATTTCACAACTTCAGTATTCCACTCTAGTTCTTTCATCTAGCCTCCGAATATTTCCTGTCTTGGCGACTGATTTTGAAGCCCCTGAGTATTTTTTCCCCAGTTATGCTCACAGTTGATCTCTACATAAATATCAGATTTACTGATACTTTCAGTGAATGTGAGAAATGCTTCCCAGGCTGCCTTTTTAAATCAATTTACCTGCCCTCTCTGCTTGTGTTGTATAAAGAACAACTGACCGTATTTTTTTATTATTACTTCAGTCAGCATCTTTAATCAAAAGAGATTTCTTTTTTCTCTCTTTTTACTACTATCTTTAGTCTTTTCTGGGACCAGCTCACCCTTTAGTGAGGAAAGCAGAGAGAGCAGCAAGTACTGGGCGGGGATCGAAGACAGTCACAACAATGAATGTTAGAACATTAAGGGTTAAAGTGGAAGTGGGTTGCAAAGCAGCTTGCAGAGGGAGCAATTGTGCAAGCTGAACTTGACTTTTTATGAAAAACTTTTTGATTAGACATCTTAAAACCCAGAGGAAACGGTCAACTTGCACTCATGTCCATCTCATTCCAGATGTTGATTATCTGATTGTGCATGATTATGATGGATGACTGTGTCAGACTAAGACATTACTCAGAGAAGTATTTTCCTTTCCACTTAGATGCTGCAACTATTATTATATGTGTGCAGCAGCAATACATCAGGTGGCTGCAAAGAGCAACTGTGTGTTCATCTGAGACGGAATCAGAGTATGTGCAGATGAACATTTGTTCCTTTAAGCTTTCATATTGCTTTAGGTATGATTGTTGTGCAGGAACATTTAAAAGAAAAGAAAAAAATACATGGCAACTAGTGCAAACAAGCATACAAGAAAAAATACTAGAATTTCACTCACTAAAACTAGAGCGCAGACTTTTTAGCTGGGCTATATCTCACAGCAACATTGCATAAAATCAAGATTTGGATTGCAATGGCAAACAAAGCTTTCTCTGATCCAGCAAAGATTTTCCTTTAACTTACAGACACATTACACCTATCCTCACATATTGAGATTGGAAAATGAACAACAGCATTAATGCAGCAGAGATGTGGTTCATCATGAAGATGATGGCAATCATACACCAAAAGACTAAGGAATGTTTTAAAAAACTTTGATATACAAAAAAGAGCAAACAACAAAAGATCAGTGTATAAGAACATCAGAGATAAGATTCTTTAGAGAAGAGGAGGATTGGAATATGATGTTACATTAGGAAAAATGAAAGTGAAAAGAAACAGAGGCAGAAGGAGCGAAACCATCACTGCTGGAATGAAAGACTGGATGAAGAAACGGCATTTTTGGAGGACCATGTTTGTCAACACCATTCGGCAAGGGACTTAAGAAGAAGAAGAAGAAGAAGTGCCTCACAGCAGGCATTATTATCTTTGAGATGATTTCATTCAAAATCGTCCAAACAAACAACAAACCTATATTTGTCACACAATCATACAGAGTACAACATGTAGTAAAATGCTTGAGTCCAAGCGGTGGACGTAGCCGCGCCATTCCAGGGCTTGGTTTTAGCATGGGGGTTCTAACCAGGACCCTTACTGTATACTGGGTGGGAATCAAACTTACAACTCCCTTTCTAAAGGTGTGTAGTCTTGCCACTACACTGTCTAGCTGCCAACGTTTTGATTTCATTCAAAATCATCTAAATGACACCAATAACAAAGCTCCAAATCAATGTCTTGTCAGCAAGGGATACTGAGTGCATTTCAGCATCAAAGAGTGGGTTTTATTCAGGCTCAGGTGGGTTAGCTTTCAGGCTTTAAAAAAGTCTGTATGAAACTCTTACTTGCAATCATTAGCAACATCTTTGCAAATAAACTTTATGAGGCAATAATGCGAATTTAATAGTCTTCCACTCTGCCTGCGTTCACGTCATACTCACACATTAATGTGTTTTACATCACATTGGAGCTTTGTCGGTTCCTCAGTTATTCACTGGTGGTTTTGAACTTCAGTGACACTGACCTGTGCGAAGTTCACTGTGTGTGTGTGTTAACATATCAGTGTGTATGCTGTGCAAGTGTGGGGTTGCTTTTTTCACTTTAATACCCAGAGGCTATTCTTTTTGTTACTTTATCTTTTACCCTGACACCCACACATACACATACTGTGTTATAATGAAAATGTTCTCTTTTTCAAACAAAAAGCTTCTCATGCAGATGAATTGATTTTTGTTGCATATCTTTTGTCAGATATTTCAATATGGCACTGTTCACTTCCTCCAAAAGAAAGCTGCTTCTGGTTTTCCTGTGTGGATGTTCACAAATCATTCGGTGAATGAGCATCAAACCCAGAAAGATTAGCCGGAATGCCAGAAAACTTGGTGAAGGCTTTAGGAATGTGACACAGAAACAACAACTAAATATACTATAATAATAAAAGAGACTATAAGTCAGTGTAATGTCCTCCACATTGTGTGTGTCAAAGATTATAGGTTGCCTTTTCAAGAAAAAACATCTAATTACTATTCCTGTACAGAATAATTTATAATGCTTGAATGTCTTTGAATAGAGAGTGAACAGAGAGACTCAGAGCAGATCTCTGTTTAGGGGACTTCTTTATAGGGCTGGGTATCGTCACTGATTTCTAGAATCGATTCGATTCGAATCGAATCTGGGAAATTTTGCCTCAGACAGTCAGAAATATTATAATTCAGATCAGTACATTTACATATTTTTGTATCTATAAAAAGGAAGCTGACACTTTCCAGACTTTATCCAAGGTGTGAGCATCACAGCAGGTGCCTTTGTGCCAAAGTAGCTGAAGATAAAACAGAAAAACATGAAGGTGATTTTCCTGGCCTGGGTTTTATAAAAATATTCTGCAGTACATCAAAAATGAAAGAAAACCATTAATCAACATATGAACATTACCTCTGAAGTTACAGCGGTTTTATTAGAGACACGGCTAACGTTTTGCATTTTGCATCATTTTAAAAAGTTTAAATTTGTTCAGTATTGAACAGCAGAAATTAGGTTTTCTTTTCGGAAGTAAGTAAAAGGGAAAAAAAAACGTCGGCCGACCGCGCTGTAAACAACGGTAGACTTGTGCGTAACAAGCAAGCGAATAATGAAGAAAACAGATTTTCAGACGGGAAACTGTTAGAGAGAGAGAGAGAGAGAAAGAGAGAGAGAGAGAGAGAGCTGTGCATGAAGTGTGATTTTATTGTGGTGGAAGCAAAACAGCAAAAGTCAGAGTGAATTCATGACGATGTTTTTGTGAACTGCTGGTTCAGTCAGTATTGTTTGGAGAGAGATCAAACTATCAGCTCTAGAATCAGCGCAAAAGACGTAAACACAAAGCGCGGAAACATCAGAATCAGCGAGCTGTCGGCTTTCAGCCCCGACCGTGTCCATGCCGTCGGGTGAGAAAGGCGACATCTCACTGATTCTGATCCGCGGGTCCGCGCTTTGTGTTTGCGTCTTTGTGTAGAATCTGTGTACCTGCTCTCATTTACTGTTTTAGCTGTTTGGGTGGTTGTCGAAGTTTATGAGGTTTCACCAGAGATTCTGGCATTTCGGGCAAAATAAATTTATATTTAAAAATCGATTCAGGATTTTAATGAATCAATATCACATTATCGAAGCCAGAATCGATTTTAATCGATAAATCGATTATCAAAACCCACCCCTACTTCTTTATAATTCTTGTCGAAGAGTCACCGACAGAAAAATGCGATTGCCCATACAAGAATGAGCCGAAATCTGGCTTCTCTGGGTGTCTGGCCTTTTTCTTCATGGGGTGAAGAGCTCACTAATTCCAGATGACCTCTGCTGTCCCTGCACATCAAGTGGTGATAATGGAGATGGGGCCCAGCTTTCAGGTAATGGTGATTGAAAGTTGGACAAGTGAAAAAAATCTGAGTGTATCTGGGAGTGCGATTCCCAGAGAGAGGAGGAAAGACAGGCCTTATGGTTAATAAAAAAATACCTCAGTCGAAAGAATATGAATCTAAACCGTGATATCTTCCTAACCCAAGGATTTTTTCTGCTTTTTCAAGCAGGCCTAGTTGAGGTTCAGCTTGACACGGGTGCGGCACAAGTCCAGTGGGACAATCATGTCTGGTCATGCTACAAGGCAACTGCATCGAACACTGCTGGTTTTCTTAATGAGAACAAATCCCTGAGGATGGTTTAAATTGTGAATGTGCATATATGTAAACTACAGAAGCAGTTTGTGTGTGTGCGTGCTATTTATCCCTTTTTTCTTCACTACCTTTGGTCTGTCCCAGTCTCAGCTTTCTTTCAAAATCTTGCCATCCTGTCCCCATCGCTCGATGCATCATCTCCTGAAGTTTCCATCACCAGCTGTCAGGCCTGCCCAGATTTTGACATAAAAGCCAAAGCATCAAACAGTTTGAGCTCAAGCTTCTTGACTGATGTGGCAGTATGTCATCAAACCTTCAGGGCTCAGTGAGAGACAACGGCTTTAAATCTGACCTACAAAACATTTTTCTCATAAACAATAACAATGTGTACTTTTAGTTGTCATAGATATGCTTTTTTAATTCCTAACTAGACAAGAAATGTCAGGATGAAAAGTGATCATTTGTGTATTTAACAAAACAGACACACAGCAACTGTAGGAATGCAACGCAAACCATTAAAAATTCAATTTCCTGCTAGTATTTTATTTTTTCTCTGACAGTGTCAAAGTGTCTTTGTTCTAACTCTTTTGACTTTGTCTCCTAAGCAAGTCTCACAAGTACAGAGTATCAGCACCAGACTTTAATAAATAAGTCAGAGGTTGTCTTAACCAGCAGGACTTTGACACAGATTTCCTGCACACACAATATAGCTACCGTCCTTTTTGCTTTCATATTGGCTAAATCTCTCCCTTTACCAATTAGAGTCCCAACTGTCACCTCCTGATCTGGTACAGAAATATTTCCTAATGATCCGCACGTTTGGTTGCCCTTCCTGACACAACCCTCCCCATGTATCTGGAATTGGGAGTACACTGAATTTGCTGTGCTGTGATTTTATTTGCTTTTATTAGATATTGGCTTTTCATTTTCATTTTTACACAGGTTGAAATCATCCAAGACATCTGGTCATGATTCTATAACATATAGAAAAAGCATGACAGCATTTACTTTAATCGTCTATGACGATATCTATCTATCTATCTATCTATCTATCTATCTATCTATCTATCTATCTATCTATCTATCTATCTATCTATCTATCTATCTATCTATCTATCTATCTATCTATCTATCTATCTATCTATTTTTTAATATATATATTCTGTGCTCCAGTTTGAACAGACAAATGATTCCTTCATTTTAGGTTGTAAGAAGCAGCCTAGGAGCAGGATGGTTTCAGCTGTCTGGGCTTTAAAAGGAGGGAACAAAAGATTACAGGATGAAGATGAGGGATGAATGAGGAGGAAGAAAGGCCTAAATCCTTAATCCAGAATTTAATTTCCCACTTTAGCCGATATTTAAAGAGATACATTCACACATATCATCCGTTTACTGTGAATCTAAGCGGATGTGTCAGGCCTTTGTACTGTGGGATGATGTAAGCAGCCTGTAATGACAGGAAAATCTGCACCAAAGAAGGAATCGAAGAGTGCTAGGGGTAGAAAGTCCTGAAGTAACTGAGAGTCACTGGTTCACAAGAGAAAAGTTAGGGAAAGAAAGGTTTGAGTTAAAGTGTGAAGTTTTGAGTGTAAATACAATTAACAGACATTTAAGAGATTACTATATATAATATTTCTATTTTAACAACAGTTCAAGCAACCATGTTGGTCTCCACTTCCTGCTCATCCAGCCTCTTCCTCCTCCTCATTCTTCCTGTCACGGTCAAGGCAGTCCTGTGGGTTTTCCTGCCTCTATTTTATCCAAGCTTCAGCTGTCACACCCTCTCAAGGGCAATGATTGCACATTCTGAATACTCCAGCAGTAGAGCAGTATTTAAAGACTGGCTTGTGTATCCATCCTCAGTAAGACTGTGGTAAGTTGGCTTCTGCATGTTAAAAACAAAGCTTTGCTCTGTGCTCCAGGTATCCTTGCTCTCTTGTCTGCTTCCAGTAATTCCTGAAGTTTGCCTTGGTTTGAGACTGAGGCTGAACCTGCTGTAATTCCAACCAGTAATCACTAACCGGCTAGCTCTTAACCCACTTTCCATTACTCTTTTTTTCTGGTGCAGGAGAGTAATAATGTCTAATATTAGTGTCTTATCTATGCTTAATGTTTCAGTTTATCCCATGGTCAGCCCCATGGGGGTAGATGAAAAATGGGAAAAATTTGTATTTCCTGACTAGTTTCAAGTGGTTGTTGGCAGTTGTTGTGAAATTTATTGCTAAAGCCTCATTCATAGAGATCTAGAGATTGGTCAGTAACCCTCTGAGCTCCATCAGTCTTTTATGAAAAATAAACCTTAGGGACTGATGTTACTAACCAATAAGGTTATAAAACGTTTAAAATAATATTGAATTCAGCTTATCGGAACGGGTCTACACAACAGTCCGAGCTTCTTATGTGGACCCTTGGGAAAACCGATTCCTCGTCAACTTTGTCTCTGTTCAACTGCAAGTTGTTAACCTTACCAAAAAAAAATTATGAACAAAATTCAGTGTTGGCATTTCATAATGTAACCAGGCTTCATTTACATGAGTGTGGCTAATGTGGAGTTATGTTCAGTGAAAGGGCAGGCAGGGGATTTTCTGAGAAATCAGAAAATCAAGGGCCAAACAGCCTTTTTCTGAAATCTGTTCTACAAAACAGCAGCTGAGGAATGTCAGACATGAAGCAAAATGATGGTGCTGAGCATCTCACTTTACGGCAAAACCAAGGAGGCATTCATCACAGCAGGAGGGTACAAGCGCGAAGGCTCACGGCATCATGTTCACCGTCATTAGGATCCTCATATGGGTTTCGAACACAGGGCATGCCTCTAATGAACATGCCATTAAAGCATAACGGAAATAGTTCATGCATATCTAAAGGTTTACTGTTGGTGTGCTGACTTACACCAAAATAATACATCATTAGGTTGAAAAATGAAAAAAGTTCCGCAAACAGCACACTAGTTTTGCATTAACAGGAGAAGAGCAGAATATATATACCACAGAAAATAGCGATGGTGCAGATTTATTGAAAGATGTGCTTTAGCTGCCACCTGTCTAGGCTGAAACCCATGAGAGGGTGAAATACACAAAGATCCTTCTAGTGCTCAACTGGTCGGCACAGTCAATGTTATACACCAGAGTTCCCTCGTGGCTCTCCTGACCTTGCCAGTGCAATGTTTGTCAGAGGCTGTTACTCACCAGATGGTGACTTCATTGTAGAAACTGTCCCCAGTCTCATTTCATCAGTCCCTGTTGTGCAGTGTGTGCTTCAGTGCTATGTGCACTGGGAAAATTTTGGACTTACTTCTTTAACCCCGACTAAACTATGGAACGCCAGGACTGCCATAATGAATTAATTAAATACACCATTAAATAATTAATTAAATGTGGCAATAATTAATTAAAATTGGAATTAATTAATTAAATAAATAGTTATGATATATGTAATTAATTAATTATTGACACATTTAATTAATTATTTATGTATTTCACATTTTAATTAATTATTGACACATTTAATTAATTATTGACACATTTAATTAATTATTTAATGATATATTTATTTATTTCATTTTGGCAGTCCTGACGCCTGGCTCTCATCATGAAATAATTTTATCTGTCAGCCTCACCCATCAAACTCAGGGGGCGGGGTTAACGCTGATCGAGTCAAAACCATTGCTTTGGCCTGGTGGCCATTGTTTCTAGCACACAACAGAAAGCTAACAGAACTGAGCTTTGAAAAACCCTGTTTGTGTGTTACCAAATACCGTTTTAATATTTTTTTAGCCGAGAATGTAGTGGTTTAATCTTCATGTGTCTGGTCGGTTTGTCAAGATACAGCCTCTTTGCAAAAGTGTTTCGATGATTTCGGAGATGTCGTCCCAGTCTCACGGCAAAGCGTGGGATAGACCCGCTCGCCTCGCAAGCAATCCCACCGACAAAGCGCAGGCCCCGGTACACAGCTGTAGTAACCCCCGCTGACTTCTTTTACTGAGGTTATATTTATCGATGTTTTATTTCCTGATGTTCTTATGTGTCCTACGTGTTTCAGTCGCCAATTCTGAATTATAACTAACATTAAAAACATGTTTAAGGAGGAGAGAGAGCAAATAAATCTGTTTAACATCTGATCTTTGGGTTTTTGTTCAGTAATCAGCGTGACCTGTGTATAAACACATAAAAGAGATAACGTTGGTGTTTCCGTCATGTAGTAACTGCTGGCTTTAACTGTACAAAGGTTGTTCGACACTATGAAACACATACAGACTTCATGATGTTCGGCTAATATTTTTATTGTGAATATTAATCATGCTGACCTCGCTCTGTACACCACGCAGCGAGGTCAGCATATCCACGATATCCTCAGCTCCATGAGTTAACACAAAGTTTCCCAGCTGACTATCTAACTGCCAACTATTCCAGAGACGTGAAAATATACAGCATAAAGAAAAGTGTAAGAGACTCAGCAGCAGATTAGAATAACAGTTATACATTTAATAAATCACCAAATGAATCCAAGAAACGAGCAAACCTGTTCCGACAATTTGAATTTGTATTCCCTCAGCTGCAGACTCGCTGCTGTTTAAATGTTTGAAAAGGAAGATTAGATATAAACAAACGTCAAACATAGACTCAGTGTTAAGTCTAATTGTTGAATGTCGCCATTGTGTTTCTTAAATTTGTATAGTCTTAGTTTAAGCAGTAGGATCAAAGCCATTCCTTTGATCCTGACCACCTCTCCAGCCACTCTGTGCTGGGGGAGGTTTTATTGTAGATACATCCTAACTTGAAGATCTGTTTGATGTTTGGTAGAGCTTCCTACCCTTTGTATGGTTTCACTGTGTTATCTTTGGTAAACCATACATTGGGTGTGGGGGAAGACTACCCTCTTTATGACCAAGGATGTTGTTCCTGCTTTTAGGTTTTATGACCCTTTGACCAACAAACACACACACACACACACACACACACACACACACACACACACACACACACACACACACACACACACACACACACACACACATTCTCACATAACACCCACACACACACACTTACATACAGTGCCTTGTCTTTGTAACCAAAGGGGGTTGCAAGGGGAGGTGTTTTGTAAACTATTGTTTGAAGTTTGTCAATAAAAGGCGGCGAGAGGAGGCCACCAGTGTGGTCATTTCAACGTGCTGGTCACAGACGAGAGGCCTCCCTTGCGCAAGAAATCGATCGAACACTGTTGCCTTGCTTTTCTTTCATGGGAATAAGTCTTGGATACAGCGGGGTCTGAGTTTAGACCCAACATTTATTTGGTCCTTCGGAGCCGGAGCCTAACACATTGCATCCACCGAGGAGAGGGAGAGGACGCCACCGCAACGTCTGGGATGATTGACGTAAAGCCCTGGTGTTTTTGGCTTGCCACCAGGCCGGGAAGTTTGCGCCTGACCTCCCCTCGGGATGGATGACGATTGACGGGATCCAGAGACTCTTCCCATGAACGTAAACAAACAGTGAGTACAGAAGGCCTTAGAGAGCATCTCTATAACCGCGTGAATGAATGTGGGATCCTAGAAACGCGTCACCGTGATTCTGCGTGAAACGTTTGAGTCCCGGGGAGCGCTGGTCACGAGAGCGCACGTGGACCCAAAACAATAGAGAGCGGCTACGGGCTGTGCGTTAAACGTGAGTCCGGGAGCGCGCTAGCCGCGTGAGAGAGACGCAGGCTTCTCCGCCGTTTGGGGCGTAGAGAGTTCTCCGCCATTTGGGGCGTGGAGAGAACCTAGGTTCAGAGTCCGGAATCTCCGCCATTTGGGGCGTTGGAGAGTGTCCGAAGGTTGAATTCTCCGCCATATGGGGCGTTTGAGAGTTTTCAACAGAGAGCGCTAGCTGTGCGTGCAGACGCAAGCGATAGGCCTATGTTGTGTGTGTGTGCGGGCCAGACGTGGTCTGCGTGAGTGTGGCTGATTGTTGTCTTGTAATGGAGAATAAAATGTGTAAGTCTGCCTTAGAAGGAGATGTAAAATTTATGCAGAAAGTTTTACCAGGCAGCACGCAGTATGTAGGTTGTTGGTATAAGAAATGTGGATTTGAAGGGACATTAGTGGAAGTTAAGTGTAAAATGCTGGTAGAAAGAATAGCTGTAAGTGTAGCAGGTAAAACAGGTAAAGCGAAGCAGAGGAAGGAATTGCAGTTGCTAAGTTGTGGCTGGAGCAGGCTCAGAAGAGGAGAGAAGCACAGAATGTTAAAAGAGCAATATTGCAAGAAGTAGTTGTGAAACCTGAGGATGAAACTACAGCTCAATCCACTGCAACTACTCTAGAACAACACCGTAGAAAAGCATTAGGAAGAGCAAGAATGTTAGCAGAAAGTAGAGTCAGAGAAGAGCGTGAGAGAGCAGAGGCAGAAGTGGAGGAGAGATTAGAGGCATATTAGGAGCAGCATTGAGTCCAAGACAGACTAGGCAAGAGAGGAGACAGAAAAGATGAAGAAAGTTTTTCTCCTGATCAATTCCGCGAGTGTGAGAGTGTCTGACGTCATGGTGTGTGTGAAAGGTATCCAGCTGGGGCAGACGTGATTCTGCAGGTCACCTGCCCAGTGGACAAAAAGAAATAAAATAGTTGTGTGGATGAATGATGGCACGAAGAGTGTTTGGTGTTTCTCAGTCTGAAACAGCTGTAATGCTATTTTCTGTTTTGGAGAAAAGTACAGTTAAAGAAAAAAAACAGAGAGAGATGTGTGTTGTTTTAAGCAGTGATGAGAATAATGGAAGTGTGGTGAGAGATGAACACAAAAACATACTGAAAATGCATTAACTATACTAACCCCACATGCATATACACATACAATGATACTCATGAGACCAGACAGCATCTTAAGCATGAGATTCTGTTTGTCATCTTGTCCAAGTCACTAGTAAGATGAAAGTGATACATAGACTAGTGGACTGAATATTATAGGAGGACAGATGGTTGCATCATAGAGGAGGAAACAGAATGCTGATGAGAGGTCTTAAATGAGTGAGTTGAGTGAGCTGATTGTGAGTTTCTGGTGTGTGAAGAAGTTTTACCATGGCACACATTTAGTTACATGAGAACTAAAACTTATTATGTGCTAAGACAACAGGGTTATGCTGTATGTTGTGTGTATGGCTGATTGGATGAATGTTTGAGATTAAACTGGCTGTTTGATTGTCTTTATTACTAAAGTTGAACCTGCCAATTGGGTTGTTACGATTTATCCCCCTGGCATGAAGAACACGTGTCATGACTTAAACAAGGCCTTTCTTTCCATTATTTTCTTTGATTTCTTTTATTTTCTTTCTTTTATTTTGTTACTTTCATGGTGCACTGAAAGTTTTGTTTGATGATCTCTGTTGAGCAGATCTGCACGATTAGAATCGAAGCGTCGTCGAGAAAACTGTTGCAAAGTGAGCTTCTCCAAAATTAAAATGGGCTCTTATTTGGGACAATCAGGAAACAAGTTCCTGTCCAAAAGGATTCAACGAGGAAATCCAGTCTAAATTATTTTTCTTTTTGAAATGACGTTGTTTTGCTGAGCGTGGAAACGGATGCGACGATAATTTCCACAATTAGCAAAAGAAGGAATCACTGAGTGAATGAGTAAGAATTTTAAAATAAATGGGGAACTGACTGACTGACTTAACACCATTGTGTGAAGTCAACCCCCGCTTGACAAAGGTGTGGATGTATCTCTGTGTGTGTCTCTGTTACAGGAGCAGAAAGATGATAGCAACATCTGAGGTTGCGTGATGGTTTAACCTTTTAAATGCCATTTTTATGTTTGTGAATCTATCAGAGGTGTGCTTGTGGTACTCACAGAAGTTACTGTGAGAAAGTGTGTACACACCTGCGCAGCGCTAACATTTGCATTTTTTCTTACAGCATTGCAGTTTTTCATGTGATTTGATGATGTGGTTTTTAGCAGAACAACTGGTGGATGTTTGTTTCTTTATTTCAGGTTTTGTTTTCTTTAAGAGTGCATGTAGCATTCAGCAGAAGTGGACAAGTGACATGAGTAAAACAAATAAGAGATTACGATATTTATGGAATAGTTTATTATGGGCTCATTTGCTGGCCACTTTTGGACCCATAATAATATATGAGTGGAGTGACTTTGCTTAAGAGAAGTCACCGATTACATTAATGTTAACTGAGCACATGGGATGATCCATGTTTGAGGCGAATTATGGTAATGATAGTGATTTAATGATTTGAGAAAACCTGCACATGACACTTGTCTCGCCCGTGCTGAATGCGTATTACTTTTTTGATATAATTGTTTATACGTGTGAAGTTTGATTTTATTCCAGATTTTGTGTATGCAGGCTCCTGGTGGAGCCAGTTTTTAAGACAGGGATCCAGGTTTGGTGAGTTGACGCATGAGAAGTGTCCATGCGTCAAGAGGTGGGGTCCAGAATTAATATTAAACAATGTTTTCTATTATTGTTGCAGTGATTTGTGTGATTAGCTGTTTATTTACAAGTATTAAACCTATGCAAGTGGTGCATCCATGTTCAGATGAGGCTTTGATGGCCTATAAGTGAAGTTCACTGATTACAATGTGGAATAACATTGAGATGTTAAATAATTTGGAATAAATTATGGGAAAACGTAGGAGTTTAATGAGTTTAGAATAAACCTGCAATGATACTTGTCTCTGTGATGCTGAATACTTTATTACTCTTATGATCTACAGTTGGTTGCGAATGTGAAGTTGTTTTAAATTTAAGACTTTGTCTTCTGTGATACAGGAGCTGGGAGCTAAACAAGCTGAACATTTAAGTGCTGATTAATGTTTTTACACAGGGTTACAGCTTGGAGTGAAGCTGCTCCAAGGGACAAACCCTGGAGATTGTTTTAGGGAGACTGTGCAACACTCTTGTACATGTCTCATTGGGGAGTTGACACATGGCGAAAGCCGTGTGGCGAGAGGAGTGTCATTTTTTCAATTTGTAGATGTCGTGAGATGCCATGATGAGAAGGAGTGACTGAGAAGATCGCCCACAAAATGGAACCTGAGGGAGCGTGCCAAGCTCCAAAAAGTGATAGCGCAGAGGAGGTCCAGCGATGGACTTGTGGTTCTGTGAACAGCACAAATGCAAGGTGACTGTAAAATAACTAACAGCACTTTTTCCACAAGTGAAGCCAGTAACTTACTATCCTAAAAGATTAGCTTTAGTTGCTCGTGCTTTACCTCCATGCGTGAGATCAGTATGTGCAGCAGTTTAAGCTGTACAATGTTTCAATAGTTTATTTCACCTTTTGCAATTGTTAGTTCCACACGAGGTAGATGTCTACTACTGCAGACTAAACTTACATTTCTGTCACCTACAAGACACTTGTCTTTAATGTTACTGTTACTCTCACAACCACACATATTACCATAAAGTGGTGCAGAATTCTGAATCTGCCAAACCCTTTTTGCCAACGGAGGAGGGCACTTCTCATGAGTGTAGAGAGCGCGAGGAGAAGACGTGTAAGCTGAGGGATGACTTAATAGATGTGCCACTCGTTGAGGGAAAGGTTTGGTTTGTTGATGATTTGAGTTTTACAACAGCAGAGGGACAGACTAGAACACGTTTTACTGTAGCAGACAGTGAGAGAGAGTTATCTATGTAGGACAACTAGCATGTTTCATGTTTGCTTGAGCAGCAGAGATGCTAGCTTTAACGGAAGCGTGTAAAGCTGTAGAGAGACAATATACACTGATAGGCAGTATACATTTGCTACTGTACATTTCTTTGTAGTGCAGTGAGTGAGACGAGGTATGACAACCTCAACAGGGAAACCTGCAGAACACACCAAACTCTTGCAAAATCTGCTGGAGGCAGCGTTGTTAACCAGTGGAATTGCCGTTTGTAAATGTGCAGCACACATGTGAGGGAAAGATCCGGTTGCATTAGGGAAAGTTTTTGCAGATAAGATCGCAAAAGAGGCAGCTTTAGTTAAACATGGTGTTAACCTTTTATCAGTACAGCATTAGCAGACATGCAGGCCCACTCACCTACTGCAGGACAATAGTTGTGACTTACAGAGGGAGCAAGCTTGCAGGATGATTTTTTATCTGTGTGATAAACCAGTACTGCCTAATAATTTGTATAAGACTGCTGCTATTTTGAGCCATTGGCTATACCATGTCTCAAACAGGAGGGAGATGAGCAGTCGTTATACTCACTCTAGGATTATTAAATACTTTTAAAAAAAAAAACTTTTTTGCAGAGAGAACTAATGGAACAGTAAAGTTAGGATTTAGGAAGACAGGCAGGACATGGTTAGACTGTATAGAATAAGTACACGAGGATTACTCCAACAGAGAATGGTCTGACTCTTTGAGATTACACATGTTAGAGGATTTAGAGTTAGAGTTAGAGTTCCAGTCTTCTGTAGTGATGATAGAAAAGCAGAAGAGAGAGCATATTAGCAGATTAGATGCTTGAAAATGTTTAAAAGTAAAGTAGTCATGAGAACAAATGATCTGCCAGATGATTCTGTTTCTTCGCAGGAGCAGAGCCTGAAGTCTGGAGATTGGATGATGATAAGGCCATGGAGAGGAAGTGCTGGTCCAGTCCATGATGGGAAGGTCCATATCGGATGCTGCTGACGACGACCACAGCAGTGAAGATTGCCGGAAGGAACACTTGGATATATCAAGCGCACTGCAAGAAGGTGACACACATCCAGGCCAGCTCGGAGTAAGTGGCAGGAAGACCGGGAACAAAGGGGGGGGAAAGCCTCCAGGGCCCCTCGTCTCAATCCGGTGAAGAAACCAACTGAGCCACAGGTACTCATCAGAATGGCTGGGAATGTGCTGTGCATCTTCTTGTGCCTGTGGACCCTGAGTGGGATGACAGGAGCGCATTGGGACAGAGCAAATCACACCCAGTACCCGCATGGGTTTTCAACCAACTACTGGTGGCAGTTTAAGAACACAACCGCTCACATAAACAACGAGACCAATGGTTATGCTTGTGATGCCACTGGCTACACATTCTTCTGGACTGTGGCCCTGTAGCATCACTGAGAGCGAGACAGTTTGTTTGGTTGCTTTAGCAACACATCCAGGAACACTGCCAACTTTTCAACTGCTCTGAACCTGAATGGAAGGTTGATTCACCAGTAGCTGGGAAGGTGAACTGCTCTGGTGAGACAGACCTGCTCATCTGACTCAAAGAATATGACTTGTTGCAGGACATTATACAGTTAAACGAACTGGAAACAGGCCAATTGCCTATGTGTACGAAGGACAATGGATTAGCCCAAGTTGGAGATTAACCATGGAACATGGCAACATCACTTATTCTTTTGTCTTTTGCAAGAAGGATGTAAACAGAGAAGCCTTTTGTCTACATTTACATCATGAACACTTGAGGTTTTGAGCCAAGAAGATCAAAACAGCTTGATCCAATTTCCTTTACAAAGCTTTTTCTGTGGTGACAACAGGACAGGAGAAGAGTTGTAAATGCAGATAATTCACAAGTTGACTCTAACCCCCACAGGATGCCTACAGTGAGAAGATTTGGGGGTTGATAGGAGTCAATAAAGAAGGGTGTTGACTTGCTGCAGCTTTGAAGTTAGCTGAGAGCCATATGGACAAACAATAAAGTCAACTGATGCGTTTAAATACCTATGTCTGTATACAGTTGGATTGTAGAGACATATGATTTTTGAGAATGATGATGATTCTTGTTTGACCTTTGACATTCAGTTGTGTACTTGAAGAAATACATAATGAATTGCACGACAGGAGTAGATCCGCCACAAGGCTGGATAGCTTGGTTACCGTCTGGTCCTTGGTGGCATCTTCTTTTGAAAATATTAATTCCTGTTTTTGAACTGTTGATACTGATTTGCTTATGTATAGGATGTAGTTTACTGTGCATGAATGAAATCTACACTGACACTGTCAAACAAAGGGTGCATAAGTTGAAATTTAAGTATACAATGACAAAAAGGAGGGAAATGTTAAGTCTAATTGTTGAATGTCGCCATTGTGTTTCTTAAATTTGTATAGTCTTAGTTTAAGCAGTAGGATCAAAGCCATTCCTTTGATCCTGACCACCTCTCCAGCCACTCTGTGCTGGGGGAGGTTTTATTGTAGATACATCCTAACTTGAAGATCTGTTTGATGTTTGGTAGAGCTTCCTACCCTTTGTATGGTTTCACTGTGTTATCTTTGGTAAACCATACATTGGGTGTGGGGGAAGACTACCCTCTTTATGACCAAGGATGTTGTTCCTGCTTTTAGGTTTTATGACCCTTTGACCAACAAACACACACACACACACACACACACACACACACACACACACACACACACACACACACACACACACACACACACACACACACACACACATTCTCACATAACACCCACACACACACACTTACATACAGTGCCTTGTCTTTGTAACCAAAGGGGGTTGCAAGGGGAGGTGTTTTGTAAACTATTGTTTGAAGTTTGTCAATAAAAGGCGGCGAGAGGAGGCCACCAGTGTGGTCATTTCAACGTGCTGGTCACAGACGAGAGGCCTCCCTTGCGCAAGAAATCGATCGAACACTGTTGCCTTGCTTTTCTTTCATGGGAATAAGTCTTGGATACAGCGGGGTCTGAGTTTAGACCCAACACTCAGTCTGCCTTCACATTTGATATGAGGCCAGCACGTATAGTGGCCTCAGCAGGCTATTACTGAAATACACATGCTATATCATAAACTATGATATAAACAGGGAGGTCCTATTAACATGTTTAGTTTTAAAGGACACCTTCCTGCCTTTAGTCTCATTCATGAGCAGTATTCGTTTTCTTCTAACATCCAGAAGTCTGCACAATGTGTTTCATAGTTTGTAACAAGCCTTTGACAGGTAAACATAACATGACCGAAAAAGAAAAAAAAAAGAAAAAAAAAAGAGAGAGAGTGTTGACATAAGAAGAGAAAATTCTCTCAATTATGGAGACAGGCAAATGGTTCATTTATGTTTGATGTGTGTTTATTCCTCCCTAAATATCGTCGGTGAAGTTCGCCATGCACGTCAGATTTTCCTGCGCATTTTTATACCTCTGCCAACAGAGAGAGAAAAAAAATCACATTCTAACAGACAGCTGGTGCTTAGAATACAGTTGAATAACTATTAAAAAACAGATGATATTTAGATGATAGTTCAGTCTAACACATGTGCCAGTGAACCATTAAACGTCTGTGAAACTATGCAGTTATGAAACGTAACTTTAACCTCAGCCAAACCGATTTGCTCAGTTGTAAATAAAACAGCGAAGTAAACGTGACCCGACAGACAGAACCTGAGTGAATGAAGTCCAGCGTTTAACCACTGAGAGCTAAAACTCAGCTGAGGTTTCAAAGCTGTGTGCTGGTGATTGGACATCAGCCGCTGATAAAGCTGGCTCGCCTATAAAGTGCTCTGTAAGGAAACAAGCTCCAGCAGCTCTGCGCTCGGGGAAAATACTATATTTACTTATCTTGTGCAGAAAAATGCGCTGACATTGCGTTATATCGAGCACCGGCTGCCCAGTTAAACTGTGACTATCACCAGGTAACTAGGCGTGTTTCTTGAATTAGCAGCAGGTGTTAAACAGCTGACAGATGAGGAGGAGGATGCATGCAGGTAAACTGAGGGTCTGCTGAGCTGATCGCTGGTTTCGTGAGAAAAATGTCAGCTCGTTCTTTATGTTACAGAAGCACAGAGACACAAGACCAGGCGGAAAGAGACGATCGTTCGGTGAAAATGAGAATCTGCGAATGCAACATGTGGAACACGGAGAGTGGAATATGTAAACAAACCGGTTAACGTAACCCCCTCGGTGCACTCTGCATGCTAACTGTTAGCAGAGCTAGTGAAATCTCTGAAAACATCTGAGCACTTTTGCAAGCATGTTCTATGTTGACAACCTGACCAGACATACGGCGCGACATTCGCGGCTAAAACACTGTTAAAAGTGTAGCTGGTGACAGAAAAACGGGGTATTTTAAAACTACACCACCACCATTGCTGCCTGTGATTTGATCTGCATTCTGGGATAACTGGCTGCCCCAAGTCTACACAAGCAATCGATTATCTAGGATCGACCTGTTTTGACTTACTTTGCACGGCAACCAATCAAATGTTAGAGAAGCTGCATGGGCAGCGTTAACCCCGCCCCCTGAGTTTGATGGGTGAGGCTGACAGATAAAATTATTTCATGACGAGAGCCAGGCGTCAGGACTGCCAAAATGAAATAAATAAATATATCATTAAATAATTAATTAAATGTGTCAATAATTAATTAAATGTGTCAATAATTAATTAAAATGTGAAATACATAAATAATTAATTAAATGTGTCAATAATTAATTAATTAAATGTGTCAATAATTAATTAAAATGTGAAATACATAAATAATTAATTAAATGTGTCAATAATTAATTAATTACATGTGTCATAACTATTTATTTAATTAATTAATTCCAATTTTAATTAATTATTGACACATTTAATTAATTATTTAATGGTGTATTTAATTAATTCATTATGGCAGTCCTGGCGTTCCATACTAAACAGGACATCATATTTCATTTTTAAATTCTTGGAAGTTATGGAAAAAGCAAACAATCTGCTTATTTTTCCCATGTAGATGCTTTATTTCTTTTCCACTGTACTTTTTGAGGGAGGCCAATGTGGACTTGAGCCTTTCTGGACTTGTATTGCGTTGGTTGGGAGACTGTGGAAAGCATGGATTCCTTATCATTGTCTACGCCAGGCTGGAGGTGCATTTTTGAAAGCTCTTTATACCAAGAGGATGGGGCTTAAGCTGCAGTCTGACTGTCATTATGCTTTCCAACCACATTCAGGTATTTTCCATTTCCTCAACACTGCCTGTGCCTGTTGTGGGGACTGCTAATATCAACATACATACTGAAAACCTTGATGTCACAGCAACTCTAAATGTTACAGTCTGCTACAGACATTACTTATAACTTGTTGCTTCAAATAATAAATCGTTAATTAAATGTGTAGATAACTAATTAATTCTATATAGGAGGTTTCAGTGGTATGTCTGCTATGCCACTTCTATGTCAAGCCTAACAACCTGAACAGAGTCTGTTTCACTAATATTAGTTGGATATTTTAAAATTTCCTCCATCTGGCAAATCTGAGATTTGTATTATTTATTTATTTATTTATTTATTTATTTATTTATTTATTTATTTATTTATTTATTAAATTTTTAATTTCAAACTGCTGTTTCAGTTTTATCTCAAATATGAAAAAAAGTTTATGATAGGTTTGTAGCTTAAACCTATTCGCTGGAACGTTCAAGATAATTTAATTACACAGCAAAGCAAGACACGAGTAGGCAAAGTTCGTTATGTTTCTTGTGCACGGGAGAGAACTGGACAAACGCCGTTCCTTTGCTCGACCCCAGTCGCTCTTGTCCGCTCCCCCGTAACACTGCTTATTGAGGTTACATGAATATACATAGGTTCATTAACATATGACGTCTACATACAAACAAAGGGTACCTTGCCTGTGCGTTGTGTAAGTATGTGTGTGTGTGTGTGGGGGGTCAGAGTGTGACCCCATAAACGACTTCCCTAACCCTGCTGGTTTGGAAGTCCAACAGATCATCTAAACAAAAGGCACTTAGACTAAAACAGATATAGACAGTTTATCCTACCATAAAACAATAAGAGAAGGTATGCCCTCTCCCATGCTCCCAGAATGTGGGTCTGAATGCCAGAACACTCTGGAATGCACACCAAGCCTTTGCAGACTGCTAAAGATCCCACATCCTATCACTACACAATCGATTATACACCTCTAAGCATATATGGTTAAATATTTCTAAGCATAAATGACAATAAACAATACAAATCTAACAGTTTATAACAAATAACATGAGTGACTCTGATGAAACACTTGATTGTGATCAAAGTCAAACCTTATTAACACAAGGGTTTGAAATAATACTAAAAAAGGTAAGTGACAGAAGTGACAGACAAGGTAAGCGACTCATGTTGTAACTGACTTCAGACGCCGGAGATTTTGGCGGAAAATTAAAGCAAATGGTAGCTTAGAATTAAACAAATTCCTTTAAGCTTCAGTATTACCAAATACACTTATCAATTGTCTTATAACTAACAACATTTGTCTAAATCATCTCCAACACCCTGGAGAACAACGGGGAGAGTTTAGAGGCTCTCCAAGATGACATTGATCAGTGCTTCCATGATCTCGTAATGAAGAAGGCTCAGAGTGCATCTTCCCCGGCCAAATCTGAGACTCCGTCGTCAAAAAGATGTCGCCCGGCAGATTCCCCCGGCACAACATTGCCAGCCGGCAAAGATATTGCTGACATACTGGAGTCAATCGACAAACGATTGTCCAGTTTCGATGCAAGGCTGTCCTTGGTAGAGATTCTTCACCGGGAATTTAAATCCTTGCGAGAATCCCTGGAGTTCAGCCAGCAGCAGGTGGAAACGCTCGCTGCTGAAAATGCCACGCTAAAGGAGTTGGTGAAATGTCTCAAAGACAACGTTACCCAGCTAAATATAGAAAATAAAAAAATAAAAGAGACAGTTATTGATCTACAAGCTCGTGGCATGCAAGGTAATCTTGTATTTTCTGGTATTCCAGAAGCTGCTGGACAAGACAGTGAAAAGCTTAATCAAAACTCACCTGAAGCTACCGGAGGACACGGTGAAGAACATCGCCTTTGATAGAGTGCATCGCATCAGCCCCATGCTGGCTGCGACCGGGAGACCACGTCCTATTGTGGCCAAATTCGGCCACTTCAAACAAAAGGAACAGGTGAAAAGCCGCGGCAGGGAATTAAAAGGAACGGACTTCAGCGTGAACGACCAGTTCCCAAAAGAGATCCTGGATCCTCTTTTTCCCCCTCTTGTTTTTATGCTGCTCACCCTTGTCCTTGGTTTCTTTCTTTTTTATTTTCTTTCACTGCTTCAATCACCTGCTTCCAGACTCATCCACAAACAACATCCTTTATTTCGACATTATACGCACAGCACGATAACGCAAAATCATGCCCTCAACGGCAGCACATTTACATCAGTCAGACAGCACACACAGACATATAGGATACACACACTTAAGCCAAGCATACTCATATTAGTAAATATGCAAACACATAGTCAGACTCAGGGAGCATCTTGCCACACATTTTTTCTCTCTCTCCTTCTCTTTATTTACGAACAAGTGATGTATTCTCTCCACCTGTCTAAGCATCGCACACAGTGTGCACCCCTAGTTATACACAGACATCTATGGGTACACTAAGGTTTGTTACAAGGAATATAAATGGAGCTGGCTCCAGAGAAAACAGGTTAAAAATATTTAACCAACTCAAAAAACTACAAGCAGATGTTGTCCTTTTACAAGAGACCCACAGACCTCTTAGAGGTTCGAATGAACTTAAAACACCTGAGTTTCCTAATGTGTTCTCAGCTTGTTATAATTCTAGACAAAGGGGAGTAGCAATTTTAATACATAAAAATATTAATTTCACAGTACTCGATACAGTTATAGATCCAGAGGGCAGATTCTTAATCATTAAACTATCTATACTTGATAAAAAGCTATGTATTGTAAGTGTATATGGTCCAAATGTTGATGATCCCTCATTCTTTCACGGTTTTTTCAGTGCACTCTCTGAACACTTAGATGGCACACTTGTTCTTGGAGGCGACCTCAACCTTGGACTAAATGAAGACATGGATAGGCTCAATACAGCGGGAACTCAGCGTAATTGGCAGTCCACAAATATAATCAAACAGTATATGAGCGACTACGGCCTTTGCGATTCATGGCGCTCCCTTCACCCCACCAGTAAGGAATATACTTTTTTCTCACATGTCCATCACTCCTACTCTTGTCTGGATTATTTTTTGGTCAGCAGCTCACTGCTGAACGACATTTCAGACACTGAGATTCACCCTATACAGTGGGGCAAAAAAGTATTTAGTCAGCCACCGATTGTGCAAGTTCCCCCACCTAAAATGATGACAGAGGTCAGTAATTTGCACCAGAGGTACACTTCAACTGTGAGAGACAGAATGTGAAAAAAAAATCCATGAATCCACATGGTAGGATTTGTAAAGAATTTATTCGTAAATCAGGGTGGAAAATAAGTATTTGGTCAATAACAAAAATACAACTCAATACTTTGTAACATAACCTTTGTTGGCAATAACAGCGGTCAAACGTTTACTATAGGTCTTTACCAGGTTTGCACACACAGTAGCTGGTATTTTGGCCCATTCCTCCATGCAGATCTTCTCGAGAGCAGTGATGTTTTAGGGCTGTCGCCGAGCAACACGGACTTTCAACTCCCGCCACAGATTTTCTATGGGGTTGAGGTCTGGAGACTGGCTAGGCCACTCCAGGACTTTCAAATGCTTCTTACGGAGCCACTCCTTTGTTGCCCGGGCGGTGTGTTTTGGATCATTGTCATGTTGGAAGACCCAGCCTCGTTTCATCTTCAAAGTTCTCACTGATGGAAGGAGGTTTTGGCTCAAAATCTCACGATACATGGCCCCATTCATTCTGTCCTTAACACGGATCAGTCGTCCTGTCCCCTTGGCAGAAAAACAGCCCCATAGCATGATGTTTCCACCCCCATGCTTCACAGTAGGTATGGTGTTCTTGGGATGCAACTCAGTATTCTTCTTCCTCCAAACACGACGAGTTGAGTTTATACCAAAAAGTTCTACTTTGGTTTCATCTGACCACATGACATTCTCCCAATCCTCTGCTGTATCATCCATGTGCTCTCTGGCAAACTTCAGACGGGCCTGGACATGCACTGGCTTCAGCAGCGGAACACGTCTGGCACTGCGGGATTTGATTCCCTGCCGTTGTAGTGTGTTACTGATGGTGACCTTTGTTACTTTGGTCCCAGCTCTCTGCAGGTCATTCACCAGGTCCCCCCGTGTGGTTCTGGGATCTTTGCTCACCGTTCTCATGATCATTTTGACCCCACGGGATGAGATCTTGCGTGGAGCCCCAGATCGAGGGAGATTATCAGTGGTCTTGTATGTCTTCCATTTTCTGATGATTGCTCCCACAGTTGATTTTTTCACACCAAGCTGCTTGCCTATTGTAGATTCACTCTTCCCAGTCTGGTGCAGGTCTACAATACTTTTCCTGGTGTCCTTCCAAAGCTCTTTGGTCTTGGCCATGGCGGCGTTTGGAGTCTGACTGTTTGAGGCTGTGGACAGGTGTCTTTTATACAGATGATGAGTTCAAAACAGGTGCCATTCATACGTTACAGGTCTGTGAGAGCCAGAGATTTTCCTTGTTTGAGGTGACCAAATACTTATTTTCCACCCTAATTTATGAATAAATTCTTTACAAATCCTACCATGTGAATTCATGGATTTTTTTTTCACATTCTGTCTCTCACAGTTGAAGTGTACCTCTGGTGCAAATTACTGACCTCTGTCATCATTTTAAGTGGGGGAACTTGCACAATCGGTGGCTGACTAAATACTTTTTTGCCCCACTGTAGCTGTCAGCGATCATGCTCCTGTATCTTTAACACTAATGAACAAGAATAATACTACGCCAAGAAAAAACTGGAGATTTAATATATCACTACTTAAAGATGAAGACTTTATTAAATATTTTAAAAAAGAATGGACTCTATATGTAGACTATAATGACACTCCTGGATAGGAATGGGTATTGATAAGATTTTCACGATTCCGATTTCATTTTCGATTCTGTTTAACGATTCGATTCTTTATCGATTCTTTTTAAAAAAAGAGAACACTGAAGTCGAATAGCTTAGAACTTTGTTTTATATCTTCTCTTTGAACAAGATAGAAATTTAGGAGTAACATGGCCTTGCAAACCCAGCAGTGAGATCTTAAGAGATCCACCCTATGGCTCTTCAATGGGGTGTCACAGGGTCCCCAGGAAAAAACATTGTAAATGTAAAATAATAAAATAAATATTCTTCTGTAGCAATAACAAAGTATAACATAAATTATTCTGCAGCAATTATACAAGGATATCCAGTAATGTCCCTGCCTACAATTAAACACATTCACTTACTGAAAATCGGGGCATCTGCTGTGGCAAATGGGTGCAAGCCTTTTACCACAAACTTAGTCACTGCTCGGTGACATTCGTCTATCCTGGCCTGAAAGGAGACGCTACCGGCAGACTGCAGCGAGAACTGCCAGCATCTGAGCCAGACTCTGTCTGTCTCTCTCATCATGGTCACCTAAATGCACAGTAATGGCAGGTTTTGTAATAAGGCAGATCGCGCTAACATAATATGCACTGTTAGTTGATTATTTACCTGCCGCATTAACGGGAGAGGACGTGCAAACGTTACCACCGCTGCTGCTGGGTTGAGATTCCGGAGCGGAATTAAAAACACGACATTCATTTAAGGTCATCACGTGTTTTGTGAGCAAATGCTTTTGCATATTCGTAGTGTTTCCTCCCTTAAATGAAATATCTACTTTGCAAGTATTGCAAGTTGCCCTGTTGTCATCCGTTCTCGTAAAGTATAACCAAACTTATGAGCGTTTGAGGCGCCATGTTTCCTGCCAGGTAAATGATGCTCTGCAATGTGGTGACATCATTCAGGGCAACTGGAATCGATTGCAAAAATGGCAAACAATTCCAAGGAATTGAAACAGTGGGAACCGGTTCTCAACAAGAACCGGTTTTTGATACCCAGACTTCCATCAAATATGAATTCTGCAAACATTAATCTCCTGCTAAAACCAGGCCCTGTATATCCCTCAAGCTAATTTACCATCACTAGTCAGCATCAGCTCTTCTCTGACAGCATGGTGGGAGTTTCTAAAATTGACGGAGTCTTCATTAATCCCATGCAAATGTACACCTATCTGGAACAACCCTGACATATTACAAAACAATAATACGATAAACTTTTCAGATTGGAGTGGTGAAGGAATCAAATACTTAGAACATATATTAGAAGGAACAGAATTTATTCCATTTGACAGACTAGTTACACAATATGGGATCAACAAGAAAAGATTTTTAGAATATCAACAAATTAAATCCATAGTAAAAAGGAAATTTAAACCCGGTCAAGCTGAACTACAAACACCACCAAGTGTGGTACAATTTCTTACTCTAAAAAACCCCCAAATTACTATCCAAAATATACAGAATGCTTTCTAAAACAGATGAATCAATATCACTTCCTATTGCAAAATGGGAAGCGGATTTATCAGTTAACTTAGACCAAAACTTCTGGTCTCAGATATACTTAAAAACCTTTCATTTAATTAGAAATCCCAGTCTTCAATTAACCCTCTCAGGCTCAAATTAAACTTTTTGTTGCTAATGCACAACCAAGTCCTGCAGTGGTACTTCTGAGTAAAAAAAACCTCATAAAATATGTATGTGGGGTAATCAGGTTGTTAGTTTTTAACTGTTGCAAATCGGCAACGCCTGCCTCGAGAGGGATAATTCAATACAAAATCTTACATAGAGTGCACTATACAGGTCATCAGATGTTCAAGATGGGCTTTACGTCTACCAACAACTGCTCACACTGCCAACCAATTCACCGGACAATCCAATCCACGCTCTTTGGTTCTGTCCACCAGTTCAGAAGTTTTGGCGCAAGATATGTGAAGACTTATCGAAGTGTCTGAAATGTAACATTCCAACTTCCCCCTTAGTGTGTTTGTTGGGCAGCTTGGATAATGTCACTTCAGAAAAGAATATAGCCCATATGATTTTCACTGCCCTATGCATAGCCAAGAAAACAGTCCTCACGAACTGGAAAAATAAAAATAATCTTAATTCTAACCAATATAGAAATTATCTTATAGATTACATTAGACTTGATACAATCTCTGCCACCACATCAGATCAATTGCTCTGGGCTCCTCCTTGTTTTCTCTTTAATAATAATAATGGTTTGGATTTATATAGCGCTTTTCAAGGCACCCAAAGCGCTTTACAATGCCACTATTCATTCACTCTCGCATTCACACACTGGTGGAGGCAAGCTACAGTTGTAGCCACAGCTGTACCAGTAGGCGGTAGGTGAAGTGTCTTGCCCAAGGACACAACGACCAGGACAGAGAGCCCAGGGATATATTCCAACCTGTCCCATAGATCATCATGATGTTGTTTATTCTATTGCTCTTTTTTTTTCTTCTGCTTGTTTTCTCTTTTTTCTTTCTCAACAGGTGATCCAGGTGATTGATATATGTATTTTTTGTCTGCTTATTTTGTTGTTTTTTGTTTTTTGCCCTTTATCCCCGTCACTCTTCCCCGCTGTTTTTCTTTCCCTCTTTCTTCCTCCCCTTTCGTTTCCCCAGTCAAGTCTGTCCCGTATTTAGCAAGTGAAATAAAATAAAATAAACAATAAAAGGTGAATCAAATAGACCATTACGGCAAGGCTGGGATGGTCCATTTGGTAAAATAAATCCGTTGGGCATCTTTCTTCCCCTTTAGACAACAATTCTGATGGCAAAAGAGCCAAATGGGACAGGCCAAAAAAAACACAACAACTAAAAAATATGATCCTGGCTGGCAATACAACAAAGCTCAAAATGAGTGCATGACTAATGCAAACTGAGCATGGTACAAACTTCACTATGATCATTTTAAAATCGTCTTTCAAAACCCATCTTACAAAGGAGTGATAGTCAGCAACATCATCACAGGAAGATCTTACTACAATAATACAAAGCTAATAGTTTAACAAAGTGTAGAAAGTTACATTCACTGGACACTTTATTAGGTACACCTTGCTGGTACCAGGGTAGACCCCATTTCCCCTTCAGAACTCTTTGTGGCACACGGAAAGTGCTGGAAACATTTATCAGATATTTTGGCCCATATTGACATGACAGCAGCACATAGCGGCTGCAGGATCTTTAGCTGAATATCCATGGTGTTACCTCAACATTACAGTGAATTCATTGTCATGTTCAAGAAACCAGGTTGAGATGATTTGAGCTTTGTGACATGGTGTGTTATCCTGCTGGAAACAGTCATCAGAAGATGGATGCATCTTCTCATGGGTTGCTAAAAAAATGCAACACCAGCAGCTGCTTTAACTGTTGATACAAGGCAGGATGGACCTGTGCTGTTGGTTAATACTGTCTTAATATCACAGCCGAAATCGAGACTCATTAGACCAGACATTTTTTGCAATATTCTTTTAACTTTGGTGACCATGTGTGAATTGTAGTCTCTGTTTTCTGTTCTTAGCTGACAAGAATAGTACCTGATGTGATCTTCAGATAATGTCGTACAGCTGCTTCATGTTTTGGTATGTTCTGCATTTAGAGATGCTCTTCTTCTTATACTTTTGTAGTAATGAGTATTTGAGTTTCTGCCTTTATATCAGCTTTAAGAAGTCTGACCATTGTCCTCTAATCACCAACTTCAACAAGACTCTTTCATCCAGAGAGCTACCACTCACTGGATATGTTATCTTTTTCTGACTATTCTCTGTAAACACTAGAGATAGTACATGGTACATGGACATTGGTAGTTTCTAGAATACTAAGACCAGCCTGTCATACACCATACCACTCAAATAATACTGCATTCAAAGTCACTTAAATTACCTTTCTTCTCTATTCTGATGTTCAGTTTGAAGTTCATCTTTCCATGTATAGATGCCTAAATGCACTGAGTTTCTGCCAAGGGATTGGATGATGAGATATTTGACTTGATGGAAGCTGAACAGGTGTTCCCATCAAAGTGGTGTCCATATATCTATGTGTTTGTTGCCTTAAACACTGCTGCCACAAGGAGATGTGGGACAGCATTATCTCATTTTCTTTCTCAAGGAAGGGTCTAGGGTATTCTGCCAAGTGATATTTAGAAAAAACAAGCACACAAACACATTTCTTCAGAATTTAAAGTATTTAGTCAGTATTTGCTATGGGTGATACTTGTTAAAAACTGTTAAGTACAGCGAGCAAACTCAAACACAGGGCACAAACAGGAGTAGGTTTAAAGGGTCTATATTTTAGAGGATAGTAATGAAGATCGAGTGGTTGGGAGGGCCGTGAGGGGGGCTGGAGGTGAGGCAGAGGGAATTGTGGCAAAGAGTGAAGTTGGCAGGTGAGTGATGCTTGCAAGTGGATAAACTGGTAGGCCAAGAAGTAGAGAGCTGCTGGCAGGTAGCAAAAACAGCAGAAAGATGGAAAAAAGGAGGTAAGCACAAGACGCTAAACTTATGTTGGCCCAACAATGTTTTCTGACACTTGAGGTGGCGAGGGGTGGTTTCACAAGCCGGGCTTGATATATTGCAAATGATGAGCTGCAGGTGTGCCAGCAGGAGCCTTGATGGAAACCAGATGGAAGACAGAAACAATGAAGGGTATAGCACTGGTTACACAGAGCACAGTGACATTTCACTCAGTTAAGAACATTCAAAAGCAAAAAATAAAAATAATAATTAAAAACAAAGACTGTTCAACAAAAAGATGGGATTTTATCCTATGAAGTAATACTTGTTCTTTGCATTGTACTGAAACAAATCGAATGAGCATATGTTTGTTTTCCACGGTCACTTCACTCCACCTCCCTTCTGTTCTTCCACTTCCCATCGTGAAGACTAAAGGAAATCCTAAAATTACGTCTTTTGCACAATATCACCTCCAGTGCACTCACTTTATCAGCAAGGAGACAAGACACTCATCTTAAATAGAAAAGCTGTAGAATTACAAACTAAGGACCATTATTGTGATATTAAGATAAAAGTGAATACATAAGAAATAGTTTATGAGCATATTAAGCAAAACTTTCATGCCTCCTGTTCCAAACTGGCAGGAAAAATGTTCCGACAAAAATATAGCTTTTTTCTTGGCTAGCACTTTCAGGAAATGAACTATGCTTTGGATCCCATTAATCAATCAGTCACGAAGGCATCATGGCAGACAGTAATCAGCACAGTCTGCTCAGAAGAAAGTTAAGAGCAGTCGGGGTGGAAGGGTAACACTTTTCCTTAGTGACATGACTCTGTGCATACAAATATCCAAAGCTAATTAATGAACCTGCCAATCACTCGGCATGGAGGAGTACCGAGAATAGCAGTGAAATGGAAACTAGGTGGGAAAAACAAATGGGAACTAGGAGCCACATGCAAAACTATATAATTCAGTTAAAAGGACTAGATGTTACAGTCCCTGATAATGCATTGCTTTAGATTGAGAGACTCTTGAGGGATGGCTGTTATGAGGAAAGGCAGCCCAGAAACTTTGCCAGCAGCACACGTCGTTGTGTGTCTCAACTTTCGGTCTTTTACCCAGGCTAATCTGCCATTTTCCTTCCTTGGTTAGATTTAGGGATTAGAGATCGATCTAGATGAGTTGACCACCAGTAAAAAAGAAATTAATGATGCTTTTACTTAATTCTATCAGGAGCTGTACAGAGGTTGTCAGATTTCTTTTGTTCTATTAAAATTCCCAAACTGTCCGAAGACCAAAGAACTGTATTAGAAGGTAAGGTCACACTAGCTGAAGTTAAGCAGGCAATTGGTACTCTTAGATTGGGCAAATCTCCAGGTAATTTCCTTCAGATTTTTATAAGGTGTTTGTAGACGAATTAGCTCCAAGACTACTGTCGGTGTATCAAGATGCACTTCAAAAGGGGAGATTAACACTTAGTATGCGATCGGCAGTGATCACGTTATTACACAAAAAAGGGAAAGACCCACAGCAATGTGGGAATTACCGCCCAATTTCATTACTCAACGTGGACAAAAAGATTATCTCCAAGATACTAGCTTTGAGGCTTGAGAAGGTACTTCCTTGCTTGGTCCATAGGGATCAGGTTGGTTTTGTGAAAAACAGATGTTCTGCAGATACTTTACGTAGGATATTGCATATATTCTGGAAGAGCAGGAATAATTTAGATCCCGTCGTCGCCTTCTCCTTAGATGCAGAGAAGGCCTTCGATAAAGTTGAGTATCCCTTTCTGTTATATACGTTGAAGAAATTGGGTTTTCGTCCCATTTTCAGGCAGGTGGTATACACAGATCCAATGGCTACAGTCACTACCAATGGGATAATGTCACCCTCCTTTTCGTTAAGTCGGGGCACTAGACAAGGTTCACCCTTATCACCTCTCATTTTTGCCCTGTTTTTGGAGCCTCTGGCTATTGCACTACGTGAATGTAAGCAGATCAGAGGGGTGGATATGGGTCAAGAAGAACATAAAACTTTTTTGTACGCGGATGACATTTTATAGATTTCAAGTAACCCAGAACAGGTGGTTCCTGCAATCTCCTCAATTATTGATTCTTTCTCTGCAATTTCTGGCTACACCATAAATTGGTCCAAGTCCGAAGTTATTTCCATTTCTAAACTGTGTCCTCCAGCCATTAGAAGCTCATGGCAGTTCAAGTGGATGCCCGAGGGTTTGACCTACTTAGGGATTAAATTGACCCCTGGTTTAGATAACATAATGCAAGTAAATATCTCCCCAGTAACTCAAAACATTCATCCGCTTTTGCAGAATTGGGCCAAAACGAATCTGTCCATTCTGGGCAGAATTAACTTGGTGAAGATGATTATTGCTCCTAAATTCCAGTACTTTCCCCAAATGTTACCTATAGCAGTCCCACATAACTTGCTAAAGCTTTATAATACATGTGTGGAGGGTTTTGTGTGGGCAGGCAAAAAGCCATCCTTTAATCGGTCCAAATTATATGCTGCAAAAGATAATGGTATCATTATGCTTTCTCTCTCTCTCAGGTAGTTAAGATAACTAACTCCCCTACGGAGAAGACATCATGGGTTGCGATTGAGGAAAGTCTTGTGGCTCCCTCATCTTTAGAGGCCTTCCTCACTCAGAGGGGAAGACCAGTACCGTTTAAAGATCCAGTATTGGCTTTTATACAAGAGACCTGGTTTAGAGCTCACCAATTTATCCGCGCTAGCCCCTATCTTACCTCTAGAACCTCTATCTGGTATAATAAGAAAATATTAATTGGTAAGAAACCGTTCAGGTGGGAGGCTTGGGTGAGGGCAGGTATCAAGTGGGTGGGTGATTTATTTGGGCAGAGTGGCATGAAACCATTTGCGGAAATCAAACAAGAATTTTTTATTTTTTTAAATTTTTTTTTGCCTGTCCCGTTTGGCTCTTTTGCCATCAGAATTGTTGTCTAAAGGCAAAGAAAGATGCCCAAAGGATTTACTTTACCAAATTGACCATCCCAGCCTTGCCGTAATGGTCAATTTGATTCACCTTTTATTGTTTATTTTATTTTCACTTACTGAATACGGGACAGACTTGACTGGGGGAAAGAAGGGGAGAAAGAAAGAGGGAAAGAGAAACAGCTGAGAAGAGGGACGGGGGAGAAGGGCAAAAGACAAAAACCAACAGAATGAGCAGAAAAAAAAAAGCATATATCAATCACCTGGATCACCTGCTGAGAAAGAAAAAATAAAACAAGCAGAAGAGAACAAGAGTACTAGAATAAACAACATCACAATGATATATGGGAATATGACAGTAAATACTAAATATTAAACATTATCGTGCAGCACATAAGATCAACAGAACACAGTGTGCTTTGAGGGAGGAGCCAAAAAGGGTGTAGTTTGTGGGTGTGATCACCCGTGTGTACACCTGTGAGCATGTTTGCGCTTGTTTTTTTTTTAAAAAGGTTCCTTCATGTAATGATCTGCTAGAGGGTGGGGGGGGGGGGCCACAGCCCCGTCCTCCAGGGCATGAAGCAGGTATGGAGGAGATCAAAACTCCAGACATCCAGAGGCCCCCAGAACACAAGAGACCAAGGAAGACCAACAGAGGGGCAGCCGCACCACTGTCCCAGAAAGAGCTGAGGAGAGTCCAGAGCGTTCTCACTCCCGAGGCGTAACATGTGGACGTTTTGTCACGTCCCGCGGCGTTCCTGAGGAACGCGAAAGGAGACCTTCGGCGTTCTTATGGTACGCGGCGGGTTATGGCTGGAATCCAGTGCAATGACGCTCCCGTGGTAGTAGACGTTCCAGACCTGTATTCCAGCCCTAAACCTAACCTTATCCCTAGCCCTGACCATAACCTTATTCCTGACCTTAACCAGGACTTTAATGATGTTAAATAGCGTGTTTCTAAGCGATTTGAAGAAAAAGAGCGAACATGTGTAGGTTCAGTCCAGACGGTTCTCATATTTCCTCTTTTTCCGAGGTCGTCATTTAGGAACGTGGTGGGTAGCCGAAAACGTAATATGGTGACGATTTGTCACCTAGTGTAAAATGTTACGCTTTGGGAGTGAGAACGGGTTGGGAGAGTCCCAGATGAGGGCTCACTCAGCAGCCGCGGAGCAGAAGCCAGGGGGAGTTGCAGTGACGCGCCCGTGAGCTCCACCGGTAGCCAGCCGTGCCTGAGTGACCGAGCCCCAGGCCGAGAGGCCGGGGGCACCCCACCTCCGAAGTGGCCCGAGCGAGCCCCAGGCTCCAGGCCCCGATAAGCAGCCGCCAAGGAGTGAGCCGGTGTGTACCTGGACGCCCATCCCCGGACACAAAGAACCACCAACGCACCGATGTCTGAGGGAGTCCGCCACTGGCAGGGGAAGTGGTGGTAGGGGGAGATAGGCCTCCAAACCTTGGAGGGCCTGAGATGTCCCCAGAGAGGTGGCGCCTGACACCCAACCTGACATATAGACACAGACATACAGGCACACACAGATACAAACATCCATTCCCACCCTCATGCTCTCATATGCACTTACTCCACACTCAACCAACGTGGAGACAGACATAAAGAGACGCTGTACACACGATCACACTCCCCAAGCGTACTCTACAAACCGGTTCTAGGTACCCTTGCCCCTGGAGGGGGGAACTGCACCCAGACCCAGGTGGTGTTACCCTTTTCCCTGCGGTGGGAGGAGGCAGACTGCCCCGACTCCGCAGCAGCAGGGAGGCCCCACACTCCAGACCGCAGTCGGACGGCCAACTCCTCCTCCTAGCCCCCCCGCTCCAGCAGGCCGCAGAGAATGGGGGTGAGAGAAGACTCCAAACCTCCCTCCACCCGCTCATTGTAGTGTTGATACATGTGTGTTCTAAGGTGCATTTAAAACCCAGGGGGGCATGGAGCTACCTGCCAGAGAGCAGCAGGTAAGCGCATGGTCCCTCCTGCTAGCCCTCAATGTCTACGTGTATTTAAAATTGAGAGGTGGGCAACGACGCCAGGGGTGGGGTGTACACCCTGATAGTACTTTGGATTCCGTGTATCGTGCCCACCCCCAAGATCCTATATGTATGTGTAATGAGAGTGTGAGTAATGTGAATGTCTAAGTTGTGGGATAAAATTGAGGCAGAGGCAGCCAGAAGGGGACAGAGGGGGGGATAGCCTCCTCTTCACCCTGGTGACATACCCCTACTCCAAGGTCCTGCATGTGTGGGTGGTTGTGGTGGAGCGGGAAGAGGGAGGCAGCTGGAGATGGGGAGGGAAGGAAGGGAGGGGCAAGTGACCCCTCCCTGGGGCCAGCTCCCCCGCTGACCCCAGTAGGCACCCCCATACTCCGCGACCCGCCAGGGAAAGGGGGCCCAGGCCCATCCAGACCGGGGCCCAGTGCAGCAGCGCCTCCCAGCCCCACAGAGCCCGGGACAGTCCACCCAACCCCACCACAGAGAAAACTGCACCCACCCCACCATCCACTCATCTTCCAGACTACATAAGACAATAAACACCCAGGCTGAGATCTTCCTCCACCTCTCCTGTATCTCCCCCTCCTGCAGAGAGAGCTCCTGAAGAGAGGAAAGCTCCTGCAAGATGTGATAATCTCCCCCACCAGTTGAAGAGCCCCCCAGGTGGCTCGCCTGCTCCAGGGCTGGGCCCCCATGCACCCACCCGCCCACAACCCCGGCAACACACCAACCAGGACCCAAGCCCCCGAGGCCCGGCCCGGGCCCCAGCCCAGAGACAGAGCGCCCCCAGAACCTCACGCCCATCCCGGACCCACCCAGGGGCAGCCAGGCTACCAGGTCAGTAACCCACGTCCGTCAGCACAGACCCTCCCCTAGCCCCGCTGCACGCAGCCGCAAGGAAACAGTCACCTGAGAGCCAACAGAGCCCCTAACCGGACATAACAGCTACCCCGGGTTGAGCCCCCCAAGGAAGATGCCTCCGGGGAACCCCCCGACGCCCTAAACCTGTCCCTACCCCCACACCAATCACAACAGTGAAGGCGGGACCAAACTATGACCCCCCACCCCCACTAGGTGATGGAGCTGATCAAAGGAGCCCAGAGCAATTGATCTGACGTGGTGGCAGAGGCTGTATCAAGACTAATGTAATCTAATAGATAATTTCCATATTGGTTAGAATTAAGATTATTTTTATTTTTCCAGTTCATGAGGACTGTTTTCTTGGCTGTGCATAGGGCAGTGAAAACCATATGGGCGATATTCTTTTCTGAAGTGACATTATCTAAGCTGCCCAACAAACACACTAAGGGGGAAGTTGGAATGTTACATTTCAGACACTTCGATAAGTCTTCACATATCTCGCGCCAAAACTTCTGAACTGGTGGACAGAACCAAAGAGCGTGGATATAATTGTCCGGTGAATTGGTTTGGCAGTGTGAGCAGTTGTTGGTAGACGTAAAGCCCATCTTGAACATCCGATGACCTGTATAGTGCACTCTATGTAATATTTTGTATTGAATTAATTGAAGACTGGGATTTCTAATTAGATGAAAGGTTTTTAAGCAAATCTGAGACCAGAAGTTTAGGTCTAAGTTAACTGATAAATCCGCTTCCCATTTTGCAATAGGAAGTGATATTGATTCATCTGTTTTAGAAAGCATTCTGTATATTTTGGATAGTAATTTGGGGGTTTTAAGAGTAAGAAATTGAACCACACTTGGTGGTGTTTGTAGTTCAACTTGACCGGGTTTAAATTTATTTTTTACTATGGATTTAATTTGTTGATATTCTAAAAATCTTTTCTTGTTGATCCCATATTGTGTAACTAGTCCGTCAAATGAGATAAATTCTGTTCCTTCTAGTATATGTTCTAAATATTTGATTCCTTTACCACTCCAATCTGAAAAGTTTATCATATTATTGTTTTGTAATATGTCAGGGTTGTTCCAGATAGGTGTACGTTTGCATGGGATTAATGAAGACGCCGTCAATTTTAGAAACTCCCACCACGCTGTCAGAGAAGAGCTGATGTTGATGCTTTTAAAGCATTCATGTCGTTGGATGTTTGAGCTGATAAATGGTAGGTCTGAGATCTCTAGATTGTTGCAAAGTGCTTGTTCTACATCTAGCCAAGGTTCATCTAAGAGGGTATGTTTTAGCCATCCTGAGATAAACTGAAGCCTGTTAGCTAAGAAGTAGTACTGAAAGTTAGGCAGTTCTAGTCCTCCTTCATCCTTGGTCTTTTGTAGTGTTTTTAAGCTTATACGTGGGGGTTTATTTTTCCAAAGGAATTTGGACATATATGAATCTAGAGATCTGAACCAATCTTGTGGTGGTTTAGTTGGGATCATTGAGAATAAATAATTTATTTTTGGTAAGACCATCATTTTTATAGCGGCAACCAATCAAACAAGAATTTATTCTGGATCCAAGGGAAATTTGGAGGTTTATATGGAGGTTAATAACCCAGATCCTTCATCTAGTATTCAGGTGTTTGCAGCTCATGGTATTCTATGGGATCTTCAGAGAGGCACACTCTCCCAATTTGGAGGGGCTGTATGGGCTCATATTGTGGTCATAAATATTTTGTACTTGTAAATCAGGATTTGTATGTGTAAAAGGAATTTGCGTGTGTGTAAAAAAGATTTGTGTGTGTAAAAATAATTTGTGCGTAGAAATGACAGTCTTCACTAGTGGGGATACTTACAAAGCTTTCTTCTTTATGAATTAGCATACATGTTTTTATTGAGCATTTGAAGAACCAGCAAAAAAAAACAGAAACTCTTGTAGAGGACATAAAGTCAGAGATGGACAAGGAGCAGGTGCATCTAGTACAGGTAGAGCTGCTGCAAAAACCCACAGAGCTCAGCAGCCAGCGCAACAAATTCTGGATCCTTGGCTTTTAGTTAGCATTAGCAGCACATGCTGCGTCCGATGTGAAAGGACTTTATGCTGTGCACTGTGACTCACAGCAATGCTCCCGGGTAGGGCTGGGAAAAATGATTATTTTCCTAATCGATGAATCTAGCGATTAATTTTTCGATGCATCGATTAATCTAACGATTAATTTTTCAATCAGATTCGATTTCGATTTGATTCGATTATCAATTATTTCCCCATTATTTGACTTGTATAGCAATTTCACATTTACTTTCACTTTACTAAAATAAAGTTGTAGTAGTCGTACAATCTTATATAAGAGATAGCATTTAACAAGAAATGAAATATGCAAACATATATAAAATTGAGGAAAAGTTAACAAAACATTTAAAATAAATAGCAACAATGGTGTCTTTAAACAAACAAAATGTAACATTCACTTTGAGATCTGCAAAAAAGTGCTCTTCATTCACAAAACAAAATCCATTTTGTTCCCGTTTCTCACATTTCTGTGTGTGTGTTTGAGTTCAATCATCAATCATGTTAATTACATGAAGTAGTTATGGATTGTAGTAGTTATGCATTGGAGATTTAATAAAAATAAAATCCACAGTAAAATTGCAGTACAATCTTCTGTTTTTAACAAAAAATTAAATGTTGTGGAAAACAAATATGAATAAAGGAAATCATAGCAAAAAATTAATAAAATATAAACAGCAACAATGGCGTCTTTGAACAAATAAAATGTAACATTCACTTTGCTCTCTGCAAAAAAAGTGCTCTTCGTTAACAAAATATCCATTTTGCTGCCTTCTCTTCTATTTTTGTGTGTGTGTTCAATCACGTTCATCACATGAAGTAGTTATGCATTGGAGTGGAGGAATGTTAGCATTTCTACATGCTCAGCAGTCAGGCTTGCCCTTTTTTTTGGTGACAATGTTTCCAGCAACTGAAAAAAGCCTTTCAGATGGTGTTGATGTGGCAGGTACAGCCAGATATGATTTGGCTAAAGTAGCTAGTGTGGGGAATCTTGTTGCATTATTCTTCCATCATGTAAGGGGGTCATTATCCCTTGGAATAGGGGCTTCCCCAAAATACAACAATACTTCTTTCCTCACTGCCTCATTTTCTCCATCCCCAACCTGGTCAGTGTTTTCATTAAAATCTTCCTCCTCAGAATCTGTACCCAATAAAGTGTCCAACACAGATCTCTTCTTTGTTGGGGGACTTGCTGAGGCTTCCTGTCCCACATGTTCCTGCTCTAACTGTGATCTCTGCTCCCTTTTGAGATCAAGTGCCTCCCTCTGTATTCTTGCTTGCAGTTTCAGAGCATCTTCTGGAGAAAGGAATTTCAGTTTACGAAAACGTGGATCGAGGGCAGCAGCAATGAGTGACACATTTTTCCAACCTGCTTGAAATGCAGATACTTCTGGCTGCGACCTATACAAGATTTCCTCTTCTGCACAGTTCTGGAAAGAGTTCACTGCAGCAGAATCAAATGATTTGTTTTGGGTGGATTTCAGGAGACCTTTCAGCAGGGGGGGAAGAACAGAGACTGTGACATAAGACTGTCCACTGAGAACATTAGTGGCTTGCTCATAAGGCTTGAGCACCTCCTTCAATTCATCCAGAAGAATCCACTGATCATTTTTTCAGATCTAGGTACTGTTTCCCACGCTGTGTGACTTCTGGATCTGAAAGCGTCGCAACCACTGGCCATCTCTGTTCCAACAGACGTTCAATCATGTAGTATGAACTGTTCCATCTGACAGTGACATCCTGGATTAGTTTATGCTCAGCTGTACCCATCTGTTTTTGCTTCTGCTTAAGTTTGGTGCTAGCTGGCTCACTTTTCCTGATGTGCTTTACAAGGCCCCGTGCAGCTGATAGTGCCTTATCAATCTTGGGGTCTTTCAGTGCATAATTTACAACCAGTTGAAGTGTATGCCCGGCAAACCGATAGGACACCACTCCAAACTTCTCTTTCAGGATGTGAAGAGCTGAAACTATGTTACTTGCATTATCATGCACAATGGCAAGGACATTATGCAAGGAAATGTGGAATTTTTCTGCCACCTTCTCCACCCAGGAGGCAAGGTTTTCTGCAGTGTGGCGCTCTTCAACTGGCAGTGTTGCTAAATTGAAGGAGAGAAGATCCCAATTGTCATTAATGAAATGACAAGTTACCCCTAAATAGGACTCTGTGATCAGACTTGTCCAAGCATCAGTGGTAAGGGAGATTTTGGATGTGGCCTTTTTTAGTTAATTCCTTAGTTTCTCCACAGAAGTTTCATACTTTCTCTCTATCATGCTTGCAAAATGACGCCTAGACGGCAGAGTGTAACCTGGTTGGAAAGTGGTCAGCATTTCTTTGAATTCCTCACCTTCAACCACAGCAAGTGGTCTCATGTCTTTTAAAATCATAGATAAGACGCTCTCGGTAAGTACAGCCCCCTCCTGGGGGGTGCATAGTGTACTTCTTCTCTGACAGTAGTCCTCCAGACGTCAAAAGCGTATAGTGTAGCTTTTATTTTGGAAAGAGCCATTTCTCTGTAATAAACTCTCTTTTCCAAAGATGAGTGATTTCTCGATCAGATAGATTTATTTTTTTATTATTTTGTTGTTTCAGCAACATTAAATTTAAAAACTGTACCTTTGAGTTAAAATATATATTTATACTTTTAATAAATGACAAATTAAAAAGGCATGAACATTTTTTTGTATCGAAAAAATATCGAACCGTGACACCAAAATATCGAACTGAACCGAACCGTGAATTTTGTGTATCGTTGCACCCTACTATCTATCTATCTATACCATGTATGTGCCTCACTGTTATGCCATGTGCCTTCATAGCATAACAGTAAGAGATTAATGATAATCACCATCACCGTTTAGCAGGTGGTGTATTATCCTTGTTAACATTTTTCCTGTGGCCAATTCGCTGTCTCACATTTTTGTCTTTCTCCGATTTTGATAAGGGATGATCAAAACGAGTCGGAATGCGCCTGCCAGCATGGGCCAGAAATAAAAACCAACTAAACAGCAGCTGCTACATGTTACTGCTAAGCATCTTAAATGATTTTTGCATTTACGGAGGTTGGGTGTTTATCTCTGTCTATGAGTGAGTGTATGTCTACGTGGATTGGGGGGGGGGGGGGGGGGGGTGTCTGGATGAATTAAAGGGTAAAAACCAGCGTTAGTAAAAAAATTGAAAACTTATGGTGGTTTGTCTTTTTCAGAAGCTGCTCCTGGATGTCATCGTTTGAGGTGCTGGTGCATAGCCGTCGTGCTTTTATGATAGGCCATGTCCACCTCACAAAGCCGGCAAATGACTGATTTGCTTTGTTTTCGGTTAAAATATCCCCTTATTGTAGAACTGTTCGGGTGGAGTGGTTTAAGTCAACTGCGACTGCCTGACTAATGTTTTTACGTCGACATATTTTACGCGTTGACGTAATCGATTACGTCGACACATTGTCCCAGCCCTACTCCCGGGTCAGCCCTGACTTTGTGTTAAACTAATCCTAAAGTAATAATGGTATTTCTAACCATTGATATACCACAACTTTATCCTTTTAGCAGCTACTGAAAGTTAGGGGACCTAGCTTCTATGGGATATTTATATAGAGATCCTCCAGCTTCAAACTCTATTACCCTTCAAGAACCTGCAGTTCAAAAGCACCCCTCCGACAGCCAAACCCATCAATTCTCTGATTGGATAGTTAAATTTGTGATTGACATGACATTGACCAATGAAATAAAAGGGTCAAAAATTATTTTTAAACATATAAATCCTGATGTGCAAGTATAAAACTGATTTACAAGTACAAAATATTTATGACCACAATTTGAACCCATAGGACTGAGGCAGTGCTGGGAGAAGGATCTGGGAATTCAGATTTTAGAGGATAGTTGGAGGAAGCTGGTTTAATCGTGGTGTGTTTGCTCACATGAAGCACAGTCTCAGCTTATCCAATACAAGTTGCTTCACAGAAATTACTGGACTCCCAGTAAGCTAGTCAGGTTGAAGTTTGCTGACAATGACACCTGCTGGAAATATCAGGAGGAAGCCGGGACCCTAGTTCACATGTTGTATGCATACTGGAAAAATGATTACTTGTGGTATGGGATCATTAACCTTGTGAACAATCTTTTTAATCTTAACCTTTCTAAGTCTCCAGCTTTGTGTGTCCTGGGTCTGTTACCTGACAGCAGTATTCTCACTAGAAAACAGAGACTATGGGTGCGTTTGCCTTTCATAACAGGATGCAGGATAATACTGAGGCGCTGGAAGTCATCTAGCCCCTGTTGTTTTAGGGAATGGTCGGAACAAATGTCCAGGATGGCATTATATTGTGGCGAGCTCAGACAAGGAGGAGACGGAGGTATTGTTTGGTCTTGCTTCCCGTGAGCTAGCCAGGGAGCACAGCCGTTTATTGACATCTGCAGAAGAACACAGCCGCTAGCTAACTGCTCAGCGCGGCAACAGCACAGCAACAACAATAACAACACACAGGGTGCCCTCTGACCCCGGAAGGACATGCCGTCGCAGCGAGAGGGCGTCACCCGTCACTATGGCAACATAAACAAAACATAACTGTACAAACAGAACCCCGAACAGCCCTTACCCGCTACATAGCCCCCACCTAAGGGGTCAGTCGTCCCCGACGACCCCATTACCCCACACAAAGTCCTGCAAATGTCCAGGTGCCTTCTTTTGGTGCACCGGCCGGTCACGACCGGCGTGGGAAAAGTCACTCGGGTCAGAACATGGGGTGCCACCATCATCCCCTGCCCCGGCGTCTGCCGGAGCGAGCGGTCGGTACGCTGAGAGCCTGTCACGGTGCAACACCACCATGCGCCCCGGGCCCGACATGCGGATACGGTACACCACGTCTGTTAGCCGCTCCACGACCTCCGCCGGCCCTTGCCAGTGACTGCAGAGTTTGGGGGACACTCCTCTCTTCCGAACCGGGCAGTACACCCAAACCTTGTCGCCAGGCATGAAAACCCCCCCTCGGCACTTGGTGTCGTAGGCTCTTTTCTGTCGTACTCCGGCCTGGGCCTGGGCCTGGCGGGTGTAGTCATGAACCACCTGCAGCCGCTCCCTCAGCCTCCTGTAGTAGTCCATCTCTGGCCTACCATCAATCTCCGGCTCGGGGGGGACCCGAACACCAGATCCACAGGTGTCCGGAGCTCCTGTCCAAACATCAGAGCGGCAGGTGTGCACTGGCTGGACTCCTGCACCGCAGTCCGATACGACCAAAGGACCAGGGGCAGATGTCGGTCCCAATCCCGCTGGTGGCGGCTGGTGAGAATGGCGAGCTGGGTGGCCAGCGTGCGGTTGAAGCGCTCAACCAAGCCATCGCTTTGTGGGCAGAGCGGTGTGGTTCTTGTCTTCTCCACCCCCAGTCGTCGGCAGATCTCCCCGAAGACCTTCGATTTGAAGTTACGCCCCTGGTCACTGTGGAGCTCAGCCAGGACCCCAAAACGGGTGAACATCTCCTCCACCGTCGTCGTTGTGCTCTGGTCCGGCACCGCGTAGGCCTCTGGCCACTTCGTGAAATATTCCATAGCCACCAACACATACCGGTTCCCTGACTCTGTGACGGGGAAAGGCCCTAGGACGTCCACTCCCACTCTTTCCATTGGGGCCCCCACCAGGTACTGCTGAAGGGGGGCAGTGGAGCATTGAGTTGGGCCCTTCTGTGCCGTGCAGGTGTCACAGCAGTGCACATGAAGTTCCACATCCCGTCGACAGCCAGGCCAGTAGAACCGTCCCCTGAGGCGGCGGAGAGTTTTGGCGTTCCCATAGTGTCCTGCCCCCACCGTGCCATGGACCAGCTCAAGCACCTGCGACCACAGCGACCGAGGCACCAACAGCTGCAGGAGACCTCTGCCCTGACCGGGGGCCCGCCATCTCCGGTACAGGAGGCCGTCGTGGGTCTCCAGATTGTTGTGGTGGGAGTAGTAGGCCTTCACCTGGGGCTCCTGTCCCAACACCCCCGTCCAGGCGGGGCGTTGCGCCGCCTCCAGCCAGGCCCCCACCTGAACCAACGTCGCGTCGGCCTCCTGCTCCCGCTTCAGCTGCTGCGTTGTCAATGGGAGCCACCCCCAGCACCTCCTGGGCCCGCTCCTCCTGTCGCAGGCAGTAGCGGCACTCGACGGCTACGCAGGGCCGTCTGGAGAGGGCATCAGCGTTGCCATGCTCCCCCCCAGCCAAACAGCTGCCCCTTGTCAGTCAGGCGGTGGAGGGGGCTGGCCATTGTCGCGAACCCCTTGATGAACCGACGGTAGTAGGAGGCTAGGCCCAGGAAGCTCCGCAGTTCTTGGACGTTCGCGGGAGTCGGCCAGTCCCGGACCACAGCCACTTTTGCGGGGTCAGTGGCGACACCTCGATCACATGGCCCAAGAACGTGGTCTCTCTCGCCAACAGCCGGCATTTCGCGGGGTTGAGCCACAGCCCAGCTCATCGGATGGCACTCAAGACCTCGCTCAGGTGAGACAGTGCACTGTCGAAGTCGCCACCATGCACCAACAGGTCATCCAGGTACACAACGCAGCGGCTATGAGGGATATCCACGAGCACCCTCTCCATCAGCCTCTCGCCTTGTAATCGGAAGGTTGCCGGTTCGAGCCCCGGCTTGGACAGTCTCGGTCGTCGTGTCCTTGGGCAAGAAACTTCACCCGTTGCCTACTGGTGGTGGTGTCCGGTGTTCTGGGAATTTCTCCTACCCCGTAAACCGTCCTACCCGTTGTTCCTGAGCATGTGCGCGCATGCGCACAACACAAAAAGGGAAGCTAAGCGCATCCGGCTGTGATTTCACGCTACTCCATTGTCATATTTTCAGGAGAATAGGTAAGTAGTAAGTATTAGTACTTTTTATTGACGTTGATACTTGATTTTTTTTTTAAGCCTTTGTGATTGTTTGTCAATATTAAAGTGAAGTCGCTATCTGCTTTCTGCACAAAACTGTCGAATTTGCAGATTCGGTGAAGTCTGCTGTCAAGTTACTGGACACGTGGTATTTGCACAACACTTTTGAGTCCGCAGCTTTGGTGTTTTAAGGCTGTTTCGGTAATGTCGTTATTTAATAAGTTAAATTATTTGCATTGTCAACTGCACATATTGAAGCTCATAAGAAAATGTTTACTGACATTCGTAGATATGGAGAAGAAGTGGGAAGAGATTTACGCGTTCATTTCTGCGGGCTCCTACCCTTCAGGATATGACCAGGCTCAGAGGCAAAACCTCAGAAGATATGCCTCAAAATTCAAACAAAAGGGTCAGTAATTTATTGTTAATACTAACAACTCATATATGTGATTAAATTAATTTCTAAATATATATTGTTTTACTGCAGATGGAGAACTCTTTGTTGGAACCAGAAGAGTAGTAAAAACCATGGATGATGCCAGGAAGATATTTCATGAGTTTCATTCATCTCCAATTGGAGGACACACTGGCACACACAAAACGCTAAATGCAGTGTATTCCAGATTTTACTGGTTTGGTATGACAGTTGACATTAAAACATGGGTATGTATTAACTGTTTGTACTGTTGTTAAATAGTGTTTAAAATAAGCAATTTTTTTGATATCAGTTAAAAGAGAAACTGTACACTTGCAAAATATAAATAAATATGGTTAATTAGTGACATTACAGTAATAACCTGTAGGCCTGGCAGAGATTTGAAGACACGCACACAAACTATTGTTGCTAAATATTTTGTTCGTTAGAGAATATGTCATTACCGGTAAGTGTTTTTTATTTTTTGTTTTTTACAAATGAGAATGTTGAACATTTACGTGAACTCCATAAATATTTTTACCTTAAAGATTCTGGAATGTGACCAGTGTCAAAAAGTTGGGAAACCACTGACTGCTGTGCAACCGTTACAGTGTATTCAGGTAAATATTATGCCCCGTTTACCCATCAAACTATGCTTGTAGCTCATATTCATAAAGGCAGGAGGCTTTGCCAACTAATTTTAACCATCAATGTTAATGTGTACATTATACAAATTGTTATTCAAATTATTTATTTGTCCTTGATAGGTGTCTGAAGTGTGGGAACTTATTGGTATAGATCTTACTGGACCTCTTCCTAAAACTTCAAGCGGCTTCCAGTATATACTTACTGCAACTGACTACTTTTCAAAATGGGTTGAAGCTTTCCCATTAAAAACAAAATCTGCATCTGAGGTAGCCCAGCACTTGTGCTCCATTATATATAGACATGGCTGCCCCAAAAGGATTTTGTCAGACCAAGGCAGAGAGTTTGTGAATGAAGTAAGTGTTAAATAATTTTCAGTTACATTTTTTAACTTTACTTCACTGGGGTCAAAGATTTTTTTCTTGTGTGCTTGTATAAGAAGTATAACCTTGTCCTTATCTGTTGAAGCTCAACTCTGATCTTTGCAAGTTATTGCAAATTGAAAGAAGTGTCACAGCAGCATACCATCCACAGACCATCTGTGGATGGTATGTTGTCATTGGTCTTTTCATCTCATCTCAACATAAAAAGGTATGCCTAATTTTTATCTATCAGTTTTTAATAACATTACTTATGTTATTCAAACTTAATTGTTACTTAATAATTTATTAATTTCTTTACTTCTAATTAAACTTTCTGTCTTACTTACTGTGTTTACATATTTCTATGCCTGCATTTAGAGCCCTCCGAAAACTGGTGAATGACCAGCAGAATAACTGGGATCTGTATCTAGAGCCCACCCTGTTTTCACTTCGGTCAAAAGTACACACCACAACAAAATACACACCTTTTTTTCTGATGTATGGAAGAGAAGCAGTATTTCCATCAGAAGTGCCTGCTGAAGTGCCGGTGAGTGTTTGTCAAATTCTTTCTATGTTAGAACAAAGAATTGAAACCATTTAAGAAAAAAACCCAGTAATGTCTTTATGAATATGATATCATCTTGTTTTAATTGCTAATATCTACAAAATTTTAGATTTCCAACATCATTCTGCCAGACGACAAAAGGTACAGTGACTATGTACAGTCTGAAAGTGAAGCACAACATGCAGTTAAAGAAACTGCACAAGAAAACATTGCGAAGTCACAAGACAAGCAAAAGGTTGCATACGCCAAGCGGGCCCTGAAAAAGTACAAAAATGTTGTGTACAATGTAGGGGATCAAATTCTGCTTCTAAATATGAGGAAACGTGGGCGAAAAGGAGGAAGACTTGAACCGGATTTTTCAGGTCCCTACACAATTGATGACTTCAGTGGAAAATGTGTTAGACTGAAAAACGCTGAGGGAAATACTTTAAAAGGTCTATACAGTATTGACCACATTAAACCCTATAGAACAAGCCACCCTGTCCAAGTCTCAACTCCAACTGAATCTGTTGAGAGTAGCCCATCTTCTGAGATGTGGCCTTGCAGTCCTCAGCATCAACATGAAGCGCTGCAAAATAACAGATCCTCTGTCATTCAGTTTGCACCAAAAATAGCTCAGGTAAAATCAGTCCAAGCACCAGAAGAGCTTGTACCAGTGATCCCCCAGAAACCCAGCACGCAAGAAAAAGGTGGCATAGCTAAAAATCTCATTCTGACCGGTTGGTCAATTGTTGCCAGTTTGGCTAGTCAAATGGATAGAATGTTTTATTTTTTTCTCCCTTCTTGCTAATTTTGACCTGTTGGTCCAATTTTGGCTAATTTCTGATTTACATAAAGCTACTCCCCTCTGGCATGTTTATGTTGTTGGCCCGTTGGCCCTTGTCTGCTTGTGGCCTGTTGGCCCTTGTCTGCTTGTTGGCCATTGACCGTGATTTTCAAATGGCAACTGTTATTACTAAAGAAACTTATCATATTTTGTTTTGTAGTGAAGTGGCTTTGGGCTGCAAAAGACACCGGGCGTGTGGAGGCAGTCGTTGGGCCATACAAATTGTATGACTCTTCTTTTCGCACACTGGAGGATAGTGGGTGGCTTTCTGATGAGGTAAGTGAAATAATCATTTTTGGTCCTAGTGGTGGTCTGTAAAAATAATCTTCTTTTAATCCAAACAGGTCTTTGATGCATACCTGCACTGCCTCATTAAGAAACAAAAGGCAAGTAAGAACGTATGCCGGTTATTTCACAAAGGTATTTTATACAATTTTGTAATCTTTTTAAAAAAAAAAAAAATCTTGCATTTTTCAGAAACCCGTGCAACCTCTCTGTTTTCTGGGAAGTTTAAATGTGTCAGCAAGGTAATGTAGATGTTATATTGGTTATATAGTGTATGCTATGTAAATAAATCTAAACCTTTTATAAACTTAAAAATATTCCACAGATGTTGTTTCCGGCTGAGGACATTTGGTTGTGCCCACTGAACTCTGGTGCACACTGGATCCTTGTGGTACATGTTCACACCTCATGTGTTTTTTCTCTTTTTTTGTTTTACTGTTATTTTTAGCAGCATATTCTTATAAGTGAGTGTAATACACATATTCTACTAAATACAATTTTTATTTTAGGTTGTCAAAATCTCCTCACAATCTGTACTGCTGTTAGACCCTCTTGGAAATGAAGGTTGTTATGAAAGGAAAGTTATGCGTAACTGGAGGTATTCATCATTCATTAATTATCTGTTTTAGGTTGTTTGGTTTGTGGGGTTTTTTTTCTTTTTATTTAGAGCAAAATGCTGGCTACATTTTAAAAACTTGTTTTGTTTTTATTAGGAATTTTCTGAAGATGAAAGGAAAGGAAGAGTCCCGAGTGGATTGGAAAATGGAGACTCTGCCACACAACAAGCAGATGGACTCCAGCAGTTGTGGAGTTTTAGTGTTGAAGGTATTTAATAAGCAATTGTATTTAATGTATTTAACTAGAATTAAGTTAATCAATTGCAATTACTGTAACATATTTTACAGTTTGCCGAACACTACCTTCTGAGTGGAGAGGTTACTAGGGTGCTGTCCACTCCAGAAGCCATTGGGCTGCACCGCACTGAAATTGCTTGCGAACTGCTAGAACATCAAAGTAAGTTGAGTCATGTGCTTTTGTATTGCAATAGTACTTTCAGTTTTGTTTAAAACTGTTAGGTTTAATGTCAGTGTGTTTCTAGGTAATGCTGTGTAGTTTGTTCCATGCTGGAAGCCGATCCTGAGTCCAGTATGATTGAAATGGTAAAACAAATAAACCACAAATGCAATATACAGTGGCTTGCAATAGTATTCGGCCCCCTTGAACTTTTCCACATTTTGTCACATTACAGCCACAAACACAAATCAATTTTAATTGGAATTCCACGTGAAAGACCAACACAAAGTGCTGTACACGTGAGAAGTGGAACAACAATCATACATGATTCCAAACAATTTTTACAAATGAATAACTGAAAAGTGGGGTGTGTATAATTATTCAGCCCCCTGAGTCAATACTTTGTAGAACCACCTTTATCTGCAATTACAGCTGCCAGTCTTTTAGGGTCTGTCTCTACCAGCTAGAGACTGGTAGAGACATTGGTCTTTCACGTGGAATTCCAATAAAATTGATTCATGTTTGTGAATGCAATCTGACAAAATGTGGAAAAGTTCACGGGGGCCGAATACTTTTGCAAGCCACTGTAATAATTATTTTCTCATCAAATTCATAATGTTGGTTAACACACTTATATAACACCCCCCCCTCTCCCTCTTCAGGTGCAGTGCGAGTTTTGTTCCAGATGGGCACATTTTGGATGTGCTCAATATGAGAGCAGCCTGGTCAAGTACCTGTGCGACAAATGTGCATAATTTGTACACTGTTTCTTTTTCAGTTCTTTCTCCCTGTGTTCTGTTGGATCTATAAATGTCAAATATATGTATCTGTAAATATATTCAGTAAATATATACTGTAACTATAATGGAGTGAGTTCATTGTCAAAGTTTATATAGTCAGGTGTTCCAATCACTTCAGTGGTGACAGCTGTATAACTTAAGCACCTTGGCATGCAGACTGCTTCTACAAACAAGTGCCAAAACATGCTACCTTTGTTATTATAAAGTAGAAGCATAATTCTGACAGGAAGAATTACGTGCCAAAACATGCTACCTTTGTGAATGTGACCTACAAGCACACTTTAATGGGTAAAAAGAAGTGTCAAACCGAACTGAATATCAGCTACAAACATACTCTGATGGGCAAAGTTAAGTGGCAAACCATCATACCTACTTAAATTTGTGCTGGAATTATTGTTTGGCAGCAGAAATGTGCATAAATTACATACAGTAGGACATTTTGCCAAAGTAGGACAGTTTGTCATATGGCAGCGTAAAATTATCCTACTGGTAGGACGTTTTGCCAAAGTAGGATGGTTTGTCAGAACACCGGCAGCCTCGCCTCTGTCAGTGCGCCCCAGGGTGGCTGTGGCTACAATGTAGCTTGCCATCACCAGTGTGTGAATGTGTGTGTGAATGGGTGGATGACTGGAAATGTAAAGTGCTTTGGGGTCCTTAGGGACTAGTAAAGCGCTATATAAATACAGGCCATTTACCGTTTATTTACCATTTTGTTTACTGTGTCACGGTCTACAGAGGCAGGCCGTGCGGTGGTGTGTGTAATGGACCCAGGAGCGTACACAAGTGAGTAGACGGGAGTGAGTTTAACAGAAAGCGAGCCTTTAATATGACTGAAGACCAGGAATACAAACACAGCAGGGATAGCGTGGCTAAACTATAACTAAACTGGGAAAACTAATACTGTGACAAACTAAGAGAACTCTGAGACGAAGATGATCACAAAAAGACTGATCGTGAAAACATGGGGGTGAGAACACAGACGACGCGACACAGACTACATGAAACACAGAGACTAAACACACAAGAGGGATGATCAGGGGAAGTGGCCACACATGGGAACACAGCTGACACAGATAAACATAACAAGACATGGCAGGAGTAAACAACACTGACGGGAGACTGTCAAAGTAAAACAGGAAGTACACAGAGGTGCAAACAGGAGGAGAGAGAGAGCACGGGCATAGTGGGCTGGGGAAACATGGAATGAAACAAGGAGGGGAGATGAGGGCTCACAGATACATAGAGGGGCACACAGGGGATAAAAGTCACAAGGGGAAGTCAAATAAGGAACAACATAATAGGACAACTCAGGAAACATGACCTAAATAAGGAACGAAATACAAAAATACAAGAAACTAAGAATACTGGGCCCACATGGCCCAGGACCATGACATATTGTGTTTGTGTCGATTTTGAGTTGACAGGAATCTGATGGAGAGAACAAACACAATCCAGTCGTAGTTACTGATCCATCATCTGTTCATTGATTGACACTGATTGACACATTTTGGAGATGTTAGCTCTTTATACAATAAAGTTACAGCGGGATACAAATAACATCAGGCTGATCCTGCCACAATTTGTTCCCCGGTTCAAATCACGGACAAACAGTATCCCACAGTTGTTTATGTTTTTAAACCCATTTTGCACAGAGAGGCATTTTTTGAAACATGCATTGATAGCAATGTTGAATATTATTACACATGAAAAAACACAACTAGACGTAAAATAATCACACCGTGACGCTTCTGCCTTTTTAAATGGAGGGACAGTAACTGCGTGTTTATATGTAAGCTGTAAAACCTGCAGATAGTCAGATTAACAGTATTTTGTCTCTATCTGCCATTCTGAAATTCATCTCATGTAAACAATAACGTGGCGCACAGCATGACGTGAAAAAAAGGCACATACCTTTGACGTTGGGTGATGAACTCTGTATTCCTCGTCTACACGTAAACGCAAAAAATTAGTTTTAAAAAATCTCAGTTTTCGGTGATTCGAAACGCCGTTTACGTGTGGACAAAACAGCTGCGTTTTCAAAAATACCCGTGTAGGTGTGAACAGAGCGTAAAAGAGTTAGTAGTTTGCAAGGTTATTATTGTTAACGAAAACTAACGAAATAACGAAAACTAGATGTGAAAAAACATTTTCGTTAACGGAAATAAAAAATTTAAAAAAAGGAAAACTAACTAAAACTGTAATGAGTGTTCACAAAACTAACTAAAAGTAACTGAATTTATAGCAAAAACATGTTTAGTTTTCATTGATGTGTGCGTGTCATACAATAGTCAAGGGTGAAAATGAAGTTTAGTTTACAGATTTTTTTCTTGCTGTCTAATTATGCCAGCAGGTGGCAGTACGTTAGTCGAGTCGTCTGTGTTGCTGCTCCGTCCATATGCAGAATCATGTCAGGAAAAGTCGGGAGAAAGCGCCAGAGTCCAGTTTGGGATTACTTTGAATATGACTGTGTTTTGGATAAAGCAAGTGTCTTGTAGTGGAAAGAGACAAATTATGAGGGACATTTCTAAAGGGAAAAAAATCCCACAAACCTCAAAGTGCACTTGAAAAGCTCACACAAGAAGGCTAACCTAGCTTACCTTGAGAAGGTAAGGGAGCACACTCAACTCTCATCCCCAGAAACAGAAGCTAACCCCAGGCAAGGCAGCGTGATGCATCCCGAGACAACAGGACGGGGATATCTACATAACTGTGTGAGTCAATTGCCTTCAAAAAGTTTATCAATTCACTTGAACCAAAATTACGAACACCCGGTGCTGCAAGAGTTAATAGTCTCATTGGGGCCAAGATATACATTTTATAGTTGCCTGGTATCAATGGTTTTTCATCTGCCTTTATTTATTTATTTATTTAAAGAACCCATAGGTGGGAATGTGAGTTGTCTGTCTCTGCGTGTTAGCCCTGCGACAGACAGGTGACCTGTCCAGGGTGCAGGGTATGGTAGCTGGAATAGCAACATACCCAAGGATAAGCAGAAGAGAATGACTGATATGATGAAACTGGGATTTTGTTACACTTAATTATTGCAAACACAACTAAAACTATAACTGAAACTAATCAAAACTAAACTGAAACTAAGGATTTTCAAAAAATAAAAACTAAACTAAACTAGCAAACAATTGGTAAAAACTAAAACCTGGTAGTTTATTTTCTTACTACCTGTAATTTATTCCAGATTACTTGTATTTGTTTAACTGTTTACTAAATGTTTGAGGTGTGAAAGAAACCGCAATGGAGCAAAATGTGGGTGTGTGTGGTTGGAGGATGTGTTTGTGCGTGCGAGAATGGTGGGAGCGCGCGAACATTTTTCTTGTAAAACAAAGGGGAGCCTAGCAAAAAAAGTTTGGGAGCCACTGCTTTAATCATTAAAATGTCTTAAATGATTAAAATGAAGTAAGACAAAGTAAAGCAATTCACCATATTTTAGACAGTAGAGATAAGTAAACATGTTACATTTTCAGATAAAAAGTTATTCTGTGTTATAATGTCTAATATGCTCACTGACTCAACTTTTTTTTAGTATTTCCCATTACTTTCATACCTAGTGCTTCATTTATAAAAATTTTAGATTGTGTATTCTCAAATACTCAAATCCTAAATTGGGTAAGTTGAAACTGAAGCTCCCCCATAAATCTATTGGAATAAAAAGTGTAGCCTTCACCTCTAGGTTATAAAGTTTCATAAAGAAAAATTATTTCAAGCTTCAATGCTGAACTTGAGTAAATGTGATGAGTTAAATTCCATCACTTCCAACAAACACTTGGAGCAACACAACAAGAACACAGAGAGAGGTGAAGTGAGTGAAGTGGATCAGGTTTTCACCACTGTCAAACACACTGTCATCTATCGGACAAGTGAAGTCTAAATCACTATCAGTGCCTGGCGAGGTGAAGGTAACAAAGCCTGGTGATTTGCCGGTGATGGTGTCGCTGATCCATTTCTGGTACTGGGACACACGAGTGTAGATCCCAGGTCTCATAGGCTCAGCACAGCCATAACCAAAGCTCACAACTCCACTTTGGACCCAGACTGATTCTTTCTTTGTCATAAGTGGTCCCCCGGAGTCTCCCTGTAAAAAGAAATTGATAAAAGTTAAGACAGATAGGCGTCCTGTAGAGGTCCTGACTTGTCTCAGTAAGATCAATCCTGGTGAAGTATGGATCGTGTCAACATGAAACAGATTATTTGCATGTCTGAGTAAGAGGCCATGGTGCAGTAATGTAACAAGTAGTGTAACAAATGATTTCTACATGAATTAATGAAGTAACATGATGCATTACTTCCTTAAAAAGTAACTAGCAGCATTTGTTTTATTAACATCCCACTCTATCTTGTAAACAAACAGTGGGTGTTACCTGACATGAATCCTTCCCTCCAGCTTTTAACCCAGCACAGATCATGTTCTCTGTGATCTCACTGAAGTCTTGATAGTAGCATTTGCACTCGTTGCTTCCCACTATTGGTACATTCACCTCCTGCAGGATGTTGGAAAGTGAACCATCACCTAATTGGAAAAAATTCAAATGCAAGAGCTTTTATTAAAGAAGCCAGCACCATCTTCTTCTCCCTCCACTGTGGATCATCTGCCTCAGTCTCATGCTATTCTTAGCATTCTTTCCTGCTATGTCCTCCTCTACACCCATGAAGCTCTTTTGTGGTCTTGCTCTTTTCTCTCCTGCATGGCAGCTCCATATATTCAATACCCTTTGTCCACCATGTTCCTTCTTGTGCACCTCTTCTCCACTGTATAAACCATATGTCTAACTATGTCTCCAAACCGCTCAACCTGAGCTGTCCCTCTGATGGTCTCATGAATGAAAATCGAAACATCTTTAGCTCAGTATGTCTATGAAGGTTCTCAGTCATCCAGGTCATCATAGTCTAAGGAACGTGGAGACAAGCGTCTGGACTTCTTTAAGTTGCTTGAAGAGGTTTCACCTCTCATTCGAGAAGCTTCTTCAGTTCTAAGGTCAAATGATTGAGAGTCCCAGATTTAAGCCTTGTGGGAGTAACCCCTCAAGAGTGTCCCCCCTTGGCTCATGTGATTAGATAGAGGATCATTAGGGGGTCCATTGTCCCTCTTGGGGGGACACTGCCACAGGACTTAAATTTGGGACTCTAGAACTGAAGAAGCTTTTCGGATGAGAGTTGAAACGTCTTCAAGCCACTTAAAGGAGTCCAGATGCTTTTCTTTACAAGCTCCTTAGACATCTTTAGCTCAGCTTCATGTCTTCTTGTTAGAGCCACCATCTCCAAACTGTACATCATACTATTCACTATTCTTTTTGAACCTTGATAAAGTAAGTAAAGTAAAATAAACTAAATTTTTTGTAACTTACTTGCCGTACTACCAAAACCAGTGACCCAGCTGCTGGTCCCACTGTAGAAAGTGCTGTTTTCAGAGGCTAAACAGATGGGTTGAATGTAGTCTGTGAAATTCACTGGAGCCGACAGCTTCAGGAGGCATATGTCGTTCTCAATTGTTAAAGGGTTGTAGTTGGGATGGCAAACAATGTTTTCAAGTGTCTGTGTCACCTCATTTGGGTTTAAACCTGACTGGCTGTGGCGACCCAGATGGACCTTTGTGAAGGAGAGTTCAAGTCTTGACAAAACGGAAAAAAACGGAAAAATATATATAGTTATTTTCATAGCATCTTATGTTGACCATTATAACAGTCACCATAGTAACAAATGCAGTAATATATATATATATATATATATTCCAGTTGATGGAAAGTTTCTCATCTGGCTGTGATTTAATGTGCTATTTATATAGAGTCAAATCAAAGCAACAGCAACAGTTTCTTCAAGGCCTTTTATTCATGTTAGTATTAGCCATCAGTCATTAGAACCAAAAAAATAGCTTAAAAAAAGGGACCACATGATAACCAGACAAGTGCAAAATTATCCATTTTCTTACAAATCACAAGTCTAAAAAACCCCCCAGAACTTTTTGAAGTCAGGAAACAGTGCTAACTCCTGCAACACCATGCAGGAACATTATTATTACTAAAAATGGAAACTTACAATGGTGACTTACAATGAAATGCAGTGAGCGGCCGTCAACACCCACTGGTCGGTGATGAGGGACCCTCCACAGGAAAAACTGCCAAAAATGGATAAAGCTGCCTGCCAGGGCCAACTTCCTGGGGGTGCATCTTGACCTCCTACAATTCTGCTATGTTTTGCAGTCATGCCGCATGCTGATAAATAAAAATGGATGCAAGTTAAATGGTGAGTACGCTGATAAGCCACAATAAAAATCAGAATCAGAATCAGATCAGAATCAGAATCAGAATCAGAATGGGTTTATTGCCAGATGTTGAGGTTTACAACATTAGGAAATTGCTGCGGTGCTTCAGTGCAGACAATAAGAATTAAAGTGCTATGTAGAAAGAAAGATATGTGCATGAGATATACACGAGATATATACATGAGAATAAGAATTATGAGTGCTACGTAGAAAGATATATACATGAGTGCAGGTGGTGATCAGTGCCAAACATATATACATGAGAATAAGAATTATGAGTGCTACGTAGAAAGATATATACATGAGTGCAGGTGGTGATCAGTGCCAGACATGAAATGATGCAGTGACACAGCGTAGGGTCATGTGTTAGTGGCGGGGACAGTCATGTGGTTATTGTTCATGTGTCCAACAGCAGAGGGGAAGAAACTGTTCTTGTGGCGAGAGGTTCTGGTGCGAATGGACCGGAGCCTCCTGCCTGAGGGGAGCAGGTCAAACAGACTGTGTCCAGGGTGAGAAGGGTCAGCTGAGATCCGGGCTGCACGCCGCAGTGTCCTGGAGGTGTACAGGTCCTGCAGAGATGGGAGTCTGCAGCCAATCACCTTCTCAGCAGAGCGCACAACACGCTGCAGTCTCTGTTTGTCCCTGATAGTGGCTCCAGCGTACCACACGGTGATGGAGGAGGTGAGGATGGACTCGATGATTGCGGTGTAGAACTGCATCATCGTCCGTGTTGGCAGGTTGAATTTCTTCAGCTGCCTCAGGAAGTACATCCTCTGCTGGGTTTTCTTAATGACGGAGGTGATGGTGGACTCCCACTTCAGGTCCTGGGTGATGGTGGTACCCAGGAAGCGGAATGAGTCCACAGAGGTGATGGGGGTGTCAGTCAGGATGATGGGGGGGAGTGGGGCTGTGTGCTTCCTGAAGTCCACAATAATCTCCACTGTCTTCTGGGCATTCAGCACCAGGTTGTTGTGGCTGCACCAAGACACCAGACGTTCAACCTCCCTCCTGTAGGCAGACTCATCCCCGTCAGAGATGAGCCCAATGACGGTGGTGTCATCTGCGAACTTGATTAGCTTGACAGACTGGTGGGTGGAGGTGCAGCAGTTGGTGTACAGGGAGAAGAGCAGAGGAGAAAGAACACAGCCCTGAGGGGAGCCGGTGCTGATGGTCCGGGAGTCCGAGACATTCTTCCCCAGCCTCACGTGCTGCTTCCTGTCCGTCAGGAAGTCAGTGATCCACCGGCAGATGGGATCAGGCACATTCATCTGGGAAAGCTTGCCTCGGAGATGGTCTGGAAGGATGGTGTTGAAGGCAGAGCTGAAGTCCACAAACAGGATCCTGGCGTAGGTTCCTGGGGAGTCCAGATGCTGCAGGATGAAGTGTAGGGCCATGTTGATGGCGTCGTCTACAGACCTGTTGGCTCTATATGCAAACTGCAGGGGGTCCAGGAGGGGGGCCGTGAGGGTCTTGAGATGGGAGAGAACTAGGCGCTCAAATGACTTCATGACCACAGATGTCAGAGCCACGGGTCTGTAGTCATTTAGTCCAGTGATCCTAGGTTTCTTGGGGACAGGGATTATGGTAGAGGACTTGAAGCAGGCAGGCACATGACATGCCTGCAGTGAGGAGTTGAAGATGCCAGAAAACACTGGGGCCAGCTCGTTTGCACAGTGTCTGAGGGTGGCAGGAGACACACCGTCTGGGCCGGGAGCTTTCCGAGCATTCAGATTCTTAAACTGCTTCCTCACATCTGCTTCATGAATATGAAGAGTTGTGGTCGGAGGAGGTGGTGTGAAATCCTCTTTTGTGTGGGGTGAGGGGGCGGGTGTTGCAGGTGAACAGTTTGAAGGTGGTGATGGCTCTATGGAGGGGGGAGAGGTGGGGGAATGAGTGTCCAAAGTGCCTCTATTGTTGGGGTCGTTGGAGGTGTGAAGGCTGCCTGATGGCTCGTCAAAACGACAGTAGAAGTCGTTAAGGGTGTTGGCTAAGAGCAAGTCATCAGTGGAGTGGGGGGTTTTAGGCTTGTAGTTTGTAATATTCCTAAAACCTTTCCACACAGAGGCCGAGTCATTCTCTGAGATCTGCTGCTGCATCTTCTCAGAGTGCTGATGTTTGGCAATGTCCACTTCCTTAGTGAACCTGTACTTGGCCTCTCTGTAGCAGTCCCTGTCTCCGCTTCTGAACGCCTTACTCTTTTCCAGCCACAGCTTTTTGAGTTTAGGGGTAAACCAGGGTTTGTCATTGTTATAACTCACCCTGGTGCGTGATGGCACAATGCTGTCCTCACAGAAGTGGATATAGGAGGTGACAGTGTCCGTAAACTCGTCCAAGCTGTTAGAAGCAGCCTTCATTGTGTCCCAGTCTGTGGTCTCCAAACACGTGCGAAGCTCCTCCACAGCCTCGTTGCTCCACAGTTTTTTGGTCCTCACGACAGGTTTGGAGAGCTTCAGCCTCTGTCTGTACGCGGGGATTAGGTGGATCATGACGTGATCAGAAAGTCCGAGTGAAGCGCGCGGCACCGCGCGATAGGCCCCGCTGATCGTGCTGTAGCAGTGGTCCAATGTCCTCTCCTCTCTGGTCGGGCATTTAATATACTGCTTGTATTTCGGAAGCTCATGGCTCAGATTGGCTTTGTTAAAGTCCCCAAGAGCAATGATGAGAGAGTCCGGGTATGTCCGCTCCGTGTGGAGAATCTGCTCTGCGAGTGCGCACTGAGCTGCTTGCGCATCCGCGTCTGGCGGGATGTAAACAGCGGCCAGGATGAATGAAGCAAACTCCCGCGGAGAATAAAACGGTTTGCAGTGAATAAAAAGATATTCCAGAGAGGGAGAGCAGTGCTGAGCAATCACTGTTACATCTGTGCACCAGCCACTATTGATGTAGAAGCAGACACCTCCACCTTTGGTTTTACCGGAGAGAGCGGCCTGCCGGTCCGCGCGCAGCAGATGAAAGCCCTCCAGCTTTCATCTGATGTCCTCACTCACGGGATGTCCTCACTGAGCCACGACTCCGTAAAACATAAGACACAGGAGGAGGCAAAGTCTCTGTTCATGCTTCTCATCAGGGCCAGTTCGTCTATCTTATTCCAGAGTGAGCGTACATTAGAAAGGAAGATCCCAGGAAGGGCCGTTCTCAGTCCGCGTTTCCTCAAACGCACGAGTACGCCGGCTCGCTTACCTCTCTTTCGACGTCTCACGTTCCTGATCAGAGTCAGCAGTAAATCTGCCGCAGATGCGACAAATATTGGAAATAAATCCACAGGCGTTGTAGTCCTGCAGTTAAGGAGCTCTTCTCTGGTGTAAGAATATCCAGAGGAGTGCCCAGACACAGAAGAAATGCACAAAAACAAGACAAAAGTAACGCACTGAAGCACCAGGGCATCCATACGCGGCGCCATCTTGGTTTCTTACTGGTAAAGCAAAGAGCATTCCTTATTGTTTTAGGCGTAATGTTTGGCAATTTATCTGTCATGTTGTTTTTGATTGTGTCTGCCTGCAAGCGCCTTTACTAAGAAAGATGCAAAGATTCTTAAAACATGCTGATTGTACAACAAACTCCACTGACTGTAAGTCAACTTTCAAACCTCCCCAGACTGCAGCTTTTTATTCAGTTTGGTGCTGATATTTGTGAAGATTCTTGTTTTTTGCAAACAGGGCTTAATAATACTATATTTTAGGTAGACTTCCTGCAGTATTCTTCAGATTTTCAGAGAGAGCCAGTTGTAATTTAAAATGCAATACAATATGCAACATTTTATTGGTGGTGTAAAAATGATCATGTCTTAACTCATGTAGTAGGGTTAGACAAATATATTTGCTCTGTTTGGTAACTTCAATCAAAGCTGTGACTTGGTCAGTATATTACGGATATTCGGTCCTCTCCAAATTAAAATTTTCAAAGTCAAATCTCAACAACAGTTGCCTCAGGTTGCTTTGTATTGTAAGGATAAAGACCCTACAGTAACAGGAAGAAACCTCCGACAGAACCAGGCTAGGGGAAGGACGGCCATATGCCACGAGTGGGTGAGAGTGAGGGGAGGGAGACATGACAAGACATTCAATCCTAAAATATGTTGGCATCGTATCCTGTCCTTGCTGTAAAACCAATATGTTTAGTCATTGTTTATAGTTTCATAACTTTGGCATTTAATATTTAACTTAACAAAACGTCTATCCAAGGGTGTAGACTGTAGGATTAATGTCAAATGAAAAAGACTCCGAGCACTCCTTTGTTGCTGAAACAAATGGGAGGAGTATCGTCTATTGTCTGCAGCTGAGAGGAGGAAATAATCATGTTGAAACCTGAAGCTTGCAGAATGTGTAAAATTGTTCTTGGATGCTTACCAGGCTGCTGTGAATCAGCATCTGAAAATTGAAACAGCGATAACTAGTTAAAACAGTGTATTGCACATCACGATTTGCTTTTGTCAGCACGTGTCAGAGAGAGAGGAAACAAATATGTAAAAATTGAAATTGGACCTGCTCACAGAATTTTAGGAAAAGTGAGTGATTTAAAAACTAAAACAGTCCTTTCAGGAAATTTAAAAGTGTTTTTTCCAATAGCAAATTAAATATATTATATTATACTATATTATGTTATATTACATCTTATGATATTGCCCATGTAATTTAAAAATTCAATTTCTAATATCGTTTGTCTGCTAACAATTCAATTTTATTTATTTATTCAACAGCAATCAAATCAAAGATTTTGTCATTTGTACTTGTGCCAGTATCGTCTCTTCCCTTATAAACACTGGTTTTTATTAGGTTACTGAATTCAGCTCTGCCGAACACGTGCTAAACACATACTTGCCAGTTTATTGATGAATAAGTTGGAAATGTCTATATAAAATAACACAATGTGACTTTCCTGTCCTTACAGGGAATATGCCAAGTGAGCCCTTTAATAGTAACCTGGCAGAAAAAATGTGACTAATGTTTAATGTTTTGTATCTCTGTATTAATCTTTCGCTCTTCTATAGCCCATAAGAAAATAGTGTAGTACTGCAAATAAAATCAATTTCTCACCTTTGCATAAGAGAACTACGATCACAGAGAAACAGCACACAAACTGTTGGAGAGACATTGTTAAGTACACCGGTTTTAATTTGACTTCAAGTATTAAATATGGAAATCCTGGTGAGCTCCACCCACGAGATCATGCCTCCACACTTGTCCTTGCCCTCACTGACCACTGGACCTACATAAGCAACAAAAGACAAGGAACCAGGTCAAACAAGTTGGGCTTGGTGCTGTTGTGGAAGTTTCCATTTAATAAAGCCTGCAGACAAACGGTGAGTGGAAGCTAACCTCCTTTAATCAAAAAAGAACAAAAATCCAAGCTTGGTGAGAGGAGCCATTGCGGGAAGAATGACTAGCAGAGTCTCTCCTGAACCCAGCAAAGTCCTGAGTTTAAATGCCTTCTACAGAAACAAAAAGCAGTACAGTGCTGTTTTCACACATTTAGTCCTCCCCCAAAGAAAAGTTCACACACTCTTGTTACCTCTCACAGTGTTGAAGAGACAAAAGACTCTTCCTGTGGGAGATCAGATAAAATCACCCAGCTGTTTAAAGGCATGAATAAGGTGTGAGACATTGAGACATGCTAAAACCCAGTGGCACCAAAGCATTATACAATAAATAACAATGCGTTTACATGAGAACAAAGTTCATATTCAAAAGATGAATGGATGAGTGAACATGAATGAAATAATTACCCAGATTATTTTCCTGAGAAACACTTCCTTCAACCAGCAGGTGTGAATATGAGACCGTATCTATGTCATGACATGGAAAATCTATGGAGATAAAACATTAACTAAACTATAAAACCAAGGTAATGTTTTAATTATGACATCATTCAATACTTTGATTATTTTTAGGTATGATTATTTCATTTTCATTTTCTCATTTGAAAAGCTGCATATTGTAGATACTGTCACGGTCTGCAGAGACAGGCCGTGCGGTGGTGTGTGTGATGGGCCCAGGTGCATACACAAGTGAGTAGACGGGAGTGGACTTAACAGAAAGCGAGCCTTTATTATGGCTGAAGACAAAGTGCACAAACAAAGCAGGGATGGCGTGACTAGACTATAACTAAACTGGGAAAACTAATACTGCGACAAACTAAGAAAACTCAGACTATGATGATCACTGCAAGGACTGACCGTGAAAACATGGAGGTGAGAACACAGACGACGCGACACAGACTGTACGAAACACAGAGACTAAATACACATGAGGGATGATCAGGGGAAGTGGATGCACACGGGGAACACAGGTGACACTGATAATCATAACAAGACACGGCAGGAGTGAACGTAACACTGATGGGAGATGGGCAAAGTAAAGCAGGAAGTACACAGAGGTTCAAACAGGAGGAGAGAGAGCACGGGGAGAACGCAGACATAACGGGCTGGGGAAAACATAGAATAAAACACAAAGAGGGACGAGGGCTCATAAATACACAGAGGGGCACACAGGGGGTAAGAGTCACGAAGGGAAAACACATAAGGAACAACGTAACAGATCAACCCAGGAAGCATGGCCTAAATAAAGAACAAAATACAAAAATACATGAAAACTAAGAATACTGGGCCCACATGGCCCAGGACCATGACACCACCCCCCCCTAAAGGGCTGGCTCCCGACAGCCCAAACCCGAGAAACAAAACACAAGCGAAACAGAAAACACCCCACCCAGGGCGGGAGGCGGGGGACCAGGACGGAGGGAACAAAACGAACCAAAAACAAGGAGCACGAGAACAAAACTGAGTCCACAAATACACAAAAGAGTCCAGAACAGGAAGGCGAATGTCCAAAGAGGCCCGAAGGCCAACCCGGGAGGCGACAACACAAAAGTCCAGTCCAACCGTTCCGGAGGCCGGCCACGGGAAAGGTGGCCACGGTGACAGAACAGATCCGGAGGCCGACCGCGCGGACGGCGGCGGCGAAGCAGTTCAGGGGGCTGGCAGTGCGCAAGGCGGCGGCGAAGCAGTTCAGGGGGCCGGCAGTGCGCAAGGCGGCGGCGAAGCAGTTCAGGGGGCCGGCAGTGCGCAAGGCGGCGGCGGCTCTCCAGTGTCAGGCGTACTGGCCGAGGCCCGGTGGGCACAGGACCAGTCAAGGCGGGACCAGACGAAGACTCTGAGGCTGCAGCAGACGAAGACTCTGAGGCTGCAGCAGACGAAGACTCTGAGGCTGAAGCCGGAGCCGGACCAGGCGGAGCAGGAGCAGCTGATGCAGAGGCCGGACCGGGCGAGGATGACGGCTCTGAGGCTGCAGCTGACGAAGCACAGGCCGGAGCTGCAGCAGACGAAGCACAGGCCGGAGCTGCAGCAGACGAAGCACAGGCCGGAGCTGCAGCAGACGAAGCACAGGCCGGAGCTGCAGCAGACGAAGCACAGGCTGGACCAGGCGTAGCAGAAGGTGGCTGGATGGGCTCCTATGGCCCTCCAGCAGACGAGGCGTGAGGCCGGACGGGCTCCTCGGGCCCTCCAGCTGAGACAGGAGGCTGAACGGGCCCCTCGGACTCCAGCGGAGACAGAAGGCTGAACGGGCCCCTCGGACCCTCCAGCGGAGACAGAAGGCTGAACGGGCCCCTCGGACCCTCCAGCTGACGTGGCATGAGGCTGGTGCGGTTCTCCAGAACCCCCAGCTGACGAGGAAGGTTGCTGAACGGGCCCCTCGGACCCTCCAGCGGAGACAGAAGGCTGAACGGGCCCCTCGGACCCTCCAGCTGACGTGGCATGAGGCTGGTGCGGTTCTCCAGAACCCCCAGCTGACGAGGAAGGTTGCTGAACGGGCCCCTCGGACCCACCAGCGGAGACAGGAGGCTGAACGGGCCCCTCGGACCCACCAGCGGAGACAGAAGGCTGAACGGGCCCCTCGGACCCTCCAGCTGACGAGGTAGGTGGCGGCGTGGGAGCCGCGGAGTCCTGGATGAGCTCATCCGAGCTCCCAGCAGGAGCTGATGCAGAGCCAGAGAGATTTGAGACCCCTGGCTGGATGTTAAGCTGACCAGCGGACCGTACTGCTATCGGGGACTGGGCTACAGGAGCTACTGGGGCCTGCGCTACAGGCGGCACGGGAGCTACTGGGGCCTGCGCTACAGGCGGCACGGGAGCTACTGGGGCCTGCGCTACAGGCGGCACGGGAGCTACTGGGGCCTGCGCTACAGGCGGCACGGGAGCTACTGGGGCCTGCGCTACAGGCGGCACTGGAGCTACTGGGGCCTGCGCTACAGGCGGCACTGGAGCTACTGGGGCCTGCGCTACAGGCGGCACTGGAGACTGAACTGAGGGTGGCTGCGCTACAGGCGGCACTGGAGCTACTGGGGCCTGCGCTACAGGCGGCACTGGAGACTGAACTGAGGGTGGCTGCGCTACAGGCGGCACTGGAGACTGAACTGAGGGTGGCTGCGAGGGAGCTAACTGAACTGAGGGTGGCTGCGAGGGAGCTAACTGAACTGAGGGTGGCTGCGAGGGAGCTAACTGAACTGAGGGTGGCTGCGAGGGGGCTAACTGAACTGAGGGTGGCTGCGAGGGAGCTAACTGAACTGAGGGTGGCTGCGAGGGAGCTAACTGAGCTGTGAAGGGCTGCGAGGGAGCTAACTGAGTTGTGAGAGGCTGCAGACCCTGGTGGCTCCGAGGGCCCCCGAGAGCCAGGCGTGTTCCCCGAAAGATGTGCTGACAATCGGGGGTAGGCCACGGCTTTCCCCGGAGCTCCTCCTCTACGTGGGTGCAAGCTGCTTGCTGCTGCTCACAGAGACCGGACTTCATGATTTCCTTAGTAGGTCTTTCTAAACAACTAAACACTGTACTGTCAGTCTCCGAACACGATTCAGTCATAGTGTCCGGCCCCGGCAAATCAATGCTCATCTCACTCTGCTTCGTAGAGGGGACGTGAGGCACGAAAACGCAGTCACTCACCGGAGTTAATGCGGTGCCACGGCGGCGCCGGCGCCGCCCCCTTCTGGTAGCTGGCGCGATGGGCGCTGATGGCATCAATGCAGGGGGTGATGTAGCGGCGATCTCCCGGTCGTCCGCCCACATCCTTGCCAGAAATGAGGCAGGCGAAGTAAAGTCTAAGCGGATTGGAGACGGCGAGCGGCTGGTAGGCTGTGCAGCAGGTGAGAGGTCCTCCTCCGGGATGAGCCAGGGCTTCCACCGGAGCTCGTCCTCCCGATAAGCCCGTAACACCTGCTGCCGCTCTTCCTCGCCAAAGTCTATGGCCTCCGTCGTCTCCGTGTGCCACGCCGTGCGGCCAGACCGCGGTGAAGACGCGGAAGCCGACGGGGCGCGAGCGGAGGGTGTGTCGGTGGCGAGCCTCACCGTTCCAACCGCAACTGCTTCCGGCTCGCGAAGCAGCGGGGAAACGGGACAACAGCAGGGCTCTGGCGGCACCGCCCGCACACTAGGCAGCCGTGGCTGCGGACAGAGTTGGAGAGCGGTGATGAGAAAGTCAGTGATCAGCGGGTGTAGTGCCTCCCATAGCCAGGGGAACACAGACACGCATACTCCCGCTTGGCGGGCTAACTCCTCCCGTTCCTCCTCTCCGGAGCACCGCAGCCATTTACCACATAGTGACTCCACCGTCTGGAGGATCTCCCTCTCTTGTGTCGCTGGGTCCAACATGGTCGCGTCGTACTGTCACGGTCTGCAGAGACAGGCCGTGCGGTGGTGTGTGTGATGGGCCCAGGTGCATACACAAGTGAGTAGACGGGAGTGGACTTAACAGAAAGCGAGCCTTTATTATGGCTGAAGACAAAGTGCACAAACAAAGCAAACAAAGCAGGGATGGCGTGACTAGACTATAACTAAACTGGGAAAACTAATACTGCGACAAACTAAGAAAACTCAGACTATGATGATCACTGCAAGGACTGACCGTGAAAACATAGAGGTGAGAACACAGACGACGCGACACAGACTGTACGAAACACAGAGACTAAATACACATGAGGGATGATCAGGGGAAGTGGATGCACACGGGGAACACAGGTGACACTGATAATCATAACAAGACACGGCAGGAGTGAACGTAACACTGATGGGAGATGGGCAAAGTAAAGCAGGAAGTACACAGAGGTTCAAACAGGAGGAGAGAGAGCACGGGGAGAACGCAGACATAACGGGCTGGGGAAAACATAGAATAAAGCACAAAGAGAGACGAGGGCTCATAAATACACAGAGGGGCACACAGGGGGTAAGAGTCACGAAGGGAAAACACATAAGGAACAACGTAACAGATCAACCCAGGAAGCATGGCCTAAATAAAGAACAAAATACAAAAATACATGAAAACTAAGAATACTGGGCCCACATGGCCCAGGACCATGACAGATACATGCTCAATAAAGTGAACTACCGTATTTCCCGGACTACAAAGCGCACCTGTATATTAGCCGCACAAGCTAAAATCAGGGGAAAATCCTGTTTTGTACATACATTAGCCGCACCTGACTAAAAGCCGCAGGTGTTTCAATGTTGACTTATCATATGTAAGAGAATATGCACAAAGGGAATTGTCAGGAAAGAGATGGCTGTTTGGAGACACATCCCTTTTATTAATATTTTGAAAAACAAGTTATGGGTACATATTTGCATAACTTTTTAGGTATATGTACAAGTAGCGGTAATTACAAGTACGTATGTACCGTGCTTCATAAATGGATAACAAATGTAGTACATAAAAATAACCTACAGCACACCAGAAAAATAGATTCAGACTACCTTTTAGGCTCAGGTGCAGTGACACGGCTTTAACAAGAAGAAAAGTCAAGTCATTCACCACCATCTTCCTGCGCACTAAAACCACCAAAGTCCTCTTCTCCAGTGTCGGATACGAACAGGCTCAGGGTGGCTTCGTCATCCACTCTCCGCTTCTCTCCTTCGTTGTCACTTTCAAAACCAAAGAAATCCTCGTTGTCAGTGTCAGAGTCGAACACCTTCAGAAGGGCCGTGGCGGTGTCCTCCTCTCCATCATGCAGCAGTCCAGCCCTTCGAAATCCGTTGGTGATCGTGGATGTTTTCACACTTTTCCACGCTATCAGATTCCACCGGTGGAGTTGAGCATAACTTGCTTTTCGCAAGTTTATGGCCGCTCATCATCCACGCCTCCTGCTGAAGGTGTAGCGCTACTTTGAAGTTTGTTTTTCGCGCTACTTGTACGGCACTATGTTGCCTGGCGGATGGACATGTGACCAACATACTACTCTTGAACCCCAATACTGTGTGTCTGATCACATGCCCTTCCGCCAGGCAACGTAGTGCCGTACAACAGCGGAACAAACAAAACAAATCGTCTTACGATATGACAAAAATCATTTACAATCCATAGAAAAGCCGCACCTGACTAAAAGCCGCAGGGTTCAAAGCTTGTGCAAAAATTAGCGGTTTATAGCGCGACAATTACGGTATTTCTTCTGTCAAAAGGAAGGACTTACTGTAACATACGACTGTTGTTATGACGTGTTTTTTCAGGACTTAAGAAATGGGCTTGGATTTAGTCTAAATATTTGATGTTACATTATATAACCACTTTGATGCAAACTAATTTGTCTATTCTTGTGTGATGTCATGAATAGAATTTCTGAGAAAAATAATCTCGAATGCATTGCCATTCTGCAAAAGGAAAAACAAATAATATGATGTATGTTTGAAATGTTACACCCATTTAAAGAGGAGATGTATTGAGGCTTCATTCGTCCACAGCTGGCCCTGAACAGAATGTAATGTCTGTGAAGGTTCTCAGTCATCCAGGTTATCGTAGTCAAAGGAGCTTGCAAAGAAAAGCGTCTGGACTTCTTTAAGTTGCTTGAAGATGTTTCACCTCTCATCCGAGAAGCTTCTTCAGTTCTAAGGTCAAATGATGGGGAGTCCCAGATTTAAACCTAGTGGGAGTATCCCACTCACATCCTGGGCCATCTGACCTCAGGAATTTGCATGATAAGGTGGGGCCAGGTTTCACAATGAGCGCACCCGAAACCCTGGCTGATTGGCACCCACACCCAGTTTCACACCTTGGCTCAGGCGATTAGGGGATCATCAGGGGGTCCTTTTGTCCCTCTGTGGGGGGGATACTCCCACTAGGTTTATAGGGCTTTGGAGCGTGATGTCACGGGGGTGGGCGTGGAAAGGATTTTGGCCCGATCCGCCATTTTGGGGGTCTAGCGCAAGTGAAAAGGGAGCGAAGGCACACACAACAGCCATGGTTCGTATTTGCTGTGTGGTCGGCTGCAATGTTCGATCACACGACCGGCAAGAGAATAAGGTTGAAAATGGTTTATCTTTTCATTCTTTCCCAACCTGGAAGCAACATGAGGCAGCTCGTGTATTGATGTTACCAAACGAAGGCGTCCAGCCTGGATAGCAGCTGTGAGAAGAGCTGACGTGCAGTTCTGGAAGACATCATGCCTCGTCCCTGTACCAAAGACGCCTCGTCCCAGTGGCCCCCAGGATTACAGGCCCGTGGCACTGACCTCCCACATCATGAAGACCCTGGAAAGGCTCATCCTGGACCAGCTGCGACCCATAGTAAGACCACATCTGGATCCCCTTCAGTTCGCTTATCAGCCTCGTCTCGGAACAGAGGACGCCATCATCTACCTGCTCAATCGTGTCTACACCCATCTGGACCAGCCGGCGAGCACTGTGAGGGTCATGTTTTTTGACTTTTCCAGTGCTTTCAACACCATCAGGCCGACCCTCCTGGGTGATAAGTTAGCAGCGATGCAGGTGGATGCTTCTCTGGTGTCCTGGATTGTTGATTACCTGACAGGAAGACCACAATATGTACGTCTCCCACAGTGTGTGTCTGACAAGGTGATTAGCAACACAGGGGCACCACAGGGGACTGTCCTCTCCCCCTTCCTCTTCACCCTCTACACCACAGACTTCAGCCACTGCACAGAGACCTGCCATCTTCAGAAGTTTTCTGATGACTCTGCGGTGGTTGGATGCATCAGCAGGGATGATGAGACAGAGTACCGGGCTGTGGTCGACTCCTTTGTCACGTGGTGTGAGCAGAATCATCTGCAGCTCAACGTGGCAAAGACCAAGGAACTGATCGTGGACTTCAGGAAGACCAGGAAACACTTGACCCCTGTTTCAATCCAGGGGGTCAGTGTTGACATTGTGGAGGACTATAAATACCTTGGAGTACACATTGACAATAAACTGGACTGGGCTAAAAACACCACAGCACTTTACAGGAAGGGCCAGAGTCGTCTCTATTTTTTGAGGCGACTGAGGTCCTTCAACATCTGCCAGAAAATGCTGAGGATTTTCTATGAGTCTGTGGTGGCCAGTGCGATCCTCTATGCTGTTGCATGCTGGGGGAGCAGGCTGAGGGTCGCAGATGCCAACAGACTTAATAAACTGATCCGTAAGGCCAGCAATGTTGTGGGGATGGAGCTGGACTCCCTCAAGGTGGTGTCGGAGAGGCGGATGCTGTCCAAGATAAAGACAATGTTGGATAACACCTCCCACCCACTCCATGACATGTTGGTCAGTCACAGGAGCTCGTTCAGTGAGAGACTGAGATTACCGAAAAGCACCACTGAACGACACAGGAAATCATTCCTGCCTGTGGCCATCTCCCTGTACAACGCATCCACTTAACACACTGTTTGCTGCTACAACTACACATGTTTCTTTTCCAAATATTTATTTATAAGTGACTTATGTATGTATGTATGTATATATATGTATATATTGTACTATTCTTAGTTAGCGTATTGTCTGTCTTGTCTTAATGTTGGTTTAAAATGGAGCACTGTAACAAAAAATAATTTCCCCCAGGGATCAATAAAGTATTCTGATTCTGATTCTGATTCTTCCATCTCCAAATATCTGTTGGTGCTCCAGACATTTTCATTCCGGTAAGTTCTAAATATGTTCATATCACTCTTTATAGCCTATTAGTATTATTTTCTATGCGCTCTGAGCTCATAGCAAATTAGAACAAACATCCTACTGAGTGATTTTGCAGAACTACCTTCTATCTATAGAGATGCTAATTATTTGGCATTATTGCAGCAAACCAGCCTATGAAATAGATGAAACACATCGTGACTGAGTTCCAGCGCTACACAAGGGACCTGCTTCAAACATACCACCATGCCAATCAGATTACTTCTTCCATGTGAGGGTGAAGAGGTGACCCTTCTGGATAAGATGGTGAAGGTTTGCTGCGTTTGGTGAACAGTGTGATAATAAAACCAGGGAAAATGAAACCTGCTCCTGTTAAATGTTCTTAAGTCTTGTGCTGTTAAAATTGCTGTATTTTTTCAAAAGATACAGTAAATAAAGTAATGTTAGTAGTGGGTGATATCATGTAAACACTCATGATTTTGTGTAAACATTTTGTCATTTGTAAACTATAAATGACATGGATTCTACATTGTAACTGATGTGATGTTCTATAAGGTGGTTTTAATAAAAAAAGAGGCAAAAATTAGTTTGTTTCTTTATTCAACTTTTGAACAGTGGTACTCAGTATATATTCAGTAAATGCAAATTATTTACACGGCAGTGTACTACAGGCATAAATGTAGACCCCTAGAAAAAATTATATAATGAAACTTGTATGTTTTGGATTCTTACTAAAACAATGTATGAAAGTAATGTGAAAGTGGCCACTTTCATGAGTAAATCATGTAAGCCTTATATGATTTACTCATGAAAGTGGCCACTTTCATGAGTAATCACATATAAGTTTTTACTATTTCTTTTCCGTATGGGAAAGCCTGGTGGTGTTCCGGTCACGGTGGCACTGATCCAGTTTTGGTACTGGGACACACGAGCGTAGACTCCTGTTCTACTAGGTAGGGTGCAGCCATCACCAAAACTCAGAACTCCACTCTGGATCTAGATACCTATATTATTTTTTGTCACAAGTGGTACCCCCGAGTATTCCTGTAAAAAATGTGTAAGTTCTTAAAACAGACTTAGATCAGTTGAACATCTCATGGAACTTAATTTCTACTAAATGCATAAAATGGTTCTGGAGCTGTTCGTGTTAACCGTCAATCAGACACACATAACTTGTACTGATTAGTTATAGTATCATCCAACACTCTCACCTTCACATGATTAAATCGTTTTTAGTCACTGACAGAGTATCACAAAACTTGAAATAAATCTAAGTGAAATGATGTATGAATAAATGAACTTGAACAAATAAAGGCCTCATTTTCACTCGTGCTCAGTGTGGACTCGACTCTACTCAGTTTTGGTCATTTTGTCGTACAGTTGATTGTGCATTGGGTCATTATAGCAATGGGGCCAAAAGTCCAGTGACATCATTTGTATACATCACGGCCAAAAAACAACCAAAACACAACAATGGAGTATGGGAAGCTCATCTTGCAACTGGAAGGTTGGCAGTTTGATCCTCTGCTCTGTTTGTCTCGGTCATTGTGCCCTTGGGCAAGAGACTTCACCTATCGCCTACTGGTGTTGGCCAGAGGGGCCGATGGCGCGATATGGTAGCCTCGCTTCTGCCAGTCAGCCTGCTGTGGCTACAACTGTAGCTGCTTCCACCAGTGTGTGAATGAATAGTGGAATTGTAAAGCGCTTTGAGGGTCTCGAAAAGCGCAATATAAATGCAATCCATTATTATTATTATTATTGTTATTATTACCACTACTTTGAGGCGATGGTATACCTGCTGCTCAGTCTATGGCATTTTGTCAGACTCAGGGACCATGGCACTGGTTTCTGTTTAGCTTTTTCTCTTTCTCTTTCAAAAACGGCGGTTTTCATTACTGTTAAGGAGTCCCTCTCATGACTCATCGACCTACACCACTGACTGGCCTATCAGTGACATGCAGTCTGTTGACATCACATTTACGTATCAATTTCCCCCGCTTGGAATACTGGCTGAGTAGGTACAAAAAAAGTACCTGGCACCAGGTACTACCACCTAATGAAAACCCTGAAAACTGAGCTGAGTCAAGTAACTGCTAATGGAAAAGGGCTATAATGTTAATAATCATAAACACTACAGAAAAACAGTGAGTGGTTGAAAGCTGATACTCAATGCAGTCAATTAGGCTTTACATTACAAATAAGCACAAAGTGGTAGTCACCTGACATGAATCCTTTTTCAATCCAGCACAGATCAGGTTATCTGTTATTGCAACCAAGTTTTGTAAGTCACAATTGCACTCATTGTTTCCCACTATTGGTACATTCACCTCCTGCAGAGTCTCTGGGGTGGAACCACCACCTAATTGAGAAATTTTAAAAGAAAGAGCATTTTTACATGTATCACTAATATAAAAGAAAAATATATATTTTATAAATTACTTGATAGGTCACCAAAGCCAGTGACCCAGCTGCTGGTGCCATTGTAGAAAGTGCTGCCTGCTGAGGCTAAGCAGACTGGCTGAATGTAGTCTGTGAAATTCACAGGAGTCGACACCTGCAGGAGGCACATGTCATTCTCATATGTTAAAGCATTGTAGTCGGGATGGCAGATGATGTTTTCAAGTGTCACAGTAACTGCATTTGGAGTAATGAAGTGAGCAGCTGTCAGCACCCACTGGTCGGTGATTAGGGACCCTCCACAGGAAAAAAAAGCCAGCATTGGCTAAAGATGCCTGCCAGGGCCAACTTCCAGGGACTTCATCTTCACCTCCTACGATCCTGCCATTTTTATTAGCTCTGCCACATGCTGACAGAAGAAGACACAAAAGTTCAATAGTGAATACGATGATCAGCCTGGAACTGTAAATTACTAATACCATTTACACTGTAAATTTCAAAAGATTATGAAGGGAAGCAGCAACTACTCAAAAAAAGCTTTTCATTGTTTTAGTTGCCATCTTGGGACATATGTAGCTCAGACAACAACAGGTGTGGGTTTAAATAAAAATAAAATAAAAGACCCAGCCAAAATTGTTTTCTTGCTGAAACAAATGAGTTACAGTAATGTTTGTTAACTGTATTTACAGCACATCTGAAATGGGGAATCGTGCAAAATTGTTCTTGGATGCTTACCAGGATGCTGTGAATGAACATCTGAAAATTGGAACACAAAGACCGATATATCAAACCAGTGGTATTGCACGTCATTACTACTGAAATTCTATTTAAACCCAACTAATGTGAAATTACTTCACTTTAAAAAAAAAAATTATGTAAGTAATTAGTACTTACTTAATTAGTATCATTAACTACTATTACTTACAAATTTAAAAGAGAAATTAGATAATGAAATAGAGGTGACAAGAGCAGAACTTAAAAATGTCAAAAAATTATCTATCCTATCTTACAGAAATGTACAGGCAGGATACATTTCATAGTATCCAGAAATATATTTTTTAGAGTATAAAACTCTTTAACATCTGTAGTTAAACTTTTCACATGAAATGTGAAAAGTTTAACTACAGATTTTAAAAGTTTAACTACATTTTTCTTATGACATAGTTCACATTTCATGTGAACTATGTCATAAGAAAAATGTTTAACAATGCAAATACAACTTAAACTTTTCTCTCACCTTTGCCAAAAAGATTGATCATCACAGAGAAAAAGCACAGGAACCGTTGGAGGGCCATTGTTGATTATGCTGGCTATAGTTTGTTGGTTTCACCCACAGCCTGATGCACCCAGATCTGACCTCCCCCCCAATGACCACTGAAATAACAATAGTAACAAAAGATAAAGCAACAAGTCAAATAAGTCGGTCTGTGTGCCGATGTTTGATAAAAGCTCAAATGATTCACACATTCTTGGAAATACACACTGGGATTCATAGAAATTTTATGTAAGAGAAGAAACTATTCTAAAGGCTGTGGTTGGAGGTTGTTTTCTCCAGCCTGGAGGTGGATGTTGGTGTTACTATAAAATCTATCAACCTAACATGCATAATTTATGGCTTTAAAACATTAACTAGTATGCAAAATAAGTAAGCAAGTACGTTTTGATATTTTCATTTGTTTTTGGGGTTTTTTAGATTAAGGCAAAATAATTTCATTAAGGCTTGGCATGCTTGTAATACTGACAAACTCAATTGGTGCCACAAGTGAAAACAGCATACTGCACATACATACAGTCCCGATCAAACGTTTAAGATCGCGTGAAAAATGGCAAAAAAATCATATTTGCATGATTGTATCTAAATAAGATTCCAAGCAGAGCTTCAAAATGCAACAACAAGAAATGAGAGTGAGACAAAAAAAATTTAAGCATGCAATTTCTTGAAAACAACCCTTAAACAGAAACAGGCTATGAATCCACATTTCTGCACAGATTTGGCGTTTTAAAGGCATGTGATCTTAAACTTTTGATGAGCTGTAAAACAGCCTGTCTCAGTTCACGCATTCTTTTCAATAAATTGCATGCTCAAAAAAATGTTTTGTCTCATTCCCATTTCTTCTTGTTGCATGTTGAAGCTCTACTTGGAACCTTATTAAGATCCAATTATGCAAAATATGATTTTTAGCTATTTTTTAAGTGGTCTTAAACTTTTGATCGGGACTGTACAACATATGTTGTAAACTTCTTTCAAAACCTGTATTGATGAAAGACCAAATTATGGTGAAAAATCCACCATATACACGTTTTTACTTTTGGCTCTAACAGCGGGCCTTGGATCACAGCTGGACTGGCCATCGGATATACAGGGCATTTGCCAGGTGGGCCAATTGTGATTTTTCTTTTTCATGGGCCGATGTTTTTTGTTCTTTTTATAACGGTATAACAATGAAAGGTGGTTGAGGAGCCAATTGGTCATGATTGACTCTGCGCTGGACCAATTACAGCTGAGGATCGAATGCACCCTTTTTTCCAACTTCACAAAATTCTTTCAGTTTTTTTTTTTCAAATTGTAGATGGCATTTTTATATTTAGGTTAGTAAAAGGCCTTTTCACATCTAGTTTTACTTTTTAATTTAGTTTCATTTAACTAATAATAATGTTGGTTGGTAATGCTGATCATCCAACCAGAATATTTTAAATTAAAACTGAAATTTACCAAAATAACTGGTTTGTTCTTGTCATTCACACTAGTTCTGCCCTGCCAGTCTATGCATACTGCTAATGATATAAACATTAGTTTCAACATTATAACAAGTGTTCAAATAATATTGTAGATATGCCACACATTTTTCATAAATACAACACTGGTTTACTGTTATTCACTAGTTATTAAAAATTATTAACTGCAAACAAAGTCTCAATGGAAATGTAACTTTGAAGTTATCCATTATTAACATAACTTAGGGTTAAATATGTTACTGACTTTAGCACTATTTTAACTGTACTGAGTTTCCACTTGTGGATATGCATTAACGTTTCAAAGAAAAGGCAAAAACCTAAAGAATCCCAAGTAACTAATCTCATTTTAATGTATCACTGGTTTGATATTTAAATGATAATAGAAAACAAAACTAAAAGAAACATAGTTGGTTGCAAGGAATATGGTGACGATCAAAACTAACCGTGCCTTGATCTAGGTCAGGAGTCGGCAACCTGCGGCTCCGGAGCCGCATGTGGCTCTTTTGTCCTTATACTGCGGCTCCGGGTGGTTTGGGAAAATAAATTAGAAGTATTTAGCTGAAGTGTATTTTATTTGTGTTTAGTTCTTTTTTTTAACTTGTAGTTCTAAATTGGAAGATTATTGTGATATTGAAATATAAAAATAAAATTGTATTTCGCTCAAAATAAGCGTCACACTTGCGGAAGCCAGTATACCTGCCGAAACGCCATGCATTTATCGAGACTTTCAACCCCAGGTAGGCCAATTATGGATCTTCAGATCCACATTACGTCAGCAGCCACCACCGTGAACCATGTTAAAAACAAACACCACTCACGCCTCATAGACGACAGCTTACAGTCCTGCGTAAAGATGAAAGTGACTTCGTTGCAGACGCTGTGCGCAGAGGTTCAGGAGCAGAAGTTCCATTGAAAACATACCACTGCAGACCCGGTGCTTTTCAGCATCTCTTTATTGACCACTTTTCACACACGGTTGTTGTACGCATACAGTCGGCTGTAGCTTTTCAGCTCACTGCCCGACACACACCAACACAACAGCAGAGAGAGCACAGACTTTAAGGTGGCGAGGCATGATTGCGGGTGCCGCTCAGGTGCGTCCGACTCCCATGCAGCGGCGCTGCAGCCCCCCCGCCACACACATTAACCAGGTAAAATACATATTTAGGCAGAATTTTGCAAATATCTATTTTTCATCTTTTAGCAGCATAGTGCTTTTTTTCCAATTATTTTTTAAAAGTCAGGTCAAGGCTCCAAAAGCCCAAAGGCGATATAAGGGTGGCGGCTCACAACAGTTTTTGTTTGCTACATGGATCATTTTAGTTCAGCTGGGTGTCTTTCCTTTTGTTATATTTCTTTAAGAGTTCAAAATGTGTTAATTACATAAATAAAATGTAATTTTCTCATTAGCACTTCATGGATTTAATAAGCAACACACTTTAGTTATTCACACAAAGCATAAAGGTAAAAAAACAATATATGCAGTGTTATCTTCATTTTAGACGTATTTGCGGCTCCCAGTGTTTTCTTTTGCGTGGAAACCAGGTCCAAATGGCTCTTTGGGTCTTAAGGGTTGCAGACCCCTGATCTAGGTGATATTTTCTTTTGTGACCCACTCCTGTTGATATTGCATTTTCATTTTATTTAGAACCATTTTGATCACCTTTCCCATCTTGCAGCAACTTACTAGTATGATGCCAGTTGGGCTGATAAGTGATAAAGTCTGCTTTTGTTTTTGTGATTATTGTTTTACTCTGCCCATTCTTTGTTTAAGCTAGGTAATAAGAAAAATGTGCAGTAATTCAAATAAATGTCAGTCTTCCTCACCTTTGCATAAGAGAATGATGATCACAGAGAAACAGAACATCCGTGGAAGAACCAATGTTAACTACACCTAACTTTGACTTCATCTACTACATATACCTGCTCAGCTCCACCCACAGGATCATGTGACCTAAGATGGCCTTCACCAAGACAATTAAAATGAAATCTACAGCTGTTTTTGCTTTGTTGTTTATAGACACCTCAATCACCACACATATATGATCACCACACACACAGACATTCACATTTGTTCAGTATCAGCTGTGACGCCATTTAAAACGCCGTTTTCTTGAAATTATGCAGGGCACTCCTCATGGTTCCCTCATCCAATTACTTTTAACTCCTTTCACCCAATCAAGGAAGAAAGAAGTGCAGACCACACTAATTCATCACAGATTCGCCTTGCTACCTTTTCGGTACCAATGCTTGTCCCAGTATTCACTTGTATTATAATCCTACTATGCATTTTGATGTGTTTAACACATGATCAAGCAAACAAACGACAGAATACTTTACGTCTTACATCTTAGCAATAATATTCTGCCATCATGCACTACCGTTTCGTGCTAGTTCTGTTTACTTTTCTCTTCTTTTGTCTCCACTTTTTCCACCCATATTTGGAGGCCCTGCAGCTTCGTGACAGAGAACCGACATCCCAAGTAAGCTGAGGATGAAAAGACGGGGGTGTTGTTGCTGGAAAAGGAGACGTTATGTAATCATTGGAAATCCCTAATAAGATTGAGGAACTAATGACCCAGTCACAGAGGGAGTACGGGCAGTGTAGCATTACGATGCTAACAGAGTCCTGGCTAACACCGGACATGAATGTGGCGCTGCCTGGTTTCCAGCTGCTGCCGGTTCACAGGACGAGAGACAGCAGTGAGAGGAAAGGAGGGGGACTGGCAGTGTTTGTTAAATGACAGATGGTGTAACCATGGGTACATCGCTATGAAAGAATAGCTCTGCAACAGATACATTGAGCTGTTAGCTGTTAGCATGCGGGGAGGCAGTCTGTGACTCTCTGTAGTCAGCAGACTGCAAACCCAATCTCTGAGAGCCCTTTTTATAATATCAGGGGACTATAATGACACATCGCTCGACTCCACACTGTTGACCTTCCAACCATACATACATTGGGTAGACAGGTCAGCTTTAAAGAAAAACAGTAAAATGTACAACAGAATAGGGGAGTCGAGGAGAAAAATGATAACTCTACTCAGACTGAACTCCTGATAGGGGATCAGTGTGAGCATCCAGTCATGCGGCATGACTGCGCTGGTCCAGTCGACCTGCCGTCTGTATTGGGTAGGGGGCAAGCAGCAGAGGCCTTTGGAATGGGGGACGGGGGTGAGTGCGTAACTCTGGTAAATGGTAAATGGCCTGTATTTGTATAGCGCTTTACTAGTCCCTAAGGACCCCAAAGCGCTTTACACAACCAGTCATCCACCCATTCACACACTGGTGATGGCAAGCTACATTGTAGCCACAGCCACCCTGGGGCACACTGACAGACGCGAGGCACCACCGGACCCTCTGACCACCACCAGTAGGCAACGGGTGAAGTGTCTTGCCCAAGGACACAACGACCGAGACTGTCCAAGCCAGGGCTCGAACCAGCAACCTTCCGATTACAAGGCGAACTCCCAACTCTTGAGCCACGATCGCCCGAACTCTGTACGTGCATGCATGTGTGTATGTGTCCTGTGTTCAGCTTGACAGAGTGACCTTCCAACCAGTAAAGTGAAAGTCAACAGTCCGCAGCCGATGCAGGTGACCTTGGGAGGATATGGGCATAGAGAGTCATAACACAGTCTCATGATCAAGAATCGGGCTCTCCTGAACCCAGGCTTCTCGTTGAGAAAGGGGTGCCAATTGTGTTGAGGGACCAGTTAATCAAATCAATATTCTTTAGGTTTTAGAGAACAAGACCGAGAGACTCCCTGAGGATTCAAGTTAGACGAGACTAGACAAGAGAAGCCAAGCAGGAAAGACAAGTTCAGAGCCAAAGCAAGAGGATCCGCTGGCACAAGTTGGATATGACAGTGCGCTTTTATTCACGAATGACTCAGCTCTGGGTGTTACTATGGATTTAATTTTTGATATTTTAAAAATCTATTCTTGTTAAACCCATATTGTATAACTAATTTGTTAAACTGAATAAAGTCTGTTCTTTCAAATATATGCTCCAAATATGTTATTTCTTTACAACTCCAAATAGGAAGTTAATTACATTATTGTTCTGTAGTATGTCAGGGTTGTTCCAAATGGGTGTACGTTTGCATGGGATAATTGAAACTTGGTCATGGAAACTCCCAACATGCTGTCAGAGAGGAGCTGATGTTGATGCTTTTAAAACATACATGTTGTTTTGATGTTGGATCTGATGAATAGCACATCTTTTATAGGGGAGAGATGATGAGCTGATGGAGCTCAGGCATGTGTCAGCCTCCCCACCACACCCTGAACCCACTGTTCCACCCCTCCCCTGCAGCTGAGCCACAAATCATACCCCGCCACAGTATGTTTTAACCACCCTGAGATAAATCGTAGCCTGTTGGCCAAGAAGTAGTGTTGAAAGTTAGGCAGATCAAATCCTCCTTTATCCTTGGCCGTTTGTCACATTGTTAAACTAAAATACGCAGGTTTATCTTTCCAAAGGAATTGGAACTGGAACTGACGATTCCAGAGAACTAAACCAGTGTGGCGATGGTTTACTTGGGATCACTGAGAATAAATAATTTATTCTTGGCAAGACCATCATTTTTATTGTAGCGACCCAAGTGATATGGGTAGAGATTTCCATCTAGCCAGATCATCTTCTACTTTCTTTAAGTATAGATAATTTAATGATTGCAAATCTACCCTCTGTGTCTACAGCTGTATTGAGTACTGTGAAATTAATATTTTTGCATATTAAGATTTCTAATACTCTTTGCCTAAAGTTATAGCAGGCTGAGAACACATTAGGAAACTCAGGTGTTTTAAGTTCATCTGTAGCTTTGGCAGGTCTACGAGTCTCTTGTAATAAAACAACATATGCCTATAGTTTTTTTAAGCTTGTTAAATATCTTTAATTTCTTCTTTCTGGAGCCGGCTCCATGCATATTCACATGAGACAATCCTTAATGTGCCCCTAATTGTTTGTGTTTAACTAATGTTGGATGCTACATGTGACGTGTGTGCATGCTAACTTATATGAACTAGCATGTACATGCTTGTGTGTGTGTGTGTGTGTGTGTCCTATATGTCAGCGTGTGCTGTGAGGCTGTAGTGGATGTGCTGACGCTGAGTGCATGTGTGATCATGCCATGCAAATGTGTAAAGATCCAGGGTGTTGTGTGTCACTGCGTGGGAGAATAGGTGATCAGTGCAGTGAAAAAAGGGAGAGGGAAGAGACCTGTGAAAAAGGGCAAGTGGGAGAGATGAAACATAAAAAAAGAAATTGTGATTAATGTAACACTGCTGAGCCCTTCTGAATTTAGATGTGTCAGATCATGCGTCATTCCAGGATTTCTTTATGGAACTGGTCGTTCACGCTGAAGTCCGTTCATTTCAGCTCCCTGCAGCGACTCTTCACTTGCTCCTTTTGGTTGAAAAGATTAAATTTGGCCACAACAGGACGTGGTCTCCCAGCACCCGGCCTCTTAGCTCCGATACGATGGACTCTGTTGAAGCAGATGTTCTTAACTGTTTTTTAACTGTTGATTTAGTGTCCTCTCCAGGAGACTCTGGGATATCTGAAAAAAACAAGGTTATCTTTCATGCCACAGGCCTGAAGATCAATGACAGTCTCCTTCATTAATTTTTTTTTATTTCCTTCACCAAGATGGGTCACATTCTCAGTTAGAGACTTGACCAAGTCCCATATTGAGCTGTTTTCAGCAGCGAGTGTTTCCACCTGCTGTTGGCTTAATTCCAAGTATTCTCTCAGGGATTTTTTAAAAAATTATTTGGTATAACTGAAACTTAGAAAACATTTGTTTATTTTAGAGCCACCATTCACTTCGCAGCCTTATGCACTATTAATATACACGGGAAATACTTATAATACTACTATAATGCTTATAGTATAATACTTACATTAATACATATATTTTGATAGAAGAGCTTATATGTGTGCTATGTTTTAGTCACAAACAGAGCTTAAAAGATCACATTTTATCTTACTTTTATTTTTCTTGTCATATAAAATTTTCTAGATATTTGCTGTTAGTTATTTTCTTTTATCTTTTATTTAACAATGCAGACAAGTCACTTTATACTTGATAATAATAAGCTTGATGACACTGTCACTTGAAACCTTAAAACATGGATGATGACAGCAAGAGAGAGAGAGAGAGGGAGCAAAAAAAATATAGTGGCCATCCAATCAATAAAATAAAAAATAAAATAAAATAAAGCCAATGTAGCTTCTGTTTGCCTGCATTCCCTTTTGGTGATTTCACATTATAAAGTAGTCTCTTACACTGTTATTAAATATGGATCTCCAGCCTGCATCCATGCACTTCATGGATGATTTTTGTGGTTTCCAGTAGCTTATGATATGAATAGTAGCATTTAACAGGGTACATATTACTCTAAGCATGGCTTGAATAGGCTGGTTTCTACTACAAATCTATTCTTTTTCATATAAAAGCAGCGCTCTTACTGGGCAAGTTTGCTTTGTGTATGGAGTGGAAAGGTGATTTTCCAGTGTCTGTATTGTCTGTATTCTACTTTAATTGCTTGAAGATTTGCGGCACTGCCTCTTTGTGTTTAGTTAATAAAACAATGTTGTGCATGTTTCTTCTCTTATGTGCTTGTATCCTTTCGGCGGGGACTGGTCTGCAGTGCCATACAGGGAAGGCGAACACACCTGCACGGCATCCGTGGACTTAAAATCTGTACTGGGTCCTATCATGTTGTTGTTGTTGATATTTGGTCAGCTGGCGGCTGAAATGCTGCAGCCGTGTGTGTGTTTCTGAACAGCAACCGTGCATAAAGTATGCTGGAAAGCAGTAAAATGTGATTTGGTCTGCCATGGATATATTACAGTGATGCCGAAACCCAGGAGGGGGGCGCGGCAGACCCAGGACCAGACCAGCAAAGGGAGGAGCTGGCAAAAAAGGTGGCCGAATTGGTGGCCACACACAAGGAGCAGGTGGCGGTGTATCGCTGCTGGGGGGAAGAGCCATAGGACTGATCCAAGCGCCACCTGCAGTTTATGGCAAGTCTGGCAGTTTGGGTTGGTTCCTTGCTGACACCGCCGCCACTACCACCGGCGTTCCCCAACAGTTCTGGCGGTGGAGGGCCACCCATGCCTGCCCGCAGTGTGCGATCAGCAAAGACGCAGCCTGCAGCTATATATGTCCCCACTCCACGGGTGGGAGAGGCTAGTGGCCAGCAGGTGCCTGCGCTGATCCCAGCGCCGTGGAGTAACTACCGTGCATGCGACCTGCACCAGCAAGGAGCAGTGGAGAAGCCGGAGGTTCAGGAATGGAGGTTCCCATGCCAGGGGAGCCTGCACGTAAGCCCGAGGTCGGCCGGCGGGTCAGACCAGCCTCACCTCCACCAGAGGCTGTAGCGCCTCGTGGTCTCGCGTGCTGCATGCGCACCCGGCTGCCTGTGAGCCTCGGCTTGCCGACACCGCGCTGTGACTGCTTGCTACACGGTCGACCACCGGATCAGCTTCACCGTCGCTACTAGAGAAGTAGTTGGCCATCCGAGCTGTTATCGCCTGGTTGCTGGACCAAAGAATCGCCCCTGGCTCACACTGTTTTGTCAGCCACTGTAAGAGAAGGTTTTCATGGATACAACATGTTTTAACTTTTTACACAAATGTTGTCTTCAATTTGTCTTTATAGATTTATAGATTCATTTCAGTCATTTACAATAACTTGCCTTCAGGAACTCGGGGCGGACCTCATCCACACCAGGGGCTCTGCCACCAAGGAGTTCTTTAACTGCCTCAGTGACCTCACCCCTGGAAATTGGCGGGTCATCCCCCTCATCCCCACACTCTGCTTCCTGCTCAGAAGACGTGCCAGTGGGATTAAGGAGGTCCTTAAAGTATTCCTTCCACGCCCAACAATTTTCTCAGTCGAAGTCAGCAGTGCTCTGCCAGCACTATACACAGTGCAGGTAGAGCACCGCTTACCCCACCTGAGACGCCTGATGGTTTGCCAGAATCTCTTCGAGGCAGTCCGAAAGTCTTTTTCCATGGCCTCTCCAAACTCTTGCGCCTAAGCGCAGATGACAGTCAGGACCCATTCCCTGACCCTAAGGCGCAGGGAACAAACCCTCTTATCCACCTTGATCATTAATATGCAAATTCTCATGACCATTGATCAAAACCCACTGATCAATGGCCATGAGTACCATTGACAGAGATTTGGGCAATGGCTGCAACCACAGCATTGTAAGATGGTGAAAGATGTACCCTAAGGCCCCTTCCTCGATTCAGAGATGGTCTTTCCCTAATCACGTAAATGGCCTCCTTGATTCCACGCTCAAACCAGCGTTCCTCCGTGTCCAGGATGTGTTCATCCTCATCCTTGTAAGAGTGTCCACTTGCCTGTAGGTGTAAATAGGCTGCAGAGTCCTGGCCTGACGAGGTAGCTCTTCTGTGTAGTGCCATACGCTTTACCAGAGGTTGTGTGGTTTCCCCGATGTATAAATCCTGGCAATCCTCCTGGCACTTAACAGCGTACACTATGTTACTCTGTTTGTTTCAGGGGACCCGATCCTTGGGGTGGAGCAAGTTTTGGAGTGTTTTGGGGTTTAAAAGCCACGGAGACACGATGCTTAGAAAAAATGCATCTCAACTGTTCTCATACTCCTGGCACGTACAGGATCACTACAGGTTTTCGCTTAGGCAGTGGTTGTCCTTCTCTCCTGGATCGGCTGGAGCTTTCTTTAGGCACCTTCCGAGCTTTGACAAATGTCCAGCTGGGATAACCACATTTACTCAGGGCCTTTTTGATGTGATGTTCTTCTGCTTCCCTGACTGTGGGGATGGTGTTCGCTCTGTGTTGTAGCCTCCTGATGACACCCAGTTTATGCTCCAGTGGTTGATGAGAGTCAAACCTTAAATACTAATCCATATGCGTAGGCCACTTTTCATATCCTCCCTGGTGAATTTGATGTGTTGGTCCACCGATTTAATGTGATCTGTGAATTGTGGTAGGTCATGAGATTTGATTTTTTTTGATTTTAGAATAGAATAGAATAGAATAGCTTTTTATTGTCAATGTTACAAGAACAATAAAACACAGTTTGGCATCTCTCAGTTGTGTGTAATACACAATAACATAAGTATTTACACAATAACACAGGCTTTAACATTTACACAAGAAAGATATGTACAAGTTATACATACACATGCATACGTACAGATACACCCATACATACTATACAATTGTACTTAGTAGTCAGTATAAGCTTTTAATGATATGTTTGCATATGATAGAATACTACATGATGACCTTTTTATGACTTAGACTGTTGTCCACTACAAGACTTGTTTTATACATTCTTTCTCACAGCGATAATAGCTGAACAAGCTGTTATTATTTCACTCCTGCCAGGAAGAGGAGAGCTGGATACTTTTATCTGCACTCCCTAACAAGAAGAGGGGCCACGTCCTTCAGAATCACACACACACACACATACACCTACATACGCACATACATACGCACTAATATTCCTCTTTCTATGAATAGACGTATTCACTGTTGTATTATTTTTGTATAGAAATAAAGACAAGTGCACGAACAGAGCGCACATCACAGGGCTCCCACTCTGGTGTGAGCGTTCTGTGATCGCCCTTGCAAGTAAAAGCTGCAGCGTCTGTGTGTTTCTACCTTTAGATTCTTAGCTGAAGAAGTGTCTTTAGAATAAATCTCTTGACACATACATACACACAGACACATCTACACAGATATGGGAATTTGCATATTACTGATCAAGGAACTGACCTCCCAGCTGTTTTTTCCTTCATGTGTTTCAGTTCACTATCACCTACAGACCTTGTTCCCACAATACCAAACCCGACGCTCTCTCTCATCAATTCACCGCCTCCAAGGATTCTGCTTGTGACTCTCCCATCATCAACCATCCTCTGGTTTTCTTCAGCCCCTACCTACACCAAGCCGCCCCTGGTCTCATATTGCTGTCGACTTCATCACTGGTTTGCCACCTTTGTCAGGTAACTCTGTCATTCTGACCATCATTGATCATTTTTCTAAAGCTGCTACCTTTGTTGCCCTCCCTAAGCTTCCTACGGCCCTAGAAACTGCCCGGCTCCGGACAAACCATGTCTTCCGTCTCCATGGAATCCCCGTTGACATAGTTTCAGACAGGGGCCCACAATTCACGTCATATGTCTGGAAGGTGTTTTGTTCCTCCCTGGGAGCTCAGGTCAGTCTTTCCTCTGGCTTTCATCCACAGACTAACAGCCAAACTGAGCGGGCCAATCAGGAGCTTGATGCGGCCCTCCAATGTGTGGCATCCACCCACCAGACCACCTGGAGCAAGCAACTTCCATGGATTGAGTACCCTCACAATGGCCTCACCTCCTCAGCCACCGGAGTGTCCCCTTTCGAGGCGTCCCTGGGCTTCCAACCACTTCTGTTCGCTGCCATTGAAGGTGATCATTTTGTGCCTTCTGTACAGCAGGTGTCAGCGCTCTCGGAGAGAGCCACACGAGATGCCCTTCTCCGCATAGTGGAGCGGAACAAATGCCTGGTGGACTGCCATAGGACCCTGCCACCGACTTACGCACCCGGACAAAAGGTTTGGCTGTCAACCAGATTCATTCCGCTCAGATCTGAATCCAAGAAACTGTCTCCTACCTTTATTTGCCCATTCAAGATTGACTCTCTGGTTCACCCGGTAACAGTCTGCCTTAAGCTGCCCCAGAATATGCGGATTCACAATGTTTTCCACGTGTCGCAAGTGAAACCCTGTCTCTCCAGTCCTTTGTGCCCTCCTTCCAGACCCAGGTGTCAGGGGCCTGGGGCATGGTTTGTAATACCTGGTGGATTGGGAGGGCTGCGGGATGGAGGAGCATTCATGGATCCCATGGACGACACTTCTGGACAAGAACATGGTGCAGGCATTCCATGAGGCACACCCTGAGAAGACTGGAGGTCGCCAGGAGGCTCCCGTTGGGGGAGGGAGTACTGTCACGGTCTGGATGATCAGCAGGACGCCAATCACCAGCTTCTGCTTTTCTCTCTTTGTTCTCTCTTTCTCTCTCTCGTTGGTTAGAACTCATTGCGGGTTGACGCCCTCGGCCCATGCCCCTCGTAGGAAGAAACATCTGAGCCTCATTAGTGTGTCCAGTATTCAATCCAGGGAGCGACTACTGTTCTTATCGGGATCGTTGCATGACTCGCATTAGTGAAGTCAAGCTTCAGCAAGTGTTCTCTCATGTCTTAGTGCTTTGTATTAACAAGGGTTTCTTTTTGTACATACTCCCTGGATTGTTTCCTCTGTGTTTCCCGTGACAAGTGTCGGAGAGAGAGACTGATTTCGTGTGTGGATTGTTTGGAGAGGCACAATTGCTTTTTCTCCCGGATTTCCCTGGAGTCCTGTCCCCTCACCTTTTGTATATAGCCCAGGCCTGCACCTAAAGCTTCCGGTTGCGCCGTTAGATGGCTGCACCGACGAGAGCTCCCAGTCATCTCAGCAAAAATGTTATTATTTATTTTGTACTGCTTTCAATTTCTGTGCGCACAGCGCGATCATACACTCGGTATGACAGACAAACTGTCAAGGCGCGGCTGTGTGGCAGGCAGGAGGAGGACCCAAACGCAAAACTCACAGACACGGGGATGAACTCAAAATCACAGCTTTAATGCTGGAATGGCAGAACATAGGAAATACAAAACTAAACTGGGAAAAGTAAACTAACATACGCAGAGAGACACAGGGAGATCCACACAACATGAGGGACGACGTCACACTGAACAGAGGGAGACGCAGACAGAAATACACAGAGGGTTAACGAGGGGAGTGGGAACACACGGGGAACACAGGTGACACTGATAATCATAACGAGACAGGGCGGGGTGAACTGAACATGACATGTACGGGCGTGAGAGTCACAAGGTAAACAGGAAGTGCACAGAGGTTCAGACAGGAGGAGAGAGAGCACGGGGAAAACACAGACATAACGGGCTGGGGAAACATGAAACAACCACAAAGGGAGACGAGGGCTCATAAATACATAGAGGGCACACAGGGGGGAGAGAGAGCGCGGGGAGAACTTAGACATAAGGGGCAGGGGAAACATGGAATAAAACATAAGGAGAGACGAGGGCTCACAGATACACAGAGGGGCACACAGGGGGTAAAAGCCATGAAGGGAAAACACTTAGGGAACAACACAACAGGGCAACTCAGAAAACATGGTCTAAATAAGGAACGAATATACAAAAATACATGGAAACTAAGAATACTGGGCCAACACGGCCCAGGACCATGACAGTACCCCCCCCTCAAGGGCTGGCTCCAGACAGCCCAAACACAGAAAAACAAAACCAAACAGAAAACAACCCAGGGCGGGCGGCGGGGGCCCAGCACGGAGGGCTCGGAACAGAAAACAAAGAGCATAGCAAACACCGGAGCCCAAGAAAATAACCCAAACACAGAGCAGTTCAGGGGGCCGACCATGCGGAAGGCAACGGCGGAGACGTGGAAACAGTTCAGGAGGCCGACCGTGCGCGAGGCAACGGCGGCGACGAGGAAACAGTTCAGGAGGCCGGCCGTGCGCGAGGCAACGGCGGCGACGTGGTAACAGTTCAGGAGGCCGGCCGTGCGCGAGGCAACGGCGGCGACGTGGTAACAGTTCAGGAGGCCGGCCGTGCGCGAGGCAACGGCGGCGACGTGGAAACAGTTCAGGAGGCCGACCGCGCGGGAGGCGGCGGCGACGATGACAGCGCTGGTCCGGGGGCCGACCGTGCGGAAGGCGACGGCGGCCACCCAGGCGAAGAGGGTCCGGGGGCCGGCCGTGCGGAAGGCGACGGCGGCCACTCAGGCGATGACGGTGCAGTTCAGGGGGCCGGCCGCGCGGAAGGCAGCGGCGGCGGCTCTCCAGTGTCAGGCGTACTGGCCGAGGCCCGGTGGGCACAGGACCAGTCGAGACGGGACCAGGCGAAGCACAGGCTGAGGCTGCAGCAGACGAAGGCTCTGAGGAGGCTGCAGCAGACGAAGGCTCTGAGGCCGGACCAGGCGGAGCTGCAGAGGCCGAGGCCGGACCAGGCGTAGCAGAAGCACAGGCAGAGGCTGGCCCAGGCGATGACGAAGCGGTCGCAGATGGCGGCTGGACAGGCTCCTCGGGCCCTCCAGCTGATGCGGCGTGAGGCTGGACAGGTCCCTCGGACCCTCCAGCGGAGACAGGAGGCTGAACGGGCCCCTCGGACCCTCCAGCGGAGACAGGAGGCTGAACGGGCCCCTCGGACCCTCCAGCGGAGACAGGAGGCTGAACGGGCCCCTCGGACCCTCCAGCGGAGACGAGGAGGTGCTGGCCGGGCTCACTGGAACCCCCAGCGGACGAGGTAGATGGCGGCGTGGGAGCCACGGAGTCCTGGATGAGCTCATCCGAGCTTCCAGCAGGAGCTGATGTAGAGCCAGAGAGGTTTGGGACCCCTGGCTGAATGTTAAGCCGAACAGAAGACCGTATTGCTATCGGGGACTGGGCCAATGGTTCAGGTGCGAGCTGAGCTACTGGAGAGGCGGATGAGAGTGGGAGCTGAGCTACTGATGGTGGTGAAGTGGATAACTGCACGGAGGACTGAACTGAGGGCGTCTGCACTGGCACAGGGGACTGAACTGATGTCTGTTGTAACGGTGGTGGTGAGAGTGGAGTAGGTGGTGACGGTTGTGGTGCTGGTGGTTGAGTGGGTGACTGTGCTAAAGGAGGCTGCACTGGGGACACTGGAGACTGCACTGGGGACACTGGAGACTGCACTGGGGACACTGGAGACTGCACTGGGGACACTGGAGACTGCACTGGGGACACTGGAGACTGCAGTGATGGTTGTAAAGTTGGAAACCGAGCTGACGATAAGGCCGATGATTCCTCTACCAACTGAGCTATTGACTGGGCTAAGGATTGAAATAAGGTTTGTAGTAAGTCAGGCTGTGGATGTGACTGTGCTATGGGAAGCGAGGCTGAATGTGGTGGAGGTGGCGACTGAGCTTCGGGCCGGGCGGCTAACAGAGATTCATGGCGAGTCACTCCTGGCAACTCTGTAGGCCTTAAGCTGTCCATGTTAGGAGTAGCAGTCTCTAAAACAGTCACAGCACAGGAAGATCCAGGTTTAGCAGAGTCAGTAATACCGAGCACAAAGGGATCCGTTGCGGACACAGGAGCATTCACACAAACGGTTTCTAAATATATAGGTTGGAGAGCAGCATAGTCCAGGAGTGTAGAAACACCATTCACAGTCTTATACTCAGCAGGTACAGGGACCTCAGAACTGCTAACTTCACGGTGTTGTTCATGAGTATGCAGCTCAACAATAGTCTTTTGCTTCTCTAAGGTGAGATTATCAGTCTGTGTGTTAATTGCTGCTGACCTGGGAGGAGTACAGGAAAAATAGTCACACTGAAACATGGGCGTGAGGGTAGGCAATGCAGGTTCAGGATTAACCGACCCAGAATTACCAGACACGGAGTTAATGGCCTCTGGGATGACGCGCATGGAGCTTACAGTGCCAGGATTCTTTAATTCAGCATGAACAGCAGTCTCTGGGGGGGTAATGAACTCAGTCTCGTGCTTAAAAGGTGACGTCGTACTGTCAAGGCGCGGCTGTGTGGCAGGCAGGAGGAGGACCCAAACGCAAAACTCACAGACACGGGGATGAACTCAAAATCACAGCTTTAATGCTGGAATGGCAGAACATAGGAAATACAAAACTAAACTGGGAAAAGTAAACTAACATACGCAGAGAGACACAGGGAGATCCACACAACATGAGGGACGACGTCACACTGAACAGAGGGAGACGCAGACAGAAATACACAGAGGGTTAACGAGGGGAGTGGGAACACACGGGGAACACAGGTGACACTGATAATCATAACGAGACAGGGCGGGGTGAACTGAACATGACATGTACGGGCGTGAGAGTCACAAGGTAAACAGGAAGTGCACAGAGGTTCAGACAGGAGGAGAGAGAGCACGGGGAAAACACAGACATAACGGGCTGGGGAAACATGAAACAACCACAAAGGGAGACGAGGGCTCATAAATACATAGAGGGCACACAGGGGGGAGAGAGAGCGCGGGGAGAACTTAGACATAAGGGGCAGGGGAAACATGGAATAAAACATAAGGAGAGACGAGGGCTCACAGATACACAGAGGGGCACACAGGGGGTAAAAGCCATGAAGGGAAAACACTTAGGGAACAACACAACAGGGCAACTCAGAAAACATGGTCTAAATAAGGAACGAATATACAAAAATACATGGAAACTAAGAATACTGGGCCAACACGGCCCAGGACCATGACACAAACGCTTCTGGAGCTACGTTCGTCAGCCAGTTCGGACTTTACTGCGGGTTTCGACTCCGTGGACGCTCTGCTGCCTGGGATCCTTTGTTTACTCCCGCGACGTCGAGGGAAAACAAAGAGGGGGAAACGCGCCGGAGTTTTGTGCCGAACGCGACAGAGAAACAGCAAGCCACCTCTTCCCAGCATCCTGCTCGCGAATCTCCAGTCTCTGGACAACAAACTTGACGAGCTGCGTGCACGGATTAAACACCAACAAGACATCAGGAACTGCTGCGTTCTGGCCTTCACAGAGACATGGCTGGAGCCCAGTGTCCCCGACTGCGCCATTACTCCGGATGGATTCACTGTTTACCGGGGAGACTGAACGAAGGACTCAGGCAAGAAAAGGGGAGGAGGGGTGTGCTTTATGGTTAACTCCTTGTGGGCTAGAGATGTGTGTATCTTAAAAACTTACTGCTCTCAGAGTCTCGAGCTGCTGACCGTTAAAGTCAGGCCTTTTTACCTCCCGAGGGAGTTCAGCTCAGTTCTCCTCTCAGCTGTTTACATTCCCCCATATGCTGATAAAGCTGCTGCTATGGATGAACTGTATGACATCATTACTGAACTTGAGAACAAAAATCCAGAAGCTGCCTTTATTGTGCTGGGAGACTTCAACAGAGCCAACATGAAGAAAGTTCTCCCCAAATGCTATCAGCACATCTCCTTCCCCACAAGAGGTGATCAAACATTGGACCACTGTTACACTCCATTCAAAGAGTGCTACAAACCCCTCCCCCGCCCAGCTTTTGGTAAGGCAGACCATTGTTCCATACTGCTGCTGCCTGCGTACAGACAAAGACTGAAACAGGAAAAACCAGCTTCCAGGGTTATTTACAAATGGGACAGTGAGGCTGAGGAGGTCCTGCAGGACTGCTTTGACACAACTGACTGGCAGATATTTGTGGATGCAGCTGATGGCAACATCAATGAACTCACAGACTCTGTCATTGGATATATTGGAAAGTGCATGGATGATACCATCACAAAAACCACTGTCCGCATATATCCAAATCAGAAACCCTGGGTAAATAAAGACGTTCGCGCCAAGCTAAAAGTGCGGACCTCTGCCTTTAACTCCAGGGATGCTGATGCATATAAAGCATCCAGGTACGACCTCCGAAAGTCCATAAAAAAGGCCAGAAAGGACTACAGGGACAAAATGGAGTCCAGCTACCACAGCTTTGACACCAGGCGACTGTGGAATGGACTGCGCTGCATCACTGACTACAAGAAGGTCAACACAGTCAGTGTTCAGCCCACTGCATCTCTTGCAGACGAGCTTAACAACTTCTATGCTCGTTTTGACGCAGACAACAGAGAGCAGATAGTCTACCATCAGGAGGACAGTGAGGCTGCAACTCTAACTCTGAAAACAGAAGCTGTGAGATGGACCTTTCAAAAGGTAAATCCTCACAAAGCTCCAGGACCAGACGGCATCCCAGGCCGGCTACTCAGAGTGTGTGCAGACGAGCTGGCAGAGGTGTTCACCAACATCTTCAACCTCTCCCTGAGGCAGTCAGTGGTCCCCACGTCCCTCAAAGCATCCACCATCATTCCCGTTCCCCGAAAATCAGTAGTCTCCTGTCTGAATAACTACCGTCCTGTTTCACTGACATCCGTCATCATGAAGTGCCTGGAGCGGCTGGTCAAAGGTCATATCTGCTCCTCCCTCCCTGACACACTGGACCCTCTTCAGTTTGCCTATCGGACAAACAGAACCACAGAGGATGCCATCGCCCTGGCAACGCACACCACCCTCACTCACCTGGAAAAAGGGAATACATATGCAAGGATGCTCTTCATCGACTACAGCTCGGCATTTAACACCATCATCCCCTCAAAACTTGCCACGAAGCTCGTCGACCTTGGGCTGGGAACACCGATCTGCAGATGGATTCTAAACTTCCTCACAAACAGGCCCCAGGTGGTGAGAGTTGGTAAGCACACCTCCTCATCACTCATCCTAAACACAGGTACGCCACAGGGTTGTGTGCTTAGCCCCCTCCTATATTCCCTGTTCACACATGACTGTGTTACTAAACAAGAGTCCAACATCATCATCAAGTTTGCGGATGACACAACCATCATAGGCCTCATCACAGACAACGATGAGACGGCCTATAGAGAGGAGGCGATGGCGCTGTACGAGTGGTGTCTGGAAAATAACCTGACTCTCAACATCAGCAAAACTAGAGAGATGATAGAGGACTACGGGAAACGACCAGTCAGAGAACACCAGCCCATCCACATCAACGGTGTCAAGGTCGAAAGGGTCAGCAGATTCAAGTTCCCTGGAGTCAACATCACTGAGGACTTCTCCTGGACCCTTCACACAGACACTGCTATCAGGAAAGCTCGCCAGCGGCTTTACTTCCTGAGGAGGCTGAGGAAGTTTAGCATGAATGCCAACATCACCTCAAATTTTTACAGGTGTGCAATTGAGAGCTTGCTGACAAGCTGCATCACAGTTTGGTACGGAAGCTGCTCTGCCAGCAGCCTTAAATCACTACAGAGGGCGGTGAAGGCAGCAGAGCACATCACTGGCACGAGGCTTCCTGCCATTCAGGACATTTATCTCCAGCGATGCCTCCGTAAAGCACACAGCATCATCAAGGACCACAGCCACCCAGCACATCAGCTGTTCTCCTTGTTACCATCTGGCAGACGTTACAGGAGCCTGTCTGCTCGGACTACAAGACTTAAAAACAGTTTTACCACCAAGCCATACGACACCTCAACCACAACACTTAAACACACACAACACAGCACTCAGAAGCTACCCTGCAGCTTCACAAGTACTCTGTTTAATCTGCACTGGTCACTCCACTTTATTGTCATTGATATTTATATTTAAAAGTGCAATACTGTAATTTTCTGCTGCTCATTCCTGTGCAATATCCCATCTGCCCTCCCGTCATATTTCTTTTCAAGATTTTCTTATTTAATCACTAGTGTACATATATTTATATTTATAGATACATATATATTTAGTCATCTTTTCTCTTTTACCATGTCTCTCTAATATTTTGCTCCTTACTATTTTTCTATTTTCTTTATTATTTTATTTTATTATATTTTTTCCTATTGTATCATGCTGCTGAGTGACTGCTGCTCGTCAAACACATTTCATTGCAATGTTGACCCTGTGCTAACTTGCACATGACAAATAAAACTGAAAACTAAAAACCTTTTTGTATACACACCTGGTGGACGTTTGTAAATAAATTCTCTTGTGTGCATCTGACCTCTGAGTCCTGCGTGTGAGTCCTCCATGTCAACCGTAACAGAACTACCTACCCTCTTCCTGTAACCACTTCCTGGGTCTCATTTCAGGGGCTCAGTATTTTTGTCACTGAGCAGTGACAAAATAATCTCATGATAGTCTTTCTGGTTTAGCAAAACCATGCATCTACCCTTGTCTGCCACAAGGATGATAATGTTGTTGTCATTACTAAGTGATGTGAGTGCCTTCCTCTCCTCCATGCTGATGTTGGATGCTAGGGGCTTTACATTGCTGAGACAGGCTGAAAAATTCGTCCGTAGTTGCTCTGCTTCCACATCTGCAACATTGTTATTTCAAATTGCTGTTTCTGTGGCTGTGTATAAGATTGGGGAAACCTGCAGTCAGCTGAGACTGAAGAAGTCACTTGGATAAGTGATGAAATTTTTCTCTCACTGAAAACGCTACGTCCAGATGAACAGAATCAACTTTTTGAGATTAATGGTGAAAAGCATAAGCCTGTGGTCAGGTCCGTTTCTAATGCCACACATACATATTTAATTTGTTTTTTGTTTTTGTTTTTTTCATTTTCTCATCTTCTCTTATTTTTCCATCATCGCATTAGAAAAAAATAGCAGACTTTCTGATACAAAAACTGATGGTACAAATGCTGTTAAATGTATGATGCTGGTTTAGCAATGCCTTCTCTATGAGGAAAAGTTATGTTGCACAATACGTTTCGAGGCACTCTAATGTAAAGAAAATATCTAGCTGGCAACATCAAGCTTGTGAATGATAGTCCTACCAACTCAACAACGAATACTATTTATTTAAATAACTCAAAATAGAATACAAAAGAATGCAGCACAGTAAATAGTATTTTAAAATTGCATGTTTTAATCATCAAAAGTGTAAGCATACCAAAACATGATTTGAACAGACCACAGATATATGCCCATATATAACGTGTTAACATTTAAAGAGAATTACTAAATAATGTTTAAAATGTATTACTTCAAATTTGCCAGGCTGTAGTTTTAAATCATTACTGAAGTCATGGAAATACATCAGATAAAGATTAGCCAATCACTGTAATTGAGAAACAGGATATAAGAAATTGTTGCCATTTTCAGATAAACAAATATTTCATGTCCAAATGTTTAAACTGTCCACTTCTTCTTCTCTTATGGTATCAACAGTTAGTCTAATTTCTACTAATAACTGTTTCGTTTCCCTTGTGAAGTGCCCAGAAACTTAAAGCTGTCCCATAAATCTCTTGGAGTAATGATTATTTCAACTTAGTATTTGAGTACAGGACTAGTAAATGTGTTGAGTTACATTCCACCACTTCCAAAAAACACTTGGAGCAACACAACAAGAACACAGAGAGAGGTGAAGTGAGTGAAGTGGATCAGGTTTTCACCACTGCAAAACAAACTGTCACTGTCACATGGGGTGGTGGGTGGTGTATCTGTAGTGGGTGGTGTTGATGTGGGGCAGGTGAAGATTAAGTCATAGTCAAAGTCCAGGCTGAAGTAGTTAACAAAGCCTGGTGGTGTTCCGGTGACGGTGGTGGTGATCCAGTTTTGGTACTGGGACACACGAGCGTAGACTCCAGGAGTATTAGGCAAGGCGCAGCCTTGACCAAAACTCACGACTCCACTCTGGATCCAGATACCGCTATTATCTTTTGTCACAAGTGGTCCCCCCGAGTCTCCCTGTGAAAAAAGTGTAAAAGTTGTTAAAACAGATTGAGATCAGTTGAACATCTCATGGAGCTTAATTTCTACTAAATACATAAAATGTTTCCGGAGATGTTTGTGTTAATTGTCAATCAGACACACAACTTTTGCTGATTAGTTACAGTATCACCCAACACACTCAACTGCACGTCACTACATGATGTGATGTCACTGACAGAAATTATCACAAAACCTTTGGGAAAACCTTTATAGAATAAATTAAATACATCTAAGTGAAAATAATTACGAATTATGAGTAAATGAGCTTCAATGCAAAGCCTCTTTTCCACCAGTACCTTCTCAGCTTGACTCTACTTTACTTGGTTTCTGCCATTTTGTCGTACAATAGAGCACCACCTGCGTTGTATCATTAAAGCAACATGACAGAAAGTCCACTGACCTGAACACAAACTAACCATGGAAGGCTTCGAGGGGATTCTCTACCTGCTACTTGGTCTATGGTGGCTCTCGGACCATGGTGTTGGTTTCTGTGTACCCATTTCTGTTGTTGCATGCCTTCAAAATGGTGCTTTTGATTACTGTTAAGGAGTGACTCTCATGAGTCCTTGAGCTACACCACTGACTGGCCTATCAGTGACATGCAGTCTCTTGATGTCACATTTTTGTATCGATTTCGTTTGCTTGGAATACCGGCCGAGCAGTACTAAAGGAAAAAAAAAAAAGTACCTGGTACCAGGTGATAACACCTAACGAAAACCCTGAAAACTGAGTTGAGTCAAGTAGGTGCTAATGGAATAGGGCTATAATGTTAATAATCATAAACACTACTACAGAAAAGCAGTGAGTGGTTAAAAGCTGATAGTCAATGCAGTCAATTAGGCCTTACATTACAAATAAGCACAAAGTGGTAGTCACCTGACATGAATCCTTCCCGCCATTTTGCAGTCCAGCACAGATCATGTTATCTGTGATTGCAGCGAAGTTTTGTAATTCGCATCTGCACTGGTTGTTTCCCACTATTGGTACATTCACCTCCTGCAGAATCTCTGGGGTGAGACCACCACCTAATTGAGAAATGTTAAAAGGAAGATCATTTTTACTGAATCATTTATCACTAATAAAAGAAAATACATATTTTAAAAAACTTACTTTCTAGGGTACCAAAGCCAGTGACCCAGCTGCTGGTGCCACTGTTGAAAGTGCTGCCTGCTGCGGCTAAGCAGACTGGCTGAATGTAGTCTGTGAAATTCACAGGAGTCGACAGCTGCAGGAGGCACATGTCATTCTCAAATGTTGCAGCATTGTAGTCGGGATGGCAGATGATGTTTTCAAGTGTCACAGTAACTGCATTTGGGTTTGGACCAGACGCGGTGTTGTGGCCCAGAGTCACTTTTGTGGTGTGAAGATCATCACTTGAATGAAAGAAAAAATATAGTTATTTTTATAGCATTGCATAGTGATCATTATCATTGAACTACCGTCACAACCAGGTAGCAACAGATGGTTGTGAGATTTTGATGATAAATATATACAGTGGCTTCCCAAAGTATTCGGCCCCCTTGAACTTTTCCACATTTTGTCACATTACAGCCACAAACATGAATCAATTTTATTGGAATCCCACGTGGAAGACCAATACAAAGTGGTGTACACGTGAGAAGTGGAATGAAAATCATACATGATTCCAAACATTTTTTACAAATAAATAACTGAAAAGTGGGGTGTGTGTAATTATTCAGCCCCCTGAGTCAATACTTTGTAGAACCCCTTTTTGCTGCAATTACAGCTGCCAGTCTTTTAGGGTATGTCTCTACCAGCTTTGCACATCTAGAAACTGAAATCCTTGCCCATTCTTCTTTGCAAAACAGCTCCAGCTCAGTCAGATTAGACGAACAGCGTTTGAGAACTGCAGTTTTAGATCTTGCCACAGGTTCTCGATTGGATTTAGATCTGGACTTTGACTGGGCCATTCGAACACATGGATATGTTTTGTTTTAAACCATTCCATTGTTGCCCTGGCTTTATGTTTGGGGTCGTTGTGCTGCTGGAAGGTGAACCTCCGCCTAGTGATGTGACGTTCTGTATCGAGGCTTCGAAGCGTGTGTCGAGTAATGGAGGGGACGTTTCCGCGAAGCGCGTATCAAGGCTTGCTTCATTTATGGGAGGAGCTGAAAATGATGACGTCCGAAGCCTCGCTGCCCGGCTGTACCACGTGACTGGTTCAGGAAGCGGTTCGAACTGTACCGCGAGCTATGACAGCGATATACACCCCTCAGACTCCATTCAAAATGTGGGTGTTTGATGGAGAGTTGCGGTTAGTGAGAGAGAGTTAGAGGCAGTTTGGAGAGAGTTAGAGACAGTTTGGAGAGAGGTTGGAGGTTTATGAGAGTGAGGAGAGAAAGTCAGGAGAGAATGGAGCCAGCTACGAAGAGAAGGATGTCCTCCCCTGTGTGGGAACATTTTGAGCTTATATCTCCCAACAAGGTATGTAAATTTCCACAGAAGATGTATTTTCATAATACTGATGGTGCAATAAAACCTATGTTAAGCTGTCTGTACTTTTGTACAAGGTGAGGTGTTTGCTATGTGCCAGGGAGCTGGGATATAACAACAACACCTCATCCATGCAGCAGCGCCTCTTCTTTCTCAGGAGACTGAAAAGATTCGGCATGAGCCCCCGCATCCTCAGGACCTTCTATCACTGTGCCATTGAGAGCATCCTCACTGGATGCATCACCACCTGGTATGGCAACAGCACCGCCTACAACTGCAAAGTTCTCCAGCGAGTAGTGCGGTGCTCTGAACGGATAATTGGAGGTGAGCTTCCCTCCCTCCAAGACATCTACAGGAAGCGGTGCCTGAGGAAAGCGGGGAGGATCATCAAGGACTCCAGTCACCCCAGCCATAAACTGTTCAGACTACTTCCATCAGGAAGGAGGTTCTGCAGCATCCGGTCCCGTACCAGCAGACTGAGAGACAGCTTCTTCCATCAGGCCATCAGACACCTCAGCTTCACTACTGGAACTTTAACATTATGCACTCCATACTGTACAGTAATGCCACTGTTTTGCACATGTCTCAACTCTGTATATTTATTTTATATATTTTATTTATTGTTTACTCTATTTAATTTGTAAAATATGTGTATACACACACACACACACACACACACACACACACACACACACACACACACACACAAAATATTTAGTATACACATCCAGAAATGCATATACTATTATATATTGTACATATATTTATTAGTTTCAGATGTAGCCATTATCGTATTTTGCTTGTTTACATTATTGTATTTGCACAACTCTGTTGCTTGTGAAGCTCGCACACAAGAATTTCACTCACATGTGCTGTACCAATGTACCTGCACATGTGATGTGACAATAAAAGTGATTTGATTTGATTTGATTTGCTTAGGCACTATAGAGCTATGCATGAGAATAAGGGGAACACCGATTGTGGAGCAAGACCAGGTGAGCCATCAAATGCCATGATAATATAGCATGCAGTAATGTTACTAAATGATATAACAATATTATACAATGCAATAAGTTATGTGTGTGATATTTATATTTGTGCTTTATCTTTATTGTCTTTCCCCAGGAGAACAATCTCAAATAGATGAAGACCTGGTTAGCATGGTGATTGAGGACTCCCAGCCATTTAGCATTGTGCAGGACAAAGGATTTAAAAGATGTGTTAAATCATTAAATCCTAGCTATGTTCTCCCCACTAAAAGGTCATAAAAGCAGTGAAAATTTAGTTTTTACAGAATAAAATGTGAACAGGCAGGACTGAGGCTCAAAGCCTCAGTGTGTAGCTGTCCATACCTCAACGTTACAAAAGCACAACTGCTGTCCACACCCCAACCACACCTCACCTCACGGTAAATGATCATTTCCATTTTAAACATTTCCAAATGATCATTTTCCATACTGCCAGTATAAATATACACAGTATACTGCATCACTACAATATAGATGTTTTACACACTCCTTTTGTTGTTGACATTTACAGGCTGTGTGCAAAAGGCCTCACTCTTCAAATTCATGCCAACTACTATTTTTACGTCCAGTAGGTGTCCTACTAGAGCAAATGAAGCTTCAAGAAGCTTTGCACTGGAGTGAACCACTTGGATGAAAAGCTTCAGTGCTTCATGAAGCTTCATCTGCCCATCACTAGCCGTCACAGAGCAGCTGTATTTGTACTGACATTAGATTACACACAGGTGCACTCTATTTAGTCATTAGCACTCATCAGGCAATGTCTATGGGCAACTGACTGCACTGAGATCAAAGGGGGCTGAATAATTACGCACACCCCACTTTGCAGTTATTTATTTGTAAAAAATGTTTGGAATCATGTATGATTTTCGTTCCACTTCTCATGTGTACACCACTTTGTATTGGTCTTTCACGTGGAATTCCAATAAAATTGATTCATGTTTGTGGCTGTAATGTGACAAAATGTGGAAAAGTTCAAGGGGGCCGAATACTTTTGCAAGCCACTGTTTAAATTGAATCATTTCATTCAAACACTGAAGAACCGTTGTAGTCCAAGAAAATGATTTTGATGGATGGGCATTTCCTCTATCCCTGCATGTGCGTGTGCACGTGAGTTGAATGGTGAGGCTTACTTTTGTGCATAGCTAGAGTTTGTTATCTTTTGACAGAACAAAGTTAGCAGGTTCCCAACTTACATCTTCATGCTAAACTTGCATGCTGCTGGGGGCCTGGATCTCCTCCATACCTGCTTCATACCCTGGTGGACGGGGCTGTGGCTCCCCACACTCCCTAGCAGATCGTTACATGGAGAAACCTTTGGAATACAAGCGTGCTGATCCACACAGGTGTGCACACAGGTGTACACACGGGTGTTCACAGACACGGACTACACCTTTCTTGGCTGCTGCCTCAAAGCACATTGTGCGCTGTCTATCTTGCGTGCTGCACAATATCGTTTAATATTTAGTATCTACTGTTATCTACTTCTAGCTAGTTTATTGTGATGGTGCTGTTTTTTATTATGTTGCTCTTTTTTTTGTTTGCTTTCTCTTCTGTTTTTTTTTCTCCATACAGGTGATCCAGGTGTTTTGTTTGTTTTTCTTTCTTTCTTCCCCCCTTTCTCACCGTCTCTTCTCCCCTTTGGTTTTCTTTCTCTCCCTCTCTTTCTTTCATTCTTTCTCCCTGTCCTATCACCCAGTCATGTCTGTCCCGTTTTTAACAACTGAAAATAAAATAAATTCATAATTATAATAAAGGTCAATCAAATGGACCAATATGGCAAGGCCATGATGATCCACTTGGTAAAATAAATCCGCTTGGCATCTTTCTTGGCCTTAAGACAACAATTCTGATGGCTATAGATCCAAACGGGACACAAACAAACAAAAAAAAAAAAAAACTTGCATGCTGCTGATTGTAAGTTCACATCGGATGGAAAGACGTGACTGGTATTAAGTTTCTCATCTAACCCTGGCTGTTACTCAGCGTTGTCACAATTTGATCACAACATTACATTATTAAGAAATGTGTTACTACCAACTGTGAGTTGAAAATTATCAGTGGAGAAATTACTCTAAAAACTGTTGGGGTGCTTTTGAGTAAATGTGTGCAATTAGTTTTTTTAAGACTTTAAAAATGTCCTTTCACTAATTTCAGAAAAAGAAAACATCAGTTGGTTATGAACAAAAATATTAAAATCACTGTGCAATAACATCCATTGCCTTACATGCCGAACAGGCCACCTGTCCATCACAGGGATACCCCAGAGAGGGACAGAGACACACACTCTCGCTTCCATAACCAATTAAAAAAAATATTTAGCCTTTAAAAAGTGTTGTCTGCAGAAGAAACCCACATGGCACAGGGAGAATATGTAAACTCTACTCCAAGAGGTTGAAACCTCCAACAGGCGTTAACCACTGCACCACCACAGAAACACTTGCAGTGTTGACTTACGGTGTAATGCAGTGAGCAGCTGTCAGCACCCAGTCGTTGGAGATTAGGGACCCTCCACAGAAAAAAGAGCCATCTTTGGATAAAGATACCTGCCAGGGCCAACTTCCAGGGGCTGCATCTTCACCTCCTACGATTCTAGGATTTTTAATAACCCTGCCACATGCTGAGAGAATAAGACACAACAGTTAAATACTGAATATGTTGATAAGCCACAGCATTATAGGGAGTGCAGAATTATTAGGCAAATGAGTATTTTGTCCACATCATCCTCTTCATGCATGTTGTCTTACTCCAAGCTGTATAGGCTCGAAAGCCTACTACCAATTAAGCATATTAGGTGATGTGCATCTCTGTAATGAGAAGGGGTGTGGTCTAATGACATCAACACCCTATATCAGGTGTGCATAATTATTGGGCAACATCCTTTCCTTTGGCAAAATGGGTCAAAAGAAGGACTTGACAGGCTCAGAAAAGTCAAAAATAGTGAGATATCTTGCAGAGGGATGCAGCAGTCTCAAAATTGCAAAGCTTCTGAAGCGTGATCATCGAACAATCAAGCGTTTCATTCAAAATAGTCAACAGGGTCGCAAGAAGCGTGTGGAAAACCAAGGCGCCAAATAACTGCCCATGAACTGAGAAAAGTCAAGCGTGCAGCTGCCAAGATGCCACTTGCCGCCAGTTTGGCCATATTTCAGAGCTGCAACATCACTGGAGTGCCCAAAAGCACAAGGTGTGCAATACTTAGAGACATGGCCAAGGTAAGAAAGGCTGAAAGACGACCACCACTGAACAAGACACACAAGCTGAAATGTCAAGACTGGGCCAAGAAATATCTCAAGACTGGTTTTTCTAAGGTTTTATGGACTGATGAAATGAGAGTGAGTCTTGATGGGCCAGATGGATGGGCCCGTGGCTGGATTGGTAAAGGGCAGAGAGCTCCAGTCTGACTCACACGCCAGCAAGGTGGAGGTGGAGTACTGGTTTGTGCTGGTATCATCAAAGATGAGCTTGTGGGGCCTTTTCGGGTTGAGGATGGAGTGAAGCTCAACTCCCAGTCCTACTGCCAGTTTCTGGAAGACACCTTCTTCAAGCAGTGGTACAGGAAGAAGTCTGCATCCTTCAAGAAAAACATGATTTTCATGCAGGACAATGCTCCATCACACGCGTCCAAGTACTCCACAGCGTGGCTGGCAAGAAAGGGTATAAAAGAAGAAGAACTAATGACATGGCCTCCTTGTTCACCTGATCTGAACCCCATTGAGAACCTGTGGTCCATCATCAAATGTGAGATTTACAAGGAGGGAAAACAGTACACCTCTCTGAACAGTGTCTGGGAGGCTGTGGTTGCTGCTGCATGCAATGTTGATGGTGAACAGATCAAAACACTGACAGAATCCATGGATGGCAGGCTTTTGAGTGTCCTTGCAAAGAAAGGTGGTTATATTGGTCGCTGATTTGTTTTTGTTTTGTTTTTGAATGTCAGAAATGTATATTTGTGAATGTGGAGATGTTATATTGGTTTGACTGGTAAAAATAAATAATTGAAATGGGTATATATTTGTTTTTTTTGTTAAGTTGCCTAATAATTATGCACAGTAATAGTCACCTGCACACACAGATATCCCCCTAAAATAGCTAAAACTAAAAACAAACTAAAAACTACTTCCAAAAACATTCAGCTTTGATATTAATGAGTTTTTTGGGTTCATTGAGAACATGGTTGTTGTTCAATAATAAAATTATTCCTCAAAAATACAACTTGCCTAATAATTCTGCACTCCCTGTATAACCATTCACACGTTCAGTGAGTAACATCTCATGAAGAGTTCTGATGGGAGATGATACATGTTGATGTTATTTTTAGATGTAAAGTCATAAAAACATTGTTGCACATGAACCACACTCAACCACAGAAAAGGTATTTTGTGACATTTTAGTGCAAAATTGTTCAGGGAAAACTTCAAAGAACATAAGAGAGCTAGAGATTAATAATAAGCAATGATTAAATGCACAGTGCTTTATAAACACATGGTGAGTGAAAAAAGGTTAGGGAAGAAGAAACAGTAAAAAAAAATCAAGTGTTAAGTCTAATCTTAAAAGTAGAGAGGATGTCGGTCTCCTCAGTCAAAACTGGGAGCAGGTGCCACAAAGGAAGACTCTGCCTCCCATACTCTTACTGATTATCAACGATACAGTAGTTTACTAATACCATTTACCCTGTGGATTTCAACAGATAAATGAAAAATAAAATCTTGACAGATACCCAGCTCAGACGTTCAATTGGCACTCCCATTGGTGTAGGTTTAAATATAATTTAAAAAAAAAGGTTAAGTATGAAAAACTTTCAGAATTGTTCTTGGATGCTTACCAGGCTGCTGTGAATGAACATCTAAAAATTGGAACACAAAGACAAATATATCAAAATAGAGGTAATACACATCATGACTAGTCCATAGTGAATAAGTATTTTTATTCAATTGCAACTAATATGAAATAACTCTAATGTTTAAAACATAATAATAATAATAATAATTAAAATAATTAGTATAATAACATTCTATTCCATATAATTTAGAAGAGAAAATAAAGAAAGAAAAAAAATAAGAAGAGCAGAATTTAAGGATGTCAAAAAATTCTTTCCCATCTTGCAGAATGCTACAGGCAGGATGCATTTCATACTATCCAGCTAAAATAAAATTTATTATAAAATTCTTTAGTATCTGTAATTAAACTTTCCACACTTCATCTGAAAGAAGTAATGGGAAAGATTTTAATACTACAAACAGAAATACAATTTTCTCTCTCACCTTCGCCAAAAAGAATGATCATCACAGAGAAAAAGCACAAGAACCGTTGGAGGGCCATTGTTGACTACGCTGGCTTTAATTTGACTTCAACTGTTAAATACTATAAATCTTGTGTTCAGCTCCACCCACAAGCTCACACAACCAGACCTGATTCCTTTCACTGACCACTGAAATAACAATAGTAACAAAAGGTAAAGCAACAAGTTGGCCTTTGTTTTGTTTGAGGAACTGTTCAAAGGCTGCACATATTCTTTGAAATACGCACTGGGATTCAAAGAAATATTATGTAAAAGAAGAAACTATTGTATAGTTCTTGGTATATTTTGCCATGCGGTTGGAGGTTGGCATGACTATAAAATCATCTTAACATTGTCACGGAGAATGTGGAAACGTTCAAGGGGGCCGAATACTTTTGCAAGCCACTGTACATGGTTCTCACCTTGAAGCATGGAGGAGAAGGTGTGATAGCATGGTGGTGCTCTGCTGGAGACACTGTTAGGGATTTATTCAAAATTGAAGGCACACTGAACCAGCTTGGCTACCACAGCATCCTGCAGTACTTTGCCATACTGGTGCTCTTGATTGATCTTTATTATTTATTTATTTTTTACTTTTAAGTTATTACAATCGGAACAGACATGACCGGGGATAGGAAAGGGAAAGACGTAGAAAAGAGAAGTTCAAGAAAAGGACAGGGAAAGAAAACAGAGGGGAAGAGGGACAGTGAGAAAAGATCCATTTAATCGCCTTGGCACTTCAATGTTAATGTTAGAACTGATGTTACGAATGCTGTTAAATGTATAATGTTGGTGTAGCAATGGCATGTTTATGAGGAATAAAAACGGTTGCAGAAAAGCTCAACAAAAAGTGTAGTTTAATTACAGATTGAAACATTTTCCTTCCGCCTGTCAATTACCACGTTGTCTTCATCGACAAGCACTGGTGACTGCCTGCTGTACATGTGTCAACAGTCCCAGAGGAGAAAGTGAGTGAGTGATCCTTCAGGGCCAAAGTGGACAACTGGTAAATACAAAGAAAAGCAGAAAAGTTGACATATGTCACTTAAGAGTGAGAATTGATCAAAAGAAGGAGGTTGTGATAAGAATTGGTTGTGATTGATTGGAGCATAATTCACAGCTGTTAGACTTTCAGAAATCTGTTGACTCCTCTCAATCAAATAGGCTGTGATACAGGGATGTTTTCTATGTTAGCGATGGAATATTTGCAATGGTGTTTAATTCATCCAAGAGCTGCGTTTTTTTTCTCTTATTTTAACCCTCCAGTTTTGAATCATATTTCTTTTATTTGTTTTATTTTTGTTTTTATATGACACAATTTTAAAAAATTGTACCAAAAAGCCATTTTTTAAGAGCTATAATACTTAAGTTTATGATGCACAGTAACCTTTCTGAGTGAGTGTAACAAACCAACAATAAAAACATTAATATTCTTTTATCTTGTCAATGTGAACCTAGACATGACTGAAGTAAGAGTCCAGATGTTGCTAACCATGTTTTGTTGATGTTGTGATGGCATCCTGAGGAATGTAAAATGCTGTGTTGTAGCACAATTTTTCTAACAATATACCTTTCACGTTTGAACAATATATCACGTTATTACAATATACATAATTATCACGTTCGTACAATATAAATATTATATTGTACGAACGTGGTATTATATTGTTCAAATGTGAAAGGTATATTGCACAAACATGAAAAGTATATTGTTAGAACAATAAACTTTTCACGTTATAATGTGATGTAGCTCTATTTTTCTTTTGCCTGGGTGGCAGCTCTACGCTTACGTACTCGGATGAGCTTGCCTCATCCTACAAGTTGTGCCTCCATCTCTTGTGTCCAGATCACACGCTGCACTGCCGTGCTGCTCCACCTTTTCACTTTCATTTCTGTGTTTGTGCGTGCGCAGTGTGAGAGGCTGCATTGAGGAGCGACAGGATTTCAAACTGGTTTGATTATCATGCGACCATACGATTGATGATTGGGAGCTGGTCGTGAGGTGTTAACTGCTTTTTGTTATCCCATGTATACTACACGATGCACACACGATTAAGGCAAAACTTGGGCCGATCCCCAAAACGGTTGCGCGACTGAAAAATCGGCTCAAAATGGGCCAAAAATCGCACAGTGTATGGCCAGCTTTTGGAGGCTAGCTCCAAACAAACATCTGCAGCTTGGCAGTGTACACAGCACTATAATGACCAGACCTAATTCTTTTGAAAACCATACATCTTTCCACAGGTCCCCACTTCATCAGACATCACCTGGACTCAGAGCTGGATGAGGCCAGCACAAACAGCGGCCTAACCGACTAAGATGATGGATCCATGGGGTCAGGAAAGCCAGAAGCAGAGGAACTGGAGAGGTACCTTTCATGTCCATTCACTGGAGGTGTGGATCTATTGCATGGCTTTCCTCACATCAAGAAGCTGTCGATCAAAGTCAATACAGCTCTTCCTGCATCTGGAGCTTGTGAAGGACTTCTCAGTCATGCAGGACTCCTGTTCACTGCTAAACAGTTACAGCTTCACAGCAAGAACCTTGAGAGCAAACTGCTGCTGAAGCTTAACCATCACTTCACTGAGTGAAGAAATGTCACATTTTTGCTAAATATGCAGAAATAAATGCACACCCATAAAATTTAGGGTAAACTGAGCTGCCTTGTATGAACATATGTTGAAGCTGCCTCGTTCTGTTTTCTCTGAGGCTGCTGTGCCATTTGGAGCAAAAATGAATATAAAGTTTACAGCATATCTTGTCACTGGAAATTGTTTGCACTGTTTATATGTTTATATTATTTACTGTAGGTATTGGTGAAAAAAGCTTTATGTTGTGAAAACTGAAATCTGGAAATTAGAATTGTTGTGCCTTATTTTGTTGATTTTTTTATATATATTCCTTTTGAAAATGGTAAAATTTGTATATTTATTTATTTTTGTTTGTCTGATAACATTTATTTAAAAAATAAATCTGACATTTCAAACAGTTACTCGCTACTTGAGTAGTCTTTTCGCCAAGTACTTTTTACTCTTACTTGAGCAACTTTTTTGAAGACTACTTTTCACTTTTACTTGAGTAATAATATTTTAAAGTAATGCTACTCTTACTTGAGTACAATTTTTAGATACTCGACCCACCTTGGTAATTAGTTAGATTACTCGTTACTGAAAAAAGTAACGCCGTTTGTAACGTCGTTATTCCCATCACTGTTGATTGATGGGATCGTGAATAATGAGTAATGAATCGTGAATAACATCCCTATGTGCTTTTGTGCTTGAGATCAAAGCAAAGTATTTAAAAAAAAACAACTCTGGTGTATAAGTCAATCAACAAATTGACTTTTCATTATCAAACTGTAACACCATTTTTTTTTCCTGTCTTACAATAGAAATTTTCATAGGCAACCACTTAAACTCTCACCGCATGCATGTTTCTTTGTACTGATCAAAAGCAACAAGTCATTCTGGTTGACTATCCACATCATGTCTAAAGGAGGGTAACACCTAAAGTTATGTTGCACAATAAGTTTCCAAGCACGCTAATGTAAAACACAATGTGAGGTCACTGCTACCTGGTAAAAAAACACAAAAAATACTTGTTTAACCTGTCAAGCTGCTCACAGCGGAGGACAAAAAGGTTTAGCAGGAAAGTTCAAGCTTGTGAATAATAGTCCTCCCAACCCATCAACAAATACTATTTATTTACATAACTCCATTCTTCTTCACAGACACCCCCCTCCCCCAATTTGTGATTTTGAGTGAACAGATCTAATTCAATAGAAGAAACCTTTACATGTTCAAAATAAATCATGTTACTTTACTTAACATTAATCGTCTGTATTTTAACTGATTGTAACATGTTGGATTATCCTCTCAATCAGAGAGACTGATCTGCCACCACGTACTCATCCCAGGGAATCAAACACTCCCATCCAGACACCAGTGTTTTTGAGTGAACAGGTCTGTTAGATATAAAGAACCTGTACATGTTCCCATCAAAATACATCATATTACTTTACTTATCATTGCCTTCTGTATTTTAACGGATTTTCACATGTCGGAATTAGCACAAAGCATCCCAAAGCATCCCATTTTGGTCAGTAGTTGTAGTCCACACTGGAGGTGGGAAGGACTCCAGGAGTCACAAGTCAGCCAGCCAGGACGCTGTGGTCACTCTGTTTTCAGTTGTTTGTTTAGCTTGTACCTACTTCCTAGCTTTGTTTTTAATTTCTGGTCAGGTTTAGACATAAACTACTTTATATAGAACATAAACTGAAGGAGTTCACATCATTTTAAAATACCTGTGCAGTGAAGCACTGTAAGGGTCATTCATGTAGGTTTTTTATTTGTTGCCCACCTCAATTTTGGTGGGTCTATTATGATGTGTTCTTTTGTAATCTTAGAGGGAAGGGTCCCCACAAATTAAGACAAATCCAAGATTACAATACCCCCTAAAGGACACAAAGGGGGGGGGGGGGGGGGGGCACTGAGTGGTCTAAGTATAAAAATGATAGGTGTCATATGCAGTGGAATTCACAGTCCGTAGAGCTCAGTCCAGCTGAAAATTTGGACAGATGAGTTGTAGAGTGACTATAAATCTATAGTAAGAAAACTTGAGGTTGTGCTTGTGGCCTTAATGACTTGCTTTATGTTATTTTTTATTAAATGTGTATATTCCCAGCTTTACAAACAAATACAAAAAAACACAAATTAAAAGAGCTCTCATCATAATGTCAGTAATGTATTCGTTACAGATGCTTTTTTAACCCAGGTATTCGTCTGAGCCTTCAGCACACATCAGCCTCTTCTGCTGATGAATCACATCTACAGCCACAGTCCATATTGTATCCAAGTATTTCACAAGTGTAATTAGAAATGATAAAGAAAAAGCACAGTTCTATATAAGGCCCTTAACAGCTGCCTGTGGCACTTTTATTTTAAGGTGTTGGGTTTTTTTGTTGTTTATTGTGGACTTTACTATTTTCACTCTTTATCGTGCTGCTGTAACACAACAATTTCCCTTGTAGTATCAATAAAATACCTATTTGTCTATATATTTTGTGTTTGAAAGGTGCAGGATAAATATGTGGAGGTGATGGACAGAGAAGGATTTGTTTATTCAGTATTATGCTCAACTGTTAGGTAGTTAGGCAATGCAAATGTTTACTGAGGTATACATCAAGTATAACTTTTTACTCTGCCTTGATAAAACCAGCCATTACATTGCCCCATGACACATCATCATACTTCTGCAGCTTTTGGCTCATTCAACTTACCATGTAAATTTGCCTGGTCAATATATCGACAACCCTTTTACCCGTGCAAACAGCAGCCCCGCTGATAATCCTTAGGATAACACATGTATTCAGGGTGCAGTTTTGATTCTAAGTGCGTGAATGAGAGAGCTGTGAGGAAGAGAGTAGGTGGTTATTTGTTCTCCCCCAAGAAAATAAACTGTACCATCCATGAGCTGCAGAAGCTTGCAAACTGAAGCTGACTTCAAGGGAAATAGATATAACAGTTTTTCCTCCTACATGAAAAAGTAATTGTTGTTTTTCACTTTTTAGGTCCAAGTTCAAACCAACACAGCATAGATGTCTCTATCAGCTACTGTATTAAAGATGTAATTTCAGACAATACAAGTTTTTTTTCATTCACTTTGTTTCTTTATAAGTTTTAATTCTGCAAAGACCAGATGCCTTGTAGTCTTACTTATAAGTGCCATGAAAAAAAATAAATAATCATGAAATGTCCCAAATTGTTTTACGATGCTGGAGACATGAAGAGGTGATCCTTTTTAGACAGACACATACCTGCCTAATAATCAGATAGAATAAACCTATTTGTAAATCATGCTATTTCAACAAATGACTGAAACAGGATAGGTCACCACAGACTAGTGTAAAAACTGAAATACAAAACAATTTTGAAATGTGAATTATTGGTATATAACAAGATCCTCTCCGGGTTGCTCTTGGATGTCTGAACAAAGGACAACAAACGGCTGGACTGCACACAAATGCTTTGTCATACAGAAAAAAATATATAAAAGGTGGGGTATTCATTATTTTGCAACCCTTGTTTGTCACATACCTACGTTACTTTTATCTCCACCCTTTATTTTCTCTTTCTTTGTGGATCACCTGTTACTGATTATCCCATCAGTCCGCACTTGATACCTAACTTCTTCCCTTTGTTCTCATCTACATTGTCTTGTCTTTTTCCGCTAAGGTCAAGCTTTCAACCTTTTTTCCTTGCAGAAGTTTTGCCTCCTTTCTTATTTAGCTTTTGTTCTTATGTTGACTATGTTTACTAGTGATGTAACCTGTGTTTTTGGGCCGTTGTCCTTTGTCTTCCACTAGCCTGTGTTTTTCTAAATCGTCTTGTGTTTTGTGTGTGGCTTCCATACATACAATAGCATAAGTAGCATAATGCAACTATTTTCCTCTTTACTCACAAAGCTTCAGATGTTTCGGGAGCTTTTCTGAGAAGAGGAAGTTGACATATGCCACGAAAAAGCTGGTGGGGCATGTTTCTGGAGTTAAAATATGTGGTTGTACCTGTAATACATTGGAATTGAGGTGTGTGTTGGTATGTTAATCCATAAACCTGACAAAACAATGATAAGCTTGTAAGCAGAAGGTTAAACTGTTGTTTGCCAAGTCTGTCTGTTTTTGTTTCACTGTCTTGCACAGATGACTAATGTAGACCAGAGTACATATGCGTGTTTATCCAAGTACACAGTTACTCGGTGGTAATAAAAAGCTCAAGTACTTCACTTAAATGCTAATTTTACTACTTAAGCAGCAATAAATGTATTCTACATCCTGATTCAAAGTTTGTATTATAAAAGTCAAGTCTTTTATGCAAATATTCAAATATGCAAATATCAACATGTGTGATATATACAGAAACCTCAGCTAAATGCTCGTATAAACCATTTCAATAACCACCAAATGCAACGCAGACAAGCAATGCTTAAAAGAGCAACTACGTAATTGCACAAAAGTCCGCTTAACACACGCAACTGAGACAAAAAATATCTAGACTTCATGTAGCGATGTAAACAATTAGCTAAGCTAGCTAACTGTTAAGCTAACACCAAGTTTCAACATGCTCCGACTAAAATTCACTGAACCAGCCAAAAAAGAAGACCACAACAATACAAGCGGAGAAAATGCGGTAAGACAGAAATCTGCATACGAGCCGCTGTACCTCCTGATAATGGCAGAACCAACACAATGCATTAGAGCCACTTCTGTCAACAATCGCAATTTCAGGCCCAGTTACAGACACGTGACTGGATTACACCGCGTGTTGTAAATTTGGGGCCATGTGGTGTCTGGCCTTGAAGCTTCTGACTGGTTGAACTGATGAGAATCCAGAATCATTACCATGATTTTACTGCCTCAAACGATTAAAAAGAGGTGTCAATCGGCCAATAGAAGCCAAAGCTACAGCCCTGAAGAGGTTAGAGTGCCAGAGTCTATGTATACAGGAGACTGTGAATGTTTGGTTAATTCTCAAAAAAAGTGAAAAAAAAACAAAAAAACAAAACAAAACAAAAACAACAAAACCAAGCATTTTAGGCATGTTAATTAAATTGAATCATTTCTGCTATTTAATACCTAAAAAAATGTGAACAAACTGCTGGTCTGACCCATCATGAAAGCAATTAGGATTACTTGGGGCCATTAATCATACAAAGCTCCAAAATCCAGTTGATCCCCGTATAAGACCAGTGTCAACTGATGTTATAAAGGGATAAATCCAAATGTGAAAGTTTTGGTTCAAATCATGATCAGTATTTACTGGGAGGTACAACAGTAAATGTCATCGTTTGGGGCTCCATTTCAGCATGACCATGATCTCAAGCACACTGCCACTGCAGTGAAAGCATTTGTCAATCAAACACTATCAGTCATGGATTGGTCTTTCCAGAGCACAGACCTCAGGAATACTGAGGCAGCGTGGGATCATCATGACAGAGAACAGAACAAATGGTAGCAACATCCAAAGAGGAGCTTTGGATGTCCTTCAAGAAGCCGGGAGAACTATTCCTGACAACTACTTAAAGAAATGACCGCCCCGACTCCGCAGCAGCAGGAGTCGGGGCGGTCTGCCTCCCCCCACCGCAGGGAAAAGGGAAACACCACCTGGGTCTGGGTGCAGTTCCCCCCTCCAGGGGCGGGGGCACCTAGACCCGGTTTGTAGAGTACGCTTGGGGAGTGTGATCGTGTGTACAACGTCTCTTTATGTCTGTCTCCACGTTGGTTGAGTGTGGAGTAAGTGCATATGAGCGCATGAGGGTGGGAATGGATGTTTGTATCTGTGTGTGCCTGTATGTCTGTGTCTATATGTCAGGTTGGGTATCAGACACCACCTCTCTGGGGACATCTCAGGCCCTCCAAGGTTTGGAGGCATATCTCCCCCTACCACCACTTCCCCTGCCAGTGGCGGACCCCCTCAGACATCGGTGCGTTGGTGGTTCTTTGTGTCCGGGGATGGGCTTCCAGGTACACACCGGCTCACTCCTTGGCGGCCGCTTATCGGGGCCTGGAGCCTGGGGCTCGCTCGGGCCACTTCGGAGGTGGGGTGCCACCGGCCTCTCGGCCTGGGGCTCGGTCACTCAGGCGCAGCTGGCTGCCGGCGGAGCTCACGGGCGCGTCACTGCAACTCCCCCTGGCTTCTGCTCCGCGGCTGCTGAGTGAGCCCTCATCTGGGACTCTCCTCAGCTCTTTGCGGGACAGTGGCGCAGCTGCCCCTCTGTTGGTCTTCCTTGGTCTCTTGTGTTCTGGGGGCCTCTGGATGTCTGGAGTTTTGATCTCCATACCTGCTTCATGCCCTGGAGGACGGGGCTGTGGCCCCCCCACACCCTCTAGCAGATTATTACATGAAGGAACCTTTTAAAAAACAAAAAACAAGCGCGTCCATGCTCACAGGTGTACACATGGGTGATCACACCCACAAACTACACCCTTTTTGGCTCCTACCTCAAAGCACACTGTGTTCTGTTGATCTTATGTGCTGCACAATAATGTTTAACATTTAGTATTTACTGTCATATTCCCATATATCATTGTGATGTTGTTTATTCTATTACTCTTGTTCTCTTCTGCTTGCTTTCTTTTTTCTTTCTCAGCAGGTGATCCAGGTGATTGATATATGCATTTTTTTTCTCTGCCCGTTCTGTTGGTTTTTGTCTTTTGCCCTTCTCCCCCGTCCCTCTTCTCAGCTGTTTCTCTTTCCCTCTTTCTTTCTCCCCTTCTTTCCCCCAGTCAAGTCTGTCCCGTATTCAGTAAGTGAAAATAAAATAAACAATAAAAGGTGAATCAAATGGACCATTACGGCAAGGCTGGGATGGTCAGTTTGGTAAAGTAAATCCGTTGGGCATCTTTCTTTGCCTTTAGACAACAATTCTGATGGCAAAAGAGCCAAACGGGACAGGCCAAAAAAAAAAAGAAAAAAAAAAAAAAGAAAAAAGAAAAAAGAAATGACAAGTTCAGACTGTGTTGAAGAATAAAGGTGGTCATACAAATAATAACTTTTAAGCTCATTAGAATTGTCCAAACTCTGTTTTTATCTTTTATACTTAATTTGATCTATTAATTGTTATATTTTCCTTATTTTGTGAGATTTAACAAAGAGTGCAGAATGTCTGTGAAGGTTCTCAGTCATCCAGGTCATCGTAGTCAAAGGAGCTTGCAAAGAAAAGCGTCTGGACTTCTTTAAGTCACTTGAAGACGTTTCACCTCTCATCCGAGAAGCTTCTTCAGTTCTAAGGTCAAATGGTGGAGAGTCCCAGATATAAACCTAGTGGGAGTATCCCCCCACAGAGGGACAAAAGGACCCCCTGATGATCCTCTAATCGCCTGAGCCAAGGTGTGAAACTGGGTGTGGGTCCCAATCAGCCAGAGTTTCGGGTGAGTTCATTGTGAAACCTGACCCCACCTTATCATGCGAATTCCTGAGGTCAGATGGCCCAGGATGTGAGTGGGCGTTAAGGCGTCTGGGGAGGGATCTCAAAACTGGATTGTAGATGGCAGAGAGTTGGTGTCGTAAGCCACCGCCTCTGTTCAAAGATGGTCGCTCACAGTGGACATAGATGGCTTCTTTCATTCCTCTTTCAAACCATCTGTCCTCTCTGTCCAAAATGTGAACATTGGCATCCTCAAAAGAGTGTCCTTTATCCTTAAGATGCAGATGGACAGCTGAGTCTTTTCTCTCCTCTATTTTTCTTTCTCTCCCACTCTTTCTTTTAAGGTCAATCAAATGGACCAATATGGCAAGGACATGATGATCCACTTGGTAAAGTAAATCCGCCTAGCATCTTTCTTGGCCTTCAGACAACAATTCTGATGGCTAAAAATCCAAATGGGACAAGCAAAAAAAAAAGAAAAAAAAAAAGAAATCAAAATTATTTACTTTTACTTAAAGTTGCTTGGTTTAAACATTTCATATGTTTTGTAAGTTCTATTGGCGTTATCTCATTTGCTTTTGTTGCACCCCTCCTTCCATGCAGACACATGTAAGCCTTAATTGGATCCTCAAAAGAGCCCCTTCAGAAATTAGCATCGTAATTAAAATTGTAAATCTTAAAATGCTGGCTTGGTGTTTCGATGCGTGTGAGGTATATGAAGCTGTGGGAAGAAAAAAAAACAATAAGGGCACAAACCAGTTCAGCAACATTCTGAAGCTCATATTTTTTCTCAGAGCTGTCACTCACCAGGGCCGCTGTTGATTGAGTGGAATGTCGTCTGTTCAGTGTTATTTTGTAATGGAGAAAAAAATGCCTCCACTGTGTGCGTGCATATTATGCAGTCATCTCCACTGCAACACAGGCAAGGTACACGTGCAGTTGTAGTTGACAGTTGTGATTGGCAGGTTGTTTAGCGTTAACAAAAGTGAAATGAACACAATAATATTATAGTTTGGATTTTAATAAATGAAGACAGCATGTTTCCCTTCTTTTTTGTCTAATACACTTAACTAAAATAACAATATTGTTGAATATTGGAATATTGTGGTCCAGCAGCCTGGCTTCAAAGGCATCTTCTGCAAGTCTACAGAACAGAGTTTCAAAATTTCTACTAGATTTTCATTTCAGGTTTTTTGTTTCTTTTTTCACACTCTCTGCAGATTAGTTACTCTCTGATACAGTACAGTGGACTTTCTTGTGTAAAAAAATTAATGATTATATAACATGTAAGTTTTGATTTTCAAAACATCTGTTCTTATAAAGAGACTCAGCAGTAATATTCATGCAGATGCACTGAATCACTGCACAAAGCTCACATTTCTAAAGCTAAAGTGAACAGAGCTGTATATGAACCCCTCAATTGCAAAGCTCAGGTCCGCAGCGTTATAGTGCACAGCTAAAATCAACGATTGCACCGAGGAGGCACCGATTACATACACAGATATATTTGACACAAACTACCCAGTGTGACTGTTGGTATTTGGAGCATACCATGAATGAACCACTTTAGGCAGAAGCATCTTTGATTAAAAAGAAAATGTGGGTGGATTTAATGTACCGATTCAACACAGGATGTATTTTCTTGATGTATATTAGAGATGTTCTTATATTTCCCGTCTTTCCCTTTGTGTTCAGGTTGTCATGAAGCCGTGTTTATTTGTGTCTCTGCTGATCCTTTTTGATTTTAAAGGCGATGACAGTCAGTGTGTTGCTCTGCGGGTGGGGCCAACTCAAGGATGTCAATCTGTATGAGATTCTTCCATTGAAGCATGCCACGTGGACTTGTATGCAGAAAAAAATTATGAATACAAATATATTTCTGTCTCCTCTGAACTCTGCTTTTTTTCTTTCTTTTTTTTCCTTTTTTTTGCCCGTCCCATTTGGTTCTTTAGCCATCAGAATTGTTGTTTGAAGACCAACAAGGATACCCAATGGATTTACTTTGCGAAATGGATCATCACGGCCACCCTCCTGGGGAGAGCCCCAGATGAGGGGTCACCCAGTAGCCACGGAGCAGAAGCCAGATGGGGCTGCAGTGACGTGCCCGCCGGCTCTGCCGGCAGCCAGCTGTGCCAGAATGAACCGAGCCGCAGGTCCTGAGGCCAGAGGGCCCCCTTTGCCCCGGAAGAGGCCTGACCGAGCAACAGGCACCAGGCCCCGCCAAGTAGTCACCGGGAGTGAGCTGGTACATACCTGAGTGCCCAGCCCCGGACACCAAGAACCACCAACGCACCAACCCCTGAGGGCATCAGTTACCGGCAGGGAGGGCCTTTGGAGGGCCTGGGAGTTCCCAGAGAGGTGGAGTGTAAGACCCGACCTGACAAATAAACACAGACAAACAGGCATACACAGACACAAACATGCATTCCCACCCTCATGCACACATATACAAATACTCAGCATTCACCCAACGTAGGGATAGACATAAATGGACATGTACACACAATCACACTCCCCAAACAAACTCTATATCCCGGGTCCAGGTACCCTCGCCCCTGGAGGGGGAAACGGCACCTAGACCCAGGAGATGTTACCCTTTCCCTCGGGGTGGAGGCAAGCAGACCGCCCCAGGCTCCGCAGCAGCAGGGAGGCCCCGCATCCTAGATCCCAATCGGACGGCCAACACCTCCTCCCAGCCCCCCTTCCCCGATAGCCAGCAGAGAACAGGGGTGTGTGAAGACCCAAAACCTCCCTCCTCTCACTCATGTGTAGTGTTACTGCGTGTTGTTCTAAGGTGCATTTAAAACACGGGAGAGCATGGTGCTGCTGCCAGAGATCAGCAGGTGTTAGCACGGCCCCTCCTGAGAACCCTCAATGTCTACATGGATTTAAAATTGAGAGGTGGGCACCAGCGCCAGAGGTGGGGTTGAATACACAGACCGTCAACTGGATGCCGTTAACGTGCCCACCCTCAAGGCCATATATGTATGTGTTATGAGAGTGTAAGTAATGTGGATGTCTAAGTTGTGGAATAAAATTGAGGCACAGGTGGCCAGAAGAGGAAAGGGGGGGGATGCCTCCCCTGCACCCTGGTGACCAGTGTTGGGACTAACGCGTTATTAAGTAACGCGTTACAGTAACTACGTTATTATTGTGGTAACGAGCACGGTAACTAGTTATTATGCCAAAATCAGGAACGCGTTAGTCGTTACTGGGATTTAGATAGGGTCGTTACTCGTTACTTCGTGTGGTGGCTATCGCGGAGCTTCCACAGATTCAGTAACATTAGCAAGTGGTGGAGGCCCGCAGGTGGATGAAGGAAAAGGGACGCAGAAGGAAAAGAGACCCGAGGCGGCCGCCGGTCCAAGTGTGAACTGAACTTCAGGTAAGAAGTTATGACCTGCACTCTCTCTGGGTCAGATATAAACCAAGTTTAGGTGGAGTTTATTTTCGTTATTCTGACTTTTTCCGTACTGCGTGCTAGCTAGCATGACGGGGTTTCTATACAGCTAGGTGGGTGCTATGATACTGATGTTGAACTTTATTTTGTTCATAAGTTATTAGAGTTGCCAACCGTCCCGTTTGGTATTCAGAGAAAATATTACGCGTTTCTTATTGAGGTGAAAAGGAACAGTTTGTCCCGTAATTCAGCTACAATGAAAAAGGCACAAAGCTGGATTTATTCTGTGTCTTTGCTGCACAGCTGCCTCTTCTTCTTTCATTCTCCCCCCTCCCTCTCCCGTTTCTACTTCAGTCATGAAAACTGATCAATGATCAGCTGATCGGCTCTCTTGTTTGTTTATCGCTCACTTTGCGCCGAAAGAGGAAACCAGCGGATGTCGCGCTAAACAACAGCAGCACGTTTAAGCTTGATCAGCTGTTGTTAGAATTTATTTAATATTAATTTCTAGTATCAGCTGATGTTTGCTGGAGCCACAGCTGCAAAAAAGCTGCTGGTCATTAGGGCTGAACGATTATGGAAAATAATCTAATTGCGATTTTTTGCCCCAATATTGCGATTGCGATGCGATTATTTTTTAAGGTCTTTGTCTTCTGTATTATTAAACAAAGACAAGCAATACATCATATAGTATGGCCAATACTATATTACATTAATTTTAAACTGTTCTTTCCTGGAAGACAGACCTCTGTTATGATGACATGAGGTGATGCATGAATTGATGACTGACATTTTTATTTAACTTCTTCAATCACAACAGTATATTTGAACATACACAATAGTTTATTTTTAGCTTACAAACATCTGAGCATAAAGTGCTGACAAGGAACCCTGGTGTAAACATTAAAATGAAAATCAGTACAATGTGCAGGTTGCAGAAATATACATAAAAAAATCAGTGGCTTTACCACACTCAGTTTTTCGACATCTGTGAACTACTAGACAGTCATTAAATTAAAAAATAATATTAAATAAATAAAACTAATAAATAAAAAATACACACATCTTACTGATCTCTGCAGTCAGTAACATTACACATAAAGTGCAAACATAATAGCAATTGTATAAACACACACACAAACACGCCTTTAAATTAAAACTGGCTGAACATCTTGATTATCTGCAGTAAGTAACAGCAACACAGCACAAACTAAAGTGCACAATGAGTATGGCTCAGCTAGCCATAATCATCTCACAGGTTTTTTGCTAGGAAGACCAGCATATCTACTTTTGCTGGCTTTAAGGATGAGCGAGTGCAGGTCACTATATTCCCTCCAGTGCTGAACAGACGCTCTGAGGGGGCACTTGTGGCTGGCACACACAGATATTTGCGGGCCATCTTGCACAGTCGTGGAAAGTGAATGTTGTGCACTTTCCACCAGGCTAAGGGATCATCCTCTCCGTCAATGACAGGGGTCAACAGGTAATTATTCAACTCTGCCTCCACGACATCTTCAAGTGGCAGAGGCAAAGCTGAAGAGGCCGCACTGGTTTTAAAAAGACTACCAAGAGTCTTCTTTGCCTTTCCCCCAGAGGCCTGTGCACTTGGAGAATTTTGAGCAGTTTCAGTGCGAGACCTCTTCTCCTGCCAGATGCGAAGAGAGACATTAGTTTTGCAGTTAGCTTATATATAAATATTATGTGTTTGTGGAAATATAATTTTCAAGGATTTACCTGATTATGTGTACGTCTAGCCGATTCCACCATTTCTGTCCTCAGTCGGGCCTTAATGGCAGGAAGGTTGTCTGCGCTGATGTATTGCGTTTTGAACCTAGGGTCCATGAACGACGCAACATCCAAAAGCTCCTGGGTGTTGAGGTCACTATACTTGTCGTTGAGGTATGCCAGGACCTTGGTTTTAATTGATCTAGTCAGATCAGTGTCCGCAGCATCTTCAGCCAAGACTGATGTTGCCAGAAGATGGAGAAAATACAAAAATGAAAATACATAAGAAGAGGTGGGTACATCAGTGTGGGGTTGACATAACATATCTAGAATTAACAGCAGTAAAGAACAAGATAAATAATATTGTGGTGTGTTTGTGGGAGAGAGTGATACACAGGCTCGCGCATACATGCATGCACACGCACGCACACACTCTCTCTCTCTCTCTCTCTCTCCCTCTCACGGCAGTAACTTACCAATAGCAAGATGTAATCTGTGTCCGAAACACTGGAGCCTGGTCCATTCGTTCAGCTGTGCTGCTTTCACCATATTTGACGTGTTGTCCGTCGTTATGCAGACAAGGTTGTCTTCAGGGAGATCCCAACACGCAAGCCCCTCTCTCAGGCCAGCAGCAATGTTTTCCCCTGTGTGGTCTTCGGGGAAGTAGGCCGTTTGTAGGCTGCGAGCTTCGAGGTGGAGGTCTTCGGTAATGTAATGCACCGTCAGACTTTGATAGGGCTCTGCTGTATGGCTTGACCACATGTCTGTTGTCGCCGCAAAAAACTCAACAGCCTTTAACTCCGCTGCAACCCTCCGCCTACATTGCATATGTAGCTCGGGTATTGCAGTCTGACTGAAATACGTGCGGGAGGGCATTCTGTACCTCTTATCCAGTGTAGTTACCAAATTATTGAACCCAGGCTTGGTCACCGTATTGACGGGCATCATGTCTTTCGCGATGCAGTGGGTTACTGCTTTGGTGATTTCCACGTGCCGTTTTGAAGTGCGTTCATATGGCGTAACACCTTCAAACAATTCGGTCAGTGATCCTTGCCGAGTAACGTTACTAGGTTTATTCTGCACACTACTAGATTTTTTAGCCATACATCTATCATACTCTGTTTTGTGCTGAGTCTTAAGGTGCTGGTACAAATTCGTAGTGTTTTCCCCGAGATGTAGAAACTCTACCAAGACAGGTTTTACACAGTACCTGACTCTGTGCGACATCATCTCTTTTAAACCCAAAATATTCCCACACGGCTGATGTGCAGTTTGTCTTTGGTACTAGCATCCCCGCAGGCTCTGGTTCTGTTGAACCTGAGGCCATTGTGTAGGCTACAGCTTTGCTAGACTGTTTCAAAACTTTGCTCCCCGTGTCACGTGACCAGAGTGCAGCCTCTGTGGTTAGACAATCTCTATTGGTAGGTGGCACAGTGCACTTGTGGCAAGTAAGCAAGCTAGAAGACTGGCAAAGTTATGGAAGAAACACATTAACAAGAGAATTCTGAGTAAAACCAAAGTTACTTTCCCTAGTAACTAGTTACTTTGAAAGTAACAAGTAAGTTGAAGTAACTGAGTTACTTTTGAGAGAAGTAACTAGTAATGTAACTAAGTTACTATTTTAAAGTAACTTACCCAACACTGCTGGTGACACACCCGCACTCCAAGGCCCTACTTGTGTGGGTGGGTGTGTTGGAGCGGGAAGAGGGAGGCAGCCGGGGATGGGGAGGAAAAGAAGGGAGGAGCAAGATGCCCCTCCCTGGGGCCATCTTGCTCCCAGTAGGCACCCCCGTCCTTCGGCACCCACCAAGGCAAGGGATCCCAGGCCCATCCAGAACGGGGCCTACGGCAGTAGGACCGCCCAGCCATACAGGACCCGGGGCAGTCCACCCGACCCCACCGCAGAGGAAACTGTACCCACCCTAACATTCAATCATCTCCCAGACTGCACAAGACAGTAGACACCCAGGTTAAGTTTATTCTTCCCCTCTCCTATGACTCTCCCCCACCTGCAGAGTGGACTCCTGCAAGGATGGAACAAACTCCCTGTCAGTTGAAGAGCCCCCTAGTTAGGCCGTTGCGCCAGAGGCCCCCTGCGCCAGGGCTGAGCCCCCGTGCACCCACCCGCCCGCAACCTCGGCAACACACCAACGAGGACCGAAGCCCCCAAGGCCCAGCAAGAGCCCTAGCACGGAGGCGAAGCACCCCTGAACCCCAAGCCCACACGCCTGCACCGGGTCCACTCAGGGGCTACCAGGCCACTAACCTACGTCCGCCAGCACAGACCTTCCCCCAGCCCTGCTGCACGCAGCCACAAGGAGAACACCCTCTAAGAGCAACCAGAGCCACTAACCAGGTTATGACCACAACCCCCAGGTTAAGCCCTCCAGGGATAACGTGCCTAGGGAACTGTGCTTTTCACTGACTGCCTTCCTGACTCATTGATGTGTTTGTTCCCCGTTCCCATTTTACCTTTATGTGGGGTTTTTTTGTCTGCTTGTTTTTGTCAAATGTCAATAGATACAGACACAAAAGCCACAAACCTTTTGTATCTGGGTTCATAATACACAAAATCATTTTTGTCTGTCTTACCCAGTGTTGCATGTATGGAGGACCATTAATGCCAAACATCAAAAATAGGAATTTAATACGTTTGTTCATAAATACACCATTATCAATAAATCCAGTATCATTTAAAGATACACACAGATATTGTTAACTCATAAAACTTGCATGAAGGCTAAAAACAGACAACCTGATGGTGTCATGACACAACCCTGTGAAAAGCTATATACACCCCATGACTCAGCAGGTTGTAGACGAACCTTTAGCAAAGATAAATAAAGTTATCGCTTGTCAATTCATTGAGGTTTGTGGTCATTTATTTGTGCGCAGCTCTCTGAACGTCCCACGACAGCATTTCAGTCAGCTTAGGGTCGGGACTTTGACTGGACCACTGCAAAACCCTGGTTCTTTTCTTTTTCAGCCATTCTGTTTTAGACTTGCTGCTGTGCTTGGGATCATTCTCCTGTTGCATGATCCAGTTTCAGCCACGCTTTACCTGTCAGACAGACAACCATAAAATCCTCTGCAGAAGTATTCTAGCACCAAGTGTGAGGCTGACTCAATGGCTGCAAGGTGTGCAGGTCCCGTGGATGTGAAACAAGATCACATTATTGCCCAACATCTTTGATGGCTGGTTTGGGGTGTTTGTGCTGACATGCTGTATTTCATTTTACCCAAAAGTGGAGTTGTTAGATTAGACTATCCAAAGGACATTGTTCAAGAATTCCAGACTGTAAATCATTCATATTTTATTTGTTGTGGCTACAAATGAGACTTTATTATTATTATTATGAAAGAAACATTTTTACATAAATACAGAGAACAGGTCTGTTTAACTTGTTACGTGGTTGCTCGGCAACATGATGACGTTATAATATCTTATAAAGACAACCTCACCTCATGTTTATATATTTTTTAAGCATTTTAAAAGAATTCCTGGCAATATTAACTTTTGGCACTTTTAATCCTCCACAGTAAATGAGTAAAGGTGATTATTGTCACTGTATTTAATGGCAGTCTTCTGGTATGGCGTGTGAAGTATTTAGGGTGTGCTGATGTGCGTGCATGTTTAAAATCCATTGGCTCAAATCCACTTTCCAATCCATTGCTCTCTGCATTAATCAGGTGTTGAGTCTCTGGTGGCCCTAATCCCTTCTTTAAATAACACACACGTGACTCACAGTTGTGCGCACACACACAACATGTCTGAAAAATAATCAAAACACCAGGAGGAATGAAATTTCATTCAGAAAGGCAGACACACCATTATGCAACATTATATAAACATTATATAAAGAAATCACAGAGGCACACGTGACAGCCTGAAAATTGCATACATAAATTCACAGAAAAATGCTCACACCTTGGCAAAATGTAAAATGTAGATCCCCCTCCCCTAGATCCCATTATGCTATTTTTTTTAAATACATCCATGCACTGTCAGGTCTGCCAGGCGCACATTCCCCTGAACGTTTTTTGCTTCTGTTATCGCTTCTACGTTTGATGAGTATACAATAATGTGCATAGCTGTCAATTGTACGCTAGTTGTACACGAGGCCCTGTGAAAATGTCTGGATACCCTCCAGAGCGCAGTCCTGTTAGAGTGTGTGTGTGTGTGTGTGTGTGTGTGTGTGTCCTTGTTTAAACATCATCATCAAGGGGACCAAATGCTGGTACTTTTGAATTTTAAGGCAAAGGCTCAAAAAGTGGTTTGGGGTCATGGTTGGGGTAAGGGGGCTAGGGACATCATTATGTCAGTCTGATGCCCTCACTAAGATGTGAAAACGAGTATGTGTGTGTGTCTGTATGACACAGAGAGAGATAGTTGTCTTTGTGTCAAAACCAGCAGTGGTTTTTGACCCTTTGATCTCCTTATCTCTTAATAACCCACAGCTGTTGCGAGCCTCTGTGCAAGCTCACGAGTGTGTGTGCAGTCATGTTCCTGGGTGTCAGAGACTCGTGGGTGTCCATAAACCATGTGAACTACAGCTACAGCTGTACGTATGACACACAATTGTGAGAACAGAATACATCCTGCAGTTGAGCTTTTTAGGTATTTAGGTTTCCTTTGCGTCTTTTTGCCAGCAGACAGTTCTGCTTAAAAACGCCCAGCTCTCTCTAACAACCCACTAGGCCAAGGGGAAAGATGTGGTTATAAGAAATTTATTGGCTACACATTTGAAGGGATTCACTGCTGCGTTCCTCTTTGTTTATTTGTGTGATTTCACAATATCACATATGGCTGCCACTCTGATAGTTTTGTCACACCTTAGATCAGGATAATTACGACAGGTCTTTTTCACAGAAAGACATTTTCACATGTCAGAGCTAGAAAAGCATTTCGGAAAATAATTAAATCATTGCTCCCTAAATTCTTTGGCATGGCCATGACTCGCTGGGACACTTGAATAGAAGTTATGACTTCTACCCTTGTTTTTTCTCTTGTGAAAAGTTTAAATAGGTCTTTGTTTATTCTTCTTATATAGTCCTGCATGGATTTTCTTTCAAGAGTTTGATGTCATTACCTCTGCCAGGGAGAGGTTCTGTCTGCAAATATGATAGCTCAAAAAGTCGAATTAATTCAGATAAAACTTTTTAGGGGTGTAGAGTGGAGTCATGTTAACAATCTATTAAAACTTAACTCACTTAATGTCTCATTGGTTGAAAATTGGCAAAAAGTCTTGTATCTTAGAAACTATGATTCCCGTGTGTTGTCAACATATAGAAAGTAGTGTATAAAAGTAAAAAAATCACTTGAATCATGTCACCTTTGACCTCTGACCTTTCCTTCGAGGAATAGATTGATCTGATGGACAAAGTGATAATAATGGTATAAAACAATCTTTCTTACTTCCATTGTTTGTATTGAGAACATAGGCATAAAGGCTATGATGCATGGTGATGCTAAATATCACATTATTTTATTATGACTGTTATGCAGATTACAGTAACAAGTTATAACCATTACAAAACATTCAGAAACATTTCATGTATATTCAAATTGTTAAACAGACATTTGTGTTCAAAAACGTTTTCATGTGATGTTGATTTCTAAACATCTAAATGAATTTTCCCAAACAATGGAATGAATGTTACATATGTAGTACATCTACATAATTGGGGGTACAATTATTATTTTTTCATTTATCTCAAGTATATTAGAATGGTTTTTGACTGGGTAAATAACAAAATCCTGCACATTGAACTTATGTTTCCTCCTGTTTCTCCTAAAAGTAAATACTGGCAAGAGAGTAAGCTGCCTTGGATGATGTTTAACACTCTCACAGTGCTTCCTGTTTTTTATTTGGGAGTGGTTGTTTTGCTTAAACTAACTGAGGACGCTCCAGAGACAACCTTAAACGGGTTACTGACTGCATAAGTGTCTTAGCAGCTGTGGTCCCCGCTCACAAAGAAAAGGTTTTAACATCAGGTGGGATGCTCATAGCCAGTGGTAAATATATTGATGAATATATTAGTATTAGAAGATATTTCCTCTCTCTTTCTGAGGACTAAAAAAATGTCTGACCTTTTAGAGCAGCAGGAAGCCTCAGCTTTTGACTCGCGTGGATTACTGAACTGGTTATATTTAATGTGAGAATCTACAGTTTTAGCAGTATAAACTGCTAATTCACACAAATATCTCATCAGCCAATCATATGGCAGCAACTTAGTGCATGTAGGCATATAGACACGGTCAACATGATCCACTGAAGTTGAAAGTGATCATCAGGATAGAAAGAATGGCAATTCAAGTGAATTTTCAGTGTGCGTGGTTGTTGATGTCAGACAGACTGGTCTGAGTATCTGCTGATCTGCTGGGATTTTCCCACAATCATCTATAGAGTTTAAAGAGAATGGTCTGATCAGGAGAAAACACTGTGTGAGCAGCAGTTTTCTGCTTGAAATGACTTATTGATACCAGGAAATCAGAAATGAATGACAAGACTGATTCAAGCTGATAGGAAGAAAACAGGGACTCAAATGACCAGTCATGACAACACAGGGATCTAGAAGAGCATCTTGGAACGGACAACACGTGTAACCCTGAATCAGATGGTTTATGGCAGCAGGAGAGGACATCGGGTAAGAACAGAAAACTTAAGCTACAGGTCATGTGAATTTATCCCAATTGGTGATGAGTCTAAAGTGATGAAATCAGATTTGCCAAGAACTTCCATGAGTCTGAATGTGATGTAAACACTTTGAAAGCATCGATCCAGGCTGTCTCCTGTCACTGGTTCAAGTCGCTGGTGTAATGGTGTGAGAGATACTTTTTGGCACACTTTAGCGCGCTAGTATCAACTGAACATAATTTGCCACAGCCTACCTAAGCTTGTTGCTGACCCTTTCAATCCCATTATGGCCTTAGTGTACACAACGTCTGATGGCTGCTTCAGCAGGATAACCCACCATGTCAAAAAGTTTAAATCGTCTCAAAGTGATTGCTCGAAGAGTTCAGTGTGCAAAGGGCCACGGTCATCAATCAAAAACAGCACCTTTGGAATGTGGTCGAACGAGAGATTAACATCATAGATATGCAAAGCTACATGCTGTAAAAACAAAACAAAACTTCTCTCTGTCACATGTTCTTTCGAGTGCGTTGAGTGTATGTTTGTTCTTGTTTTTTCTTAGATCCATATTTCAATACAGCGCCCCTTCACCTGCAAATGGAAAAGAAAACAAATGTAGAATGAATAGATGCTGAACAGACAACAAAGCAGGAGCATGAATAGAGAATAAAAAATGGTCATCATCTTTTTTTCTTTGATAAAGCAAAGGATTGAAGGCATGAAAATGGTGTAGTTAATTGTGTGACTGACATCTTGGCTGATAGAGAAGGTCTTATCCATCAAAGCAATGCTCAGCAAAGTTCAAACATATAGTTTGAGAAAACAAGCAGAACTGACTCAAAGAAACTTGGTGTGAGGAATATGAAAGAAGGGTAATTACCTCTGAAGGGGAAAATTAGAGACAATTATTTCTGACACATAATTGTCTTTTTACAGTGAGAATGGATCAAATGGTCAACCATATTTAATTGCTGGAGCATGAAAAGTGATGTGACTCAGCTGAGCACGTCTTTTGTTGCACTCAAACATGAAAACACAGTCACTAACATGCTCTCTGTAGATAAAACATGACTTATAACTGCAGCTTGTTTAATCAGGGTTAGGGTTCTTTATTTACAGCCATCAACACATTGTGATGAGTGGCATTGTTACAACGCTTTAAACAGAAATTGGAAAAAAAAAAGTGTTGTGCTAAATGGCGTAAGGGTTGCCTGTGAATAATTAACAGTTTTGTTTAATCCTTTAAGACCTACCATAGAACCAAGGCCACCAGAGCTTACTTTATATTTTTACATGGTGTGGTGCTATTTTTGGAACCATTTCAAGTTGCTATACATCAATACAACTGTTATAGCCCAGATTTTAATAATATGTATGCATTAAGTCCATAGTAACTACATTAATTGCAAAAAAGTGCAATAAACTACAAAAAAATTGAAAATCTTTTATTTTTTATTTTTTTATTTACATATATTTCTACTTGGAGAAATTTAAGAGGTTTATCCCTCAAAACGTTAAATACAAAAAAGTTGCAAAAGATAGTTTCCCACCACAGGAAATTTATTTTGAGCGTCTTCATAGTTTTATTTTTGAGATACACCAATTTTTATATACTGCAGGAAAAACGAAAAACAAACCTATGATGCAAATTTGCAAAGAAAGCAGCATGTGCATCAAAATAAACTATTTTAAGCAGTGCAATTTGAGTTCTAAGCATCACAGAAACTATTCAGAAAAGCATGAAGTCAAACATGACTTATAAAAACACCAGTATAGGCTTTAAAGCCTACAAGTAAAAAACTAAATTTTCCGCGAAAATGACGTCACTTCCGGTTTCGGGCAGGTAATGGCGGACATGCGATAGTTCGCCTGATGTCTTTTTCAACGTAGGAAGTGTTATGAACAGCTGATCGGATCGGCAAAACCTGTTTCTGGAATATTATGTTTTTGTTCCTGCAAGCGCTTTTTATGCAATATTTGCAAAGCGATATGTGGATGGAAACCGTGACCTAGGACAAGCTGATGGCATAAGATGTAAGTACAACTCCTCCGGTTTCATATGCAAAAAAAATATTGTGCTAGCTTACATGGTTCCGGTTCTACAGGGATTTAAAAATAGTTACGCAAAACGGAGCATGCCCGCTCTGACCGGCTTTAAAGGGTTAAAAGCTCAGTCATTACAAAATCAAGTCTACATATCAATGTGAGTATTCTTTTTTAAAATATTGTTTTAATTCACTATATAAAAACTATGGTAAATGGCCTGTATTTGTATGGCGCTTTACTAGTCCCTAAGGACCCCAAAGCACTTTACACATCCAGTCATCCACCCATTCACACAAACATTCACACACTAATAAAATATGTCTATAAAAATGCAGTTTGGAATCACTTTTCTTGGGAAGTAAATCTATTTTAACACATCCTCCAGTTGCAGAGCTACAAAATAATCTCCAGCAGGAAACTGGTGTAAATGTGTCTGACTGAGGGTGGACAGAGGGCCCAGTGTCATATACTGAGCCCTGTGCTCACTATCCGGCATCGTGGCGCCTGATTGGCACATGCTATAGATTACCAAAATTGGCAGGTTCACCTCTGGCACTCTGTGCTTTTCACAGGTGAGAGCAGGTTCACCCTGAGCACAAGTGACAAACGTTAAAGAGTCCTCCCTGTCCAGGATGTGTACATCCTCATCCTTGAAAGAGTGTCCACTGGCCTGTAGGTGTAAATAGACTGCAGAGTCCTGGCCTGACGAGTTGGCTCTTCTGTGTTGTGCCATCTGCTTCGCCAGAGGTTGTTTGGTTTCCCCAATGTATAAATCCTGGCACTTAACAGCGTACACTATGTTACTCTGTTGGGGGACCCAATCCTTGGGGTGGACCAGTTTTTGGCGCAGCGTGTTTTGGGGTTTAAAAGTCACAGAGACCCGGTGTTTAGAAAAAATGTGTCTCAACTGCTCCGATACTCCTGACACATATAGGATCACTACAGGTTTTCGCTTGGGCAGCGGTTGTCCTTCTTTCCTGGATCGGCTGGAGCTTTCTTTAGGTGCCGTTCCAGCTTTGACAAAAGTCCAGCTGGGATAACCACATTTACTCAGGGCCTAAGGGTACAATTACTTATTGTCAGTACTCATTGACTGGCCCCTCGCAAACTCCAGTAAAACATCTCTGGTAGATTATGTTTTGGTTCCTCACACACTACCAGATCCAGTGATACCTTGTTCCAGATTTTGGAGAAACACCTACAAGACACCGTTTGTCACCTCATTAGGAATATGCCCCGACATTGTCAGGCATGAATACATGCAAGTGAAGGCCATACGAACTACTAAGAACCAAGTGAAGGAATGGATTCTGCCTTGTGTGTACTGATAATTTTCAACAAACAATGCCATATCTGTTTGTTCCTAACACATTACCCAGTCCATATCAGTATAGATATCCAGCCTGATTTTTTAACCACTGGGATCAGATATGATTTCAGAGTGTTTAAGTACATTCCGGTGAATAAGGCAAAATAAAAGAAGATGTTGTGATTTCAAAATGAGTTTAACAGAAAGTATAAATTCGGATTAGTTATAGATAGAGCTGGGCGATAGAACGATAACGATATGTATTGCGAAATAACTTTTTCTCGATAGAAAAGTTAAACTATTGCGATAGGCCTCATCTCTCTTGTCCTCTTAAAAAAAAAAAGGACAGCCAATCCAAATTAACTAGCGCAGAGCCGAACCAATCACAGCCGCAGCGTCACGTCACGTGACTTGTTACGTACAGCACAAGTGCCAAGCCGCACATGTGTATTTGTTTGGGAAGCAGCCAGTAGCCGTGCCGCCCGGATAATGGAGGAAATAAGTGTGCCGACTAGAGAAAAATCAACCAAGAGCGTGACCGAAGGTTACCGAAGAGAAAACAGATGATGGTTCCAATGCCGGAGAGATTGTTGAACGGAAGAGCCATAGACGTTCCGTAGTGTGAAGGTATTTCAGCTATTTCAAGTCTGGAAATACAATAAACCGGTGCATGCTCAATCTCTGACTCAAAGCGCTAATTCGTCATTCGGCTTTTGTCAGACTAAAGTAACTGTTAAACCTGTTTGAAAAGCTAAGCTATACAACAAGGAGAGATTGAGAATTTCCTTTTAGTTCTCAGTTTATTTGATATTGACAAAAGTTAGTCAATTTTGTCTGTTCTTCTGTAAAACAAACTAAGATTTATTTTTAGAATTAATATTTTGTTTCTAAGTGGAATTGACAATTTAGTCTGCTTCGTTTGTTCTATTTTGAAACTTAAACGCTTTAGCGGCTGCCTTTTGTGTAGTTTGCAATATTTGCCTTTATTTATCTGAAAAAGTCTCATGTTCCTTAAGTACATTTACCCTGTTGAACTTATTATGGGAAATAAATATTTAAATCAAAACAAGCTGCTGATTATTTCACATTTTACCTGTGAGCAACGGCACATTTAAATCTTACAAATATAGTTATTTGGCTTATATCGTGATATATATCGTTATCGCCTGAAATGAAAAAAACATATCGTGATATGAAAAAATCTTATATTGCCCAGCTCTAGTTATAGATAAAAAACAGTAATGGAAACAAATTTTCATTAAGTTGTGAGATCTGAATCAGATCAAAAATAGGTTTAGATTCTGGGGTAGTTCACTGTAAATCAGTACAAAGCAGTTCTGAGTTGTCATCTCTTTTTTCTGAAATGAAATATTTCAATCCTGATGAAAGCACTCATCCATGGTTTGACAAGTGTAAAGACTGTCACAACGACATGCTTTCACAGTCACAAGATTTCAAAGGAACTCAGCACCTGTGGGAGGTTTCGGTAGCATTCATATCGTTATTAGCAGTGCAGACATTCAGAGAATCAATGACAAGTTGCAGAGAAGATATATAATATAATATGTCACTAAGATGTTTCCAGGAAAGGGATCACACCTATATAACCCTTTATAAGTCTGGGGTACTAAAAATGACAATAAAAAACACACATGAATAAATTAGACAAAGCTAATAAAGATCAAATGTTTCACAAATGCAAGATCTCTCATACCATACGTTCTTCTCAGAGTTGTTTTTGAAAGCACTGTAAATAAAATAAAAATGCACAGGTTCGTCAGGGAAGAGAAGGGGTCTCTGGGATTTTTGTGTTACAATATATCTACTCATAGCCACAATACTGGTAGGAGGAATGCGTGCTCCACTACATATGACAACAGCACAGATTTAACTAATTTCACAAATGCATGCTTCCTGAGTGTGCAAATGGCTGTTTGGTCTTTTTGAATGCACCCACACATACACACTAAAAGACCAGAATCCCTGGAAAAGTGAACACGCATGAAATAGTAAGCTGACAGCTGGCAAATCATACACATGATAAGTGAGTGGAAGTCACATTGAATAAGTGCAGAGAAAAGTGAATGGCTTTGTTAGTGTGCGCGCACAGTGGGATATCGCCTGTTATATTCTATTTCTGGCACCAAACATGTCACCCATCTGTTACACAGCGATGCCAGGTGGGTGAAAATGAGTGGCATAAGCCCCACAAGAATGAGTGTGTATGCAAATATTTCTCTGAGCCTTTGTGTGCGTGTTTGTATATCTTCCTCTGTGAGTAATAAATACCCTCAGTGGGGAATCTGAGGCAGTAATGAAAGAACATTCATCAGACTGCTTTATTTAATTAAAAGGATTTCACCATCACAATCATGTCTTCATTAGGGGTTACTCTGGGGAAAAAAGCAAAACAGAAACACCCAATCCAGATCTAGAGTTGTTTATGAAAACCTTCCATTTGCCAAAAAAATGCTTTGCCTTTTAGCGTTTTAAAAAGGCTTTTTCAGCTCTGAAAGATTTCAGCTGCCAAATGGTATTCCAATATGAGCTCAGTTACAATAATCTGCCTGAAGGGTTAAAAATAATCAACCAAATGAAAAACTGCTTCAGAGCTACAGTGTACATGATAAGAGTATTTCTACAGATATTTGTAGTCTGCCAAAAAACAGATCTCATTTTGTTTACACACTGAAAAAAAACCATCTGTGAAGAACAATGTCCTGTTCATTTTTTTTGCCTCTATTTTTATGAGGGTTTTTAGTGTTACTGTAAATGAAAAATGGTTAAAAAACAAACAAACAAATACAGAAAATTCTGTGGTACCTGGCTCTGGGATTTGTTCTGTCATTTATTGTTTCTTTTTTATTCTTAGTTTGTTGTAGTTTCACAGTGTGGACTTTTGAACCTCTTTAGAGATATCCGGTCTTTAAGTCTGACGTTCATGTCTGGGCCCAAACTCCGCTGCAGGTCCCTAAGTCAAACGATCACTGCGGCATCACTGAGAGTAGAAAAACTGCCTATTCTTTAGTCTGTAATAAAATGTTCAGTGTGGCTGCTCTACCAGGTGTAACAATTAAGTTTAACATCCAGGCATCCATGAAAACGGAATTTATGACATTTAACGGCGTTAGAAGTTAGCAGGGAGTTAACTTTCATCTAAATATAAAATACCATATTCTCACTGAGGGATTTATGAAACAAACTAAAACGTAGAGCTCTGCAATCTCTTCCAACTAGGGATGGGTATCGTTTAGGTTTTATCCGATACCGGTGCCAAACCGGTGCTTAAACGGTGCTCAAACACAAACTTTGTCCAAAAACCTCTCATGTTTAGCTGTTTTTTTGTAAAAACATAACAATGTTAGCCTTTTCTGCATCTATAGGGCATATATGGTATCACTCTTGGCTGGAAGCAGTGCTTAATCAATGAAAAAAAAACTTTGTCAAAAAACCTCTCTTGTTTAGCTGTTTTCCACTTTTTCTTTGGTCATTTTAGCCTTTTTGGCCAGGATGAAGGGAGTATCTGCCTCAAACAAGAAGACAGCCGTATGTAACTACGACAGTGTTTGCTAGTTCACCTTACGTGCATTAGTTTAATGCAGGGGCCAGGACTCTACTCTTCGGCTTCTTGGGGAATGTTGCTAACTCCGGGTCCAATAACAGGTACCACACCCACACTCGGAGGGAGGTCTTGCAGCAAGCTATCAAATACGGTGCATTTCTCGGATTTTAAAAAAATCGCTGTTTGACATATCTGGGGGAAAAAAAGCAATGAAATAAAGCACCGAAATGTGCGCTGCTTTTCAGTCTGGTTACTATCGTTTATTTCAGAACCGGTGCCAGGTACCCATCCCTACTTCCAATATAAATGAAGACAGGAAAGTAAACAGCAGTGAGTCTGTGAAGGTTCTCAGTCATCCAGGTCATCGTAGTCAAAGGAGCTTGCAAAGAAAAGCGTCTGGACTTCTTTAATAAGTTACTTGAAGACGTTTCACCTCTCATCCGAGAAGCTTCTTCAGTTCTAAGCCAGAAGCCATCTATGTCCACTGTGAGCGACCATCTTTGAACAGAGGCGGGGGTTTACGACACCAACTCTCTGCCATCTATAATCCAGTTTTGAGATCCCTTCCCAGACGCCTTAACACCCACTCACATCCTGGGCCATCTGACCTCAGGAATTCGCATGATAAGGTGGGGCCAGGTTTCACAATGAACACACCCGAAACTCTGGCTGATTGGGACCCACGCCCAGTTTCACACCTTGGCTCAGGCGATTAGAGGATCATCAGGGGGTCCTTTTGTCCCTCTGTGGGGGGATACTCCCACTAGGTTTATATCTGGGACTCTCCACCATTTGACCTTAGAACTGAAGAAGCTTCTCGGATGAGAGGTGAAACGTCTTCAAGTAACTTAAAGAAGTCTAAACAGCAGTGACTTTGTAAGGTTACTGAAGTTGGGCTAGCTGGTATATAATGATGTGCTACGTGATCGCTAGCGTGACAAAGCTATGTTAGCATAATATAAACAGTGAAGCTGGAGGATGAACGCTAACGAACGGAGGACGTTTTTCCACTCGATAAAAGCTATTGTGAGGGTTCCCAATGGTTAGGGGCAAATGCACTTGCATGGCAGGATGCTGTAAAAGGACCAAACGTCAGTCAGGAGAACAACTGAGATAATCCATCCACAATACGAGGTTAGTCATTAATATACTGCTGCATGGGCTGGGCTGTAGTTACATCGTAAAGGTTTAGAAACGGAGCTTTAAAATAATTAGCCATAATAAAAACCGAGAGAGGCCGACAGTGATCACTGACTGTTTTTAGGGGATTGTTGAGATTTAATGGAACAAGATACAAAGCATTGAAAACACAACAGCCTCATTAAATGCAGACTACTTTGGGCCTGGAAGCAGGATTCATCACATCATGACTTAAAGACTGGATTGCTGGATTGGTTTCGTCTTGTTAGTTTACCTGTGTCTTGTTTTCCCCAATTATATATTTACTGTATGCTGTATTTAAGCCCTCAGTTTTCCTCAGTGACTTGTTTTTTTTCTAGAACTGTTGATTTCTCTTAGCCTGTCTCTTTCTCCCTTCTTCTCTCTTAATTTACAGACTTTGTTATTTTACAACTTGCTGCTAAGAAGTTTTTTTCCCTGCAACCAGGATTTTCTGTTTCTACCATAAAGACCAGTTTTGTTATTTCTACTCAGTATTTTCTTTCAACCCTTTAGTTATCCAGGTAATTTATCCAGAAGAATCCATGACTGAAATACAGTGGAAATCATTAAAACGGGAAGCTGAAATACCAAATAATGCTAAGCTCTTTGAAATTCAAATCTTATTTCTAAGAGAGAACCTGGTATTCCTCATGTTCGAAAATGTATGAATGCAACAATTTCTATGTTTTATTGTGCTCTTAAAATGTATAAAGCACTTTTATGTGCACATCTAAACATGATGAACAGATAGAAGCTCCTCTTGAGTCTCGGTTCCGCATCTTCCGGGCAAGGACAGAGAGACTCAAGAGGAGCTTCTATCCCCAAGCCATCCGTGCCCTAAACACACACACCCGCCCTCTCACATCATCTATAATTGACTGAGTCAGGACTCTTCCAGACACTAAATCAAGGCACAATGTACATTTCAATTCCTTTAATTTTAAATATGTTTATATTGTCTATCCTGTAAAATAGTCAGATATCTATTCATATTAATGTACAGAATTCACCTGCTTGCTGCTACTACTGCACATTCACCCAATGTATATACTACATATATATATACCAGAAGGCAACATTGCAGACATAGAGGACAGTTACAAGTGCTTGGGGATCCCACAGGCGAATGGGAACCATGAAGAGGCCGCTAGAAAAGCTGCAACCACCAAGTACCTGCAGAGGGTCAGGCAAGTCCTGAGGAGTCAGCTGAATGGTAAGAACAAGATCTGGGCCATCAACACGTACGCCCTGCCCGTGATCAGGTACCCTGCTGGGGTAATAGGCTGGCCAAAGGAGGAGATAGAAGCCACTGACATAAAGACAAGAAAGCTCCTTACCATGCATGGAGGGTTTCACCCCAAATCCAGCACCCTGAGGCTGTACGCTAAGCGGAAGGAAGGGGGCCGGGGACTGGTGAGTGTCAGCACCACAGTCCAGGATGAGACAACGAACATCCAAGAGATGGCCCCAACTGACCGAGTGCTCAGTGAATACCTCAGGCAGCAGAAACCCAAGAAAGAGGAGGGAGACGAGGAACCATCATGGAAGGACAGGCCCCTGCACGGTATGTACCACCGGCAGATAGAGGAGGTGGCTGATATCCAGAAATCCTACCAGTGGCTGGACAAAGCTGTACTGAAAGACAGCACAGAGGCACTAATCATGGCAGCACAAGAACAAGCTCTGAGCACAAGATCCATAGAGGCTGGGGTCTATCACACCAGGCAAGACCCCAGGTGCAGGCTGTGTAAAGATGCCCCAGAGACAATCCAGCACATAACAGCAGGGTGCAAGATGCTAGCAGGCAAGGCATACATGGAACGCCATAACCAAGTGGCCAGCATAGTGTACAGGAACATCTGTGCCGAGTATAACCTGGAAGTCCCGAGGTCAAAATGGGAGATGCCCTCAAGGGTGGTGGAGAATGACCGAGCTAAGATCCTGTGGGACTTCCAGATACAGACGGACAAAATGGTGGTGGCTAACCAACCGGACATAGTGGTGGTAGACAAACAGAAGAAGTAGCGGTTCCGAATGACAGCAATATCAGGAAGAAGGAACACGAGAAGCTGGAGAAATACCAAGGGCTCAGAGAAGAGCTCGAGAGGATGTGGAGGGTGAAGGTAACGGTGGTCCCCGTGGTAATCGGAGCCCTAGGTGCGGTGACTCCCAAGCTAGGCGAGTGGCTCCAGCAGATCCCGGGAACAACATCGGAGATCTCTGTCCAGTAGAACGCAGTCCTGGGAACAGCTAAGATACTGCGCAGGACCCTCAAGCTCCCAGGCCTCTGGTAGAGGACCCGAGCTTGAAGGATAAACCGCCCGCAGGGGCGTGCTGGGTGTTTTTTATATATATATATACAGTGTTGGGGAGTAGCGGAATACATGTACCGCCGTTACGTATTTAGAATACAAAATATGAGTAACTGTATTCCGTTACAGTTACCGTTTAAAAAGGTGGTATTCAGAATACAGTTACTTTGTTGAAATAAATGGATTACACTGCGGTACTTTCCTGTTTCATATTGTCGCGGGTCAGGACTGTTTGGGTTTTGTTTGACAGCTACGTTCTGTTGTTCCAGGCGGCAGCATTACGGTTGCCATGGTTACAGGGCGACGCTCTCTCTCTCTCTCTGCGACTGTGTGTTTCCTGGGTGAGAGAGCGCCTTTTCGTTGTTGTTGTTGTGCTAAGCTAACAGGCAGAATGCTACAAGCATAGCTCTAAAGAATGTAGCATCATGGGCAGTATAGTCCGTGTTGCAGGGAGAATGGACTGCCATACACGTTATGGGTCTGTGAGCGCGAGGAGGGAGAAAAAGGGGAGTGGAACGGTACGAGTTGTCGTCGAGGAAAAACGGGAGCTGGAAGCATGTAAATATAATAATAACCACTGCAGCCAAGAAGAGTGCCTGACGAGCCCAGTTGTAAGTAAGCTATTAAGACTCGACTGTACACCGTGTTCGTGTTTTCCTCCGAAAACAATAAGTTCCGTTGGAGCAGTCTTTCAACGCCTCTCTCTGTCTCTGCTAGCAAAGTTGACCCACACAACAAAGTAAAGCTATTTTTCGGCTACGAGCCGACAGGGACCCCGCCGTATTAGTCAGAGGTCCCTTTACTACAGTTCGGAGTCGCGGACCTTCAGTAATAGTAATAAATCACACAGCAATAGTACATTCACGTTGTTGTAAAAAACACGATAATATATTAAGTAATCCAAAGTATTCAGAATACGTTACTCTCATTGAGTAACGTAACGGAATACGTTACAGAATACATTTTGGGGCATGTATTCTGTATTCTGTAACGGAATACATTTTAAAAGTAACCTTCCCAACACTGTATATATATATATATATATATATATATATATATATATATATATAATGTTTTTCCTCTACACCCCCCCCCCCAATTTTTTTGCACATGTCGAGGAGCGTGTCAGGCTACATTTCACTGTGTGTTATACTTGTATAACTATGCATGTGACAAATAAAGAACCTTGACCTTTAAAAAACAATAATGATGAAGGTGAGTGGCAACTTCCTGGATCCAACTTTCAGATGACTTACAGAATGCAAAGAGCATGTACAGTATTAGAGCTCAGCAAAATCAAAATCAATTGATCTGACGCGTCCATATGACTAAAAGCATTTGCACCAAAACTGATTGTGGATCCAGAGCTCTTTCTGATACAAATTAAGGAAACATAATCATACTTACAATCATACATACTGTAGTTTAGATGATGAATGTAATCAAATGTAACTCAGGTTATTTTCTGCAGCTACACTTAACAGATGCAATATAATGCAAAATGCCTGACACACAATTTCCTAGAAGCCTCACGTGTATGGCGTGGAAAGAACTGTGAATGCTGAGTACAGTGAAAGAAAACAGGCTTTGCTACAGAAGGAGATTAGGGCCACTGGGGGGAAAAGTGGACACGTCTTTTTTTTTTTCTTTTCCAGAATTCTGAGATTAAAGTCACTTTAATCTCAGAATTCTGGAAAAGAGAAAATAAAGATTTGCCCGTTCCCCCCATTCTTATGGCTCCTTTCAAGTAAACTAAAACGTCACTAGAACTAAACTCATCAGTGTCCATGTCAGAAACCTTCCAACTTTTACATCAATAGCTGTGTACTTAGCAACCTGTTTAACTACCTACATTAAAAAAAAGCTTATATAAAAGCTTGCAGCGTCATGCATTAGTCTGAACAAGTGACTGATGTAACAAAGGCAAGGCGGGGAGCCAGATTAAAGAAGAATGCAGTAAGGGCACATTCTCTAAGAGTCACAACAGGTGTGCAAATACAGTGGACCTGTCCTGAGTGGGGTTGACTGAAGGTTAAGTGTAACGCAACATCAGAATGCAAGGCAGGTATTTGTGTGGGAGCAGTGGCTCACATCAGGTGACAAGATGATTATGTCAGATATCAATAATGGTAGCTGCTGGTGAAGAATTTATTGAGTTACTGACACGATAAGTTATGCAAACATTACGATTTAACATCAGTTTATGATGGACAGAGAGGAGTTTGTCTTCTTGTGTTTATACCTGGACATCGTTCGACACATTCAACATGATTGTAAAGGAGTCCAGAAAGACTCAAGAAGACCAGTAACTCAAATTTTTGCAACCAGCCCACTTTTGGAGATTAGTCGCAAAATTGGCCACCCCTATGAACACTGTTTAGTAAATACAGTCACATGCTATTTTGTCCTGATTGGTAAATCTGGTGCATTTTTCCTAATCCCATACTTTATTTTTACTCTCAATATACACTTTCATTGCAGCTGCCCTTAAAAAGGACCTGATATTACCTTATGCTTAGGGAGAGAATGGGATAGTGTAGTGGTAAGTCTACACACTTGGTGGATTCCCACCTGGTATCCAGTAGGGGTCCTGGCTAGACACCCCCATGCTAAAAAACTAGCCCTGGAATGGCGCGGCTACGTCTGCAGCCTGTCCGCAGCTCTGACACAAGCATTTCACGACATGTTGTACTGTGTGTGAATTTTATTTTTATTTTTTTTACTAGTACCGTATGTGTTTAATGGTTAAATGTTAAAGTTAATGTTTACTTTAATTTGCTGTGATATAAAAGTCTTGCAGTCTGTAGTGATGAAAATAAAAATAAATAAAAGCAACAGCAGTATAAAAATCTGGAATGGTTGGAATTTAAATTATTTATTTGTGTTACCTTTTGACATCTATAATCTGATTTAACATTTGTGGTTTTTAATGGCCTGAAAAGAATTCATGCTCTCATACTTCAAACATGTGACTGAATACTATGGGATAGGTCTGACATTTTCGTATTTGACAAACTGGAATACTGATAATACCGGTTTGTTAGCGTGGAAAAGCACCTAAGGCTCTACAGTCAGGATCAAATTCAAGTCAGTGTCTTTCAAGTTTACAGTAGGAGTCCAGGACTGAACTGCCAGCCTGCTCCTGAGCACCTGAGCCACAGTCTCCCCTAATGGCTGAAAACATCTGTGCACAAAGACGGTGCATATATATAAAACTTTTTAATTGTTCAAACATTAGCATGGCACATTGCACCATTTAATGTCCACTGCATGCTATAAATTAGTCATAGATAAACAGGCATGCTGCTTTGCTTTACTGAAGTGCCATTTATACAGAATAAAGCGTGTTCATTATTTTAACTGTCAAATTCTTATTCTTATTCTAAAAAAATATAATAAAGAATAACACAATATCGTTCTCATAATATTCAAAGTTGTGACATAGACCTCAGTTTATAGTTGAAATGAAGAACAGCAGCCACAGAGGGTTCTGCAAGTGTCCCTGAACGCAACACACATTTTAGATCCACAAGGAAATGATTATCTAACTAACAAAAGAGTCAGGCGGCTTTTGCTTTATCCACTCACCTGATAGTCATCCTCTTTGGGCTTTACAGGATACACACTTGACTGAATCCTTCCTTTGTCTGTTTTAAACACTGTCGAGTAACTGAGTGAGTGATACGGCTTATCAGAATATTGGAAAATCAAGGGAGTCCCGCAAAGACCAGAACACAGAGAGTGCTGTGCCCTGTGGCAAAACTAGAAGTCTACGGTGTGCTGGAGAATCTCCCGCTGTAAAAACACTCAAAATGCTTCGGCTATGCTGGCTTGCCTTAGAATACAACAAGTTTAAACGCATCTACTGTGATAGAGAGGATCTTATGCAACAATAAAGGTCAGCAACTTGAGGTTAGTTTGTTATGAAATACTTGTGTTCAAACTGGTATGACATATTTAAAGCAATCAAACTATGATAATGGAATAATAATAGACTGATAAAATAAGTTCGTGTGTTGCAGGAGGAAGGTTAAAAATAATATATCCTACAATAAACAAAAGAATTCAAGCAAAAGTGACACAAGGACATAATGAAAGGCTTGAATTTTTAGATTAAGTTAAGGGGAAGTAAAATGCACACTGCTGGTTTCAGTGCAAAATCTATGAGATGATTTTTTTCTACTTTGTCTTAAAGAATTTTCCAAGACTGGGATACGTTAAATACTTTTTTATCTTTGTTACATTGCAGTGAAAACAAATATTGGACGCACTTTATAATGTCACACAATGAACCATTAAGGTATTAGGAAGCGGTTAATTCATTTATATATCATTACACCTCCTTTTGTGTGTCTTTCATAAATACAGATATGTTACACCATGTCCAGATATCAGCTGCTAGTCATAATCACAATAATATCTGTATCTATAAATGACATACTGAAAAGTAATGATATATTATTGAATTAAAAACTTGCTAACAGCTTATTAGTTAATTAATAAACCATTAAATGTTTTTTAATTTATGTTTAATAGTGTGACATTGTTATAAAGTGCTGCCCAAATATTAAGAGAGACCTACAAAATAAACTAAATACATTATAAGATAGTTAATTGTTTTATTTGCCATTAACTAATAAAAATCAAAATAAATAGATAACGAATTAAAGTATCTATTAAATTGATTAAAATATTGAATTTGATCTTTAATTCATTATTTCATGGTTTCTGTGTGTCAGGTCATCATGGCCTCGCCCCTTAAAGTCAGGGGGTGTGGTTGATTCTGATATAGTCAAAGCCAGGTGTGCAGTGGAATCTGAGTGCATGGGGTTTGTACACGCACACCTGCTGCTTTGCAGATACACCCAGGAATCCAGACACCTGAGGACAGGAGGACACACCTCACAGTGAGAGAGCAGCAGACTCAATGACGTCAGCTCGGCTTCTCTGTTTACTTTACTACCTTTTCACCCTGATGATTAATCCCTGCAATGAAAGGAGGTCATAAAAGACCTAATGACTTTTGTTCTTTTACATTTTATTCACAAATTTATAAGCACTTTGGGCAAGATGCTCAGCCATAAAAGATCCATTAGGATGGAATTATTTTGAAAGGTCATAAACACCGGCTCGCTCGGAAGAAAGTGCACCAGTATATTAGGCTAAATATTACTGATTAATCAACTGTTCTCTTCTCTCCTAAAAACATTTTAGGAGAAAACAATTATACATCAATGCGTAACTTATTCTCAACGAAGACAAAACAGATTGTATGTTAATTTTCTCTCTCTCCCTGGACGTTTCCAACACTTATAACAGATGGTGTTTACAGTGTAATCAAATACATATAAAAAACGATAATTTACTTGACATCACTCTTCAGGAAATCTACAAATAGCATCAGCATGCTGCTCCAGATGTTTGAGTTCCTGGTGAAAATGTTCTCATTTTCCTTCCTGTGTTAAAATATTTTAGATTTCATTGAAAATGAGCTGTTATAAGCAGGTAAAACACAACTGAAAATCAGGAAATAAAGATGAGTGAACGATTCTCCTCAAAATGTGCCAGCAGTGTTTCAGTTAGCCACTAAGGTTCACTAAAACTATACAGTTAGAGCTTAACTTTAAGCCCAGCCAAACAGATTTGCTCAAATAAACTAAACACAGAAACGCACAAACTATCACCCATCAGATATCACCTGAGTGTGTTATATCCTGTGTCTCCCTCGCACTGAGAGATGACGGTGAGTGGGGGATTTGAAAACAGCGTGCCAGAAGCAATTCTGACCCAAGCCAAGAATTCCCTCCTAACCACCTATGTTGAATTAGAACTATTTAATATCATGAAATATTGAGTCCTGACATGAAAACGTAACAGCTGCAATTATTTCAAATATTTTTCTTGAAGCTGGTAGTAGGAAACCTCCTGTGTGTTTCCCACACTCGCTGAAACGGTAGCTCAGGTGCCGTTATAATCTTATAACTTCTCCAGCTTTTCCCTCTGGGTACTCCGGCTTCCTCCCACAGTCCAAAGACATAAAGTTAGTGGGAACAGATTAATTGGTAACTCTAAATTGCCCATAGGTGTGAATGTGAGTGTGAATAGTCGTCTGTCTCTATGCGTTAGCCCTGCGACAGACTGGTGACCTGTCCAGGGTTTACCCTGCATCTAAGACAGCTGGCTCCAGCCCCCCCCCCGCAACCCTGAAAAAGGATGAGCTTAAGAGAATGCATAGATAGATTGCAGGTGCTGCTCTCATGTTTGTATAAGAAGACACCGTCTGACCTCTATACCAGCGGTCTCCAACCTTTTTTGCGCCACGGACCGGTTTATGCCCGACAATATTTTCATGGACCGGCCTTTAAGGTGTTGCGGATAAATACAACAAAATAAAACTAGTACCGGTACCGAAAAAAAAAAAAAATTCATAACACACGTGAAAAGACCAAGGAAAACTGAGTAAACAATGAAAACGATAACAAAATAACGCTGAAAACCTATAAAAACCCTGAAAACTGTACATTTCACACCTGAGCCTCAACTCTCGCGGCCCGGTACCAAACGACTCACGGACCGGTACCGGTCCGAGGCCCGGGGGTTGGGGACCGCTGCTCTATATGACCTTTGTTCATTTTGTTCACAATACATAATAAAACCTATGTTTTATGGTTTTGAGATTCCCAGATGAGACTTCATAAACCACTGGGAACCTGAACACACGTGGAGGAAAGACAAACAGTTTGGTGTTAAAATTCCTTGAACTAAAGACAGACAAGGAACACACACTTTCAAGATTCCATAAAATCATAATTTTCCCTGATTTGACCCCCATTGGTGCATCAAACATTCATCTCGTTAACTACAAAAATTTATAGCAAGGTATTTTTACTGATGTAAAAACTATTTAGGCCAGGTTTGTACAGCAGAACAGTACAAAGGGGTTAAACAGCTGATGTTTCAGTTGATCTTATCTCCTATCATTCAAAGCTAAAAGAAAATTGAGATTTGGCTGTAATTTTAACTCAAAAGCAATTGTGAAAATTAAAATCGACACAGCTACTATTTCTGTCTTTCTACTTTCTCTTATCTCTGCATGAGGCACGCAGTGCCTGCAGCCTCTCCTCATGAAGTTGCTCTTTACATGTGTTTTCTCTACACAGACAAACATTTACAGGACACTTTGTCCTGAATGCAAATGTTGCCGTTGGTGTTCATGAAAAATTACAATAACCACTTTTTTTTTTATAAATACCCACAAAACAAATTAGAAATATTTGTAATTCACTGTCCTTTCACATTTCACACTTTTCCTTTGAGTCTTTTGCATCATTGTCACAAACCACCTGCCAGACAGACACTCAGTGCCCATGACAAAACACGACCTGATTAAATAATTGATTTAAAACTGCGCCAGGAGTAGCCAATCATATTTGGTCTTGTTAAGGTTCAAAATATTGGGGATGGAGACAAGAGAAAAACCACAATAACAACACTGGTCCGGCTGGGTTAAGTCAAACGATGATTTTAATGAACACACGCGTGGGAGATGGACACTGTATGCAGACAGCCTCAGATCTCAAAATGGTGGAGCATTGCTCAAACTCTTATAGCCTCTGGTTCTCCCACCTTATCATAAAAGCATAAACATTCACATGCTTTTCTCTCACACGGCACCTAAGCTATGACCTTGGCTTCCCGTTTATCTGCTCCTGCTGAGTTGGGGCAGAAAACTCCAGTATATTCTGTTCTCTTCTAATCAGACAAATAAGGCGATGACTTTCTGCAAACAGTATTTCTTATAACATCATAAAACAATATCATTCATCCACAATAAATCAGCAGTCTAATGTAATGCAAATCAGTTTAACTAATGCAATAGTTATCAGCTTCTTCTAATTCAGGAGAATAATGCAAACTAAAACTACATAATAATTCACAATCTTTAGTTAGGGGTATAACATGGCATAAAATAATATTATAATCTAACAGTCTGAAACCAACTCTTGCAGAACTAATTGGTTTACAGTTAAAAGATGAAATAAATGTTTCACCTCGAAAACACTTCATGTCATTACTCAAGCAAATTGGAAAACACAATGTTTGAGGGCAAGTGGGCTCGTTGTGGAAGTGTGCACATGCAATCTAGTTTTATGCTACTGGCTATAATGCGAGTGTGTTGTTTGTGTCCTGTAATGCTGTCACTGTTTTGGATTTGA